>NC_012871.2:22036185-22667880 GCF_000003195.3 Sorghum bicolor
GCCGAGCAGCCAGGCCGTCCGCGCAGTGCGGATGTGGGCCGAGCACGCGCATGGGTCGGCCTGCGGGCCAAGATCCAGGCCGCCTACTGCGCAAAGCTTTTTTTTTCTTTTTCCTTTTTATGCAACTTTGATTGATGTTTGAAATTATGTGATAAATTGTGTAGTGATCCAAAAATAGTGAAACTTTTTGTATAGGTTCCAGATAATATAAAGAGCATAAGAAAAATGTTAGAGTCTATTTCCTTGATAGTTTGCCTGTCCATAAAAATTGGCTTTTTAATTAATAAATAAAACTTCTAGGAATTTTAATAATTTAGTTATGTGTGCAAAAATCACCAAAATTGGTGGAGAGCCTCTGAATATTGTTCCCTGGCTCTACACAAAATTTGGTGGCATTTGGATAATGTTTAATTGAAATATTAATAAACCCTTATTTAGTACTTAAGTAATAATTCCAAAATAATTAAATAGTGATTATTTAAATCCTCATAATCAGAGTTGAGTGATTTTGGGATTGTGTGATGACCTAAGGTCATTAACCCTAATGACCTTTGGCATTTAATTATTATTTAGCCTTAATGCTTAATTATTGTCATTCGTAATTAATTAAGAATTAATTAAGGTAAATAGGTTTAATAATTACTTAATGTAAGATAATTATGAATTAAGTAAAGTCTTAATTTACAGATGAAACCTCTTGGGTAAAAATATTAAGTTGTTAAACAACTTTATTTAGTGACAATTCTGTATTGCATTAGCTAAGCAAATCGTACTTAATTCGGTCCATCTTGCATAATTGCCATACGCATATCATAAGCATTCATCATTTTGCGTATAGTGTCCGTGACCGAAGGAGCGCCCGTTGAACCGAACCCCGAGGTCGGTGCTCCGTTCGAGGAAGTCGGATCCGAGACTTGGGAAGTCTCCGAGGGTCCCTCTCTGCCCTGCAACCAAGGCAAGCCCCGGATGCATTAACCCCTCCTTGGATGTTTTAAATCTTTTATCACTTATGAATTGAAAATGCTGCATTAGGTAGATGAGAATTGGGTTAACCTACTTGCTGCATTTACTACCTTGATATCTGTTATCCTGTCCTTGACACCTGTTTTATTTTAAAACTGCGTAGCGATGCTTAGCCCTGCTACTAGATAGGTTTTCAAACAAGAAAGTTTGAAGGGTTGTTGTGGGATACACTTATGGCCAATGATGTTTCAACTTGAGACCGGTCGGTGGACTTGCTTTAAGAATGGAGTCTTAAAGTAGTGTCTCCAACTGTGTCGGTTAAGGACCGGTCCGTTGATGGCCTGCTGGGTTGAGAATTTATAGTACTAGCCACTTGCCACGGGTAAGCCCAGTCTTGTGATCCCTCGACGCGAACAGCTACTCGCGCACTGGGAGTGGAAAGATGGCGAGAGTAGTGTGTACCCACCTTACGGATCTGAGATGACCGGAAAACATCTAGATCGGCTGTAGGATGGTGGAGTACTGTGCTCTCGGGTGCCGCGAACCTGGTCAAATTTGGGGAGAGCTTGATTTGGGTTGATATATGCAAGATTTGGTTCTACATATGTCGGGTGGTTAGGAACTCCAGCTGGATTGCTAAGCGATTCGAATCGTCGTTGCTCCCCGATTGGGAGACTCAATTCCTTCGACCCTCATCGTAGTTAAATATGCAACTAAGTGATATAATGAGAAAGGGGAAGATGTCTCATGAGGTTCGGATCCCAATTCCCGGACTCATAGCGACATGAAGCTATGACCATCAATAAATAATACTTAATGATAAGGTTAGGAACTCACGGATTCGTCTGTGGGGAACAACTAGTTAGACTATCCTCGAATTCTTCTGCCTCCGCGAGGGAGGAATTCAGGGTAAAACTTGAAAATAAGGATGCACTACTAGTAAGCTTTTCCGCAAAACACTTTGGCTCCTTGCTCAGCCACCCCTTGTCTACCCTAAGCCTGCATCCCTAAATTCTCCTCTTTTCCCGTCGGATAAGTCTTGTTGAGTACTCCCATACTCAGGGTTTCAATACCCCTGTTGCAGGTGAAGCTCAGGAGCCGGCTTGTTTCGGACCCTGTTGTGTGACCGTCGTCGAGGTTGACGACGAAGAGGAGTGAGCGTGACCCATGGGCAGGGTCTATAAATTTGTTCTGTCTGTACTAAAGTTTAAGTTGCTCCGCTGGACCAGGCTTGTAATAACACTCTACTATTTGGAAGAACTTCTTTTGTAAATTATGTTATGTAATACTTCCGCTGTTTCACTCTGAAATACTATTTTGATCTTGTGTCGTTGAGTTACTGCTTTATCTTCGCAACGAATGATCCTGGTGTTAAGGTGGCCACTTGCTATCCTGTAAGGGCGAGAAGAAGCAGTTCTCGTTGTTGACCATTATCAGTGGTCAGGACGAGTCAGCTTGGTACGCCACAGGTAGCAGTGGAATGAGCGCACAGTAAGACTCATCGGACTTCTAAAGTGGGAGGACTCCCGGCATCACCGTCAGAGGTCCTTAGGACAATGGCAGGTGCCGGTGGGCCCAAACACTTAGGGGGTTCTGCCACATCTTAAAGGTAGGGACAACCAACATAGCAACATGACAAAGAATGTTTTTATGTAAAGTACTCACCCAAGCTTGAATTTTACAAAATTCAAGTTTGGATGAATTTAATTCAATGTTGTATGATGATTGGTTGGACATACCTTGTGCTTGTCATTCATCTGATCTTCTTGCTCCAATCCTGGAAAGGTTAGTGACAAGAATACCCGAAGGAATTTTTTTTACAATTATCCGTATATGCTCAAAACACAAGGTAATGTTGCAAATAATTAAAAGCTCATGTTACAATCTGATCAGTGCTTGTTTTAGGACACTAAGCTTGTCCTTGGGAAACCATCAATTTATGTCAGTGAAGTGGTTTCCCCTCCAACGCTGACCTATATCAAGATCAACTCAACGAGATCTGTAAAATTTATTATAGACATATGCATCGACAACCACCCTTTTAAAGTTTTTATAAATAGAAAGGAAGTGGGGGTTGGAGATCTCGAATGTGGTCATGTTGGAGAGACCAATGGATTGTGAAGATGTTGCATATGAGCATGGAGTAAATGAAGTGGCTATGAAATAAATTCCATGCTCATTAATGCTTAGAGTGAAATCCATGTGGTATGGTGAAAATGATAAGGTGAGTGTGGTAAAAAAAAGGAAAAGAAAAAGGATACACGGACGACTTGGTTCGAAACTAGCACAGCTACCGTTCCCCGGCAACGGCGCCAGAAAGCTTGTTGGGTATTTTAAACGCAAACAGAAAAATCCGCAAGCACACGGATACCGATGTAGCTTTCACCCGGGAGTATTCCAGAGTATCGATTTTCCACAGAGAACGTGAGTGTACTAATTAAGATCCAAGATCGCCCAAGGATAAATATATAATTATTTTTGGTGGGAAGAGAGGAAGTTTCCTGAGAGTTCTCTAGTTGATCTAAGAATCAAGATTTACTTCAAGATTATCTATATCGGGACATCAGAACACTAACCACAGAAAGAGATGAGAAGGGGGCTAGGAAGCTCCGACTACGGTCCTACAAACACCGATCCGAACGTGGTGGAATACGTTGACCGTTAGGGCTCTCACTACCCTAAGGCTACCACAACAATCCGCAGGATTGGGTGCAATTACAGGTAATTGCAAGACTAAACACGACGTCTAATCTATTAATTACTACTCTAATGTTTCAAAGATTAGAGAACTTGATGCAAGCGGGAATCCAATAAATAACTTGAATGTAAATAAAAGTAATTAGAGAACTCAGGAGTTATGAATTGAAGAACCTGGAGAACGATGAAGAACGAACCAGTTGCTGCAAAAGTACAATGTTGAGGAAGATCCGACAGATCCGGCTCCTCCTTCTCCGCTCTCCTCTTCTCTCTCCCTATTTTGTAGATTACATCTAGAACTAACTAGAACTAGAACTAGAGGAACTAGAACTAGAACTAGATGAACTAGAACTAGATCTAGATAAACTAGAGGTAGAACTAGAAGAACTAGAGGGATCCTCTCTACTTGGATGAAGAATTGAAACCCTAACTTTGATTCTTTAGAAGAGGTATGATCTCCAGGGGCCAGGGGGGTCTGGTTTTATAGTCCCTTCAAGTGAATCTGGGCCGTCGGATCAAACCGACATTGATCGTGTGGTTTTCCTTGATCCTTTAGGTCGGTGGAGCATAATACGCGAAACGGGTCCGAATTGGACACTGTAGCTGGGCGGGCGCCCAGGAGAGTTGGGCGGGCGCCCTGCCTCCGAGCGCGATCGGCCTCCCGTTCGTTCCCGTGGCTTCTGGAGTCTTCTAGATGGTAGAAAATTGCACGGCACGTTAATATCTCTATGTAAACCCGATGTGTGGGCCTTTCTTCCATAATTTCTGATAACCCCCTGCAGAAATAGACAAACACCAAAACTCGTGGAATTCTGTCAAATAAAACCCTAAGTCTAGGTGTTAGTTGCATTTGGATCCTTTTCCATGATTAGTTGACGGTTAAATGTGAGCTTTAAGGACCGTCAACAATCTCATCGGTGTAGATTGCTCATTAGCCAAACCTAATGTGCTTGGAGCAGAAGTAACCTCTATACCCGCAACGGCTGAAGGAGCCGTTGGAGCCGTGACTGCTAACAACCCTGGCTGATGATAAGCCAGACCGACATAGAGTGGTGGTGTCTGTCCTTATTTAAAAGTTCGGACCACAGCATTGTAAATAGTACTGGATAACACATTAGGGTGATTGATCAAGCACGATTAATAGCATTTTTAACCATGTCTTGCAATTTACCAGGATTGGGATCAAAGGTAACCTACAGAGGCATCGGTAGATCTTACTTCTGGATAACTTCCCTGCTCCTGTTCATGCTGAAGGATTTGAGACAGAGCTACCTGTACTCCTCCATAGCCCTTTCCATAGCCTGCTTCTGCTCTTCTCTGAGATCAGCCTCCGTCACACCAATGACATTCTCCATGTCGAGCTCAGAAGTGGCCATGTTGTTCTTGTTGATAGTATTTGTCCCACTAGGCGTGCTAAAAGATGTGTTGATGCAAAAACAGATCTGCAAACACAAAGGGCTAATACCCGATTCTAGTGTTGAGGCGTGCCAGCCGATTTGATCTAATAATAGACAAAGGTGATAACTTGAATACTTTAGTCCCGACAACAGCGATGCGCCCGGATTGATTGATTGTTGAATCCCTGAGAACTCGTAGACAAAAGAAAATGTGCGAGTTGATGAAGTCGTCGAAAAAGTAGATGTAAAAGTAGATGTAAAACTTGTATATGATATTGATTGATTGTTCCCAACATTGCTGCTAGGCCTATATTTATACCCTGGCCTAAAGAGTTACAACTGTATACGACTATGATCTAATTCTAGACAAAACAGTACTCTTACATAAGGTATGTTTTAATAAATATATAGAAAATAACACCTATCTATTCCGGTGTCCGTCTCAATTACGATGAAACCTTCCATCGGCTCCTACTTCATCGGCATACCCTTTGTAGCTCCCTTAGCAATTCCCACGCTCTACTTCATCGGCATCGACGATTAGTTGCCTTCATCAGCATCGGCGATCAATCACTCTCTATCGCATTGGTGATCAATCAGCAATGAGTAGTATCCACCGTCCCCATCCACAGACCAGCAGCATCCTCCACCCATCATTCTGTCATCGGTATCATTGGCTATCGGCGCCTTTCTCAATTGCCTGATTGCCGATCAGCTCTCCCCGACCATCTTGACTTATGCCTAAAAACGGTGTCAACACTTTGATACTTACCTTGGCTAGTTGCCTGAGGCTCACTCCATCCTTGCTTCCTAGTGACTGTACTGATATCTTCTCCATGTTGATCTTGAGAATTGAATGCATCTTGAATGGCTTGATAATTTCTTTTTATAATTATCCTCAGCTCTAGCCAGCTCAATAATACATCCATCTTGGTTGATAGTGCACACAACTCCTCTAGAACTTCTTCACTTTCATGGCATGCCTGAGTGTTGAATGTCCAATTCTGATTTTCTGCCATCTTTGCCATAATAGCTTCAGCTCTTCCAAGGGTGAGTGACATAAATTGTAAGGATCCTTGGTAAGCCTAGAGGGGGGGTGAATAGGCGTATCTACTAATTTTCTACACAACTCAAAGTCACTTGTCAGCAACTGTCGGAAGTTATTACAGTTCAGGTCGGAACTTCCGACGCAAAGTGTCAGAAGTTCCAACGCAAACTGTCAGAAGTTCCGACGCAAACCGTCAGAAGTTCCGACGCCTACGGGAAATGAACTACAAGTGCCTAAATAAACTTTGTGAAGGCAATAACTTACAACCCCACTTTCTAGTGGTAAGATGAAGTAATCCAAGTGCTTCCTTGACCTTGAACCACCACCAATTTTTAGATCAGGACCAAAACCTAAGAAATGGCTTGAGAGAGAAAGAGACAACAAAGAACAAGTAATCTCAAGTAATCACAACAACAATAAGCACACGGGACACAAAGATTTATCCCAAGGTTCGGCTCGCCACTAAGGCTTGCGTACGTCCTCGTTGTTGAGGTGACCACTAAGGTCTGAGTCTCTTTCACCTCCTTGCCTCTCTCAAGCAACGTTCTTCACTAGAAAATCAAGGGTAATACAAACTTCCCAAGGTCCTCCCACAGATCGGGAGCTCTTGGGCGACGCCTAGCTGGCTAGGGTTCCAAGAACCCAAGAGTAATAGACGCAAATCCAACCGGCTTGACGAAGAACTCAAGTGCTCAAGCTTGCTAGATGATTTTCTCACTCAATCTACTCTCCTATCACTCAAATCCTTGGGGAAACAAAGTTTGGAGCAAAGGGGAGAGGAGAGGAGAGCCTTGAGAGCTTGAGAGCTATTGGGGTCATGAGTGAGTTGCTTAGAATAAGTCCGTAACGGTTAGAAATGTTGAGAAAGCTATTTATACAAGAAGCTGAAAACTAACCGTTTAGATCTACGTCGGAAGTTCCGACGCGGATCTCGGGACTTCCGGCATATTCTAAAAACACTGCTCACTTGGTCAGAAGTCTATACAAAACCAGTCAACGTCATCAGTTCCGATGCACGTCATCAGTTCCGACGCATCATCAGTTCTGACACATGTCATCACTTCTGACATGTCATCAGTTCCGACGTACGTCGGGACTTCGGACGCAAGCGCGAGCAGAGGTAGCAAGAGGGCCAGGTGTCGGGACTTTCGACGAACGTCATCAGTTCCGACATGCGTCATCAGTTCCGACGCGCGTCATCAGTTCCGACGCGTCATCAGTTCTGACACATGTCATCACTTTCGACACGTCATCAGTTCCGACGTATGTCGGAACTTCCGACGCAAGCGCGAGCAGAGGTAGCAAGAGGGCCAGGTGTCGGGACTTCTGACAAACGTCATCAGTTCCGACATGCGTCATCAGTTCCGACGCGCGTCGGGACTTCCGACGCAAGCGCGAGCAGAGGTAGCAAGAGGGCCAGGTGTCAGGACTTCCGACGAACGTCATCAGTTCCGACATGCGTCATCAGTTCCGACGCACGTCGGGACTTCCGACACCACAAGTCTTAAAAAACTATTCTACGTGCTCGTGAAGTGCTAGAGTGTCTCTCTTTTGATTTAGTTTTAATACTTGAGCACTCTATCTTCCTCAGACCAACTAAATTTGCATCCCTCTTTATAGTGCAGCATAGCCTAAACTCAAGATTAAATATTAAATAATTAAAATGCCTTTGAGTCCATCACCACATCATTTGGTAATTGGGCTTTTGCCATCTCACATATCATGTGTTACCCTCATTCTTATTTTACCTGCTTGCCATCTCAACAAATCTCATTAGTCCTCTAATTGTGTGGTCATTATCACCAAAACCCACGACTAGGGGTTGATTGCACTTACAATCTCCCCCTTTTTTGGTGATTGATGACAACACAACTAGAGCTTACAAAAATATTTAAAGTATGACTGAGATTTTAAAGTCATGGGTGTAGAGACTCCCCCTAAATATGTGAATGGAGAATTGAATTCTCAAACTGGCATAAGAGGCTAAAATTCACATATAGAGTTAAGTGATGGGGCTTCCTCTACATCCATGCTTCTGTGGAGTGCTGCACATAGTGTCACACGAATATACGTGATGCGTATGACAAGTATGCACACAATCATTCAAGGCAAGGAAAAAAATTGTACCCCCCTCTCATTCTCCCCCTTTGGCAACAAGCACCAAAAAGTGAGAAAAGAAGGAAGAGGGATACAACACACTTAACATATTATGGTCAGCAACAGCTGAACAAGAACAAGTAATGACCATAAAATGCAAGTTCTCTTTTGATAAAGCATTTTGAAGCGTAATATGAACCTTTTTTGTAAACCTTTTGCCTAGATACTAGTTGATCAAACAAAGGTGTGCTAAATTTCAAACCACGTTACGGGAATCAAGTATAATTAGCTCACTACGCAAAGCACAAAACCTTGTCTCGTCAAGAGGCCTAGTGAAGATATCGGCTAGTTGCTTTTCGGTGCTCACATGGCGAATTTTGATATCTCCTTTGGCTTCGTGGTCTCTCAAGAAGTGATGTCGGACGTCTATGTGCTTAGTTCTTGAATGGCTTACGGGATTGTTTGCAAGCTTTATGGCGCTTTCATTGTCACACAATAATGGGATTTTGGTAAAACGACATCCGAAATCACGAAGGGTTTGCCTCATCCAAAGTAGTTGAGCACAACAGCACCGGCTGCAACATACTCGGCCTCGGCGGTGGAAAGGGCTACACAATTTTGCTTTTTAGAACTCCAAGACACTAGGGACCGTCCAAGGAATTGACATGTCCCCGAAGTGCTTTTTCGATCCACTTTGCAACCGGCGTAATCGGAGTCCGAATACCCAAGTAGATCAAACTTAGAGCCCTTAGGATACCACAAGCCAAGGTTAGGAGTGTGTACTAAATATCTCAAGATTCTCTTAACAGCCACTAAGTGGCACTCTTTTGGGTTAGCTTGAAATCTAGCACACATGCACACACTAAGCATAATATCGGGCCTAGATGCACACAAATAGAGTAGAGAGCCAATCATGGAGCGATATACCTTTTGGTCGATGGCTTTCCCTTCCTCATTGAGATCAAGATGTCCATTGGTTGGCATGGGAGTTTTGATGGGCTTTGCATTCGCCATGTCAAACTTCTTTAGCATATCATGGGTGTACTTAGTTTGGCTAATGAAAGTTCCATCCTTCAATTGCTTGATTTGAAAACCAAGAAAGAACTTCAATTCACCCATCATAGACATCTCAAATCTCTTGGTCATGATCCTACTAAATTCCTCACAAAACTCATGGTTAGTACTACCAAATATTATGTCATAGACATATATTCGACACACAAATATATCTTTATTGACTTTGTGAGTGAAAAGGGTAGGATCAGCTTTGCCTATTTCAAAGCCTTGTTTAAGCAAGAATTCCTTAAGGCATTCATACCATGCTCTTGGTGCTTGCTTAAGCCCATAGAGCGCCTTTTGGAATTTGTAGACGTGGTTGGGGAACTTGGGATCTTCAAAACCCGGTGGTTGCTCAACATAGACAAGCTCTTGGATAGGGCCATTGAGAAATGCACTTTTGACATCCATTTGATATAGCTTGAAGTCATGATGGGCAGCAAAGGCTAAAAGCATTCGGATTGCCTCAAGCCTTGCCACTGGTGCATATGTTTCTTCAAAGTCCAAGCCCTCTACTTGAGTGTAGCCTTGAGCAACCAATCTTGCTTTGTTCCTAGTCACCACTCCATTTTCATCCTGCTTGTTGCAGAAGACCCACTTGGTGCCAATCACGTTCGTCTTGGGTCTTTCCACCAATGTACAAACTTGATTTCTTTCAAAGTTATTCAACTCTTCTTGCATGGCCATCACCCAGTCCTCATCTTCAAGAGCCTTTTCAACCTTGAGTGGTTCCATAGGAGAAACAAAAGAGTAATATTGACAAAAATTTGCTAAATGAGAACGTGTCAATACCCCCTTTCGAAGACTCCCAAGGATGTTGTCGACGAGGTGATCTCGTTGAATGATTTGCTTGAGTCTTGGATGCTCGATGGCCTCTTGATTACTTTCTAGATCTTCAGCTTCTTCTTCTTCAAATATGGGTTGTAGGTTTTGTCCTCGAATTTGAGTTGGACTTGCTGTTGTTGTTGAAGGGGGTGTGGCATTACCACTCTTAGGTGTGGCACAACTGCTCTGTTGTGCTGCAGCAGGGGTTTGCTCCCCCTCAATATTAGGTACATCAGTGGAAACTTGTTCACCAGCAGCTTGGGAAACCACCACATCAGTGACTTCATCTTCTCGTGGCCTAATATCACCAATAGCCAATTGTTTGATTGCATCACAAGGTGGATCCTCCTTTCCTACAACACTTGAATCAACTTGCTCTACTTGAGAGCCA
This sequence comes from Sorghum bicolor, assembly GCF_000003195.3. NCBI lineage: Eukaryota > Viridiplantae > Streptophyta > Magnoliopsida > Poales > Poaceae > Sorghum > Sorghum bicolor. Next base: position 22,046,660 of record NC_012871.2, read on the forward strand.
TTAGATTCATCAAATGTCACATTTACCGCTATTTCAACTCTCCCAGAGGTTTTGTTGAAAACACGATAGGCATGCTCATTTGATCCATAACCAAGAAGAAAACCTTCATCAACTTTAGGTGCAAACTTAGATGTTTTGGGTTTCTTGTTAAGTATGAAACACTTACACCCAAACACTCTAAAGTAAGACACCTTTGGTTTGTTACCGGTTAGAAGCTCATATGAAGTTTTCTTCAATTTCTTGTGTAGGTAGAGGCGATTGATGGCATGGCAAGCGGTGTTGACAGCGTCACACCAAAACAAATCTGAAGTCTTGTACTCATCTAGCATTGTCCTTGCCATATCAATGAGTGTTCGGTTCTTCCTCTCTACTACACCATTTTGTTGAGGGGTGTATGGACTTGAGAACTCATGCTTGATGCCCTCTTCATCAAGGAACTCCTCAACTTGAGTGTTCTTGAATTTGGTCCCATTATCACTTCTCATCTTCTTGATGGGGAGACCAAACTCCTTTTGAGCTCTTCTAACAAATGTCTTCACTTTGTCCCTAACTTGACACTTATCAAACAAGAAAAATACCCAAGTGAAATGGGAATAGTCATCAACAATAACAAGACCATATTTGTTACCCCCGATACTTAGGTAGGCGACCGGTCCAAAGAGATCCATGTGGATGAGCTCCAATGGTTGTGTGGTGGTCATGATGCTCATTGGTGGGTGAGGTACGCCAACTTGCTTTCCGGCTTGACAAGCTCTACATATCCTATCTTTCTCAAACTGAACATTTGTTAGTCCAAGAATGTGTTCATCCTTTTGAAGTTTGGCCAAGTTCCTCATCCCAACATGGGCTAGTCGGCGATGTCAAAGCCAACCCATGCTAGATTTTGCCACTAAACAGGTCTCAAGATTAGCTTTACTTTTATTGAAATCAACTAGGTAAAGCTTATTCTTTAAACGACCCGTAAAGACAATAGAGGAATCCTCCCTTCTAAAGACTTCCACACCCTTATCTGTAAAGAGACAATTGTAACCCATCTCACACAATTGAGAAACGGATAACAAATTGTAGCTCAACGAATCAACATGCAAAACATTTGTAATTGAATGCTCAAGGGTTATAGCAACTTTACCGAGACCAAGCACATCACCTTTAGAATTATCTGCAAAGACAATATTCTCATTTGAGTCCACCTTTGGGGTATATGATTGGAACATACTCTTTTCTCCGGTCATGTGATTTGTACATCCACTATCACGCACCCAACTTGATCCACCGGAGGAGTATGCCTGCAAAACAAGTTTAGTTGCTAGATTTAGGTCCCCAAATAGACTTGGGGCCTTGCATGTTAGTCACAAGTATTTTAGGAACCCAAATGGAAGTATTCTTGTAGACATTGGTTTCATTGCTAACATACTTAGCAACAACTTCACCACGGTTGTTACTTTTCAACACAAAGCATGATGACAAGCTTTGTCGAGGTGCATGGACCTTTGGTTGATAAGCATACTTGTTTGGAGTTCCCCATATTAATTCCTTTGGCTTTTGGGAAATCTTCTTTTCCTCGTATGTTACTTTCTTTCCGGGCTTAGTTTGATTAGGAACAAAATTGGTAGCCTTCCCATTTTTGCGGGGCGTGACATTACCGCCCTTCTCCATGGTATAGCCACTATGTGGCACTTGAAACGACCTAGATTTTTCCAAAAAGGGAAAAATCCATAGATTCGAATTATAATGTGATAATTCAAAAATTGAACCATCCCATTATCATATATCAGCTGTTATCATAGTCATACATCGTTAGAAACAAAATTACAACACATTTACTTTACAACTCTTGGTCAACAAACCTATTACATCGTCTTTCTAGCGGAAACACACACGGGTCTTTATCAGAGTCGATGTAGCGCGTTAGCGGTGAAGGCTCCTCCTTCACGGGCAATCATCAGAGTCGGTGTAGTTTATCAGCGGGCGTAGCCTTCATCTCTGAACCAAACTTGAGCGCAGGAACGAGACCACCTAATCCTTCTATTCTCCGTAGTTATCGTCATAGACCACGTTCAACACCTGCTAAACAATTTTCAGTACGATTTGTACTAGCCACTGGCTCCCACCCTATGCTTTTGCGTAAGCTTTGTGGTAAGTGGAATGCAAAGGGTAGATCAAGAGGCCTACATATATGGCTGTAGTTTTTCCTATGCAAGTTCATCAATATTTAATAATAATAATTCATCAGGTTTTAATCCATCTCACCCACACATCCAACCATTCATCCACCCATCCCATCACACACATCTCACCACACTCTCACTCTCTAGGCGGCAAGTACGACTCCCGCTCGTGCCTTGCCTCAACGGCCATCGCCGGATCCAACACAAACCCAGGGAAAGGTAGAAAGGACTCCTCTCTCTAGTCAAGTGAAGCGGAAACATAGGAAAGGTCCATAGCCAAAAATGGCATATGTATCGATCGATCAACCAGAAACTCTGCAGAGGTTTGCACTAACCACTAGATCACCATCATCGGTGGAGCGCCCCACCTAGGCTGATGCCGGGCTGCCTTCCAACTAAGTACGATGCCACCCTACCACTCAGAACTGGGACCATACCGGAGTACCACCGGTACGCTGAGACTGTGAGGCGTAGTACCGGGCCCCCAAAGGTCACTACGCTGTCTTAGGAGGGTGTGGGTCCTCATGCCCGTACCTCCCTACACTGTCTACCAACAACCTAGTAGTAGTGGCACCGCCCTAACTGGTCGTACATCCGTCTCCTCCCCATAAGAGCGAGTGGGGTGCAAGGCTTCCTACGAACCGGTTCTCAGAACATCTCAGTCCTTAGGGTGACCGAACAGGACATCTTCACGAGGGGCCAGCCGATGCTCCGCTCGACGAGACATCCGGCTACCCCGTGCTAAACAGCACCTCCCATCCCGGTGCTTCGTCCCACGAAGACACTCCACTCCGGGACCTCTCCCTGTCACATGTACCCGCCACAGGTATCTCTCGTGGAGAACGCCCAGGTAGCGTTCCCCGGCAAGACTTGTCCCAAGACTCGTCGTAGATCCTGCTCGGTCGACTCGACCCTCACCACACACCCAAGACACACGCCGAGATCTCCCCAAATCCATTACCATCTCATTATCCAGTTATCGGCACCGCGTGCCTTATCCACTCACATCCAATCCTCCACAATGCATCACATCACAGATATAATGCGTAGTAGAAGCAGTAGCAAGTAGTATGCAAGCATCTAACCTAACAGCGGGTGTGCAAGGGTTATAGGTTGCAACAAGGCAATGGCTCACAAGCATCTCTACCATGCAACCTATCTCAGTTCATTTGCATAAAGTAAAGCACTAGCATCTACATTATTGCATGTCTAATAGGATTCTACGAGGTTGGGTGGGACGTGGCACCTGTTGAGTGTCATTTCCAAGATCCACAGTGCACTTGTAGTTGTACTCATCCGAGGTCTTTCTCCTATCTGCATGTCCTTCCTTCAACTGGTTCCGATTCGATCAACGCTACCCAAAGCAACTACCTCGTAAACGACAAACAAGGCGAAACAATCAAACCACTAGACCTAGAAAGACTGTGAAAAGAGGCGACAAAACACTGAAGAGCAACTACACTAAAAGAGCACCGAAAGGAAAACAACTTAGCCCTCTCGGTGGATGTCCGATCCCTGGGCTAAAAGAAACGGGAATGGTTGTTCACTAAGTACAAGCCAGAGTCTTAGCCTAGTCGGTACTTCCCGGGTAAATTGAGTCAACCTGTACGGCTTTAATAAATGGCTTAGACTCTAACTCATTCTAAGCAAACACCATGGCTTACGGTCTTTCGATCCAAGTGTCATAGAGATCGACAGGGATCGAAAAGACTATGAGCACGAGAAGTTCCGGTCTCCCTCCATCCATACGCCATTGTAGTTGGCGAGAGCCAAGAGAGGGTGGAACAAAGAGAGAAGAAAAGGGGAGGGCGGTCTACTCCTTCCAATCCACTTGCCATGGTAAGAGACGGGGAATCAGAAAGAGTGACACACAAGAACACGAGTGCTTAAACTACTTGTAGGGTACCACGACCTAGGTGCACTAAATGCACTAAGACATCCCTAGGGTTCATAGCAGTGCGGTTGTCACCGCGAGAACCAAAGAACGCTACGGTCAAATAGGTACAAGCATACAAGAGTTTAAGTACGAAGAACCAAAAGGCGGTAAAAGACACGGGTTTCACTTTCCATTGATTCGCTCGCCATATCAACGACGGGAATCGCGGGATTGGAAACAAAACATCAAACAAGCAAAAAGGAGCTCAATCCACATCTTACTGGATCGACGGGGATTGAGAACAAGAGAGAAGAAGAAGAATGGGGTCCACGTTCTTTTGACCCAACTCATCATGGAACGAACGACGGTTGGATAAAAAAGTGATGCGACCCCACGATCTACTCCAACTCAAAACGCTTCACGACCTAGGTGCTTCTGACTCGGCACAAGGTCATTCCTATAGTTCTAGGCGATGCGGTTGTCATCGCGGGAACTAGGGGAAATGCCCGGGTCTAGGTGGCATAAGCATACAAGGTGGTTAGGATAATCATACGAAAAACAAGGTAAAGCCCAATGGCCATGGCGAGGTGACTCGCAGCCATGAGCTCCACCTAACGAGTTGGCTTTCAACTGTTCCACAAGGGTTGCTCCTAATCTGTATCCCACTAGACTAGATCACAGAGGACTCGAAGGCGCGGGTAAGAACCGCGTCGTTATGAATATCGAGTCCGCAAATGATCAAACCCTAGGGACGGGGATAGGAGCCAACGATCGTAGTTCAACGAAGTCAACTAAACACGAGGAATGTGTTACGCTCGGCATCGCGATCACGGCGGGACGAACCCACGATCGAAATGGTCGAACGCACTACCATTTCCCTAACCGGCTCGAAGGCACGGTCCAATGACAAATAACACAAGAAGGGACAACGACAACACGAGAGAAGGGATATGCTTGGCGTTACGGCCATGGCAAGTCAAACTCGCGATCGCAACGTTCAAACACATCGCTCTCAACCGGCTCAATGGCATGATCCACTGACAACGACAAACACGCAAGGAATCACGACTCGATCATTAATAACACAAAGGCACTACGACAACTCGGGGTAGCACATTTCCAATAGCACAAGAGATAGAAAGATGGATAAATAAATAAATAGACCGGCACGAAGGCACGGCACACGCATGGATATAGATAAAGATAGGTCATGCAACAAGTATAGACGATAATATAGATGACAACTATCAAGTATGTACAAAGGTATAAGAAAGGACAAGGGTTTTGCCGACGTCGGAGACGATGTCGGCTAGGTTCAAGGTTCGACCTTGCTGACGAGGATGGCAGAGGCTTCTACAGCTTGGTCGCGGCTTGCTGCAGGTGGTCGGGGTGCATCTGAAAGAGAAGTCTTGGGGTTCGGCAACGCCTCGAGGTTCGGTGCTCCAACAGCAGCGATGTTAAGTCCAACGGCTCCGGCAAGTGGCACGACATGGGTGCAGCATCCCTGTACAGTGAAGAACACGGCACAAAGGCCGGTTTCAGCAAGGCAAAACAGAAAGCTAGCAAGGAGGGCACTTGGGCACTGGTGGCTTACCGGCGGTAGCAGAGAAGAGCTTGGCGAGGATGGGGCCATGGACGCCGGACAGGGTCGCGGCGCTTGGTCGCCGCAGCGACGTTGAGGGCTCCGACGGCGTTGAGGACGCGCTCCGGGGTGCCGTCGAAGGTCGACATCGCGGTTCCGGCGTCGCCGCGTCGGGGCAGGGGCTTCGAGTTGCTCGGCGTCGACGATCCATGGGCGAGGCCGTCGCGAAGTTCGCGGCCGGGGTTCGTAGAAATGAGGACGTCGCAGTGGGGCGCGGCCACCAGGGTGCTCGGGCGGTGTCGCGGCTGGCCCACGTGGCGACGAGGTGGGGCGGTGGCGTCGCCATGGCTCCGGTGCGGTGGTGCTCAGAGCGCGACATCGAGGCGCCGAGGGGCGGGGCTGACACGGCGGCGGCGCGGCTTGGCGAGCAGAGGAAGAGGGGACGGGGGTGGCGGCGCCATGGGAAAGGAGCAGAGGAAGAGGGTGGCGGCTCTGGTTCTTATAGGAGGCGCAGCTAGGGTTCCTAGGGTAGGCGTTCATCCTCGGCGTCCGCGCCCGCGTTGGGACACGCGGCGTGAATCGCGGGCGCGCGTGGCAGGGAGCAGGGGGGCGCGTGCGCGGGAGTGCTCGGGCGCGGGTGCTCCACCGAGCGGCGGCGGCGGCTCTGCCTGGGAGCTGGCGTGGCTCCTAGGGTTGAGGACGGTGCTGGCTCCCTCGTGGGCCACGGCCTGGGCCTTGGCGACCTGGGGGAGCTGGGCCGGTGCGGGTTGGTGGTGCAGGGTGGGCTTCGCGGAGGGGTTGGGCCGGGGCAAGTAGCTGGGCCGCGCGGCTGGGTGGCGAGTTGGGCCACAGTGCCGCCGTGGTGAGTGAAGCGGGCCAGAGGAGAGGGGAGGGGGTGGGCCGGCGCTGCTGTCCACGCTATGGGCCAGGGAGGGGGCGCTAGGAGGCCTGGATGGGCTAGAGAAGAAGGAAGGTTTTTCCATTTTTGGATTAAGCACAAAGGAATGTCACAAGATGGATTCAAAGAGGGGATTTAGGAAGGGAACCAAGTAGGTGAGAAAGATCACAAAGGGTTAGAAAGGAGTTTGGAAGGAATTCAAAGGAGTTTGAGACGTACTCCCATAGAAAGGTTGAGAAGGGATTCGCTTCGCCTTTGGGATAGGCTCAACGGGGATTCGGGAAGACTTTGCTACAGATTGTGCACTCCAAAAGAAACTCAAAACCATAAACAAGACCCAACTTAAGACGACTCACGAACAAGAGCACTTGTCTACAAACAATTCTAAATGAATGCGATGTTTTGTTAGCGGGTTAAGATCGAGTTAGACCTAAAAACTATATGCTTCATACGACTTATAGGAAAATTTTTAAAAAGCTCGTATTTTTGGTTTTCGTAAAAGTCTGGGATGTTATAGCACTACCGCTCGGGGACGTTGTACTGTCACAATCTGTGCAAGCCGCTCTACACCAATTTTGCCCTTCCTTTCAAACTTGACACACTCATAGCCATTGACTATCTTTCTTCCATTTGTCTTTGCTCCTATTGTGTGTCCAAGCCCATGCTTGATTGAGGGATGTCTCCCTTGCTTGAATTGAGGCTCTTTTGGATCATTTGCCTTTTTGTCATTCACTTGAGCCTTACCACCCAAGCAACTCTTGCTGATGATCTCATTAAGCCTATTAATCTCCTTTCTCATAGCCTCCATGTTTGCAAGGTTAGTGGAATAAGCATTCAAATCAAGATTATAACATTTTCCACAACCTTGACTAGTGGAGGGAATAGAGGCATCCTTTGCTTTAGAGGGATGTGAGTTGCTATCTCGAAGAATGCTATATTGTTTCTCAAGCTGCTTGTACTTTCCATCTAAGTCACAATACTTTTGCTTGAGGGCAATATTTGCTTTCTTTGTGATAGCATGGGCCCCTTGCTCTTTGGCCAAAGCCTTGTGCAAGGATTCCACCTCACTTCAATCTAATGCAAGAGCTTCCTTGCTAGCAATGTAGAGGTTCTCTTGTTTGATAAGAGTCTCTTCACTAGATTCTAACTCAGCTTGAACACTCTCTAAATCCTCCATTAGCTTAGTTATGAACAGTTTGGTCTTGCTATCCAAATTTTTAGTTATGTTATCAATTTCTTCATCACTAGACACATCATCACTAGAGCAATCACTTAAATCCCTACTAGATGTGTCACTAGGGGGAGAAGGCTTGGATTTGGATTTTACCTTCTCACCCTTTGCCATAAGACAAATGTGAGGGGAGTAGTAGTCATCATCAAACATGTTGTTGAAGAGCCTTGGTGTGGAGGATGGCTTGTGAATAGCCACAGTTGCAATCTTCTCATCCTCCTCACTTGAGCTATCTTTTGTTGAGTCCCATTCATGTCCAATGTGAGCCTCTCCCATGTGTCTTTTGCTCTTTTTGTAGTCGATCTTGCTCTCTTTCTTATCTCTCTTGTAATTGTTGTCTTCGATTTCATGAGGACAATGAGCAATGAGATGTTCTGTGCTTCCACAATTGTAGCATAGTCTCTTCTTCTTGTTTGGGAACTTCCTCTTCACTACCTTGTAGCCTTGCTTTTTGAGTCCCTTTTGATATCTTCTCAAAAAGAGAGCAACATCTTTCACTTTCTCATATTGTTCACTATCACTTTCATCTTCACTTGATGATGATGTTGTCTCTACTTCTTTGACTTGCTTTGGTGCTTTGGGCTTGCTAGTTGATGCTTTCTTGTTGGACTTGGACTTGCTTGTAGAGGGTCGCTTGGTTGACTTGTTGGCTTTGAGAGCTACACCATCGTTGATCTTGATGCCTTCTAGCTTTGCTTGCAGCTCACCAAGCTTCTTTCTTTCATTTGCTTCTTCTCTTTGCATATCAAATGTCAAAATCCTCCCAAGTACATCATTTGGTGTGAAGTACTCAAACTTCTTCTTGTCTCTAATTAGAGTGACTACGGTCTCATTTCTTGGTGAATAAGCTTCCAACATAATCTTGACAACCTTATGATCATCTAACTCATCACAACCGTTAGCCTCTAATCTTGCCCACCAAGGACATCAACCTATCAAACATCTCTTGTGGCCCTTCTCCATCCAAGATAACAAACCGGTTCAGCTTGGCCATCATCAAATCAATTCTTGCCTTCCTTACCTTGTCAACTCCTTCATGTGCAAGGTGCAAAGTATCCCATATTTGCTTGGCAATGTCAACACCAATCACTCTATTGTACTCATCACCATCCAAAGCACTAAGCAACACACTTGTGGCTTGACCATTGAGGTGAATGATTCTCATCTCTTCTAATGTTGGGTTCTTGGGATCAACCGGTGACTCAAACCCATTGCAAACAACCTCCCAAATACCAGGGTGGAGACCTATAAGATAAGCTCTCATCAAGTGCTTCCACTTGGCAAAGTTAGTCCCATCAAAATGAGGTAACTTCCCTGCAGGCATATTAATAAAAGACTTGCGATCATGGTTAGTCATAGACATAGAAGAATAGTTAAAGGATACGGTGGCATATTTGTTGTTGTCGTTCTTCTTGCCCTTTCCTTTCTTGTCCTTCTTGCTATGCACTTGATAGGACTCATCATCATCACCATCTTCAGAGCTGCTAGAAAGCTCACTAGAAGATGTGTTGGGAGCTTTGGCTTCTTCTTTCTTCTTCCTAGCTTCCCTTCTCTTTCTTCTTTCTTCTCTCTTGAGCCTTCTAGCTTCTTCTCTTGCCTTCTTCTCATCTAATCGTTGTCGCTCTTTCTTCTTTTCTCTTGCTTCCCTTTTGAGCTTTCTTGCTTCTTTTCTCTTTCTCTTCTCTTCTTCATTGAGAGCCCTTTCACCATCGGTAGGTTCGAGATGAGGAAGTGTGGTATTACTTGCTGTCGACACACTGAGTTGGCTGCTATCAGTGTCAGTGTCATGCAAGCCCATTTCCTCTAGACAGACTTCCGTAGACTTTGCACCGCCCGATCCTCCTTCGGGCTCCATACCTCACGCGGTTAAGCGCACACGAGGTAACTGGCTCTGATACCACTTGTAAGGATCCTTGGTAAGCCTAGAGGGGGGGTGAATAGGCGTATCTACTAATTTTCTACACAACTCAAAGTCACTTGTCAGCAACTGTCGGAAGTTATGACAGTTCAGGTCAGAACTTCCGACGCAAAGTGTCAGAAGTTCCAACGCAAACTGTCAGAAGTTCCGACGCAAACCGTCAGAAGTTTCGACGCCTACGGGAAATGAACTACAAGTGCCTAAATAAACTTTGTGAAGGCAATAACTTACATCCCCACTTTCTAGTGGTAAGATGAAGTAATCCAAGTGCTTCCTTGACCTTGAACCGCCACCAATTTGTAGATCGGGACCAAAACCTAAGAAATGGCTTGAGAGAGAAAGAGACAACAAAGAACAAGTAATCTCAAGTAATCACAACAACAATAAGCACACGGGACACAAAGATTTATCCCGAGGTTCGGCTTGCCACTAAGGCTTGCGTACGTCCTCGTTGTTGAGGTGACCACTAAGGTCGGAGTCTCTTTCACCTCCTTGCCTCTCTCAAGCAACCACAAAGGTAAACTTGAGTTCTTCACTAGAAAATCAAGGGTAATACAAACTTCCCAAGGTCCTCCCACAGATCGGGAGCTCTTGGGCGACGCCTAGCCGGCTAGGGTTCCAAGAACCCAAGAGTAATAGACGCAAATCCAACCGGCTTGACGAAGAACTCAAGTGCTCAAGCTTGCTAGATGATTTTCTCACTCAATATACTCTCCTATCACTCAAATCCATGGGGAAACGAAGTTTGGAGCAAAGGGGAGAGGAGAGGAGAGCCTTGAGAGCTTGAGAGCTGTTGGGGTCGTGAGTGAGTTGCTTAGAATAAGTCCGTAACGGTTAGAAACGTTGAGAAAGCTATTTATACATGAAGCTGAAAACTAACCGTTCAGATCTACATCGGAAGTTCCGACGCGGATCTCGGGACTTCCGACATATACTAAAAACACTGTTCACTTGGTTAGAATTCTATACAAAACCAGTCAACGTCATCAGTTCCGACGCACGTCATCAGTTCCGACGCGTCATCAGTTCCGACACATGTCATCACTTCCGACACGTCATCAGTTCCGACGTACGTCGGGACTTCCGACGCAAGCGCGAGCAGAGGTAGCAAGAGGGCCAGGTGTCGGAACTTCCGACAAACGTCATCAGTTCCGACATGCGTCATCAGTTTCGACGCGCGTCGGGACTTCCGACGCAAGTGCGAGCAGAGGTAGCAAGAGGGCTAGGTGTCGGGACTTCCGACGAACGTCATCAGTTCCGACATGCGTCATCAGTTCCGACGCACGTCGGGACTTCCGACACCACAAGTCTTAAAAAACTATTCTACGTGCTCGTGAAGTGCTAGAGTGTCTTTCTTTTGATTTAGTTTTAATACTTGAGCACTCTATCTTCCTCAGACCAACTAAATTTGCATCCCTCTTTATAGTGCGGCATAGCCTAAACTCAAGATTAAATATTAAATAATTAAAATGCCTTTGAGTCCATCACCACTTCATTTGGTAATTGGGCTTTTGCCATCTCACATATCATGTGTTACCCTCATTCTTATTTTACCTGCTTGCCATCTCAACAAATCTCATTAGTCCTCTAATTGTGTGGTCATTATCACCAAAACCCACAACTAGGGCTTGATTGCACTTACATAAATGATCCTTCAGCAGTGGCATCCAATTGCTCATATGACCCTTGAGTTAGTCCATAATAGAATGTCTGCATGAGCAACCACTTCTCCATTCCATGATGCGAGCAGTCTGATATGTATCCTTGAAAATGCCCCCATGCTTGTGGAATAGGTTCACCTTTCTGCTCATGAAATTTTGAAATCTTCCCTCGTAAGATATTTGTTCGGCCTATTTGGAAAAACTTCTCTAGGAAAGCTTTTGAACATTCTCTCCATGTCTTAAATTGATTTTTACTTTGATAAAACCACTGCTTCGCTCTTCCCTCTAATGAGAAAGGAAACAAGCGAAGTAGTATGACATCTTGTGGAATGCCTTGAATGTCAATGGTATTACCAATCTCTAGGAAATTCTGCAGATGTGCAATGGCATCTTCATCCTTTTTTCCACTAAATATGATAACTTGCACCATTTTGATGAGGCTTGACTTGATCTCATAATCATATTCTCCAAGGCCAAAATTTGGACCTACGTGAATATTCTCAGTGCTTGGAGTAGAGAATTCACACAGAGTCTTCTCGGCCATCGCTTCTCAAAATGTTGGAAGACCCTTCTTCCTATGGTTGTTCCTCATAAGAGTTAAAATACTACAACCAATCCTGCTCTTACCATATAAATAATTGCTACATAAAACATGGGTAAGTCTACTAAAGCAAAAGACTATGTCCTAAAGATATTTAAAAGTTGATTTCCTATAGATGGTTCTATGAAAGATTCACTTGTATGAAATTCTAGAGAGTATATAAATTTTGGTTAATTAAAATTGCCTTCCCTGGCAACGGCGCTAGAAATGCTTGTTGGTATTTTTAACATCACTTCATATTGAGTTGTCATCCCTAACATGATTTCAAAATCCAAGGATAAAATAATCTACACGCAATAACTCTAAATATAATATATCCGTAAGCACACAGATAATTCTCCTGTTGTAGCATTTCACCTAGGAAGTATTTCGAGTATCGTTGATTTATTTTATGCCAAAAAGATAAAGCAGCATTGTATTCATTAGGCTTAGGTAATCTTGTAAGGACTAAACAAATCATAATTATATAAATCTATCACAGCCAATGGTACTAATGCTTTAGCGATAACTAGTCATTAATATGATAAATGATAAATGATAAATGATAACTGAGTAATGAAGTAAATGATATTCTAGAGATAGAAAATAAAGACTCACTAATGTAGCAAGGAAATCTTGATATTCAAATAAAAGAAACCTATGTAATTACTAATATAAAGTCTACAGCCTATGCCATGCTACACATTTTCATCTATAGTGTAATAAACTCAGAAAACATCATAAGGAGCATCAACTAATGAGGATTTTAAAACACAAACGTCACCTCCTTCACGACCGCGCTCCGCTTGTCCTACGTATGGGAGGTGGACTACAGAGAAACCAATGCAGCTGTCACCTACATGGACTACCACACAACCCAGCACGTCAGGGTGTGTAGTTACACAATATATCTAGACACCACGTCTACATAATGTGCACCACCTGACTCACTCGAGTACTGAATCAGGCGCTTTACGATCATATAATGATAATCATCATAAACCACATCTATATCGAACATGCAACTAGAATAAACTAAGAATTGAATAAATAGCAATATATTAAAGTAGAGCAAAGTCATAATAAAATACAAGATAATATTACCAATTTCTAGAAGACAGATTTGGAATCCCGAGCGGAGACCTCGCTAGACGCCTATACTAAGAACTTAAAGAACTAGAGCTCTACTCCTAATCTCTGGAAACCCTAACTTCTGACTACTCTTGACAAATGAAGCAGATGGAATGAATTGAATCTGGGATGCTCTTGGGAGGGGGGTCTGCCCTCTATTTATAGCCTGGTGGAGTGCACGTGCGCCGTAGAATCAAACCGACTTAACTAAGGGCCAAGATGCATCAAGAGAGGCGGTATAGGAGGCTTCCTGATATGACCACGCCAGTAAGCAAGATGTCACAAGCTCCAAGTCAAGCTACAACTACTCAAGTTTTACCTACACCGACACCAGCCCAAGTCATCGATGGACCGGTTACACGTAGTCATGCAAAAAAGCTACAACAAGAGGTCCACGCGCTACTTTGTGAGATTCATTTTAATGTTAATGAGAATTATATTCTACCTAAGTATTCTACCTTGATTGTACTCAGGTATATAGAAGAAGAGAAGGATGAATCGGACCCTGAAGAACGAACCAGTGCAAGTCCTAGAAGACACGTCAAAAACGGACCAGTGAAAGTCAAAAACGGACCAGTGCAAAGAAATCTTCATAACTTTTTAATCACAAAAGCTATGAAGGCCCATGAGGACTTGTTGGAAAGCTTGTCGAGTCTACTTTCCAATGAATCTAGTGGCGACCACTTTGGATACTCCATATTGCCTACAGACCAGAATTAATACAGACTGCTCAGAAGGTCAACAGTCTGCCGTGATAGAATGTTGGTACAACTTGCCGTGCAAAACTGTATGAATATACAATGTCTCGTGGTGCATGACATACATTTCAGGAAAGATCTTCGAGTCTAGTTTCACACCCAAGAAACGGTTCATCATTTGGACTTCCCAATAAAAATTTATGGTTAGTTTATTGGAAACTGCTCTGGAGGCCAACAGTCACGCGAAGCCAGTTCGGGAATCCATTCCGAGGGGTCCTTTCACATTGCCTTCACCCAGAAACTCTATTTCGTTTTCATACCTATCTAGGAGAGTTGTTCCTAGTATAAATATCCCCTACCTCTAAGCTATTAGCAACCTTTGATCATTTGATAAACTACATGATATTGGAGCCGGGCTGCTGAGTGCCTTACTCAACCTTTGTTCTTCTTTGTTCTTCATGGACTTGTGAAGTGAATCCTCTAGGTTCCCCTACTTCGTGCTCTACGGCTTCCGTTCGGCTGCGCCGTATTGTGTGGATTAGTTCTGGATTGTGGTTCTGCGGTCGTTCGGAGATCGAGTCGAAGTCTTCGTGGTTTCGGTGCCTCTCTCCCCATCGCTTGGTCGCATCCAACCTTTGTCAGGTATAAAGCTAGTTACCCGCTGTTCGCAGCAAGTTATCCTTGTTCTTTTGATCTACTGTCATGAAGATCGGGCCACCCTCGTGTCGATTCATATCGGTAAACCTATCACTTCCAGAAGAGGAGGCCAAAACCCTAGAGGGGGGCGCCGGCCGACGCTAGGGTGGGGCCGGTCGGCCCCTCCTTACGGCCTCTGCCCCCCGGCTCTTCGGGTGTCTTCTAGAGTCTTCCCACGTCCCGTTCGTGATCTTTTTGTGGCGGATAAGTTTTGTGTTTATTTTGCACATGAATCCCTCTTTTCAGATTTTCTGAAAATAGACCCTGTAAAATACAGAATATGCAAAACTTGTGGAAATTGTCAGTTAAAACCCTAGGCTAGTGTGTTTTCATGTTCTCCTTTGGGTTTAAAGTTCTAATAAAGGTTGACGTTATCCACCGTCAACAATACCCCAAGCTAAGTCTTTGCTAGTCCCTTAACAAAATCGACTTGAAATAATACTTTCAGGATTCCTCATGTTTAATTTCAACGAATTCTTGAGCATTGAATTTAAACGTGGGGCTTTTCAACTTTAATTAACTCTTATGTGATTGAGAGATAGAATAAGCAACCAAGCACTGCATATATTTTATTCTTCGTTCATGCACCACTCCAGGAGTTGTATTTATTATTTTGAAAACCATGAGAGTCTACTAATAACATCATAGTGGACTACTAAGCTATACATCATAACTGAATGTTCTAGTGATTAAATTATATTTTTAAACTCTTATGCAATATTCTCTATTTTATGTCTTCTAAGAAATGTGGGCATCTCTCTAGCGGATACTTTGTGTACCCATTTTTTTCTCTCGGGTGTCTTTGCACCCTTTATTTTACTCTCTTTCTTTTAATTTGGCACATACCCTTTTGGTATGACATCTTTTGGACTCATACTTCTCTGATATGGCATCTTTTAATTTTATAGCCCACATCCTCTTTTAGACTTCTAAGAGAGAATTTGTTACATAGAGTAAAACCCTTTTTATACTTTGTGGATTCAATCATGAATGCATAACAAAATATTCTACTCAAATCATATTAGCAACATGAATTATTAGATTGATTGATTTAATTCTTGCAAAATATCTGGAACTTAGCTATCACTCAGAATGAAACATATACTAGCTCAAACCTCTTTATATCATATCTACCAATTACTTAGACTGAATCAAAAGTTTTATGCTACCCACAGATATCAGGTTTCAGAATAAATTATCCGGGTAGATAAACTTCATATAATTCAAAAGAGAATTTTAAATTCTAGTACTAAGTAATTGCATATTTTAGTTGCTCTCTCTCTCTTTTTAATGAAATATAGAATTAAAGGAAAATTCTAATTACTCTAATTTAATGATAAAAATTAAATGTTGAAAAGTAAATACTGAAATAAATAAGATAGAATATTTACAGAAGTGGAAAGGTGCTTACCTTGTGGGGGCTCTCCCCCAAGCTGAATGTTGCCGAGCTCAATAATGTGGTGGTGGATACCCCATCTGCTCTGCATGTGCTGTTGTCCCTGTGTCTGAGCTGCTGGTCCGCATGGTGTTGTCACTCCTGCTGCTGAAACCTATCATCAATGTGATGTTGCCACTGCTCGTGTTGGTGCAAGGTGTCGTTCATCGTCTACTGTCCCTGCAGAAGGTTAGTAAAATGCATGAATATGACAGGGTAATCATTAATAGGAGTCTCGAAGTCCTATTCAGGTGGCAGCATGTAGTCATTTGTTGGTGGTGCATGGAACGGGTACGGTCCACCAGTAGCGTGGTCTGTATTTCTGCGCATAGAAAATGATGCACGGCCCCTCCGAAAATCCTATCTAGTGTTATCTGGCTTCTGTGTGGGGAATGTTCCCCATCCTATGGATGTAGACGGCTCTCCTTGCTGATATGTGGCTTGGTCCTCCCATCCTGAGTGGGTGGACCACGGTTGATGTGGCTCATATGAAGCACCTAGATCATCAAAGTTAGTGTAATAAAAATGAGCTAGAACGATGGTGCTAGGTCAGCTCTAGTGTAGACAGTTCTGGGCACTCTACTCATGTATGCTAATGGACACCTGCCAATGTTAGTGTTTTATGGGAAAGTAAAACTATCAATAGAATAAATTCCTAGTTCTCGTTCAGGCAGGTGGTACTCATTGCGGTATTTCTTATAAATCATGATTAATTTATTGTCACATCGTTTCAGCATATGAGCACAAAAAAATCATATCCAATATTTCTATGGTCATCAGGAATAAATGTGAGTGTAGCTTTTGACAATAAATCTAAGCTCGCAGCTAAACGTGTGATCCAAGATGTGAAAGAAATACTACACTTTCTCATGGTAGTTACAATTTTCCAGTAGCTCAACATTAATTTCATAGGTGATGCTTTTTTCTTTTTAATCATAATGTATAATAAATGCAGCTCATCCTATCTGATAGTGTTTAATTCCTCTCTAGAAAATAAAATAAAAGCTTGCCATTTAAGCATAAATCTCAGTGTAGGATGGTGGACTTCTTCAGTGGTATATTTTTGTTTATGTTCGGGTTCCTTAGCAGTGATGTTGTCCCAAAAATTCTTTATTAAAATCTCTAAGAACATCAGCTATATTCAGTATACACTGATCCGAAAATCCTAATGCTATACTGACGGTTTTCCATGTGAGAGTGAAAGGTTTGTTGAACATCCTAAAGTGAACATTATTATCATCAAAGTGGAACTAATAAATTCTATAGTAAGTAATTTTCTACCCTGTTTAGTGATTTCCCAAGCATCTTCCCATCCAATTATTCTAAAAATAAGCTCAAACTCGGAATCCATTCCGGTTTCATGGGGCAAAGCAATATCAAATATTGATGTATGAGTAAACTCTTTTGTCTTTACCACATTTAATATCTCAACTTGAGGCCTTAGTGGTAATGAAATTTGACTAAGGTTTGTTAATTGATACCCCTCTTCCATTGGGAAGAGGATGATGGGGTGTGATAGTCGGGAGGTGATGGAGGATCAACGTCCATTCTGAAACTGGTACGTGAAGGTGCTTGAGACTATGAACAGCTTCGAGTGCTGTGGAAGGAAAGTGTTCTCCCGATGCTCCTGTGTGCACCTCCAACTTTTCAATTCATCCTGTCTTAAGAACACAAAGAACATGAAGAAGAAAGAACAACAAGAACACAAGAACTCAAAGATTAGTAAAACAAAAGAGAGAGGAAAGGAGGTGTCCACTTAATGCACTTGATCTTTGTTTTCTCTCTTCTTTTCTACTCTAATTAATAGTGGTAATTGGAGGCTAAAATTTTGAAACTTGCAACCAGGGAAGAACAAGATTCTCTGGTTTGGAAATGAGTGTGAGAGAGAGTGAAAGAAATAGGAGAAGTAGAAGGGGAAGGGGGGCGCCGGCCGGCATGGGTGTGGGGCCGGCCGGCCCCATACCTTGGCTTCTTGCTATCTCCTTTCTCTGGTGTCGACAATGGCATGCAAGTGATTAGAAGGCTACTCCCTAGGGTGCTCTTTCGGTGGCAGGTGGTAGTGGAGGTGGTACAAGCATGCATGTGAGTGATAATGTGAGTTTTTGGATGGTGGTGAATGATGGTAGGTGTGATGTGATGTGAGGTGACTTGATGTGATATGTGTGGGTCCCACATGTCTCCCGTATTTATACCGTATAATGACACAAAGACAAAAAACTATATTACTTTTATAAATATATGGAAAACTAGAATTCTAATGACAGTATTTTTATAATTTTCTGCCACCACAGTAGATTTCAGTCACGGGGCTTTTGCGCTCCGTTAGTAGTAATCACACATGGGCTTTAAACTCTAATTATGACATGCTTATTTTTATTTCCTTTTAATAATGCAACCTGTGAAAATAAATATGCTAAAATTAATGTGAGAATTTAAATTACTGATAGCTACCGAGTAACCTCCCAGTGAAGGTTCGGGGTTTTTAAGTCCACCAACTTAGACTTCTCCAATTGAATTATTCTTTATGATTGATCTCCACTGTTGGAGATGTTGATGCATCTTGTTCTTCTTGATCCTTTAGAGTCTTGCATTGCTCAGGTCTTGGCCTGAATGGGAATCGCTCTTCTTGCCCATTAATGGTGAATATTATTTCTCTAGCTCCAACGTTGATGGTTGCATTTGCAGTGTTTAGGAATGGTCGCCCAAGGATAAGAGGTATCTTCCTCTCTTCCTGCATGTCAAGTACCACAAAATCTATAGAAACAAAAAATTCATGGATTTTTATCGGAATATTTCTGATATCCCTGCAGGGTAGCAGACTGATTGGTCAGCTAGTTCCAAGCACATTGTTGCTGGAGTGAGCGTGGAATAGTCGAGTTTGTCCAAGACCATCTTGGGCATAACGCTGACGCTTGCTCCAAGATCACATAAGGCGTTCTCGAACATCTAGTTACCTATAGAGCAATCTATAGTTTGACATCCTGGGTCCTTCTTCTTGATGGCAGAAGAACGTAGGATTGCCTCACTACATGCATCTGTTAGCTTGATGAATTCAATTGAGGGGAGTGGTCCCTTGTTGTTAAGGATGGCCCGAAGTTACTTTGCATATGTAGGTACCTGCATAGCATCTAACAACGGAATGTTGACATATAATTTTTGAATGACATCTACAAACTTACTGAACCGCTCGTCAGTGGTGGTACTCCTCCTCCTTTGTGGGAAAGGTAGGAGAGTAGTATCATGGAAGTCTTGCATTAATTTTGGCACTTGTGGATCAACTGGTGGTGAAGGTGTTTCAACTTTTTTTTCTTTATTGTTCTTTCCAGCTTCTTTGTCTACCTGCACTGAATGTGAAGGTCTACATGCCCCTTCTAGGTAGGGTGGATCACGTGCAACTTTTTCTCCTCTAGTAGATATTCCTTTAATATGTTCATGGTTAGTGGTAGACAAAATAGAGGCTAGATGTGTAATCTGTGATTCTATCTTTTTATTGAACATTATTTGCTCTTTAACTGCTAGAGAGAAATTGTGCAATTTTGAATTAATTCCTTCTAACATCTCATCATTAAAAGCAAGATTCTTATAAATACTCTCATTAATTCTAGCTTGTTCTAATATTAATTCTCTCAAGGGTGGTTGTCTTTCATTTGAATTGTAATTACTTTGATACTTACCTTGGCTTGTTACCTAACATTGACTCCAGCCTTGTTTCTTTACGATTGCACTGATGTCTTCTTCATATTGATCTTGAGAATTGAATGCATCTTGAATGGCTTGATGATTTCTTTTATATTTATCCCTTTGTTCTAGCCAGCTCAATAATACATCCATCTTGGTTGATAGTGCACACAACTCCTCTAGAACTTCTTCACTTTCATGGTATGTCTGAGTGTTGAATGTCCAATTCTGGTTTTCTACCATCTTTGCCAAAATAGCTTCAACTTTTCTAGGGGTGAGTAACATAAATGATCCTTCAGTAGTGGCATCCAATTGCTCACATGACTTTTGGGTTAGTCCATGATAGAATGTCTACATGAGCAACCACTTCTCCATTCCATGATGCGGGCGGTCTGATATGTATTCTTGAAAACACTCCCATGCTTCAATAGGTTCACCTTTCTGCTGATGAAATTCTAAAATCTTCCCTCGTAAGATATTCGTTCAGCCTATTGGGAAAAACTTCTCTAGGAAATCTTTCGAACATTCTCCCCATGTCTTGATTTGATCTTTACTCTGACAGAACCAGACAAAGCAACACTATTTTATTTCTTTGACATCCAAGAGACTAGTGATTTACCTAGGAAGTGGCACCCTCCGGATGTGCTCTTTCTATCAATGCGGCACCTGGCATAATCGAAATCAGAATAGCCTACAAGTTGGAATCTTGCACCTTTGGGATACCACAAGCCTAGATAGGGTGTGTATTTTAGATATCTAATAATTCCCTTAATGGCAATCAAGTGAGATTCCATAGGCATAGCTTGATATCTAGCACACATACACACACTAAACATGATATCGGGCCTAGATGCGGTGAGGTAAAGTAAACTACCTATCATAGAGCAATAGAGAGTTTTGTCAACCGGATTACCTCCCTCATCCAAGTTGCGATGCCCATTTGATGCCATGGGAGTCTTGATTGGCTTTCAATCTAGCACCTTGAGTCTCTTGAGAAGATCTTGAGTGTACTTCTCTTGAGAGATGAAGACCCCTTCCTTCATTTGCTTGAATTGAAACCCGAGGAAGAAGGATAGCTCGCCAATCATGGACATCTCAAACTCCTTGGACATCAAATTACCAAATTCCTTGCAAAGATCTTCATTAGTAGAGCCAAAAATAATATCATCAACATATACTTGGCAAATGGAGATTTCCCCATTCATCTTCTTGGTGAATAGTGTCATGTCAACTTTCCCAATCTTGAAGCCCTTTTCAATGAGGAAGTCCCTTAGCCTCTCATACCAAGCTCTAAGAGCTTGTTTGAGACCATAGAGCGCCTTGGACAACTGGTAAACATGCTTGGGGTACCTAGGGTCTTCAAAACCGAGGGTTGCTCAACATAGACAAGCTCAATAATATAACCATTTAGAAAGGCATTTTTCAGATCCATTTGAAACAATTTGATATCATGGCTAGAAGCATATGCAAGTAGGATACGTATAGCTTCAAGTCTTGCAACTAGTGCAAAAGTTTCACTGAAGTCAAGACCCTCCACTTGTGAAAAGCCTTTCGCCACAAGTCTTGCCTTGTTGCGCACCACCTTGCCTTGATCATCTTTCTTGTTCTAGAAGACCCACTTTTTTTCCAATCACTCTTGCATCTTTAGGTCGCTCTTCACATGTTCATACTTGGTTGCGAGAGAAGTTATTCAACTCCTCTTACATGACAATGATCCAATCCACATCCCAAAGAGCTTCCTCTATGGTTTTGGGTTCATCTTCAAGAGACACAAAAGCATAATGTTCAATAAATAAAGCATGTCTAGAACGAGTAGTAACATCATGTGATGGACTCCCAATGATGAGATCTTGAGTGTGATCCTAGAGAAGATGTGATGATATTCTTGGCACCACTTGAGGGGTTGTTTGTGTAGCATCAACATCTTGTGCTTGTACCACCATTTGTTCATGAGTGACTTGAGTGTCTTCATGAGCGTCCCTCACATAATTGTCATCATCTTGTGGCACATGATAGGAGGATGGCACATCAATGATTTGCACATCATCATCATCCTCCTTGGGCTTGATGTCTCCCACCGTAATGTTCTTCATGGCATCCCTCAATGGCTCACCACCTACATCATCAAGATTATCACTTGCTCCTTGGGAGCCATTAGTTTCATCAAATTCAACATCAAATGTTTCTTCAACCAAGTTTGTAACATGGTTAAAACTCCATAGGCCTTTGACTTTGATGAATAGCCAACCAAGTAACCAATGTCACATCTTCTTTGGAACTTTCCCATGTGTTGGCGCTTCTTGTATACATCAAATTATTTTGAGTTTCATGAATGAGCCTATTGTCATGCAAACATGTCTATATGTTCTAATCATGTCCTTAGCAAAGTATGAATGCTATGTCAACCATTTTTACCTTGCTTTGTTGGAGGAGAGGCATGCCATATATAAATGTAGGGGTGCACCCATCTCAAGTTGGAGAAGTCAAGTATGTTCAATTCATTTCTCAACTTGCAAAATCTTTTCTCATCAAGTGGCTTTGTGAAGATGTTAGCTAGTTGATCTTCGGTGCCAATGCTTTCAATGCTAATATCACCCTTTTGTTGATGGTCCCTTATGAAGTGGTGCCTTATGTCAATGTTCTTAGTTCTTGAATGTTGAACTGGATTTTGTGTCATCTTGATTGCACTCTCATTGTCACATAGCAAAGGCACATTCTTGAATTTGATTCCAAAGTTATTCAAGATAGCTTTCATCCAAATCAATTATGCACAACAACTACCGGCACTAATGTATTCGGCCTCGGCGGATGATAGTGCAACACTATTTTGTTTCTTTGATGACCATGAAACTAGAGACCATCCTAGCAATTAAAAAGTGCCACTTGTGCTCATTCTATCAATCTTGCATCCACCATAATCGGAGTCCGAATATCCAATCAATTCAAAGTTAGACCCCTTGGGATACCATAATCTAACATCATGAGTGCCCTTGAGATACCTTAATATTCTTTTGGTTGCCTTTAAGTAACTTTCTCTAGGTGAAGCTTGGTATCTTGCACATTTGCACACACTAAACATCACATCCGGCCTTGATGTGGTGACATAGAGCAAACTTCCAATCATAGACCAATATAGCTTTTGATCTACCATGTTGCCACTTGCATCACTACCAAATTGATCATTTGTGCCCATAGGTGTGCTCATTGGTTTAGCTTCTTGCAACCCAAACTTCTTGATCATATCCTTGATGTACTTTTCTTGACTCACAAAAGTGCCATTCTTTAATTGCTTGATTTGAAGACCAAGGAAGTAACTAAGCTCTCCTATCATAGACATCTCAAACTCATTTGCTATCATTCTTCCAAACTCTTCACAAAAGTCTTGATTGGTTGATCCAAAGATGATATCATCAATATAGATTTGCAACACAAACAAATCACTGCCTAGCTTCTTAGTGAAGAGGGTAGTGTCAACCTTTCCCATCTTGAACCCTTTAGAGAGAAGAAAATCTCTCAATCTCTCATACCATGCTCTAGGTGCTTGCTTCAAACCATATAATGCCTTCTTGAGCTTGTACACATGGTTGGGTTTCTTGTCATCTTCAATACCGGGAGGTTGTTCAACATAAACCAACTCATTTATATATCCATTTAGAAATGCACTCTTCACATCCATTTGATAGAGCTTGATGTTGTGGGCACAAGCATAGGCTAATAGGATTCTAATTGTCTCCAATCTTGCAACCGGTGCATATGTTTCTCCAAAGTCAGGACCTTCGACTTGAGTGTAGCCTTGTGCTACTAATCTTGCTTTGTTTCTCACAACTACACCATCTTGATCTTGCTTGTTTCTAAAGACCCACTTAGTATCAATCATATTGTAGTTCTTTGGCCTCTCAACAAGCTCCCACACTTGATTTCTTGTGAAGTTGTTCAATTCTTCATGCATGGCATTTACCCAATCAGAATCCTTCAATGCATCTTCTATTTTCTTTGGTTCTTCAAATGAGACAAATGAATAGTGCTCACAAAAGGATGCTAGCCTTGATATTGTTTGCACACCACTTTGAATGCCACCAATGACTTGATCCAATAGATGATCCCTTGCTATGCTAGTAGGTTGGAGTATTGGGAGTTGATTGCCTCCATTAGCTTCATTTTGATTTTGATGATCATCATCATGAGAGCCACTAGTGCTTGCTTGATTTGTATCAATTTGCACTTTTTGATTAATCATGTGAGTGTCATTATCATCATCAATTTGCCTTGGCCTTATGTCACCAACATCCAAGTTTTTCATTGCATTAGCCAATTGATCTCCTCTAACATCATCAAGATTTTGAGCTTCACTTTGAGATCCCTCGGTTTCATCAAACTAAACATCATGAACTTCTTCCAATGTGCCACTTGCCAAGTTCCAAACTCTATAAGCTTTGCTTGTGGTGGAATAACCAAGTAAGAACCCTTCATCACATTTCTTCTCAAACTTGATCAATCTTGTGCCATTCTTAAGAATGTAGCATTTACAACCAAACACTCTAAAGTATGCAATGTTGGGCTTTCTTCCATTCAATAGCTCATATGGTGTCTTCCCAAGCTTCCCATGGCAATAGAGACGGTTGCTACAATAGCAAGCCGTGTTGATAGATTCACTCCAAAATGAATGGCTAACATTGTATTCACTAAGCATTGATCTAGCCATATCAATCAAGGTTCTATTCTTCCTTTCAACTACACAATTGGATTGAGGAGTGTATGTTGGAGAGAATTGATGTCCAATGCCAAGATCATCACACAATTCCTCAATTCTTGTGTTTTTGAATTCACTACCATTGTCACTTCTAATATTCTTGATAGTGTTTTCAAACTCATTTTGCACCCTCTTGACAAAAGACTTGAATAGATCACAAACATCACTTTTGTCATAGAGAAAGAACACCCAAGTGTATGTAATGTAGTCATCTACTATCATAAATCCATACTTATTGCCACCAATGCTAGTATATGTTGTTGGCCCAAATAAATCCATGTGCAATAACTCAAATGCCTTTGATGTGCTCATTTCACTTTTCTTAGGATGTGCATTCCCAACTTGCTTTCCGGCTTGACAAGCACTACATGGTTTATCCTTCTCAAAGGTGACATCCTTGAAGCCTCTAACTAAGTCATGCCTCAATAATTTGTTCAATTGATTCATTCCAACATGACCAAGCCTTCTATGCCACAACCAACCCAAACATGATTTGCTAATTAGGCAAGATGTCAATTGAGTGTCACTATCATTGAAATCAACCAAGTATAAGCTACCATGCCTAAATCCTTTGAATATCAAGTTTGATCCGTCAACACTAACAACCTCAACATCATCACTTCCAAAGATGCACTTGAAACCAAGGTCACAAAGTTGTGCAATTGACAAGAGATTGAAATCTAGGCTCTCAACTAGCAACACATTTGATATGCTCATGTCATTTGAGATAGCAATTTTACCAAGCCTCTTGACCTTGCCTTTCTTGTTGTTGCCGAAGGTGATAGAATCAAAGCCACCATTTTGATTTGTATCAATTGATTTGAACATACAAGACTCCCCAGTCATATGTTGAGTGCACCCACTATCAAGCACCCAATGCCTTCCTCCGGCTTTGTAATTGACCTACAAGACAAGATCAATTCTTTTTAGGTACCCAAACTTGATTGGTCCTCCAAGGTTAGCAACTAAGCTCTTTGGTACCCAAATGACTTTCTTCTTTGAGCCCATCCATGGTGCACCAATGAACTTAGCGTGAATACCTTTTATATCCTTGGTAAGCACATAGAAGGAATTAAGCTTAATTGAGGATACATTAGCTTTGTGTTTCTTGTTCATACATTGTTGCTCTAGGTGACCAACTTGCTTGTAAGCTTTGCAATACCGGTCATTGTTCTTCACAAAACGTGTTTTATGAGGAGCAAAGGTGGCCTTGCCTTTCTTGGGGTTATAGCCCAATCCCTCTTTGTAGAGAGAAGCTCTTTGGCTACCCAAGCACATAAGCAAGCAGTCCTCACCACCATAAGCCTTGGCTAAGGTGTGATTGAGCTCTTTCACCTCCTTCTTGAGAATTTCATTCTCAACTTTTAGTGTGGTGTCACATGTGAAACCATCACCACTAGATGAGGATGATGTATATGTACAACATGAAGGGTTAGTAGAAGCAATAACAATAGGCTTACTCAAGATATCACATGTTAGGCCTATGTTGCAAGTTTTAGCTTTCTCAATTTTAGTTGACTCATTTTCACATTTATTAACTAGATAGGAATGAGCTTCTTCAAGCTTAGTGTGAGCCTTTTGAAGCTTCTTATGGTCTTCCTTTAGACTCTCATAAGATGCTCTAAGCTCATCAAATTCTTGCTCAAGGGTTTTCTTATCCTTAATCAAGGCCTTGCACTCCTTTCTAATTTCTTTATAGTGATGAGTGCAATCTTTTAGCATAGTGATTAGTTTATCTTTAGTTGGTTCATCATCATCACTATCACTATCACTATCACTAGCATGGTCACTCTCATCGTTAGATGATACCTTAGTGGCCTTAGCCATGAAGCATGATGGAGTGTCGAAGATGGAGCTCTTTCCTTGAATTGCAATGCTAGCATGCCCCTTCTTCTTGGTGCTCTCATCATCACTTGAGGAGTTATCACTATCCCAAGTTGCAACATGGGAATCACCCTTCTTCTTGTTTGAGTCTTCCTTCTTTTCTTGCTTCTTCTTTTTCTTCTTTCTTTGTTTCTTGATAGCATCTTCATCATCACTATCATAAGGACACTTGGCAATGAGATGATCTTTGCTATGGCATCTAAAGCACCTCATGGAATGGTCATTCTTCTTGGAGGAGCTCTTCTTTCTTCTTGCCCGATAGCCCTTCTTCTTCATAAACTTGCCAAATCTCTTAACAAGAAGAGCCATCTCCTCATCTTCATCACTATCACAAGAGCTTGTTTCTTCTTCACTTGATGATTCTTGCTTGGCTTTGCCCTTGGATGTGGAGGCTTTCAATGCCACACTCTTCTTCTTCTTATCATCCTTCTTTTCACCTTCCTTCTTCCTCTTCTTGATCAACTCATCCTTTTCATCAACTTCTCTATAGGCATCATCGGTCATCACCTCTTGAAAGACTTGTTGGGGAGTTGATTCACTAAGAGTTGTCTTGACTAACACGGTGATCAATGTGTCAAATCTCTTAGGCAAGATTCTCAAGAACTTCATAGAGAATTGACTATCCTTCACTTCTTCCCCAAGTGCCTTGAGCTCGTTCACAATGACTTGCAACTGGTGAAACATCTCCAGCACACTTTCATCTTCTTGCATCTTGAAGCTTGAGAACTTTTCTTGGAGGATGTATGCCTTGGCGGTCTTGGTTCCCTCAAATGTTTCTTCTAGCTTTGCCCATGCATCATGAGCAATCTCAATGTTCTTGATTTGCTCAAAGGTCTTGTCATCAAGAGCTTCATGAAGAGCACTAATGGCAATAGTACATTGCCCATGCTAACGCTACGGCTACAACTAAAATATCATTTTAAAAAAGCCTATATATGTCATACTGCATATCAGCCACATATAAATAGTTTTGCAACCATTTTCCCCTCAAACACAAGTCATTTCATTAAAAAAATAATTTTACAGCTTATAGGGGTGATGACATCAAGGTGTCGGCCTGTTCTAAGGGGTGTTTGTTTCCCACCACAAATTATGTAATCAGCTTATAATCTATAAACTGAGACAAACATGCACATATTTATGGCTAGATTATTACAATTTATAGGCCAGATTTTCATAAACTATTAAGCTAGTCTTCCTTATATATAACTTATAAATTATGAGCTATGCAGCTGGCCCGCCACCTCGCCATCACAATGACCCGCCAAGCACCAGGCTAGTGTTCCAAACCAAGGGCAACCAGTCCATTCATTTCAAAATCTCAATCACCTACATTTTGTTCTCTCAAATACACAAAATAATGAGTATTATAAGTTCATCTCAATATGTCATTTTTAGAACCAGGAGATGGAACAGAGATGGCATCTCAACAATGCACCAGATCAATCAAATGACACAATTGAGCAGACAACGGTTAACCAGAGCACGACATTACGATCCCAACACTGAAAGGATTATTGGATTAATGGTACTGAAATGGATATATCAGCTGCCCAGATTATGGATTGGATAATACCGCCAACTAAATAACACTGGAGTATGAAATGAAACAACATCAAAAGGGCAATAACCATTTCTCTTCATATTAATAATTTTCCGATTGTAGAATCTGTCAACACTAAAATTACCATTCTGCAGTCATCACTGCACTTTGCTAGGAACACAACATAGGAAAAATTACAATATTTCCAAAGCTTGTTCAGTTCACCAATATAGCCACAGCCTTTATTTAGAAGTGTAATTTTGCACATAAATTCACTGAAGTACTTAATCAAATGCATTGAAGCTCTAAAATTATGCTTACTTTGTTGCAGTCAACAAACAAAGTGATGCCGAGATGAAAAAGCATGTAAACCACCACTTCGCACGAGATGCCAAGTCAGAACCCCTAGTCAGTTCAAATGATAACATTCTTTTGGAACAAACCCAACTCTCCAAATTTGGAAGTAATGGAAATTAACTTCTTCCAAATGAAACTAATGAGATAACACAACACCAAAGGTCAAGATTGAGCTCCTACTTCTCTTTGTAACTTTTATAATTTTTATATAATATACATATAATCTGTCTGGGATTACCCTTCCTTGTTTCTAAAAAATCCATTTAGTCATATCCATGCAACTAAAAATTGCTGGTCAATTTAAACTGCTAGTTTGCTCATAGAATATAAATTGCTCTAGTTATAAATCTGTAATCTAGGTTGTAGCGTTGACACGTTGTCAGAGCAAAACATTAAAAGCAGAAACTAAAGTTAGATCTGCCAACTAGATACTGCTGCGATGACCAAATTTGACCTCGAGTGGATCTGCCACCCTCAGTGACTTGTTGCCACGAGAGAAGCGCTGTAGGTGCCACTGAACAGGCTCCAAGCTACGAGTCCGTAGGGGACAAGCTACGAGTCCAACCCTATCTGAGGCTGCAATGCAACCAAGGCCAGGCAGGACAAAAACTATGCCCACAAACAGAAGTTTAGGAGTAACCTGATTGCATTGCCCAGGGTTAGTTACAATAGTCATCATCATATTCTGAATTTCTAAACTACCACACTCATGTTGAGACAAGACTATATATTTAGGCTAGATATCCAGTTCATACTACAGAGTGAAAGAACAAAAAATATTTAGTATAGTTGCTATCAACAAATTTTCAGAAAAATACCATAAACATTTCTAGGTAGGAATCATTCGTCAGTTCTCACTGGGCAGCGAGACCCATGGATTAACTTGCTGGAAGCAGTGAGAAGACATTCACTTAGTTCAGACAGGTGCATTTTTGTGTAACATCCTCGATGTTACGGTTACTAAAATCCGGATCATGGCATCATCAGCATTGCACAGCATAGTTGTTAAGCACACCTTGATGCATCAACTTAAAACAAGTTTGCTGTGATTGGTTGTGCTAGGAATCTAAAGTGTGTTTGAATTGTGTATTGATGCTTGTGTTGGTTGCTAAAACCCTAGGGTGGAAGTTTTCCGAAAGACTAGGGGGGAACCCTGATTTCCGGACCCTAGAATTGCCCCTTTTTGTGCAATTCAAAAACCAAGCAAAATTTGAAGTTGAGTTCAAAAGCAAAGTTGTAGATCTTGTCAAGATGTACAACTTTGGTGTTTTGAGGTGTTGAAGTTTCAATATAAAATTCAAAGTAATTTTGAAAATATAGATTTCCAGAAAGTGTCCCCTTTTCCAATTTGAACCTCCAACTCAAAATCTATTTGGAATTCTGAAAAGTGGTCAACATGAAAGTTGTAGAGCTCAAAAAGTTGAACAACTTTCATGTTGGGAGTTTTTCAAGTTGTTATGAAAAACTCAAAAGTAATTTTGGAAATTCTGATTTGTCCCCAATTCAAAAAATTGAATTTCCTTGAATTGGGATTTGAAATTCAAACTGTTTTGTCAAATTCATCTTGTTCCACTCAGAATTGGCTTTGGTCACCAAAAGAAGTTTTGAAGCTTATAAAATTTTGAACAACTTTTGTTTTGGCACAAAATTGACTCCAGTTCAAATTTTGGAAGTAATTCGCAAAAAACAAAAAGGAGTGGATAGGGCCTGCTACAGTAGAGACCCGATGAGGATCACCGGCTCCCTATCCAACGCGGCCGCCGCGTGCGCGCGTGTGAGCACGCAGCTGCTTGCTGCCAGTGCCGCCAGACGACGTGGAAGCTCCGCGCTCGCTCTACGCGGGTATAAAGCCGTTCCACCGGCCGACGCGCCTCCGTTTGCCTCCAAGAACGCCGACGAGCTACGCCCGCGCCACCGCGAAATTCGCCGCAAGCACGCCCTCTTCATCTTCCCGGTGTGCAGCACCCACTTCGCCCACGACCAAGCTACCTCTTGGACCCTTCGCCGCGCGCTTTAACCCCCTAACGCCACCAGTCGAGCCGTCGTCCCCAATTCCGGCCAGGACCGCCGCCGAGGAACCCTTCACGTGGGCACGCTACTCCAGTCGGTATCACGCCTTGCCAGCAGTCGTTTCAAGTTCTTCTCATTTCCCCGATGCTCATGCGCCCGCTCTTTCTCCTTGGACGTGAATAGGCCCACCGGAACGACCTCGCCAAGGCTCGAGCGCCCGCCCGACGACACCGTCTCCGTCGCCAGCGACCTCGGCTACCTCCTCAAGCCTCGCAACGTGAGCACCACCCTCTCTGACCTTCGTGGAAGCTCTCTCGCACGTTTAATTGCGCTCTACCGAGCCCTCGTGGCCGGTCTTCGGGCAACCGACGCGGCCGTCCGCCATGTATGCGGTTGAGGTAGAGAGAGAGCGTTAGAGCGTCCGCGAGCAGTAGCTATGGAGTCGCAAGGTCGAGGCGGAGCTGATGCGCACCCTGGTGTGGGCTTGGACCTCACCAGCGGCGGCCGGGACCGCGGCAGAGCCGCCGCACGCGAAGAAGGCGCAGCTGACGGGTGGGGTCGCCCCGTCAGCGTCCCGCAGAGAGAGGGCCTGACGAGCGGGACCCGCTCGTCAGTGACCGCGTAGAGAGGAGAGCGCACGCGCAGCGTCCGCGTGGGCCGCGCGGGAGTGGGCCGGCCTGCGGGCCTTTTGGCTGGGCCTCTCCCGGCTGCTTTTTGTTTTCTTTTTCCTTTTCGAGTTAAAAATGCTTTATGTTTGAAATTGTGTAGAAAATTGGTTACTGATTCAAAAATTAGGGAAAAATTTGTATAGGTTCCATAAAATCAATAGAACCTAGGAAAAATATTAGGATCTGTTTTCTAGTATTTTGCAAGTGTATAAAAATTACTTCTTTTATTTAATGAATAAAACTTCTAGGAATTTTAATAATTTATTAGTATGTCCAAAAATCACCAAGCTTTGTGGGGAGTCTCTGAATATTATTTCCAGGTTTCACACAAAATTTGGTGACATTTGGATAATGTTTGAATACAATATTATTAAACCCTTATTTGGTAATTAAATAATATGTCTAGAATAATTAGATAATGATTAGTTAAATCTTCATGATTAGGGTTGAGTGATTTTGGGATTATGTGATGACCTAAGGTCATTAACCTTGATGGCCTTTGGCATTTCATTATTGTTTGGCCTTAATGCTTAAATTACTGTCATTAATAATTAATTTAGGATAATTATGAAAAAGAGGAATCTTAGTTTACAAGATGCAACCTCTTGGGTAAAAATATTAAGATGTTAAACAACATTATTTATTGTTTATTCTGTATTGCACCGAGAAGGCAAGTTGTACTCGACTTGGTCCTTCTTGCATATTTGTCATACGCATATCATGAGCATTCATCATTTTGTGTATAGTGCACGTGACCGAAGGAGAGACCGTTGAACCGAACCCCGAGGTCGGTGCTCCGTTCGAGGAAGTCGGATCTGAGACTTGGGAAGTCTCTGAAGGGTCCCTCTCTGCCCTGCAACCAAGGCAAGCCCCGGATGCATTAACCCCTCCTTGAATATTTTAAATCTTTTATCACTTATGAATTGAAAATGCTGCATTAGGTAGTTCAGAATTGGGTTAACCAACTTGCTGCATTTACTGCCTTGATATTTGTTATCCTGTCCTTGACACCTATTTTATTTTAAAACTGCGTAGTGATGCTTAGCCCTGCTACTAGATAGGTTTTCAAACAAGAAAGTTTGAAGGGTTGTTGTGGAATACACTTATGATCAATGATGTTTCAACTTGAGACCGGTCGGTGGACTTGCTATAAGAATGGAGTCTTAAAGTAGTGTCTTCAACTGTGTCGGTTAAGGACCGGTCCGTTGATGTCCTGCTGGGTTGAGAATTTATACTACTAGCCACTTGCCCTCGGTAAGCCCGATCTTGTAATCCCTCGACGCGAACAGCTACTCGCGCACTGGGCGTGGAGCGATGGCGAGAGTAGTGTGTACCCACCTTACGGATCTGAGATGACCGGGAAACATCTAGATCGGCTGTAGGATGGTGGAGTACTATGCTCTCGGGTGCCACGAACCTGGTCAACTTTGGGGAGAGCTTGCATTGGGTTGACATATGCAAGATTTGGTTCTACATATGTCGGGTGGTTAGGAACTCCAGCTGGATTGCTAAGCGATTCGAATCGTCGTTGCTCCCCGATTGGGAGACTCAATTCCTTCGACCCTCATCGTAGTTAATTATGCAACTAAGTGATAAAATGAGAAAGGGGGAAATGTCTCATGAGGTTCGGATCCCAATTCCCGGACTTAGAGTGACATGAAGCTATGGCCGTTGGATAAATAATACTTTAATTTAGGACTAGGAACTCACAGACTTGTTTGTGGGAGGCAACTAGATAGACTGTCCTCGAACTCCTCGGCCTCTTCAGGAGAGGAATTCGCGGGTAAAACTTGAAAGTAAGGATGCACTATTAGTAAGCTTTTGGGCAAAACACTTTGGCTCCTTGCTCAGCCACCCCTTGTCTACCCTAAGCCTCCATCCCTAACTTCTCCTCTTTTTCTACCGGGTAAGTCTTGTTGAGTACTCCCGTACTCAGGGTTTTACAACCCCTGTTGCAGGTGAAGCTCAGGAGCCGACTTGTTTCGGACCCTGTTGTGTGACCGTCGTCGAGGTTGACGACGAAGAAGAGTGAGCGTGACCCATGGGCAGGGTCTGTAAATTTGTAATCTGTGTACTAAAGTTTAAGTTGCTCCGCTGGACCTGGTTTGTAATAACACTCCGCTATTTGGAAGAACTCCTTTTGTAAACTAAGTTATGTAATACTTCCGCTGTTTTACTCTGAAATATTATTTTAGTCGTATGTCATTTGAGATACTGCAATGTCTTCGCAACGAATGATCCTGGTGTTAAGGTGGCCACTTGCTATCCTGTAAGGGCGAGAAGAAGAAGTTCTCGTTAATGGACCATCACTAGTGGTCAGGACGAGCCTGCTTAGTACGCCACAGGTAGCAGTGGAATGAGCGTCCAGCGATGCTCATCGGACTTCTAAAGTGGGAGGATCCCCGGCATCACCGTCAGAGGTCCTTAGGACAATGACAGGTGTCGGTGGGCCCAAACACTTAGGGGGTTCTGCCACAACTGGTATCAGAGCATTCGTTGCTAAGATGACGGTTGTATCCTTCGAAAAACTTCAAAACTCATTTGGATCCAATACTATAAACTTGCCTACCTTGAGTCCAAATGCTGTAGTCCTAACTTACCCCTGTCTGTAGGCTTTCTTAGAATTTTTAAAGTGGTTTGGAGGAGTAACATTAAGTATTGCCCTATGTTGTAAAAATTTGAAGTAATGCCGTTATCATTTGTTGATAGGAATCGTAAGTACGTGCATGCATCATGATATATCAACTTGGTTAAAATTTCTTCCTCCTTGTTTTGGTTGGGTTATATAGAATCAATCCCATTCTTGCTAACCCGTAAGGTCTCTCTTACTAATCTAAACTTACCCTCTACAGGATGGCCCGTTGGAAACAGACCCCGCGCAAGAGGAAAGGTCCAAAAGGGGTCCCCAGGCATCAGTTGGCCCCACGCAGCGATCAAGCAAGCAGTAGCCGTTCACCGCCTCAGCAGGAGGTGGACAGGTTGTCCGCCGAGTTGACCGAAGTGATGAGAGAAAGGATGTACAACGTCATGGAGATCGGCGAACTTAAAGCTCAACTAGCCAAAGAAAAACAAGCTACCGAGAACTGTGAGGCCATGTTGTCCTGTATGGTGGAGGAGAGGAATGCCGCTATTGCCCGAGAAGAAGAGGCCAGGAGCGCACACAGGCACGAGCTGACTAGGATGAATGCGAAGCTGGGTAAGGCCAGGTACCTTAAAGATCTGTACGTGAAGATGGCGGCCACGGTCACCGCGCAGCGAGATGTCGCGTGGCAGCGGGAGGACCAGCTCCAGTTGGAGAAGCTGGAGCTGGCACATCATTTAGATACCGTCAATGACTTGGCAATGCAATATCGTGATATTGCATTTGGCCTATATCATCAGCTCCATCCACCTCCAGGTGAAGGAGAGATGGATACGGATGGAGAGTTAGCGGACGATGGGGAACCCGATCAAGGCATCAGTGATGAAGAGGAGTCCGACCCCGATGACAACAACCCGGGGGGTAATCCTGACGAGGGCAATGACGACCCGGGCTACAGCTCTGGCCACACCGACTAGTTCGGTGAAGCCGCGGGCAACGTCGTTGTAGGATTCCTAGTTTGCCGTAGTGGGGTCGGGTTTGTAATATAAAGTTTTCTTTCAGTCTGAGAAGTTGTACTTGGTTGTTCCTGGTGTGTTGAACTGATGTTTAATAAATAAATGGAAGTATGTAAGATATGTCCTAAGTTATGAATTTTATGTGGTAACAAGTACCTATGACTCTTGTAGCAGATGCCGATGCGTACATGAGGATCTGATGGAGCCGGGACATCTCATGGAGGGGATGATATCCCCAACCCTCCACCTGCTCCACCTTCTTTGGCTGATGCCATTGCTGTTCTCTTGAGTGCCACTACCGATAACGCTCGCTTGCTGCGCGAGTTAGCACAACGTCAACCACACCCCGCCCCAAACTTCAGAGCACCGCATAATGGGGACGGAGAAGCTCGGTACGTGGACTTTACCGAGACAAGGCCTCCGGTATTCACTAAGGCTGATGAGCCGTTAGAGGCGGATGACTGGCTCCGGACCATGGAGCACAAGTTCAGTTTGATTCAGTGTTCAAAAACTCAGAAGCCCATGTTCGCAGCTCAGCAGCTTCGGGGAGCTGCAGGTGCCTGGTGGGAGAACTTCCTAGCTATCCAAGCTCCGGGACACCAGGTCACCTGAACCGAGTTTAAGGACGCGTTCCGCGCCCATTACATCCCTGAAGGGCTCATGGCCATGAAGGCCGAAGAATTTCTCGTCTTGCAGCAAGGCGATAAAAGTGTCATGGAGTACGTGGCAAAGTTTAATCATCTCTCTCAATATGCCACGGACCATGTGAACACGGACAGAAAGAAGAGAGCCTGCTTCATGCGTGGTCTAAATACTAAACTTCAGACCATGATGACCACCTGCCAAAATGCTACCTTCTATGAGGCGGTAAATATTGCCATCGCCTCCGAAGAAAAGAATAGAAAGCACAAAGAAGCCAAGAAGATGGCTGCTTCTTCCTCCTTCTCTGGTCGCGGCCAAAAGCGCCAGAGAATCATTTATCATCCGCAGGGCCACGGACGTTTTCAAGCGCCGTCACCCTATCATGGTCCCTTTTCCCTACCACAATATAGACCAGGGCAGCAGGTATACCCTCGACCTACTGCCATCGCCCTTGCACCACGTCAGCCGAACGCCCCGGGTGTTCGCCCCACTGCTCCGTCCAACCACAATTACCCTTGTTTTAATTGTGGTAAGCCTGGACACTTTTCCAAAGAGTGCCCCTACCCCCGCCAAACCAACCCTACCTTCCAAAGTCCACCTATGGGCCAACCCCAGCCGAGCCAATTCAGGACTGGGGTTCAGAAAGGATAAAATGTGCAAAGGGGAAAACCAGCGAAGAAAGTGGGACAAGTCTTCCATATTGAGGTGGAGACGATTCTGGAGGGTGAACCAGTAATGATGGGTACGTTTCCTGTTGCGAAACATCCTGCTTTAATGCTTTTCGATTCTGGTGCATCTCATACATTCATTAATCGCACCTTTGTGTTAAAGCATGGCATACCCATTGGGGAAACACAAGATCATTTTTATATACAGTCGCCAGGAGGACGGCTGAGTTCTAAAGAGATGGTTCACCAGATACCCATCGAATTTGGTGGGCATAATTTTCCCACTAGCATGATTGTCCTTAAAGATCACGAAATTGATGTCATACTAGGCATGAACTGGATGGCACAACGAGGGGTTGTGCTATACACTTTGCATCGAACCATTAAAATCCCATTGCCCAATGAGAATTCCTACCTGCTAATTCAATTAGTTACTCCCAAGCAGGCAATTGGGCAAGTTCATGCCACTAATGTGTCTGCAGTCAAAGATATCCCGGTAGTTCGAGATTTTCCAGACGTGTTTCCTGAAGACCTACCAGGTCTGCCACCGGACCGGGATGTACAATTCAGTATAGAATTGAAACCGGGGACAGCCCCAATATCTCAGAGGGCCCACAGAATGGCACCGAAAGAACTGGCCGAACTAAAAACCCAACTACAAGAACTATTGCAGAAAGGTTTCATTCAGCCTAGTTCTTCACCATGGGGTTGCCCAGCCTTGTTTGTGAAAAAGAAAGATCAGACATTAAGGCTATGTGTCGATTATCGTCCCCTGAATGAGGTGACGATTAAGAATAAGTACCCACTGCCCCGTATTGACTTACTATTTGACCAGCTAGCCGGGGCCAAAGTATTTTCAAAAATTGATTTGAGATCAGGGTACCATCAAATCAAAATTAGGCCGGAGGATGTGCCCAAAACGGCGTTTACAACCCGATATGGGCTGTATGAATACTTGGTAATGTCTTTTGGGTTGACCAATGCACCGGCCCATTTCATGTACTTGATGAACTCTGTCTTCATGCCAGAACTAGATAAATTTGTGGTCGTCTTTATTGATGACATCTTAATGTACTCCAAGACTAAGAAAGAACATGCTGAACATCTGAGAATTGTGCTGACCCGTCTTAGGGAGCATCAACTTTATGCCAAGTTCAGCAAATGTGAGTTCTGGCTGGACAAAGTTCATTTCCTGGGTCATGTATTATCAGCGGAGGGAGTCGTTGTAGACCCAGGTAAGGTAGAAGATGTGTTGAATTGGAAACCTCCGACTACGGTACATGAGGTCCGTAGTTTTCTGGGTATGGCGGGATATTACCGTTGCTTTATCCCGGACTTTTCAAGAGTCGCCAAACCAATCACGACCTTGCTCAAGAATCAAACAAAATTTGTTTGGTCACCGCAACGTGAGCAAGCTTTTCAGATTCTGAAAAGGTTATTGACAACTGCACCTGTCTTAGCCCAGCCAGATATTGAAAAACCCTTTGATGTGTATTGTGACGCATTAGGAATAGGGATAGGCTGTGTGCTAATGCAGGAGGGTCGAGTGATTGCATATGCTTCCAGACAACTTAAACCACATGAAGAGAATTACCCGACCCATGATCTTGAACTAGCCGCCGTGGTTCATGCATTAAAAATTTGGCGTCATTATCTGTTGGGGAACACATGTCATCTATACACAGATCACAAAAGCTTGAAGTACATCTTTACTCAAGCTGAGCTTAATATGCGCCAACGAAGGTGGCTAGAACTAATCAAAGATTACGACCTTGAGGTGCATTATCACCCTGGCAAGGCCAATGTATTAGCTGATGCCCTCAGTCGTAAGGCTCACTGTAATTGTTTAACAGTGACGCCTAAAGATATAACTTTGTGCCCAGAGCTAGAGAACTTGGGGATAGAAATGATTTCCCAAGGAAGCCTTGCCAATCTAAAGATTGATTTCAATCTCAAAGCTCAAATCATAGAGGCACAAAAGGAAGACAAAGGTATGAAATATCTTAAAGAGAAAATTTCTAATAGAGCACCCACAGACTTTAAGGTGGATGATGCAGGAGTAATTTGGTTCAAGAACCGGTTAGTGGTTCCAAAGGTACCTGAGCTACGGCAACAAATCTTGGATGAAGCTCATACCACGAGGTATTCTATTCATCCGGGAAGCAATAAGATGTATCAGGACCTAAAGCAAAGGTTTTGGTGGACAAAAATGAAGATAGAAATAGCTCGCTACGTGGCCCAATGTGACACCTACCGAAAGGTCAAAGCTATTCATCTCAAGTCCGCTGGGGAGTTGCAACCTTTGCCTATCCCAGCATGGAAATGGGATGACATAAGTATGGATTTCATAGTAGGATTGCCCAAGACAGCCAAAGGCTTTGATTCAATTTGGGTTATAGTGGATCGTCTCACCAAAACAGCACATTTCTTGCCTGTAAAGCTATTGTATCCTGCCTCCACCTATGCTAAGATTTATTTTGATCGTATCCTAAGTCTGCATGGGGTACCAAAGACAATAGTGTCAGATTGAGGCACACAATTTGTCTCCTAATTCTGGAAATGTTTACACGAGTCCTTGGGCACCAAACTTTTATACAGCACCGCCTACCACCCTCAAACAGGTGGGCAAACTGAAAGGGTGAATCAAACTCTAGAAGATCTATTGAGATCTTGTGCCCTGAATTTTCTAGATAAGTGGGATGACTGCTTGCCTCTAGCAGAATTTTCTTACAACAATAGCTACCAAGAGAGTATCAAGATGGCTCCCTTTGAGGCACTATATGGCCGTCGATGTCGAACTTCATTACACTGGTCGGAACCCGGAGAAAGATGGTTCTTCGGGGTTGACTTAGTGAAAGAGACTGAGAACAAAGTTAGACAAATCCAAAATAACTTGAAAGTTGCTCAGTCCCGACAGAAAAGTTATGCCGATAAAAGACGTCGACCATTAAGGTTCACCAAGGGTGATCATGTGTATTTGAAAGTATCCCCAATGAAAGGAGTAAATCGTTTTGGTGTTAAAGGCAAGTTAGCGCCCCGTTACATTGGTCCCTTTCCAATCATTGACCGATGTGGACAGGTAGCTTACCGCCTTAAACTGCCCGAACGATTATCCGGGATACATAATGTATTCCATGTGTCTCAATTGAAAAGTGTCTTCGAGTACTGGACCAAATCCAAGATATTGAAGATGTGGAACTTGAGCCGGATTTAACTTATTCGGAGTATCCTATCCGAGTATTGGACCAAAGAGATAGAGTTACTCGAAGAACAACTACCAAGTGGTACAAAGTACAGTGGAGCCAGCATTCTGAAGAGGAAGCCACCTGGGAATCTGAAGATTATCTGCTGGAGAATTTTCCTGAGTTTCACGCTTCTCTTCAAGACAACATCTGATAAATAGGGGGTGTACTCGAGTGAAGGAAAAGAGTAGCCAAAGTCATGTACTTAGTGTACATATGTGTTTATAATTAAGTAATCTTTCCCCAGTTTCTTGTCTTATGAGAAAGTTGAAGATGAAAGAGTTTTGACAAATGTCCTTTTCCATTACGTACCCTAAGGCTTTAAATCTCGGGGACGAGATTTCTTTAAGGGGGAAGGGCTGTAACATCCTCGATGTTACGGTTACTAAAATCCGGATCATGGCATCATCAGCATTGCACAGCATAGTTGTTAAGCACACCTTGACGCATTAACTTAAAACAAGTTTGCTGTGATTGGTTGTGCTAGGAATCTAAAGTGTGTTTGAATTGTGTATTGATGCTTGTGTTGGTTGCTAAAACCCTAGGGTGGAAGTTTTCCGAAAGACTAGGGGGGGAAACCGTGATTTCCGGACCCTAGAATTGCCCCTTTTTGTGCAATTCAAAAACCAAGCAAAATTTGAAGTTGAGTTCAAAAGCAAAGTTGTAGATCTTGTCAAGATGTACAACTTTGGTGTTTTGAGTTTTTGAAGTTTCAATATAAAATTCAAAGTAATTTTGAAAATATAGATTTCCAGAAAGCGTCCCCTTTTCCAATTTGAACCTCCAACTCAAAATCTATTTGGAATTCTGAAAAGTGGTCAACATGAAAGTCGTAGAGCTCAAAAAGTTGAAAAACTTTCATTTTGGGAGTTTTTCAAGTTGTTATGAAAAATCAAAAGTAATTTTGGAAATTCTGATTTGTCCCCAATTCAAAAAATTGAATTTCCTTGAATTGGGATTTGAAATTCAAACTGTTTTGTCAAATTCATCTTGTTCCGCTCAGAATTGGCTTTGGTCACCAAAAGAAGTTTTGAAGCTTATAAAATTTTGAACAACTTTTGTTTTGGCACAAAATTGACTCCAGTTCAAATTTTGGAAGTATTCGCAAAAAACAAAAAGGAGTGGATAGGGCCAGCTATAGTAGAGACCCGATGAGGATCACCGGCTCCCTATCCAACGCGGCCGCCGCGCACGCAGCGCTGCGTGCGCACGTGCGAGCACGCAGCTGCTTGCTGCCAGTGCCGCCAGACGACGTGGAAGCTCCGCGCTCACTCTACGCGGGTATAAAGCCGTTCCACCGGCCGACGCGCCTCCGTTTGCCTCCAAGAACGCCGACGAGCTACGCCCGCGCCACCGCGAAATTCGCCGCAAGCACGCCCTATTCATCTTCCCGGTGTGCAGCACCCACTTCGCCCGCGACCTAGCTACCTCTTGGACCCTTCACCGCGCGCTTTAACCCCCTAATGCCACCAGCCGAGCCGTCGTCCCCAATTCCGGCCAGGACCGCCGCCGAGGAACCCTTCACGTGGGCACGCTACTCCAGTCGGTATCACGCCTTGCCAGCGGTCGTTTCAAGTTCTTCTCATTTCCCCGATGCTCATGCGCCCGCTCTTTCTCCTTGGACGTGAATAGGCCCACCGGAACGACCTCGCCAAGGCTCGAGCGCCCGCCCGACGACACCGTCTCCGTCGCCAGCGACCTCGGCTACCTCCTCGAGCCTCGCAACGTGAGCACCACCCTCTCTGACCTTCGTGGAAGCTCTCTCGCACATTTAATTGCACTCTACCGAGCCCTCGTGGCCGGTCTTCGGGCAACCGACGCGGCCGTCCGCCATGTATGCGGTTGAGGTA
Source organism: Sorghum bicolor (assembly GCF_000003195.3). NCBI lineage: Eukaryota > Viridiplantae > Streptophyta > Magnoliopsida > Poales > Poaceae > Sorghum > Sorghum bicolor. The sequence goes on from NC_012871.2 coordinate 22,087,423, forward strand.
GAGAGAGCGTTAGAGCGTCCGCGAGCAGTAGCTATGGAGTCGCAAGGTCGAGGCGGAGCTGATGCGCACCCTGGTGTGGGCTTGGACCTCGCCAGGGGCGGCCGGGACCGCGGCAGAGCCGCCGCACACGAAGAAGGCGCAGCTGACGGGTGGGGTCGCCCCGTCAGCGTCCCGCAGAGAGAGGGCCTGACGAGCGGGACCCGCTCGTCAGTGACCGCGCAGAGAGGAGAGCGCACGCGCAGCGTCCGCATGGGCCGCACGGGAGTGGGCCGGCCTGCGGGCCTTTTGGCTGGGCCTCTCCCGGCTGCTTTTTGTTTTCTTTTTCCTTTTCGAGTTAAAAATGCTTTATGTTTGAAATTGTGTAGAAAATTGGTTACTGATTCAAAAATTAGGGAAAAATTTGTATAGGTTCCATAAAATGAATAGAACCTAGGAAAAATATTAGGATCTGTTTTCTAGTATTTTGCAAGTGTATAAAAATTACTTCTTTTATTTAATGAATAAAACTTCTAGGAATTTTAATAATTTATTAGTATGTCCAAAAATCACCAAGCTTTGTGGGGAGTCTCTGAATATTATTTCCAGGTTTCACACAAAATTTGGTGACATTTGGATAATGTTTGAATACAATATTATTAAACCCTTATTTGGTAATTAAATAATATGTCTAGAATAATTAGATAATGATTAGTTAAATCTTCATGATTAGGGTTGAGTGATTTTGGGATTATGTGATGACCTAAGGTCATTAACCTTGATGGCCTTTGGCATTTAATTATTATTTGGCCTTAATGCTTAAATTACTGTCATTAATAATTAATTTAGGATAATTATGAAAAAGAGGAATCTTAGTTTACAAGATGCAACCTCTTGGGTAAAAATATTAAGATGTTAAACAACTTTATTTATTGTTTATTCTGTATTGCACCGAGAAGGCAAGTTGTACTCGACTTGGTCCTTCTTGCATATTTGTCATACGCATATCATGAGTATTCATCATTTTGCGTATAGTGCACGTGACCGAAGGAGCGACCGTTGAACCGAACCCCGAGGTCGGTGCTCCGTTCGAGGAAGTCGGATCCGAGACTTGGGAAGTCTTCGAGGGTCCCTCTCTGCCCTGCAACCAAGGCAAGCCCCGGATGCATTAACCCCTCCTTGAATATTTTAAATCTTTTATCACTTATGAATTGAAAATGCTGCATTAGGTAGTTCAGAATTGGGTTAACCTATTTGCTGCATTTACTGCCTTGATATTTGTTATCCTGCCCTTGACACCTATTTTATTTTAAAACTGCGTAGTGATGCTTAGCCCTGCTACTAGATAGGTTTTCAAACAAGAAAGTTTGAAGGGTTGTTGTGGAATACACTTATGATCAATGATGTTTCAACTTGAGACCGGTCGGTGGACATGCTTTAAGAATGGAGTCTTAAAGTATTGTCTCCAACTGTGTCGGTTAAGGACCGGTCCGTTGATGGCCTGCTGGGTTGAGAATTTATAGTACTAGCCACTTGCCCTCGGTAAGCCCGATCTTGTAATCCCTCGACGCGAACAGCTACTCGCGCACTGGGCGTGGAGCGATGGCGAGAGTAGTGTGTACCCACCTTACGGATCTGAGATGACCGGGAAACATCTAGATCGGCTGTAAGATGGTGGAGTACTATGCTCTCGGCTGCCGCGAACCTGGTCAACTTTGGGGAGAGCTTGCATTGGGTGGACATATGCAAGATTTGGTTCTACATATGTCGGGTGGTTAGGAACTCCAGCTGGATTGCTAAGCGATTCGAATCGTCGTTGCTCCCCGATTGGGAGACTCAATTCCTTCGACCCTCATCGTAGTTAATTATGCAACTAAGTGATAAAATGAGAAAGGGGGAAATGTCTCATGAGGTTCGGATCCCAATTCTCGGACTCAGAGTGACATGAAGCTATGGCCGTTGGATAAATAATACTTTAATTTAGGACTAGGAACTCACAGACTTGTTTGTGGGAGGCAACTAGATAGACTGTCCTCGAACTCCTCGGCCTCTTCAGGAGAGGAATTCGCGGGTAAAACTTAAAAGTAAGGATGCACTATTAGTAAGCTTTTTGGCAAAACACTTTGGCTCCTTGCTCAGCCACCCCTTGTCTACCCTAAGCCTGCATCCCTAACTTCTCTTTTTCTACCGGGTGTTGATATTTGGTAACGCAATAAGGAAATGATCCGCAAGCGCACGGATATCGGTGAGCATTTCACCCGGGAGGTTATCCAGAGTTATCGTATTTATATTTTTACCACTGGATGAAAGGGTGCATCTTACTAACCAAATCTATTGCTACTATCCCTTTAGGCTACAAAGAATGTCTCTCGATGTGAGTGATGTATAGAGAAGACTGCAACCTTAGTCTCGTTCTAACCTTGGTAAGGATGATCTACTGTTCTATTGGGGAGGCTCACGGAATCTAGACAACACAAAGAATGTTCGACCCGCACCTATAAACCTACCCGTCCTACTAACGAGATGTGATCTGCAAAGGTAACTCGGAAATGTCACGTTCCTCGCTACTACCACGGTCCAGCTAGTCAGGGGATATCTATGAGTACCCTAGCCTAAACACCACGTTTACGCTAACAAGTGATTACTCTAATACTCAACCGAAAGAGGATTAAAGTAAACTCATAAACCAAAGAACAATAAAACAAGAACTTACTAGTATTAGAAGTCGAATTACTGAAGAATCTTAGAAGCAAGCCTCGGGTTAGGAGACTTGATCCCGTAGGTACAACTCGGAGTAGACACCGATAGGCCGGCCTTCCTCCGATCCATACCTCCACTCTATCTCTCTCAATCTAGTAGAAACTAGAAGATCTATTTCTACTTTACATTGGTTGCTAAGCCTAAAAAGAAATATTATTTAGAGAAGAGGTTTTCCTTCGAGGGCACCCCTCAATCTCTATGATAATTTCTTGTCTCCTCCAGGGGCCAGAGGGGGTCTCCTTATATAGTCCTCCCCTTCTATGCGTTTTTGGGTCGATAGGCGAGGTGGTACTATGTTATTCTGGATCCAATAGGTCGGTGGAACGTCGTGTGCGAAGAGAGTCCGGAACGGAGTCTAGAGGTGGGCGGGCGCCCAGGTCCACAGGGCGGGCGCCCTGGGCCTGGCCCCTTTCGGGCTCCGCTTCCTTCCCGTGGCTTCTGAAGTCTTCTAGATGGTAGAAAATTGCGCGGTGGGTTGATATCTCTATGTAATCCCGACATGTGGGCCTTTCTTCCTTATTTCCTGATAACCCCCTGCAGAAATAGACAAACACCAAAACTCGTGGAATTCTGTCAAATAAAACCCTAAGTCTAGATGTTGATTTCATTTGGATCCTTTTCTTTGTTTATTTGATAATTGAATTTGATACTTAAGGACCGTCAACAAACTCCCCCAAGCTTACCTCTTGCTCGTCCATGAGCAAGGATGAACTCAAGAGTTTCTGCAGTGGTTTCATTTCTTAGAAGTACACACGCATTTAAGCAAGATCTCATCTCTGAGTTAGAATAAACTGTTAAGACTTAAAACTTACTTACTTTACCTACACCATAGGACTTGTAACCGTCACTTCTGTCTTGAGTGGTTAAAAGATAGAACAGTCTAGCCAAGTGCCATGTCTCTTATTCTTGATCAGCTATAGCTCTGGGGTTTTTTTTTTGCAGATTTTCAAATAAAACTCAGAAATTCCTGGTATGATTCTCTCAGGTCTCTCTTTTGTGGTATTTTTGGATCCTTACCAAGGCAGTGATGGTATATGCCTTCTCTCAAGATATGTAGTATTTGTGGTATGAAGCATAGTGACATTGTCTTCTCTCTCACCCTACTCTAATAAGGCTTTAATATCTGGAGCTCATAGGTGGGAGATAAAGTATACATACTTACAAGACATTTATTGCATAGTCAAACCATGGATCCAAAGAAACAAATCAATAAGCCAAATCAAGATGTGCATGTGTGGCGAATGAATGGTGTATGGTGATGATGGTGATAACAATGGTGGTGGAAGTCTAATTCTACTTTGCTCTTTGAGGGGATACATACCTTCCTTGCTTTTGAAACTTTATGAGGAGAATGAGATGCTCTTCTTTTTCTTTTCTTTCGAGGTTCCGAGCACTTGCTCCTTTTTATTTCCTCGTATCTTTTATTTTCTTTTTCTCTCTTTTTTTTTACTGAGCATTCATCTTTTGAGATAATATAGCAAGTGGTAGTAACAAGATAACTTGAGCATTTATTTCACAAGGGAAACAGAAATATTTTTGGTTATTCTCTCCCGGATTAGGAGTAGAATATTTTTGGGTGATTCTGGAGATGGAATGGGTGAATATATGTGGATGGTACTTCCGGAGTAGAAGTAGCATATATGAGTGAACGTGCAAGTGAAATCTTGATTTAACCACATGACAAGTTCCTAAGGGTCTACACAGCTTGACTACACTCAATGCTCATAAGCAGTAAATAGTAAATGTGTGGCTCAAAGTCTAGCAAGCATGTATATATGGCTGTGGTAGGAATTTAAACTCTCATCATACAGGAACTCATCATGCAATATTTTAAAGATTTTCAAAGATAAAATTCTCCAGAATTCTAGCATCTCTAGGAACAGATAAACAGCAGCTCAACCTTCCCATATCGTATCTATTAACAACTCAAACTTCAGATCAAGTTTTCATCCCACAAGTTTAGGTCTAGAGCAAGCCTTAAATTATAACAGTTATATCTAAACTTGAGAGAGAACTTCAAATTTGCAAATTAGGCAGAGCAACTATTCATCATATCCATGCTTAAGTTTTATTAGATACAGATTAGCATAGCCACTTTATTTATTTATTAAACATACTAAGCAAAATATATATAAGCATAAAATCTTTATTTGGTTTTTCATAGTTATGTGTATTTATATTCTAATATAGTATAAGTATAAAGATAGATAGAAATACTTATCGAGATAAATGGGGGTGCTCTCCCCCAAGCTGAATTTTGACGTAATTTCTCTTGATGTAGCTAGCAGGTGGCAGAGGTGTGTTTGAAAGTCAGCAGTATTTTGACAGCGATTAGAATGTCCTCCGTCTGCTAGTCTTCTTGATTCTTAAATTCTGTGGAGCTCAAATAGACAACAAAGCTTGTGGAACTGATTAAGTGTTAGCATAAATATCTAGCCTTTATCATCTTGAGACTCCTTAATAATAATTATTACTCCCTGTTTTTTTTATATTTTCATTTTATAAAGCAAAAAAATATTTATTTTATTTTTATGCCACCACAGTGAATGTACTTATGGGTTTTATGCCACTCGTCTACTCACATGGGGCTTACAGTTTTTTCACATTTTTATTTTCTTTCTAGGATAATACGAACATGATTAACTAAGCAAACTATAATTGAATAATTGAAAGGAAAAGGATAACTACCAAGTTTACCTCTTGGCAAGGCGTTCGGTGTTTTTTAAGTCCTCCGAACGGGACTCTCCGTTTTCTTAGTCGTCCTGAGGTTCGCTAGGTGGCATAGTCGGTGATTCCGGCGGCGCCTTCTCTTCGTGTATAACTATCTTCTCTTTCTACACCTGACTCGGTGCTACGGTCTCCTCGGGATAGTTCTGTTCAAGTTGTATGTCTTCAGTCCTTATCACTTCTCCTTCGTAGTCTACCCATCCGTCCGATTTGCCTCCTCTGGTTGCGGTTTGTCTTCTTCTTGTCCTGACCTACTTAGAATCTTCAACTATATAGTTAGAATTATTAAAGTAGTGGCGTACCTTCTCAGAGGGGAAGTGCATGTGGACTTCTCCGATTCCAATATAGATAATAGCTTTGATAGTGCTGAGGAACGGTCTTCCAAGGATGGTGGATGGATCATACTCGTCTTCTCCCATGACCTGAAAATTGTCTGAAGCTGAATGTATCTTGGTTGTAGGAGCATGGTTCCATGTAGGAGCTGATAAGTGACTGCGGCCATTATGTTGTCGTTAGATCCGGTGTCGTAGAGTGTCTTCTAAAAAGAGTATCCATTGTTTGTGCATTCGATTCTTGGAACACCAGGGTCGTCCTTCTTGATCAAGAAAGGTGACTTGAGTCGACGATCTTGACCTCCTTGAGCTGCAGTGACCATCTTAGCTGACTCGGTCCACATTTGCTTGTTCCTGTTCCTCCTGTTGGTCCTCTTCCTTGGTTCATGTCGGGATTGCTCTGAAGTTTGTGTAGTCTTGTTCTTAAAGAAAAATCTCCTTCTTTCCCTTGATGTAGAGACTGATCTTGGCAGCATTAGCGTAGATAACACTTCTGGTGTTTAGGAATGGCCTCCCTAAGATGATGGGTGCCCTCTCCTCAGTGCCAGTCTCTATCACCACGAAGTTTGCTGGAGTGTACAAGGTACCAACTCGGACACAGAGGTTCTTCAATATTTCCTTTGGGAAACTAAGTGTCTGATCTCCATTGTGTTTGTGCTTGTAGATCCCGGTTCTTCACTTGATGGAATCTGGGAGTTGTAAAACGCCTTCACGTTTCTCAAAATGTGTCCTGCTCATAGAGACAAGGCAGAGATCAAGTGCATGGGCCCTGTTGGTGGAAAACACCAACAGAACCAAAAGTGTATTTGTTCTTCTCAAGCCTTAAGCATAGTGAGCAAGACAAAGTTGATGGATCATGAGTGTAGCATTTAAAACATTTGTTAGATCAGATGGCTCAACCTAATGGAAAGATAATCTATCTATATTTATGTTTTGTTTATATCTTCCAAAGATTGAATGTGCAATACTTTAGCTTATATGATTAGGAGTGTGGGATCACGAAGGTAGTACTAAGAACAAAGATTAAAGGACTAAACATGTTGAATTAATTGGGTTGATTAATTTGGAGCTACAAATCATACATGTTTGTCTCTTTATTTTATGTGAACGCTAGAACCAAGGAGAAGCTCATAAAAGTGATAGTCAAGTACCTTAAAATGTTACCTTATTTGAAGAGTGACGGTACAGTATCACCTTGTTGAAGCTTTCCTTTCTTAGCGGTTGTGCATCGTGTTTGTGGCACCCTCCATGGATCATCTCTTTATGATGAATGAGCTATGTCCTTCTTGTGCAAATTGTTAAACTTCATGTGTCTCCTTTATCTCCAATGAGTTTGTATCTCAGGACTTCCCAGGTTGATATTGAAAGTTTTCCTGCAGGGGTTAGTCCAACAAAATATCCCATATCTACTATAGCATACTATCGGCTCAAAAATCAACCTAGACACCATGTCTAATTTGATTTAGGAGGGCATTTTAACCTAAGCACCATGCTTAATTTAAAAATCCTTTGGAAGTAAGATCATCATTCCTAAACTAAGCACCATGCTTGATTTAAGAGATAAATGAAACTACTCCAAACCTAGACATATACTAAAGCAAATAAAGGTAGCATGAGAGCATTTATAGCGATCTACTCAAGTGGAGGTGAAGTAGTGTAATTAGTACTTAACAAATTGAGCATCTCTCAAAGGTAGGGACAACCAACGTAGCAACATGGCAAAGGATGTTTTTATGTAAAGTACTCCCCCAAGCTTGAATTTTACAAAATTCAAGTTTGGATGAATTTAATTCAATGTTGTGTGATGGTTGGTTGGACATACCTTGTGCTTGTCATTCATCCGATCTTCTTGCTCCAATCTTGGAAAGGTTAGTGACAAGAATACCCGAAGGAATATTTCTACAATTATCTTTATATGCTCAATACACAAGGCAATGTTGCAAATAATTAGAAGTGCTTGTTTTAGGACACTAAGCTTGTTCTTGGGAAACCATCAATTAACTCAACGAGATCTGCAATATTTATTATAGACATATGCATCGACAACCGCCCTTTTAAAGTTTTTATAAATAGAAAAGAAGAGAGGGTTGGAGATCTCAAATGTGGTAAGGATGGAGAGACTAATTGATTGGGGAGATGTTTTATATGAGCAAGGACTTGGTAAGGTATTTATGAAATAACTTCCATGCTCACTGTTGTTTCTCTCATTCTCAAACTCCAAGGATGATTCTTCATGAATGCTTAAAATTCCTCTAGGATTGTCTCTCAAGTTTGTTTTATCTATCCATTCAATGGTGATAGCACATGGATTTTTAATGCCCTCTAGCCATTGATGTTGCTCTCCTCGATCCTCCTTCTTATGCATGGGATGTCTAGAGAGATTCATAGGATTATCGGGAGGTTCAAGAGAAAGAGCATAGTAGAAATTATTAAGCTCAAGGATGGGTTGGATAGCCGAATCATGGGATTGAAATGTTTGGAAATTGGCTATTGAAACTTCCTTTCCTCGTTTGGGAGATGATTCCTTCTCTATCTCTAAGATTTTTCTATGAAGACTAGTGCGAGAGGGATGTCTACAAATGAAGACATACCTTCCTTTACTAATAGATAAAGAAAGAATGACTCTACCAAAGGTTATATGATTAAGACCAATGTGAAAATATCTAGGAAAAACATGGTCTTGTAGGGCTAGGTCTAAACCAGAATTTATAGAAAGATTAATAGATTCCCTAGGTGTAGCTAAAAGTGCATTATCTTCTTGATTAAAAGATAGGACCTCGGCTATAGAAAAGGGTTGGTTTTGACCTATTGCAATCAACTCCGGACACAGATCATAATTAGGGGCAGGACGTGTTGACTCCCATGGTCTATGGCTGGTCTCCGAAGGTGCGAAAAATTCAATAATAGGTATGGAATTTAAGTTATCCATAAAGATAAAAATAAAAAGATAAAAGAATAAAAGTATAAAAGTATAATACAAGATAATAGCAAGACTCAAAGTTATCTCAGCAAACCGTCTTTCTCCCCGGCAACGGCGCCAGAAATGCTTGTTGATATTTGGTAACGCAATAAGGAAATGATCCGCAAGCGCACGGATATCGGTGAGCATTTCACCCGGGAGGTTATCCAGAGTTATCGTATTTATATTTTTACCACTGGGAGAAAGGGTGCATCTGACTAACCAAATCTATTGCTACTATCCCTTTAGGCTACAAAGAATGTCTCTCGATGTGAGTGATGTATAGAGAAGACTGCAACCTTAGTCTCGTTCTAACCTTGGTAAGGATGATCTATTGTTCTATTGGGGAGGCTCACGAAATCTAGACAACACAAAGGATGTTCAACCTGCACCTATAAACCTACCCGTCCTGCTAACGAGATGTGATCTGCAAAGGTAACTCGGAAATGTCACGTTCCTCGCTACTACCACGGTCCAGCTAGTCAGGGGATATCTATGAGTACCCTAGCCTAAACACCACGTTTACGCTAACAAGTGATTACTCTAATACTCAACCGGAAGTGGATTAAAGTAAACTCATAAACCAAAGAACAATAAAACAAGAACTTACTAGTATTAGAAGTCGAATTACTGAAGAATCTTAGAAGCAAGCCTCGGGTTAGGAGACTTGATCCCGTAGGTACAACTCGGAGTAGACACCGACAGGCCGGCCTTCCTCCGATCCATACCTCCACTCTATCTCTCTCAATCTAGTAGAAACTAGAAGATCTATTTCTACTTTACATTGGTTGCTAAGCCTAAAAAGAAATATTATTTAGAGAAGAGGTTTTCCTTCGAGGGCACCCCTCAATCTCTATGATAATTTCTTGTCTCCTCCAGGGGCCAGAGGGGGTCTCCTTATATAGTCCTCCCCTTCTATGCGTTTTTGGGTCGATAGGCGAGGTGGTACTATGTTATTCTGGATCCAATAGGTCGGTGGAACGTCGTGTGCGAAGAGAGTCCGGAACGGAGTCCAGAGGTGGGCGGGCGCCCAGGTCCTCAGGGCGGGCGCCCTGGGCCTGGCCCCTTTCGGGCTCCGCTTCCTTCCCGTGGCTTCTGGAGTCTTCAGATGGTAGAAAATTGCGCGGTGGGTTGATATCTCTATGTAATCCCGACATGTGGGCCTTTCTTACTTATTTCCTGATAACCCCCTGCAGAAATAGACAAACACCAAAACTCGTGGAATTCTGTCAGATAAAACCCTAAGTCTAGATGTTGATTTCATTTGGATCCTTTTCTTTGTTTATTTGATAATTAAATTTGATACTTAAGGACCGTCAACACCGGGTAAGTCTTGTTGAGTACTCCCGTACTCAGGGTTTTACAACCCCTGTTGCAGGTGAAGCTCAAGAGCCGACTTGTCGAGGTTGACGACGAAGAAGAGTGAGCGTGACCCATGGGCAGGGTCTGTAAATTTGTAATCTGTGTACTAAAGTTTAAGTTGCTCCGCTGGACCTGGTTTGTAATAACACTCCGCTATTTGGAAGAACTCCTTTTGTAAACTAAGTTATGTAATACTTCCGCTGTTTTACTCTGAAATATTATTTTGGTCGTATGTCGTTTGAGATACTGCAATGTCTTCGCAACGAATGATCCTGGTGTTAAGGTGGCCACTTACTATCCTGTAAGGGCGAGAAGAAGAAGTTCTCGTTAATTGACCATCACCAGTGGTCAGGACGAGCCTGCTTAGTACGCCACAGGTAGCAGTGGAATGAGCGTCCAGCGATGCTCATCGGACTTCTAAAGTGGGAGGATTCCCGGCATCACCGTCAGAGGTCCTTAGGACAATGACACGTGTCGGTGGGCATAAACACTTAGGGGGTTCTGCCACATTTTGTTTGTGTGATCAACAGACTATACATTTAGGCTAGATATCCAGTTCATACTACAGAGTGAAAGAACAAAAAAATAGTATAGTTGCTATCAACAAATTTTTAGGAAAATAGCATAAACATTTCTAGTTAGTAATCATTCGTCAGTTCTCACCGGGCAGCGAGCAATTCAATTGCAGCCTTCACATGTTGCACCACGCTTTCGCTAATTTCGCACACTTCATAACTCTCTCTTCTTCAAAAGAAAACTGCAGAAAATTTTTAGAGAACAATTGTTGACATAAAGTCAGAAAGTATATACCTCAAAATTTTAAGTCACCAAGACGGCTGAAGCTCAATTGTCATTTCTTGGCTTAACATCAACACCATTATGGTCAAGGAAGCACAAGCATTTGATTTTTCATCCACAATGGTTCTCTGATGGTAAGATTGACATGGTTGCATTGTGGATCTCATGGCTCCAAAGCAAGAGGGGCTAGGGTTTAGCGTTAATCACAGCCATGGCAGGAAGCTAATATTAGGGTTTGAGGATCTACACATCAGCATGCAGTGTACCATAGTGGAGGAGGCCTGAGATGGTCAGGTTGTAGCCTGCACACTGGGATTCAGCCGTCATTGCTGCCTGCATGCCATGAACCAGCCACCACCATTGCCTGCACGCCACGAACCAGCCGCCGCCGCCCACGCGCCCGAAACCACATGCCGTCGACGCCCACGCACTTGAATACCGCGACGGGGCCATCCATGGCGAGGCTCGGCCTCGCCCGGTGGCAGTCTCGTGTGGCCTAGCTCGGTGACAACGGCGGCCAGGGGAGGTGCGCCCCAAACCAGCACAATAGCAGCTCTAGCCAGGGGGGCGGCGCCCCCAGCCACAGGGTCACCCACAGCGGAGGCCCGACGAGCCGCGGTTCTCCCCCCAATTCCGTGACCCAATCATTGAATCACGCACTGCGTACCTCGGATAAGACCATTGCCGCAACCCAAACCCTCGTCGTGGAGCCCCCATCTAGCCCCCCACCTGCAGCGTGGCCCAACCCTGCGCCGCCCTCATGCGGTTGCCATGTCCAGCGGCACAGATCCACCCGGATGCGTATCTCGAAGAGAGAGAGAGGATAGCGATGGGGAGAAAGGAGGTTGCGAGTTGTGACTTGGGAGCTCGCTTGTAGGTGATTGGGCTTGATCCTGCGACATTGAGCGCGCGGGCGGGCGTGGGGATAGTTGGAAGCGGCTTCTAATATCTTAATCTCAGACGTTGGATTTGTAGTTGGTATGTTGTGAGCCGTTGATCTTGAAGGAGGGAGGTGACTTGAAGAAGATTTCAATTATAGTAGAGATATCATTGCATTGTAGCTTCTTCTCTTCGACCGGTGTTGGTGCATTCTCATTTGCAACCTCAAACTTTGTTTCGGTCACCTTCCAAACCTCTTTATTGATTGACTTGAGATGGGCGGTCATCTTGACCTTCCAATATGCATAATTTATGCCATCAAAGTAAGGTGCCTTCTTGGTGTTGTTGTTATGCAAACTAAGAGTCATTTCATCATCGAAGGTTGTTAAGCCTCAAATAAAAGGTTCCTTGGCTCCGATACCACTTGAAAGGTCTAAATGGCTAGAGGGGGGTGAATAGGCTATTTAAATTTTCTACAAACTTCAACTAGACAAGTTGATTAGTAAAACAAATGGTGAATTTATTCTAGCACTAGCACAACTAAGTTATGCAAGCCACCTACACAAGTCTAGCAAGAAAGCTAAACACTAAGTTACTACAAGAAAGCACAACTAGAAGCTAGCTACACTCCTAAACAAGATAGCTAAGCTAAACAAGCTACACAACTAGCAAGGTGTGCACATAAGTAAAGGAGAGGGGAGTGATTGTTATATCAATGTTGTAGAGTAGATATATAACTAATCAATCAATCACAATTATAAGAGAATCCTCGGCAAGAGATGACACGAGATTTTTACCGAGGTTCACTTGCTTCCTGTCAAGCTAGTCCTAGTTGTGGCGATACACCAACTTGATGGATCACGAGCTAATTGGCAATCCAAAGCCAAACCCTCAGTGGGTGCCACACATCCACTCACAAGATGGAGATCCTCCAAGCCACGAGCAATCCACTAGAGTAGCCAATTGTGATCTCCTGTAGGGAAGGCTCAAGAACCCCTCACAAATCACTTGGTGAGGCTCGAAACAATCTCCAATCACGAGCTCAACACCACCGCTGCTCCAAGTCATCTAGGGCATCGGGAAACACCCAAGAGTAACAAGAAATCCACAACAAACTCAAATATAAAGTGCCACTAGATGCAACTCTCAATGCAATGCACTTGAATCTCACTCAATCTCATTGGTATTAGCAATCAAGCAAGGAGATGAGTGGAGGGAGTGTTCTCTAGCTCAATGTATGTCTCAAGTAATCAAATGTCCAAGAGAGAGACCCCCAAAACTGCCACCTTCTATTTATAAGCCCCCTCGAGAAAAGAGTCGTTGGTCATTTTCCTTGGGCTAGAATTGTGCACACCGAATGCGTCCTAGTTCACATCGGACACGTCCGGTGCTCGCGACCATTTGAAAAATGACCGTTGCCGCCAACTGAGACACGGCACTAGACTCTCAATTTAGAAAACACCAGACGCAACCAGTTGAGACCATACGAAAACTCAGAGAGCTCCGTGAAATGACACAGCACCGGACGCACACATCGGACGCGTCTGGTGTAGCACTGGACACGTCCGGTCCAAACCAGATGCAAACTTAGAGACTCCCTGCGACAGCGTTCTCACCGGACTCTCTACACCGGACTCAAAATGGGTACTATTCTTGAGTCCGGTGCCTCACAGAAAACCTCTAAAGATAATTTTAGCAGCTGAACTTCATCCTATCCTTTTTCAACTCATTCCCTTGCTTCCATGTGCCAACACAAAGGTGTCACAACACTTGTGCATGTGTGTTAGCTTTTCACAAACATCTTATCAAAGGATTTAAGTTAGCAATTTACTAGATCCTAATGCATATGCTCAAGATATGAACCTAATAGCACTTGATTCAAGAGATGACCATGATTTCCCCTCTTGATAGTCGGCTATCTATCCTAAATCCGGTCAACTACTTCTCTACTCAACTAAGACTGGCAAAAGCAAAACCCTATGTTTATACTTTTGCCTTGTTCACTTTCTTTCTTGTCTATCATCATGATCTCCACATCATGCTTCATCTCTTTGTAATCATGTGGCCACCTATCCATGCCACCTTGCTCCTTCATCGCATGTGTTGCTATGCCTAACTCAAATCACTTAAACACAAGGCATTAGCAACTTGGTGTCATTAATTACCAAAACCAAACTTGGGCTTTCAATCACCATCACTTGAAGTTGGTGATACATCAACTTCAATCTTCTTAGACTTTCCCTTGTGTGCGGCCTTGAGAGCCAAGTCTTTCTTTTCTTTCTTCGATGATGAGGAGCTATCTTGGGGGTTGATATGCATGTACATCTCATGAGTGTTGATCTTCACCAAGATAGATGTTGGTGTGGTGGTTGAGAGATCTTCTGGATGAAGCATCGTGACTATGTGCCCATATTTGTCAATGGGTAGGACACAATATCTTCCTCGCTACATCTATCGGACTCATCTTGTTGAGTCCAAGTCCATTGAGCTCCTCTACAATCACATTCAAGCGAGAATACATTTCATTAGCATCTTCTTTGGGAAGCATTTTGAATGTGTTAAGCTTGTACATAACAAGATGGAATCGCTCCTCACGCTCACTCTTGGATCCCTCATGGAGCGTACAAAGTTTTATTCATAGTTCATGGGCATCTTTGTGGTTCCGCACACGGTTGAACACCTCTTTGCAAAGACCTCTAAAAATGTGGTGTTTGTCCTTTGCATTCCACTTTTCGTTCTCTTGCTCAAGTAGAGTAAGAGCTGTGTCCTTAGCTGGAGGAGCAAATATTTTGGTCGTGGCTTTTAGGCACTTAACATCACAAGCTTTGAGGTATGACTCCATCCATATTATCCAATATGGAAAGTGATCATGCTCAAACATGGGTGGTGGTCCATCCCCGTGAGACATCTTGCTCTAGGCAGTGAAGCATAAATAAAGAGCACTCGGCTCTGATACCAATTGAAAGGATCAAGATGCCCAAGCGGGGGTTGAATTAGGTTTCTCTAAAAATTTAAGCAACCTATAAGCCTCAATTCAACCCCTTGTGCCTAAGTGTGTTCTAGAGAGCTATCAGATAAAAGTTTTATAACCTAGTTCCAATCCTATTCTAGCAAGGCAATTCTAAGAATGTAAAGTGCTCAACTAAATGCTTGAATGTAAGGGATGGCAGGAAGAGGAACATGGTGATGTTTTGCTAAGGAATCAGAGAGTCGCAACTCTCCCCTAGTCCTCGTTGGAGCACCCACGCAAGGTTCTTGCTCCCCCTTGGTCCGTGCAAGGACCAAGTGCTCTCTACGGGCTAATTCTTTGACACTCTGTCACAGTGAATCGCCCACAACCGCTCACAAGCTTGACACGACCCACCCACAAGAACACCGGGTGATCTTCGTGCCTTCAATCTTTGTGCCTCCAATCACCACCGAACCATCTAGGTGATGGCAATCACAAAGACTAACAAGCAAAGAACTCTCACTTAACCCAATCAAGGCTCTAGAGAGTTGTGAATGCACACTTGAACTCTTGGAACTCACTAAAGGGTCTCTCAAGAAATCACTCAATTTTCAATCCTCTCTAGGCTCTTGCTTCTCTTTTGCACTACAAGGTGTTTCTCAACTGAACAAATGGGCAACAGTGCTATCTTGGACAAGGTGGAGAAGTATAAATACTCCCCATTAGGTCCAAGAGTTGGCCACACAAAATTAGTAGAAATCCTATGCACCGGACGCTCTCCGCAAAGAGTCTGATGCCTCTCCAATGGCTAGTTGTACTTTGAAAACCTGCTCGCACAGGACGCTTCGAAGTGTCCGGTGTCTTAACCCTAGACACCTCTAGGGAGGAAGCCATATTTCCAAACTCTTTGGGTAAGGCAACAGACGCACCCTATAGGGTTGTTGATGGTAGATAAGCACTCTTTTTAACTGTCAACATAGCATGAGAAAGGATTAAAATGAGAATACTATCTAGCTATAGGGGTTATCACTAACATAATTCAACAAGTTCTAGTGATTATCTATTTCTACAGGGGGTTATCAGAATAAGAACCAAAGGAGGTCCACATGTCAGATTTACATAGAGAGAACACGTGAAACGTCAACTCAGGAATACTCTAGAAGGCTTGGGAAGACTTCACTTGAAAGGTGGGGCCCACCTACCATAGGGCAGGGGCGGGCGCCCCACCCTATCAAGGGAGGCCACCAGGGGCAGAAGCCAATCAGCTTCAACCTCACGGGTCCTGCCTCCACCGACTTTGAGGATTAATCTTAAGCGCATGATTAAGTTAGTTTAATCCAAGGGCTATGGTGCTTCCTAGGGGGCTATAAATAAAAACCCTGCCCCCTTGTAGAGGAGAAGAAATAGAAGAGTTCATTATTCTCTTAATTAGATAGAGAGGGGTCTGTCAAATGGATCTGTCTCTAGAGGATTCTTAGCCACCATCTCAATTAGATCTCTATAGTTATTTAGCAAAGCTATATAGGAATAGATCTAGAAGGAGTTAAGTTAATCTTGGAGTCTGGGTCAATATTCAGTTCTTGGTAAACTCTTATTCTCTTTGTTGTATTTATATTAGTTCTTGATACTATAAATATGACTTTGATCTATTTAATTATATTGGAATTGACTTTATACTATTTGCTTATGTTCTTAATTATATTGTTCTTAGTCTACTTTGATTATATGCTTAGCGTAGTTAGATTATAATTATGTTTATGCATAGGATCGTATAGCACTTACTCATTAGGCCGATGGGTAAGTGATAGATATTGTGTAGGCAAGGTGCCTAGACCGTATTTATCTGTGATTACCCCTTATGTTCCGGAGCTTGAGGTAGATCATGGGAGTGACAGTCCTTTTGAGTCCTTTGTATTCCTTCTTCCGATTATAAGGATTGTAGAGCACCATTATTACAGGGAAGTTTTTGCTATGTTCATGATCTTTCTTGCTAATATCACTATACATAGATATAACCTTTTCTAGTGATGATGCTAGTTGTACTTGCACTAATCATAGTATGCTTTGACAGTATAGTTAGGATACTTAGCATTTATTCTTGTATATTGTCCTAATACCATGCTAGTGCTATAGACTTAGAGTAATCTAAATTGAGATGATTATCATGTTTATCTTATGGCTATGAACTCTTATTTATCCTCAGTCACTTATTATTTATATTCATATATTTATCTTATGTGACACTTACCGTGTATGAGAGATAGATAAAGACATGGTTAAGGTCTCCATGATTACATGTAGTGTTTATTGCTCATTATCCAATACAAGTCCCTTTCCAGTGGTAAAAATATAAATAATGATACTTGAAATACTCCTGGTTAAAATGCTACATCGGTATTATCTCTATGCGCTTGCAGATCCTTTATTTATTTATTTATTCCTAGAAAAGCATATAGATGTAATACAAGCACTTCTACATTATGTTAGGGATGACAACCTAGCTTCAGTGATGTTAAGTAATTTTGACGCCATTGGTAGGGATAGGTTTAAGAGTCTATTTTTAGTAGTTGCATTAAGAAGTGTCAACAAGCATTTTTGGTGCTGTTACCGAGGAAGGTGAAAGCAATAAAGGATAATGAGCATCACTGCATCAACTCATGGATTGAGCACCATCCACCCTTCTCACTCATGTAGCTTTACCCTTGTCTTTTTGTCTATTTGTATCATATGCAGGGTAACGTATGCACAGGTTTGATCTCCTAGATAACGTCGTTGATAATACAGAAACATTGATCAGGAAGACAAAGGCTAGGTTGAGAAGGAATCAATCAACATCATCAACATCTCAGCTTGCCAATCCTCATAAGTCAGAAGATCAACCTACTCAAAGTTTAATACCAGAGATTGATGCCATGGCTGACAAGTCACTTTGTGAGTTCTTAGCTCCTACTATGGCCAACATCCATACTGGACCAGCTGTGGACATTAATGGGTCATTTGAGCTCAAGCTGGCACTGATCAACATGGTGCAAGCAAGCCAGTTCTACAGGAAGGCCCATGGAGATGCTAGTGCTCATCTCCAACACTTCCTGGAGATTTGCAGCACTTTCACTATCAAGGACGTCCCCAGAGATGCTATATTACTTCGCCTTTTCCCATTCTCACTCTTGGGAAAAGCGAAGCAATGGTTCTACGCCAATAAGGAGAAGAATACTACATGGGCACTATGTTCCACTAATTTCCTAGCGAAGTTCTTTCCCACAGGCAAGACCAACGCTCTATGTGGGAAGATATCGAGCTTTCAGCAATAACATGATGAGACAGTCCTAGAAGCTTGGGAGCGCTTTTAAGATTACATACTCGAGTGTCCTCATCATGGGATGGAGAATTTGTTGCTCATGCAAACATTCTATCATGGGCTCAGCAACAGCACTCGTGAAACCTTGGATGCTGCTGTTGGAGGAGCATTCTTATCACTTACTATCTCTCAAGCCACTGCTCTTGTGGAAAAGATGACCTCCAATCAAGGTTGGAGTGAAGAAAGAACTCAGACCCACAAGAGAGGTGGAGGAGTGGACCAGCTCAAGGAGTTACACATGCTAGCTACCAAGATGGACCTGCTGATGAAAAGACATGACGATAGAACCTTCAAAAAGAAAGAAGTCATGCACAATCATGGTTCTGGCATGACTTGTGAAGATTGTGGAGAAACTGGGCATATAGGTACCAACTTGTAACACCCAAAATTTGATTTTCAATTAATAGGATTTAATTTGATTTATTTGAATATTTTGTGAGCATTTAAATTAGTAAAGAAATAATTTTTTGTTGAAATTAAAAATTCAACATAGGGATGGAAACTTGGTTATTCATACATGATGGAGCATATCTTATTTTTGTGTTGATTGCTTTGGTTGGTATTTATTTATGCTCAAAAGTTCAATTGGAAAAGGATTTGGAAAATAAAATAGAAAAAGAAAAAAAGAGGAGAAGGCTTACCTGTCCTCGGCCTGGTGGCCTTTCGGCCCAGCCAGCCCCCCCGGCCTGCTTCCCACCCCCCTGCGGCCCAGGCAAATGCCAGCTCTTTTCCCCCCACTCGGCCTTGATCCCCCGTCCCCAGCGCGCTCGCAAGCGGCCCATCTGCGGCCAGGCAGCCCAGCCGCGCGCTGACCCTCCCCTCCCTCTACTTTCTTTGACCGACAACCAGGGCCCGCATGTCAGCGTGTTCCTTTCTTCTTCCTCCAGTCATCTTCGAACCAGACTCGGCCGGGAAACTCTCCATCACCAAACGAATCCCTGGGAAACCAGGATGTCTTGCCAAATCGGCTAAACGGCGCCCTTTTAAGCCCCTAATCACCGTAGCAAACTCCCCTTTGCATCTAAATCACGAAACCAAGCCCTAGCCGCCCTAAACCACGCGCTTTTGGATCTTGTCATGGCCGTACTCGCTCTCCACCACGGTGAGCACTCCCACCCCCTTCCCAACGCAAACCGAGTGCCTAGGTGAGCTCATAGGGAGTTTCTCTTCGCTTCTATGTTTTTATTTTGTCAAACCGTGGTCTAAATCGCGTAAATGGCTAACACCAGCAAGCTCCCAGGCATCGACAATGGCCCTGCCGTGTCGGAGCCCTGGAAGTCAGCCGGCCCGCCGCCTGTTTCCCCCTTGGTGGATCTCAGCCGTCGGATGGATGATCCACGTTTGAAATAGAAGGATACCCCTTCGCTGTACTTTTTCATTAAGAGTCCCTGGAACTTTTATATATTAAACCCGTAGTCCTCAGCGCCCCTTAAACCCGTAGTCCTCGGCGCCCCTAGCAGGACTTCGTTTTCCAACTTCGAAAACGTATTCCTCACCGGGTTGATTGAAATACGCTTTCTTCTATTTACAGTTTTGCCATTGAATTTGTTTTGCTTATAAAATACTTGTTTTAACTCCGTTTTTGTTCATTCAAATTTCGTTAGATTCGTATTTACATGCTCTACATGTTAGTAGTATTATTTCACTGTTTTGGAACTTTTTAGTTTTGCAGTAGCATTTAATTAATTATTTATCTATAGGAAATCTTAGAAAATTCATAATTTTTACGTTTTAATTTCGATTTTCGTGAACTTTACGTTGTGTGATCGTAGCGCTACGTAGAATATTTTATAAACTTTTATATTTGATTTACCACTGTTGGTGTAATGTTCTAATTATAGCTTGTTTGCTTTGTGTGTGATTGTCTCCATTGGATTGTGTGTTGTTGATTGATGTTTGGGAATAGACGGTGAGTCGTACGTTGTTGAGCAAGAACAAGCTTTTGACGACCAGCAACATGCTCAGGAGAGCTTTGATCAAAGCAAGTATAACTTGGTACTATCCTTGTTACCTACACACTTTTAATACATATATCATATGCATGTGTCCACCTTGACAACCCTAGCAAAATTATAGATGATTGTTATCTTGAATTCCTTGATACCTATTTGGATATGCATTTGGTGTAGTTCTTGCCAGTGCTTGATTATAATCCATTATCTTGTAAGAATATTTGGATATACAATAAACAATAAAATAAGATTTCTAGCAACTTGAATATAAAGGGTGGAAGGAACTCTAGCTTTTGCTAGATTGATCTTGACCCTCCATAAGGACTTATCCCTTGGCAAAAGCTGGGATAACTCGTACAACCATGAGGGCTATATGGCTCTGGTTTTAGCTCAGTATGAGGATCTTTTTCTAGCTTGTTAGCGGTTACCTTAAATGACGTAAGAATGGCTAGACACGTTGGGTATAGTGCGGCATCTGTCTGTATGTATAGGCTGCGTGTTATGTGCCATGGAAGGGGGGCTCTATATCTGTCTGTCGAGTGAATCTAATGGCCCTAACTTGTTAGACAAAACCTTTGAAAGGCTTCATAGTGATTCCTGCCGGCCTCCCTAGGAAGGGGGTTAAGAGACTTGCAACCTCAGGCGAATTGGTAAATCACGACTCATGGGTAAAGATGTACAACCTCTGCAGAGTGTTAAATATGGTATACTAGTCGTGCCCACGCATACGAGCGGCTCGGAAAACTGATGGAATAGAAGGACACTGATGAACATGATTAATGATGATAAATGATGGTTTATTATGTTGTTTATATGTGTTATTCTTAAATTCTTGTATACATTGCTCATGTGGTTATGGGATTAATTATGCTACCTTGATATTTTCTATCTAAATACAAACATGCTATCTATATAAAAAGCTAAATGCAGTCAAACCAGTGTCACCAAATTGAGACTCATGAACCCCTGGTTATACTTGTTGAGTACGATATGTGCTCACTCTTGCTATTTCATACCACCTCAGGATATTCTAATGAAGATGACTGGAATGAGGACTACCGTTATGAGTACTAGGCTTGGAGTCAACCAGTCGACTGTGTCCATGTGTGGTGCTTCTGTCGAGAGTATCTTTATTTGTTTGAGATTATGTAATAATTATTATTCCACTATGTAATAAACATTGTGATGGTACTATTTGAGATTTATCAACTTATGTGTGTGACTATTTCTAGGGCGCACATAAGCCTTTTATGCATCCTATTTTGTTCTTAAAATATGGTTGTGATAAAACTACCCAGAGCTAAGGGAGGACGTGAACTACATCAACAACAACAACTGCTACTACTATCCTCCTCAGCAAAATCAAGGCTAGAACCAGCAACAGTGGCCTAACTACTCAGGTAATTACCAAGGTAATAATCCTTACAATAACACTAATCAACCACCTTTAAGAGAGTTAGTGCTTAATCAGGGTAAGCTAATGGATAGCCTATCTAAAAAGCTAGCATCTAATGATAAAACTTTGGAATCAATTAACATTAGAATGGAAAGTTTTTCAAATGCTATCAAGAATCAACTTAGCTTTAATAAGATGCTAGAATCTCATTTACAACTGCTTGCTCCTTTTGCTGCCGCCAATGATCAAGGTAAGATTCTTGGACAGCTAGGAGAATTAGAAACTGAAAATTTTGTAGACATCTTTCATGCAGGAAGCTACTAGAGTGACCCTTCGAAAGAAACATGGTTAGACTCGTCTCTACCAACCAAGAAAGGTGATCTAGGGAGACCGGTCATTCCAATCTCTATTGGAAGTGAAGACTTCGATGAGGCAATTTGTGACTTCGGTGCAAGCATCAACATCATGTCTAAGGTGATATACGAGAAACTCTTCGATTATCCTTCATCACGTACAACCATGTGTTTGCAGCTTGCAGATCAATCACTCTGCTACCCTATGGGAATCATGGAAGAGATCTGCATACAAGTAGGCAACTCGTACATCCCTGCAGACTTCACAGTGGTGAACATTGGCACCGATGAAAGGTCACCTATCATTGTGGGACGACCATTCTTGAACACTATCGGAGCTATCATCTACGCCAGCAATGCCAAGATCACTTTCAACATCAAGAGCAACAGAGAAGCATTTTCTTTCAAGAACAAGGCATTGTCAATCCTTGCCCAAATGGAGACAGTTGGCGGTAGAAATAAGCGTAACACCCAGAATAAGGCCAAGACCAAGAACAAGGGCAAACATAAGGCCTAGAAGACTGAGACAGCACAGATGGTCATGGCAATCTAAATGGAGTATGACCACCTACTCAAGTCTCCACATCTAATCAAGAAGGATGATCTAGGTGTCCCAACCATTCTATGCTCCACCAATAGATGCTACTTCTACAACACTGTCTATGACACCGGATCAGGCGTCAGCATCATGGCTAATTAACATATGAATTCCTATATGGTACAATGCCTTTAGACCCTACCTATGCACAGCTGCAGTTCGTGGACCAATCCTTTCGCTTCATGGATAGGATACCCAAAAACGTCCTTGTCCAAATCGAAGACCACTACGTCCCCACTGACTTCTTGGTCATTGACATGGGAGAAGAATATGATCCACCCATTATCTTAGGAAGACCATTCCTCAACACTATCAAGGCCATCATATACATTGGAACAGGGGAGGTTCATTTCCAATTCCCCTCAGAGAAGGTATGCCTACATTTTAATAGCAATTATATAATTGAGGAAGATCCCAAGAAGAACAGGTCAAGAAGAAGGCAATGTACTCGCCACCAGAAGAAGAAGAATGTTGTAGATGGATGGGCTGACTATGAATGAGAGGCTTCAAGATATAAAGATCAATACCCTGACGAAGGCATCGTCAAGGAAGAAGAACCAGCAGAAGAAGAGATAGTGATTCCAGACACTCTCTCCTCCAAGTCGCCATCACCTACAAGGCAGGAATGGAAGCCCAAGGTAAATTCAGAATTAAATCCTGCACAGGACACAACACCTATGGCACCGTCCGATGCGCTCCTCGATCAGTAAGCGAACAAGAAGTTCCTGTTTCGAAGGACTTAAAATCACTAAACGCCACGCCAAGAGGTAACTTGGTATTTATCTGCATTTTCCTATATATTTACTTCTCTTAATTACATTAGTGATTGCATCTTTATTTTTATTGCTGCATTAGAAAAGAAAATAAATATGTTTTTGCATTGCATCTAGAAAATTGCTAAGCCCCATGTATTTAATATGTGACGCAACAGCTCACATACTTATCTACTGTGGAGGCACAAAAAAATTTTAGCATATTTATTTCCTTGTCTGCATACCGTAAATATGAAAAACATAAAAATGTATTGATCCTATTAAAATATAGATGACTACAAGAAAGTTCTAAACTCCCAAGGCTTAGAGGTTTATTACTAACGCTTAATGAGTTCCACAAGCTTTGTTGTCTATTTGAGCTTCATAGGCTTTAAAGGATCAAGAAGAATTAACAGGTAGAAGGACGTCCTGTCCCATGTCAGACTACTGTCCAGATCAGGCAAGTGCTATTTTTAATAGCAAGCACCTACGACACTCTAGGAGGACCAGTACGCCTTCATTGCCCGTCAGCAACCTCAACAGACTATGTCAACATCCAGCTTGGGAGAGAGCAACCCCCGTATACCGAGCTAAGTATCTCTTACTCATCTATCTATTCCTAGTGTGTTATGACAAGATAAAAAGATGAATAATCTTAGAAACCCAATAAATATTTTATCTTTCATGATTAATTTTGCTAGCTATGGAGAGATCTTAATGAATTTGTTAAAATGAACCTCTAGAATAAACTCTTATATGGAGATGATGAATAGTTGCTCTACCATAATTCCTTGCAAGTATCTAGTTTTCAACCTTGTACTCTCCTGAGTTTTAGACACAATTGTTTAGACTTAAGATTTTGCTCTGAGCCTAAAACTTGTGGGTAGCAAATGCTTAATCTAAGTCTAGGTAGTTGAGGGATATGATATGGGAAGGTCTTGAGCTGCTATCAATCTTGCTCCTAGAGATACTAGAGTTCTGGAGAATTTTATTTTGAAAATCTTAAATTACTACATGATGAGTTCCTTTTTGACGAGAGTTTAAATTCCTACCATAGCCAAATATTCATGCTTGCTAGATTAGGAAAACCTCCACTTATATTTTAACCTATAAGCATTGAGGGTAGTAAAGCTATGTAGACCCTAAGGAACTAGTCATGCAATTAAAGTTAATATTATGTGCTCTCTATTCATTGATCTTAGCTACTTCTGTCCTCAGAAGTATGCAACCACTTATATCCACCACGTTCACTATGTGCTACTTCTGTTCTTGGAAGTAACACCCACATATACGCACTACACTTTATGTTGTTTCTATCCTAGAGACACGCACTTATGCTGCTCCAACCCTGGGAGTACGCATTCCTTCATCCACATCCACATAGAAAAATATTCTACTCCTACACTAGGAGGGAATACCCAAAAATATCCATTGTCATTATGTCTTATTCTACTTATCCAATTGTTTTAGTTGATACTCCCTATTGTTATCAGTACATTAGAAGGGATGGCTGATCTCTTAAAATGAGAAAAGAAAGAAAGAGGACAAAAGTCCCAATGCAAAAGAAAAGGAAGACAGCCAAGTCCTTATCCTTAAACTAGGGAGGTATGTTTCTCCAAGGAGCAAATGTAGAATTAGATATTCACCATCAGTTATCACCCCTTCCATTCATATCACTTCACTTCACCTCACTCACATGCACATATGACTTGATTGTATAATTAGTTTCTCTGGATCCACGGTTTAATTATGCAATACATGTAAGTAGGTTTGAATTGTCTTTCTCACCTATGAGCTTCACATAAGCCAATTAGAAGTAGGGTGAGAGAGAGAAGGCAACTATGCCTTAGTCCTACAAATATCATATTCTGAGAGCAGAGAGAAGGCATACTCACTTGCCTTGGAGAGGATCCAAAAATACCACATATGAGAGACTAGAGAGTGTCATACAAGGAAACTCTGAGTTTTATTCGAAAATCTTGCAAAACTCCAGAATAATAGTTGATCAAAGAGTAAGTAGCATAGTTCTTGACTTAACTGTTCTATCTTTCAACTACCCAAGACCTAAGTGATAGCTATAAGCTCCATGGTTCAAGGTAATATGGGTGAGTCTTGAGTCAGGATAGTTCACTCTAAACCATAGGAGAGTCTTTGTTTGAACGCTTGTGTACTTATGAGGCGTGAAAGTATTGTAGCAACTCCTAATCTATCACTGAGTCTATCTTTGCTCAGGGACGAGCAAAAGGTAAGCTTGGGGGAGTTTGTTGACAGTAGATAAGTACTCTTTTTAACCGTCAACATAGCATGAGAAAGGATTAAAATGAGAATACTATCTAGCTATAGGGGTTATCACTAATAGAATTCTACAATTTTTGGTGATTGTCTACTTCTGTAGGGGGTTATCGGAATAAGAACCAAAGGTGGTCCACATGTCATATTTACATAGAGAGAACACGTGAAATGTCAAATTAGGAATACTCCAGAAGGCTCGGGAAGACACCGCCTAAAATGTGGGGCCCACCTGCCATACGGCAGGGGCGGGCGCCGCACCCTCACAAGGGCGGCCGCCCGGGGGAAGAAGCTAATCAACTTTGTAACACCCAAAAATTTTGATTTCAATTAATAGGAATTAATTTGATTTAATTAAGTATTTTTGTGAGCATTTAAATTTAGCATTTAAATAAATTTTTGTGGAAATTAAAATTTATCATAAGCTTAGTAATATGATTTTGTGCATTCATGCTGAGACATACTTTATTATGTGTTAATTGCTTTTGGTCTGAAGTTAATTGTATTTAAAACTCCTTTTGGAAAAGGCTTTAGAAAATAGAAAAGAGAATAAAAAAGAAAAAAAACCCAGCCAAACCCCTTCCCAGCTTTCCCCGCGGCCCAAACCCCCCACCCCGGCCCAAGTCGCGAGCGGCCCAGCTCGCCAGGCAACGCGCGCCACCCCTCTCCTTCTCCTTTTCGCTGACGGCTGGGCCCCACCCCTTTCTTACACCGCCAGCCGGGCCCCGCGCGTCAGTCTCCCCCTCCCACCTTCCTTCTTCTTCCCCGCCGTGACGCAAGCAAGGGAAGCTTCCTACCCGAGTCAAACCCGAAACCCCGCGATTCTTTGCCTTTTTCGTGGAATCAAACCCCTATAAATGCCTCAAGCCTCGCCCGCACTCCGTTCCTTTCCAACCGCGACGCAACAACGAGCCCTAGCCGCCCCAGCCGCCGCATTTTGGATCCCACCGAGCCGCACACTTTCCCCAACGCGGCGCGAGCTCCCTGCTGCCTTCCGGCCCGAGAAAAGTGCCCTGGTGAGCTCGCCTTTTGCTCCTCTGCGCGCCCATGGTCTCGGTTTATGTTTTGGTGCTCAGAAACAAGAAGTTGGCGAGGCTGGAGAGCTCCGCGGCGGCGTCCATGGCGCACCACTGCGCCGGCGCTCGCGCCCGGCCGGCCCGCCGCCCGCCTTCCCCCCTGGATGGATCGTAACCGCAGGATGCTGGATCAATGGCCGTAAACAGAGGATACCCCTTCGTTGGAAATCTTTCTAAAGAGTCCCTATCTTCTTTAGCAAATTAACCCGCGGTCCTTTACGTATTTTACAGTTTACGCTTTCCGGTTTTAAAAGCGTATTCCTGTTGGCTGAGATTCAAATACGCTTTCTAGTATTTACAGAAAAGCCACTGATTTTATTTTGCTTATAAAATGCTTATTTTAACTCCGTTTTTGTCCATTCAAATTACGTTAGATTCATTTTTACGAGCTCTACATGTTAGAAGTATTATTTCTCTGCTTTGAAACTTTTTAATTCTGCAGTAGTATTTAATTAATTATTTATCTATAGGAAATCTTAGAAAATTCATAACTTCACCGTTTTAATTCCAATTTTTGTGAACTTTACGTTTCTGTGATCTGCTGATCTAGCAACTTGAATATTTGATTATTAATCCATGATCTTGTAACATGAATATTTGAATATACAATAAACAATAAAATAAGCTTTCTAGCAACTTGAATATAAAGGGTGGAAAGAACTCTGGCTTTTGCTGGATTGATCTTGACCCTCCATAAGGACTTATCCCTTGGCAAAAGCTGAGACAACTCGTACAACCATGAGGGCTATATGGCTCTGGCTTTAGCTCAGTATGAAGACCTTTTCTAGCTTGTTAGAGGTTACCCGAAAGGGCGCTAGAGGGGCTGAACCGACACGGGTATAGTGCGAGCCCCTGTCCCTATGTGTATAGGCAGCGCGTCATTGTGTCATTCGGAAGGGGGGTATCTATATCTGCTCGCGAAGGAAACCTTGCGGCCCTAACATGTTAGACGAACTTTTGAAAGGCTTCATAGTGATCCCTGCCGACCTCCCTTGGAAGGGGGTTAAGAGACTAGCTACCTCAGGCGAAAGGGTAAATCATGACTCATGGGTAAAGATGTACAACCTCTGCAGAGTGTTACATCTGGTATACTAGTCGTGCCCACGGATACGGGCGGCCCGGAAAACTGACGGAATAGATGGTCACTGATGAACATGATTAATGATGATAAATGATGGTTTATTATGTTGTTTATATGTGTTATTCTTAATTCTTGTATACAATTGATCATGTGGTTATGGGATTAATTATGCTACCTTGATATCTGCTATCCAATGATTAAACATGATATCCACTATTAAAAGCTAAATGCAGTCAAAACTGTGTCAGCTATTTGAGCCTCATGAACCCCTGGTTATACTTGTTGAGTACGATATGTGCTCACTCATGCAATTTCCCAACACCTCAGGATATGATAATGAAGATGACTGGATTACCGTTATGAGTACTAGGCTTGGAGTCAACCAGTCAATGTTGTCCCTGTATGGAGCTTCCGTCGAGAGCGTTGTTTACTTCATGCTGTCATTTATGTATAAGACTATGTGATTTATTATGTTCTGCTATGTAATAAACACTGCAATGGTACATTTGAGATTTGTCTACTTATGTGTGCGACTGTTTCTGGGGCGCATATGAGTCTTTTAGGCATCCTATTTTGTTCTTAAAATATGAGTGTGACAAATTGGTATCAAAGCTTTGTTGACTGTCGGACGCGGGCCTAGTTAGAAATTGGCCGTCTTAAGGTTTTGAAATTGCTATAAAATCCTTGCTCTGTAAACCTTGATATTTTCTCCTATACTATATCATTTTCATTGTTATTCATCTTCACCTTGATGCTTATTTTAAAGACTTGTTCTCATCCACACTCCTTGCTGGATATGCTTTTAGAACCTTTCCTTACCACCTTCTGGCGTCTTTGGAATAGGAGTTTTAGGATCTTTGCCCTTAATAGGAAGAGAACGTTAGTACCGCAAGTTGAGTCAATGCTTGAAGTGTGAACTTTTGATGCTTGGTTTGGTTTGTTATTATGCTTATGCTTGATTTGGATTTTTGTAATGAGTGCTGGAACCTTGTGGGCATATCCACAAGTTCCCTAGTTAAGAACCATAAGTAAGAACATGAATAAATAGTGGTTTGGGGTCATATCCTGTTTCTGTCCTTTGCTGTTTTCTGGAGCAGTCTGCAATAATTCTGGTATAAATCAAATTCTGTTCGTGCAATGTTCATCACATTTTTCTGGGAACAAGTAGACTTTCATATCTTTCCAATTCCGCAAGAATGACCATATTATCTATTATGATCTGTGAGTTATGACTGTTTAAATTTGAGGTTTCTGCGCAGTCTGGAATTCTAGAACAGTTTCGGTTGTACCCAGTTTTTGATTAACCTAACGGTTGAATCTGTTAATATGATCTAAATGAAAGTTGTAGAAGATTTCTTTATCTTTCCAACGGTGTACATCATGTATCCTTTTGAGTTCTGGAACTCGAGATATGACTGATTTTCGGATCTGCTGATGTTGGATGTTACCTAGAAAAATTTCAGATTATGTTATCTCTTGTAATTGTCATGTTGGACGTTACTAAGACATGATTCTATACCTTGGAATGCAGATGGCAGCTAGAGGAAGAGGCAGAGGCAGAGGCAGATGCCGTGGCAATGGTGGCAATGCCCAAATTACTGTGGAGGAACTCATGCAAACCCAAAATGAGATGATGCACGTTTTCATGCAGCACTTACAGCAGCAACCTCCACCACCACCACACCCTGTTCATGTGAGAGATAAGCGTGGGAAGTTTATGAAGGGAAGACCCCCAGTATTTACACACTCAGCTGATCCCATGGAGGCAGATGATTGGTTACGTGTTGTGGAGAGGCAACTGAACATAGCCCAGTGCATTGACTTGGAGAAGGTGTTGTACGCTTCTGGACAGCTTCAGGGGGCAGCTCAGACATGGTGGGAGTCATATCAAGCTGCTCGTCCCAACAATGCTCCTCCTATCACATGGCTGAAATTTTGTAGAGACTTCAGAGCTCGACATATAAATGAGGGAATGATGGAGCTCAGGCAAGAAGAATTCAGATCACTCAGGATGGGCTCCATGACTGTGGCAGAATATCATGACACATTTGAACAGTTGGCTCGCTATGCTCCGAACGATGTCAAGGAAGATGCTGATAAGCAACGTCTATTCATGAAAGGTCTTTACTACGAGCTCAGCTTGCAGTTGGCTCGAAACACCTATCCCACCTTCCAAGCTCTTGTGAATCGTGCTATCGTGCTTGATAATATGCGTAAGGGTCAGGATATAGACTTAGAGTAATCTAAATTGAGATGATTATCATGTTTATCTTATGGCTATGAACTCTTATTTATCCTCAGTCACTTATTATTCATATTCATATATTTATCTTATATGACACTTACCCTGTATGAGAGTTAGATAAAGACATGGTTAAGGTCTCCATGATTACATGCAGTGCTCATTGCTCATTATCCAATGCAAGTCCCTTCCCAGTGGTAAAAATATAAATAATGATACCTAGAATACTCCTAGTTAAAATGCTACATCGGTATTATCTGTGCGCTTGCGGATCCTTTATTTTTTTATTTTTTTATTCCTAGAAAAGCATATAGATTTAATACCAGCACTTCTACATCATGTTCGGGATGACAACCTAGCTTAAATGATGTTAAGTAATTTTGACGTTGTTGCTAGGGATAGGTTTAAGAGTCTATTTTTAGTAGTTGCATTAAGAAGTGTCAACAAGGGTCTAGTGCGTGTGTTTGGTGCCTAACCCTACTCACTTGGCACGCTGGCATAGCCTCTGTATACACCGGACACACCAACAGTAACACTGCAGCGTCCAGTGCCAATGTCCATTGAGACTACTCAACCAAAAGTTTGTCGAATTGCGAACTTTCCAAAATGAAGTTTGATCCTCTCGATCTAAGGACTTTCTCAAAGCTGCCTAGTGTTAGATTTATCAAGTGTGCACCACACCTAAACCTAAAGCCTTTTCTAGGTCAAGCTACCCGTTCGTTGCCCCCCTTAATAGTACGATTAAAGGAAAAACAAATTCCTAAACTACTCTAAGCACCCTTCAACTCCGAATGGCACTTAGACCTAGTCTAGTCTTGATGATGTCCAATAATCCTTTGAAAATTGAAATGATTTCCACCATCAAGTAGGCATGAACGTCCTAGTCCATCGATCATCATTACCATGACCTAACTCAAATGATTTTGCCACTGCAAAACACATGTTAGTCATAGTAATCAACATTGTCATTAATCACCAAAACTCACTAGGGGCCTAGATGCTTTCAGTAAGATTAGAAGACGAGCATGAATGTTACATTTCAAAAACATTTATCAGATCTGCTTAACCCATGGAAGGATTGTTTACCTATGCATATCTTTTGTTGTATGAGTAAGACTATCATCTTCCAAAGGTTGAATAAGCAACAATTTTGCTCAAATGGTTAAGACATTGAGATCAAGAGAGTGAAGTTAAGAACATAGATTAAAATAAACAAACATGTTAGTTTGATCAGATTGGATCAAATGAGGTTGCAACTTTAAACATGTTTGATTCTTCATTTATGTGCATATCAGGATTGAGAAATGCTTTTTGAATAGTGATTATGTACCTCAAGGTGTTTACCTTATCATCTGGAGGGTTATGGTAATTAACTCCAATTATAAACCATCAAGAACTAATACCAAAGAACCAAGTAAAATGAACTAAAGTGCCCTATAATTAGATTTAAACCTAATGAGTTCCATGAGTTTTGGTGTTCTCACTTATTTTGTAGATATTGGATATTCTATACATAAAAGCATCTAAAATGATGAATTAGAGCACACCATTGTGGAGAGCCTATCGAGACGATTGAAACGGATATATCATTCATTATAATTAAAGTCCCGACGAGAGAGTCCTCATCGGATACGCTTTGGAACACTCTAGAAGACACCGAAACCAATACCAAGCAATAGTTTTAGGGTCTATCTAACTAATTCCATAGCTTTGGTGAATTATGATTTTCCAGCGATTAAATCAGAAATAGACGAGGAAGAGTAGGAGTCAAGGAACCAAATCAAATCACGTCGGAATTTTGCAAGAATTGACGCGAAGGTTCCAGAGGACACTAGAAGACACCACAGCAAAAGAGAAGGTGACCTAGCCCTGAGCCAGGTCGGCCGGCCTGCCAGGTGGGGCCGGCCAGCCCAGGTGGGACCCACTTGTCATCCAGCTTCGCAAGACAGTTTCCAATCGGCCTCTATGATGCATCTTGACCATTGTTTTAAGTTGGTTTGATCCAAGTGCTATGGTTCATCCCACGGGGCTATATAAATGGAGGCAGACCCCCTTGAGGCATCTTAAAGACATCAATTCATTATCTCCAGTCAAGATTAGGAGAGGGGTTCCTCGAATCTCTAGAGCCTAGCAATCAAGAAGAATACTAGTACACCTCTAGTTAGGTTTAGATCTAGTCTTAGAACTAGAACTAGAAGAGAGAGAAGAGAGAGAGAGAGAGAGAGAGAGAGAGAGAGAGAGAGAGAGAGGTAGAAGATCTAGAGGAAGCCCCGGGCCTATCGGTGCTCCTTCTTCAGCTTGTACCTTTGAATTCAAGTTCTACAAGAGCTTGGATCAGAGATTTCTTCGGTCATCAACTTCTATTAGTTTGTAAGTTTATTTGTTCTTATTGTTCTTCTAGTTTATAAGTTTCATTTGAGTATTTTAATCTAGTGCACTAGGTTAGAATATAATTCGTAATATAAGCATGGTGCTTAGCCTCAGGTTACTCATAGATGCGCTTTATAGTCCGGATCGGTGGTAGATTGCAAAGGTGACAACTTTGTTGAGTCTTATATAGTCCACCTCCCGTCTGTAGGTTATATCTATAGGAGACCTTTTGTTACGTGGTAGATTTGTACTATGTTTGTGACCTTCTATAGTAATTCTCCAGCAGATCAATAAGTAGAAAAACTCTCTAAAAGTAGAATTAGACCACCCTAGTTCTCTCCCTCAACCTTCTAGTAGCTCATCTTTGATTGTGCTCAGGGATTAAGCCAAGATCAAGATTCCTCCATCTGTTCCTTTGGGTTCGATATTAAAGCTGGGTCATCCTGGTGAAGTGTTACATCGGTATCTTATCTGTGCGCTTGCGGATAATCATAGATCTTAGTGTATATTAATAAATACCAACAAGCATTTCTGGTGCCATTGCCGGAGAACGGTTGCTAGCTGATCTTGAGTCTAGCTTAATCTTATATTATACTTTTATTTTTTCTTTTATATTTCCCTTTTATTTCTCCATGGATTTCTTAGAGTCTCCTCAAGATTCAACAGATTTCACCCCTATTAGATTTTGCCATTTTCTCAAAATCGTAGGTTCAAAGCCACCAATTTCAGCTAAGCCTATCCTTTCTGGTGGCTCATTGCTCTTATTATGTATTAGACATGGTGTACATCTAAGTGTATAAAAGTACATATAGGAAAACCAAAATATTTTATAATTTTAAATGGGTGTTTAGTTATTGAAAAAAAATATTCGTCACACATGAATGAGGTGAGGCGAAATTCAAATTGTGGTAGGAGATGTAAGGCGCCGTGTCGTGTCAGGCCCGGCAGGGGAAAAGCGAAAATGGGAAAAGCCCAAAACGAGGAGCCAAGTCAATCAGAGCTGACCCACCGAATCAGAATCAGAACAAGGCCGGAGGAACCAGGCGACACAAGGGAAAGGAAAGGGGAGCCACCGGACCGCACCGCCACCTTCCCTTCTCCCGGCGACCTCCAGGCTCCAGCCACGGCGCCCATGGCGTCGGCGAAGCTGCTCTACATTGTTGTGGTTGACGACAGCGCCTCCTCCTTCCGATACACACGCTCCCTCCTCCACAGCACCCTCCAGCTCATGGGATGCAAGCCACGCCACGCCTTCGAGGTCCGCCCCTCTGCTTCTTCGTCTTCGATGCCGATCTCCCCCATCTTCCATGTGCTTTTGTCTGATTGGATTGGATCCTCCGTTCGATCTTTATCTCTTGTAGATCAGCCGCAGGGTGTTCGATGTCATCCGGGGTGACCACCAGGGCCATGGCGACACGGCCGCCTCTGCCCGGGTGCAGAGGTACGAGGTCGCCGAAGCCACCCCGACCACAAGCCCTCGCCAGTTCCAGTTCGAGCTATACAAGCGCCGGACCACCGTCCTCCTCCCCAGGGACCTCTTCCTCGATCTCGTCCTCGACGCCCTCGCCCTCTACAAGTACGTCGCCCCCAACCAGCGCGCCGATCTCAAGCTCGCCTGCAGGTCCGTCCGCCGCACTCTCTTACACTCTCTCTCGTCCCCCTTTCTCATGCTCGCCTGTAGTTCTGAACACGGCAGCGTGGTACGTTGATTACTTAGCATAATTAATGTTAATGTTACTCTTTGAAAGGGATGACTATGCAAACTATGACTATTTGCCGATTGGACGAGATTCAAATTGTCTCATTACAATTGATATAGGGGCAAACGCCCATAACTGATTTCCATACTTGTGTTGTCACTGATGTAAACGGCACTTATTTTTCAGAACCACAAGCATTCTAGTGCCTCCAGATTGACCACATATATTTGAAAGTGAACTTTTTAAAGGTGTTCATATTGTATCATTCTCCCTGTCACTTATATTCTTTCATCTTGCCTTAGGATTCGTGAACGAAAGGAATCTATCACAGTTCTTCTTTGCGGAACTAGTGGCTGTGGCAAGTCTACTCTTTCTACGCTGCTGGTAATAATTTTAATTTTCCTTACCTCCTTACTTTCTTGTATGCCCTTTTGCTCCTTCTCATCCTCCATTAGGACCTGTCTTAGACCTATTTCAGGCAAGGAACATTGCTGTGAGAATGTAACAATAGACTGGAGATGCAGATGAAGTACATATTGTATTCTTACTACATGGAAGTTTGTTGCACCAGGATAGAACAAAGCAATGTTATTTGCAAATTAAGTTTCCTCTTGATTGGTTTCCTTTTTTTCGCGAATCTTCCTCCATAGCTGGTACTGGAAAGACCTAGGAATAGTAAATTATGTTCTTTCCAAAACTAGATTATGTCCACTGCACTTGTGGGCAAATTTTAGCTTTATTTTTTCCCTAATTTCTTCCTTACAGAGATGTTAATGTCTCAACAGGGAAGCAGGTTAGGAATTACAACTGTAGTTTCCACAGATTCGATACGTCACATGATGCGAAGCTTTGTTGAAGAGAAAGAAAACCCTCTTCTCTGGGCATCAACTTATCATGCAGGTGAATGTCTTGACCCAGTAGCAGTTGCTGAAGCAAAAGCTAGGAGGAAAGCAAAAAAACGCTCAGGCGTATCAAGCAGCTCAAATATTGACTATGAGAAAAGTGGGGCTCTTACCGAAAAAGTTGATGGGAAATCAATCGGGAAGAAGCAAATGGCCATTGAAGGTTATAAAGCGCAGAGTGAAATGGTAATTGATAGTTTGGATCGGTTAATTACTGCTTGGGAAGATAGGAAAGAATCAGTTGTTGTTGAGGGTGTTCACTTAAGCCTTAATTTTGTGGTATGTGCTTCGATAAAACTATTCATTTGCACTTCTTTCCTTTCATTCCAGCTATTGATTTTTTTTAGATCGTATCAGACCCACTATGTTGCATATCTTCTGCTAACAAAGGTGGAGTTGTAACTTTCATGGTTAACATGCGCACTTTATTCCACATTCCCTTTTAATTATTTCAGATGGGTCTAATGAGGAAACATCCTTCGATAATACCTTTCATGATCTACATATCTAATGAGGGTAAGCACACAGAGAGGTTTGCTGTACGTGCAAAGTACATGACACTTGATCCAACGAAAAATAAGTATGTTAAATACATCAGCAACATTAGAACTATCCAGGAGTACCTCTGCAGCAGAGCTGACAAGTACCTAGTTCCCAAGGTCAACAACACTAATGTTGATCGGAGTGTGGCTTCGATCCATGCCACTGTCTTTAGCTGCCTCCGTAGGCGAGGTAATGGAGATCAGTTATATGATCCTGAAGCAAATACTGTTGCTATTGCAAATGAAGAATACAAAAACCAATGCGTGGCTAATTCCATGAGTTCCAAGGGGATGTTTAAATTGATCCAACGGCTTGGATCCTCAAGAAAGCTCATGGCTATCATTAATGTTGACGGTTCTGTTTCTAAGGCCTGGCCAGTTGAGTCCAGTGGAGGAGATGGAAAATGCAGTTCTGACAAAAGTAATAAGAAATCTGTGGGAAATCCAATTTATGGACCTCTAAATATTGGAAGAGCAGAGTCAGTCAATCTGCAGTTTGGCACCTTTGGGATAAGTGCCTGGCCTACTGATACGGGCTGTGCAAGTCAAGCTGGAAATGCTGATGAATCATTTACAAATGCTGCTGAAGGTAGTAGCAGACATGTTCTATCTTCATCTGGTTCTCCAAAGAAGTCGGATGGACATTGTAAAGAGGTACTAACTACTACCTGTATCATGGCTGTGCTGTTTCGTCTTTCTTTTCTGATCAATGCTCTTTGTAAGGCTAGTGTCCTATTTTGAATTTCTTTAATACTTTTTGGGGCTAGATCAAAGAGT
This sequence comes from Sorghum bicolor, assembly GCF_000003195.3. Taxonomy (NCBI): domain Eukaryota; kingdom Viridiplantae; phylum Streptophyta; class Magnoliopsida; order Poales; family Poaceae; genus Sorghum; species Sorghum bicolor. Next base: position 22,123,554 of record NC_012871.2, read on the forward strand.
CATCAGCAGCGTATGGCAGCGATGAAGAAGAGGAAGAAGAAGCTGATGTTCGGCCTAATTCAGGGAGTGATGAGGACATAAGTGAAGAAGACAACAGGGAGATCGATGGGGAGGTGAGATGAAGTCTTTATTTCGATTGTTATGGCCTTTTTGTTTTTTGATCCTAAACAGTAGGTAAAAGGATTCACCCATGCAGTTGCTTTACTGTACTCTTTGCTCTCGATCCCATTGTAAGCATATTTGTGGATTTTGCAGATGGAAGGATCTGTCGACGAGGACTGCAACAGGTCTGATGAGGAATACGACGACCTGGCCATGCGGGACAGTCTGGAGAACGGCTATTTAACTGACGATGGTGTCTTTCATTCTGGTTTAAGCAAATCTTCAAGCGGCAAGTTCTTTGGTAGCAATCAGGGAAGCCACAGTACGCCAAAGAAACACCAAGAAAGTGTTGGTGTTCCTGAGACAGCACGCTCTTCTTCTGCCGCAGTCCCGGCTGGTACAAGCAGCAAGCGGTATGCCGCTAGAAAGTGGAAGCGCTCGCTGAGTGACTCATTCCGTTCACGGCCACGCAGTGCCCCGGAATTGGTGTCAGTATGCAAGGGATCACCGCCCGTGCCTGTGGCTCCAGATGAGAGGTAGCCGATGAGCTGCACAAGACGTGTTGTGTCATGTTTTTTTTAACATAAGCATAAATTGCAAAGGGAAATACGAATATCATCATCTGAGGCATCATGGATATGAAAAAGGTACTATGCTAGTGTTTGGTTTCTGTAATGAAGTACTCCATCATCATATCACTTTTTAGCTTTTTTTTTGTGTGAATAGAATGAAAGTTTCCATAGCGAGTTCACTGCCTTATTTTTCACAAGCTAATATTAGTACTGGTACAGAGAACGGGGTTATTTCACTGAATTCGAGGAACGAACTCATGATATGTTATCTCATCTGGGTTGATTCTCCAAACCAAACACCAAAGGCTTGTTTAGATTACTTTAAAATTTCAAAAGTTTACAAGATTTTCCATTACATTGAATTTTGCGATACATAATGAAGCATTGAATATAGATAAAAAATAACTAATTGTACAGTTTATCTATAAACCGCGAGACGATATTTTTAAGCCTACGTTAGTTGACATTGCTATGCAAACAACAGTGCTACAGTGTTAAAATCAAAAAGATTTTGAATGTAAACACGCTCTAAGTTTGTGCGAGCGGAACAGATCTATTAACCGGCTCCTTGTAGATGGAATAATGATTGAACAACTCCAACAGTTTTGTTAGTCCCAAAACAATATGGGGAGGGAACAAAAGGAGAATCTCTAAGTGTTTGGTAATTTTGACTTGGCAAAAAAAATTCTGCTAGTTCTGGAGATCAACGAATAAGCATCAGGTTGTCAGCTTGCTATAAAAGCGCGCGTATGCAGTATGCTAAGTCTATTTCAGGCGTGCATAAATGCTAAGAAATAAAGAGAATTTGTCAACTTGTTATAAATGTCAAGCTCAATTGCCAAACTATTGGATAGCAGATCTTAAGAGTTTTGACAACAATCAGAATGTCAAACCTATTTGCAAAACTGTTAGAGTTGCTCGAAGCACACCGATTTTAGGATTAGACTACGAGGTGCTTCCCGTACACTTCTGCACACAGGAGCTATATGAAAAGCCATACAACTTTGTTTATTACCTTAAAATGACATTCTTAGGTCAGTCTCAATGCATATTTTATGAGAGTGTCATGCACATTAAATAGGGTGCCACATAAGTAAAATTGCTGACTTGGCAGGGTCATTAAATGAAAGAGTTTTATCAGATGAGAGAGGAGTTTCATCCCCATAAAACTCTTATGGCTCGGTTACTAAATTTATAGTCTTGATAACTGTACCATGAAACTATGCATTGAAACTGGCCTTATACATGTTTTTAACCTTACTATAGGCCATTATATTGCCTACCAGTCGGCGAAGCGGCAGGGTGCCCGGGTGGTCCCTGTCCTGAAACCGAATACCTAGTCATTTTGGTTGACGGCGACTTCTTATATTCATGTATTGAATTGATTGACTGCTCCTTGCTTCGCTTTACCGTATTTAAACAGTCACGTTTGCGTCTGTTCCCGTTCAATTCTGAGTTGCCCGTCACCTTGAAAGAATGCAATTCTAGCTCAATATTTATGAAATGTATTCTCATAATAATATATTGATTTGGAGTCAATGTAAAAATTATTTACTAGTAGAAATTTTGTCAAATAGAACTAAACAATGAGGTACTGACGGACACAGATAGCACATGCCAGTTGGTGATTAGTAACACACCGCTAGAGGTACATCTCGAAGCCTTTTATCTTTGGTTGCAGGCGGGCTCATTCGCAGCTGTCCGCTAACCCGCATCGCTTGCCGTAAAGTTTATTTGCGGGCTTGCGGTCAGCCGTTAAGCTATAAACTTCGCAGACAGAACAGATTAGGCTGCTAAACTCGTAAGACCCGCTATACTATATGGAGACTATGTGGATACTGTCTCTCTCTACGTATATACTGTAAGAATTTAGAATCTATAAGTTAAACATTTTATATCCAGTTAATCAACACACAGATGATACAACTTTGCACTGATCATTTTAATTTTCATATCCTGGCTATCTATATATTGTACGTTCTCAAATATAACAACATCAAGAAATACATGTATAAAAACAAGGACACATATCCTGTGACAAAAGTTATTATTACTAAATAAAGACATAACGTATATATTTACTCTTCACTCTTGCGGGTTCTTGTGAGATTGCTCGTTCGCCCAACGGGCTTGGCGGGTTGGAGTCACTAGGCCACGAAAAAATTGCAGCCCGTCCACAATAGCCACGAAGCTAAATTTTGCGGGGCGAGCGGATGGGTTATATTAACAACCCGCCCCGCCTACAATCTGACTTTTATCTCCCGTTTGCGGGTTTTACCATGTTCGCATTTTGATCCATATTACTAGTGCTCCTACAATCTCCATTGAGGATTTTACCATGCTCGCATTTCAACCCACAATTACTTAGCCTCCTAGAGTCACTCTAGGAGCAGTTTTATAACACCTACTCTCTCCGTCCCAAATTATAAATCATTCCAAGAATCTCGGAGAATCAAAGTCTTTTAAGTTTGATCAAATTTATATAACAAAATAATAATATTTTTGGTACCAACGAAGTATCATTATATTCTTTGTTAGTTATATTTTCATAGTGTACCTATTTTATGACATAAATCTTTATATTTCTCTCTATATTTTTTGTCAAACTTGAAAATATTTTGACTCTCAAATATTCTTGAAATGATTTATAATTTGGAACGGAGGGAATACCAAACAAGGTGGGGTCCTTCTCGGACAGGTGGGCTTTGCGAACACAAGCACTGGGGCAGGTGGGGCAGAGACACCGGGTTGGGTGGCGTGAGGGCAGAGTCATGTGCAGAGGTAGAGGCGGAGTCGTTGGGGACAAAGTCATGTGTGAAGGTGGAGTTGAGTGTGAGGGTGGAATAACAATGGCCAGTTGAAGTCTTGACAATAATCTTGTGCCTCTCCATCGTGTAAATTAACATTTTGAGAAGAACCCTCCACTTCATTTTCCACAGGTACAACAAATTAGGGCTCCACCATATTCTAAATACTTGAATGCAAATCATTAAAGAGCTATTGTTCACCACTTGGAGCAAGACCCCTCCTCCAATCTGGCACATGGTACCTTTCACCTTTATATGATGCCAAGTATACATGTCTATTTAGGTATCCGACATCAACATGATAATATTTCCCTATCTACAATTGAGTAAAATTGAAGGTTATGTGAAAGACACTAGTGTGAAAACAAACATGTTATCTATACATACCTAGAGGGGGTGTGGGAATTTGTCATGATCATGGCTAAGTGCATGAAAGAGGACACTAGTATCATGCATAGATCTAGACTACCCAATAGACGCATACGTGAAAGCATGCCAAAATCCACAATAGCAAGAACGTTTCGTGTCGCTTTATGCCATTTCGACCAATGTATCTAATAGGCTCATTCGGAGATGATGTCATTGAGATATGAGTACCTTCTAGTCCTCTAATGCAATCTTTAAAATAATACATCATCCTACTATTTATCATTACTAATCCTAGATATGTGTTGTTAGGATCAATAGGCAGGCAACGTATCATATGCAACTCAACTTCGTGTGCAACCTATGCAACCACCAATTAAGGTTACATGATCTAGATTTTTTCACTTAAACCCCTCCACCTGTGGGTTTAAATCTAACCCGTGTGTATTTAGATGGGAGGGTTTAAATGAAAAAAACCATCTAGATCCTATGACCTTAATTGGTGGTTGCATAAGTTGCACACGAAGCTGGGTTGCACAGGATACATTTCCCCCAATAGGCATATGTACTCCTTACACAAGGATCAAAAAAATCAGGACATCATCAAATTTTTGACTAATTGTCTCACCAGAATGCTTGACTATACCATGCAAAGCACTTATGGACACACCATGTGTCCACAAACTAGAAGAAAGATACCAAGTGATTCCAAAGAAATCATGTGAACAAATGGTTCCTGACCATATGTACTCACTAACAAGTCATGTAACTTGTGAAACAATGGTGCACTCATTCTGAACATTTTATGGCTTTCACATAGGGTGTTGAGCCTCTCCATAGTCCAAACAAATCCAGATTTGAGTCCTAGCGTCATTTCAACATATGTCATGTAGTACTTGGTTGCAACAAGTGAACTAGCAAATACATTATTTTCTGGTCCGCATCAATTCCATAGTATTTGAAGTCCACTCATAATCATCCATATCAGTACCAAAATCAGATCTGTGCACACCAAGCAAAACAAACATGAACATACAAAGCAAGGAGAAATTTAAGACACAAATAGTATAATATCAAGTACTCCCTCCGTTCAATTCCAAATTACAAGACATTTTATTTTTTTCTAGATACATTTCTTTTACTGTATATTTTAGATATAGCGTATATCTAAGTAACACATTTCGAGGATCGTGGTTTTGTGTTTCTTGCGGTGGTAGTTTTGTTGTTGCCTCCTTCGCGTGGTTGTTGTTTTTTGTTTTTTTAATTATAATTACTTCTTCTCTATTAATATATGCCCAGCATATTCATTTTGGTGGTTCATAAAAAAGCTATGTATCTAGAAATACTAAAACATCTTATAATTTAAAATAGAGAGAGTACAAAATAATGAAACCGTACCAAAGCAAGGATAATTTCGAAACACATAAATAGTATAGTTAAGTACCAAAAAGTGTCAGATCTGTGCCGCAGAGAATCTGTAGTCTTCTAGCTATCCTTTTTCTATGCGTGGAATTGAAGCAGGCACGAGAATGAGATGCCATGCCATTTCTGTGGTGCGAGCGCCCAGTGGCTGGCCGAGGAAAGGACCAGGGTCGTCGGCACTTCCCCTCCCAAGAAGAGAGGGTGGACCAGCTACGTCGAGAAGGACACCGCCGGCCAGACAAACATGGCAACATCTACTCCCTCGAGGTAATTCGATCGCGCTCTTCTTACATTCAAACGCTCTAGCCACCGGTGGGCAGTGGTGTAGAATTACGTTGCTTTTATTTGTCCTCTAAAACTAGAACCTCAATCTTTACATTACTCCACGCCTGGAATTTGCACAGCCGACAGTGTAGGTGGCCGAGAGCGCCATCAGCTTCGGCGTGGCTGGCACGTCGACGGAGGGTGCCGAGAACACGGCCACCATCGCTGCGGGGCTTGTTCTCACAAGAGCATCTCCAACAAAATTTGTTTCCCAAATCTTATTGTTTGTCAACCCCAAAATAATATGGAGAAAGAAAAAAGATCTATTTCTAATAGTTTGGCAAATTTCGTTTTCAAAAACCTAAAAACCCGCTAATAAACGAAGAGCCCCGCTAAGCATGAGGAGAAAGACAGATGCCAAGTACAGAGTCTGCGCGCATATTTATGCGCTAGACAGAAAGATATGACAAGTTAGAAAAGATGGAGAATTAATATGCCAAACTGTTAGAGAAGATTTTTCCTTATTTTGCTAAAAAAGTTATGGATGGAAAAGTTATGGATGAAAAGTCATTTACCAAACTGTTGAAGATGCTCTAGACCCCGTCGCCGCGGCCTCGTCCTTCCTCATCCAGGTGAACAAGAACCAGTCGTACGTGCCGGGGCCAGCGCAGACCCTCGAGGCCCCTGCCCTCGCAGAGGCAGTAGAGGCACAGGATAGGGCCGCCGTCCAGGCGGCAGCACCAGAGGCGACGTCCACCGTCAAGGCCTCTGCGGCGATGGAGGCGCAGCAGCTGTCCTCGGTGAGCTGATTCAGTTTTATAGTAGCTTACAGATGAGCCTGTAGTCATGTAGTGCATGATGATGGAAGATACATATATACATGATACACATGAGAGCATTTCGGAATTGTATTTCAGCTCCCCTATGTTGTATGCTTATTTGAATTCAAACATCACGGCACTCCCACAAGTTGTAACACATACTAGACGCGCAAGCATCAGTCATCTGCATTCTGGTCTGTACCAACCACTCACAGTTGGCGCACTTCCAGTTGCCACACTCTTAGATCGCTGTGCAATGCCGTCTCCACTTTCCAGAACCTTGAAGGGCAATGAGCACACACTATATATCCGTGGTACCAGAACTATTCACAACAAGTGAGTACACCATGGGCCATGTACCTGCTCTGACACCATTGCTGCTTTGATAAGCACTTCAGCTGCCTTCACCAGCCGTGCAGTGAGTTTTGTTACCCCAATGTGCCTCAGGGATGCATCGGTGAGCTTCTGACCCTTCTCCTCACTGCCACCCGAATGATTGCACAAAACGCACAGTACACAGACTGAGAAACCTTCATGAAGATGGTGTCATCGGTCTGGAGGCTTATAACTAAGACCTAGTCAATATCTCCTTCCTAGTATCCATCGTTTCATGATCTGACATCTAGAAAGTTGTCTAGATGAATACATCATGGCCTCAATGATTTTCTCAGTGCCAACATCTAGAAAGTTGTCTATTAACCTTGTGAGGACGTTGAAAAGTTCCAAAGTCGCATTCTCCAGCTCAGGAGTGATCTTTGGGTTCTCACTCACTAAGACCTGATGCAAGACAAGCTTACTGCAAACAAGAGAAAAATAAGGTAATTGGGTTTTGGTCATTCCGTTCTAGCAGATTAGCTACAACAACATGATAAAGAAACATGGAACAATCAGATAATGGTTCACCTTGTCGCTATCACAATCTCTTGTTGAAATTTATTCTAAACAGATTGCGGCCTCAACCAATTGAGCATAAATGTATCAGGAACTGATTCCCTTTGTACACCAGCCATGCTGCTCATGAGCTGTAATAACCCAATCCTTATTAGCCTGCTAAGTGCCAAGTTCTCCCCTGCGTTCTGGTAGTCCTGTATTCTCTGCTTCACAATATGCAACATCACCATATCACAGACTGTAGCTGACCTGGAACTGCATGGCCAGTTTGGAGGGTGGCAACAAGTGGCTGAACCTGTTATGACAGCTGGGAACTCTAAGAAGTTCTATGTGCAATCAGAAATACAGGAGGAAATGATAGGTACAAACTGCATAAGGTGTTGTTAAGAAACATAGATAAGTGGCTTTGTCACCAAGTCCACAGCTCAAGTTCATTCAAGATGAGGATTGATTGGTGCCGAAGGATTGGCACTTCTGACCATTACTGAGGATTGATTGGTTTACTCTATGTACATTTGTTTCTTAACGCAAATAACATGACATTTGACCCAACAAAAAATAAGTATGTTAAATACATCAGCAACACCCTGAATTCAGATATGTTATTTTTTCCCAAAAAAGATCCTCAAAACTGATAAAAATATCCTCAATCATATAGATTGTAGATTTTATATTATTTGTGCTGCTGAACTGTACAATAAGATTGGAGCTAACCTTGAAATCACCTTAAACGGTCCATGTTAGAATTCTCCTGTTTCAAAAACATTAGAATGTCCTGAAGAACATGTAACTGAAGGAGATGCTACCTTTGCAACTGTAGTTGCAACAGACCACCTGTTCTCCTTTGCTTGAAAGAACTTTGACTGTGTTTCAAACTGAACTTTGACTGTCTTTCAAACAAAGCAGATTCCATCCTTCCAATACCAGCTTCAGCGCCCAGGTGTTTAATCCTCTCCCTCAAAATTCTCTTTTCTTCTACAACCTGCATGAGGATCATAAACTTAATTCAAAAGATAGTTCTCTATTGAAGATGTCAAAAAAAGGCATAAAGGTTAATGGACAAAGTGTTAAATTATAGCTTGATCCTTATATTTTAATAGATGAATGAATGAACCCCAAGGTTGATTGCAAAAAAATGACCAAGATAGGCACTAAATATACAAATAATACCTGTTTCCAGATGGCTTTCAAATCACCACCAAGGTTATCAGATTCACCTTAGTTATTTTGCATGTTTGGACCATTGACAGCTCAAGCTTGCATGCAGCCCTAATGAGGTCGTTCTCTAATGATTTAGCATCTTTTGCTTCCATGCCACAAAATGGTAAAGATGAGCACACCAAGCTTTGTCAAAGGCAACCAGCTGAGTTCTGAATTTCTTCAGATCAGCAACAGTAGATGAAGATTCCTCATGGCTAGAAGATCCAGGAGCGGCATCATCTAGAACTGGCTGCCTCAATATGCATGTACCATTTAGCTCAGTGCCTAATTAAGCATGACTAATTAAACAAACAAATATGCATGCTCTTAGCATACAGGTGAAGCGAAGTGCACCTATCGTTCTAGTTGAATATATATAAGACATAATCTGCAGCTAATCCTTTTCTCTGATTATGATCATAGGCAAGCAATAGGTCAGCTCTTGGTCATGTAGGAGTATGGCAATAGGCCACTCTAGTACAGTAGTTGGTAGAAGCATACATCAGCCATGCTTGGTAGGAGGATGATGTATGCAGTGTACTAGGAGTAGTTGGGGCTGTACTCAGCCATGCCTTGTGTACCTTATAGTTGGTACAAGGCCTGTATATATACCCTATGTATGCAATGAAGGAAAGACAGTTCATGTGCCACATTTCCTGGGTTCAAGTTTTAGCCAACGCTGAAACTGAGTGTGTGTGTGCGCCTGAGCTCGGCTCATCTTCTACCTTGGGTCAGGGGAGAGGAAGAGGGAAGGTGAGCAGAAACTGCTCACCAGGTGCTTGTGTGCAGGTGCCAACAATTGGTATCAGAGCCGTACACACCGCTGCGCTTAACCGCCGGCGATGTCGGACTCAAGTGCCAATGCTGCGGGCTCCAAGAGTGACGCAGGAGACGTCGCCAAGGGAGCAGGGAAGGAGAAGGAGCTGATTCCTGCTGCCATGCCCCACGTCGAGGTGCGGACGGTGTGTGAGGCCAGCAACAACTGGCCGATGCTCACCAGGACCAACTACGGCGAGTGGGCAGTCCACATGAAGTGGAAGATGCGCGCCCGGAAGCTCTGGGTGGCGATCGAAGGCGAGAACGCCAGCGAGGACGCAGAGGTGGGCACCATGGAGGCGCTGCTGACGTCCTCTCCACAAGAGTTCCACGAGGCAATCGGGAACAAGGGCACAGCGAAGGAGGCATGGGAGATGCTGGCATCCTTCCGTGTTGGTTCCAACAGGGCCAAGAAGGCCAAGGTGCAGCAGCTGCGCTGCGACATGGACGACCTCAAGTTCCGCCATGGTGAGTCCGTGGAGGATTTCTCCTTGCGGTTGCAGGCACTGGCCACCCAGCTGGCCACGCTCGGGAAGCTGATGTCGGAGGAAGATGTGGTGGAGAAGCTGCTCCGCGTGGTGCCGGCCAAGTACACCCAGCTGGCTCTCTCCATTGAGACCATGCTGGACATGGAGCAGCTGTCCCTGGAGGACGTGGTCGGGCGGCTCCGAACGGTGGAGGAGCGCGTCCCTGGCTCGTACGAGAAACTGGCCAAGGGCGGCCAGCTGCTGCTGACTGAGGAGTGGACCGCGCGCATGAAGGACAAGCGGCGGACCGGGGAAGGCTCCACCAGTCGTGGCGGCAGAGATGGCGCCAAGGGGCGCGGGAAGCCGCCGGCGGACAAGAAGAAGAAGAAGAACACCGACCCTAGCGCCTGCAGGCGCTGCAGGGAGGTGGGACACTGGGCGCGGGAGTGCCCGGAGAAGAAGCCGGAGAAGAAGGAGGCCCACCTGGCTCGGGACGACAGCGACGACGAGTGCGCTCTGTTGATGGGGGAGTACTGTGCGCTGCAGGAAGGCGAAGCAAGGGAGGCAGAGGCGAAGCAGGGGATTGTGCCGCAGGCCGTCGAACTTGACGAGTCGCGCGTGTGTTCTCCTTGGAGCGGCTAGCGACGAGCTGGAGCAGAGGTGGTACCTGGACTCGGGTGCGAGCAACCACATGACTGGGAGCCGCGCCGTCTTCTCCGAGCTCGATGAGTCAGCCACCGGAAGCATGAAGTTCGGTGACGGCTCAAGGGTGTAGATCCGTGGCCGCGGCACCGTCCTCTTCCGGTGCCAGAACAACGAGCACCGTGCCCTGACGGACGTGTACTTCATCCCCCAGCTGCGCACCAGCATCGTCAACCTAGGGCAGCTGGACGAACGCGGCAGCGAGGTCCTGATTCGCGACGGAGTGTTGCGGATCAGGGACAGGGAGCCGTGTCTTCTCGTCAAGGTATCACGCTCCCGTAACCGTCTCTATCTCCTGGACTTGAAGGTAGAGCAGCAGATGTGTTTGGCGGCGTCGTGCAAGGAGGAGCCATGGCTGTGGCATGGCCGGTTCGGCCACCTCAGCTTCGACGCCCTCGGCCGTCTTGGGAAGATGGTGACGGGACTGCCGGTGATCCAGCATGTCAGAGAACTGTGCGACAGTTGCTTGGCAGGGAAGCAGAGGAGGTTGTCGTTCCCGAAGGCCGCCAAGTACCACGCGGCGGATCCACTCGAGCTGGTCCACGGGGACCTTTGTCGGCCGATCACGCCGGCGACGCACGGTGGGAGGAGATACTTCTCTTGCTTGTGGATGACTGCGGCCGGTACATGTGACTACAGCTCCTGTCGAGCAAAAGCAACGCGGCGGAGGCAATCAAGCACTTAAAGGCGCGCGCGGAGCTGGAGTCCGGGAAGAAGCTGAAGGTGCTTTGGACTGACCGCGGCGACGAGTTCACGGCGGTTGAATTCACCACATACTGCGCCGAGGAAGAAGTAGGGCGCCATCTCACAGCGCCTTGCTCACCGTAGCAAAACGGCGTGGTGGAGCGACAGAATCAAACCATCATCGGCATGGCGCGATCCATGCTGAAGGCGAAGGGCATGCCAGCCGAGTTCTGGGGGGAGGCGGTGAGCACGGCGGTGTTCGTCCTGAACCGCTGCCCCACAAAGGCGCTGAAGGGGCAGATGTCGTTCGAGGCTTGGCACGGGCGCAAGCCGAACGTCGCATTCCTACGCACGTTCGGGTGTGTCGGCCACGTGAAGACCACCAAGCCGGCCTCACGAAGCTGGAAGACAGGAGCACCAAGGCGTGTTCCTCGGCTACGAGGAGGGATCTAAGGCCTATTGGCTTTACGACCAGGTCGGCAGTAAGGTGGTGGTGTCACTGGATGTGGTGTTCGACGAGGCGGCAGCGTGGAAATGGGATGAGGCAGAGGAGCAAGGCAGCGGCAGGTTTGGCGACACTTTCGTCATGGAACGCTTGACGATCCACGGCAGGGAAGAGGAGTCGGGGGAGCCAGCAACCGAGAAAGCCGGTGACGCTGCAGCTCCAGAGGTGGTGGAGCCACCAAGTCCAGTGATGGCATTCCAGTCTACTCAGCAGCTGGGGAAGGATCCCCTGTTTCGCTGGGCCTAGCAACACCAGCGGCCGGGGAAGTCGAGTTCGTCACACCACCAAGTGACTACACCGAGTTTGTGGACGCCTACCACGACGGCGAGGAAGTCCGTTTTCGCCTGATTGACGGCGTCATCGGGGAAGCAGAGGTGCTTGGGGTCACAGCACGGCTGCTCGACGACGACCCCAAGCTGCTGCTGATGAGCGCAGAGGAACCCACGACGTTTGTCGTGGCGCAACGCGACCCAAATTGGCAGCGTGCGATGCTGGAGGAAATGAAGTCCATCGAGGACAACCGCACCTGGGAGTTGGTTGATCCGCCGGCGGGATGCCGGCCGATTGGCCTCAAATGGGTGTACAAGGTCAAGAAGGACGAGCGAGGCACGGTCATCAAACACAAGGCGCGGCTGGTGGCCCGCGGCTTTGTGCAACGCGAGGGCATCGACTTCGAGGAAGTATTTGCGCCGGTGGCGCGCACGGAGTCTGTGAGATTGCTGCTGGCACTTGCATCGACCAAGGATTGGGGCGTCCACCACCTGAACGTCAAGTCAGCCTTCCTGAACGGCGAGCTGGCGGAGGAAGTCTACGTCAAGCAGGCGCCGAGATTTCAGGTGAAGGGGGAAGAGCGCAAGGTACTCTAGCTGCAAAAGGCCCTGTATGGGCTGCAGCAGGCCCCGCGGACGTGGAATGCCAAGCTCGACGCCGCCATGGCGGAGCTCGGCTTCGCGCGGTGCGCCACGGAACACGCCTTGTACATGCGACGACGGGGGAAGGAGGAGCTCATCGTCGGAGTGTGCGTAGACGATTTGATCGTCACCGGCGCGCGGGAGGAGGACATCGCCAAGTTCAAGGTAGAGATGGCAGCCTGGTTCAAGATGAGCAATTCCGGCGCGCTCGTACTACCTCGGCATCGAGGTGAAGCAGGGGAAGGACACGGTCACGCTGAGGCAGCACGCCTACGCACTGAAGCTGCTGGAGCGGGCCAGGATGGGCGACTGCAAGGCCGCAGCGACACTGATGGAGGAGCAGATCAAGCTCTCGAGGCAAAGTGTGGCGAAGGTGGACGCCACGCGCTACCGTAGCATCGTCGGTGGGCTGCGATGGCTCACTCGTACCTGACCGAACATCGCGTTCGCGCTCGGGTATGTGAGTAGATTCATGGAGGATCCAAGAGAGGACCACTGGACAGCGGTCAAGCGGCTGCTACGGTATGTCTAGAGGACTCTGGACCTCGGTGTCGTCTTCCCCAAGCACGGCGATCTTCGACTGAAGGTGTTCAGTGAAGCGCCGCCCAAGGCAAAGGGCCGCGAACCAGGGCTCACAGTGTTCAGTGATGCAGACATGACGGGCGATGTGGATGGGCGGAAAAGCAGCTCTGGGGTGTTCGTCTTCCTCGGAGCAGCGCCGGTGGCATGGCAATCACTGAAGCAGAAGACGGTGGCGCTGTCAACTTGCGAGGCAGAGTATCTTGTAGCTGCCACGGCGGCTTGTCAGGCGGTTTGGCTACGGCGGTTGCTGAAGGAGCTCACTGGGAAGGAGTTTCAGCCGCCGACTTTGCTGGTGGAAAACTAGCCGGCCATCGTCCTTGCCAATAACCCGGAGCTCCATGACTGGAGCAAACACATCGACGTCAAGTTCCATTTCCTCAGGAATTGCGTTGATGGAGGGCAGATCATCATCGAGTTTGTCAACACCGGCAAGCAACTCGCTAACATTCTCACCAAGTCCCTCGGACGCCACAGGTTTGTTGAGCTGAGGAAGATGATTGGCATGGATGAGGTCAAGGCTTAGCAACATGATTAGGGGAAGAAATGTAAGACATAATCTGCAGCTAATCCTTTTCTCTGATTAGGCAGGCAATAGGTCAGCTCTTGGTCATGTAGGAGTATGGCAATAGGCCACTCTAGTACAGTAGTTGGTAGAAGCATACATCAGCCATGCTTGGTAGGAGGATGATGTATGCAGTGTACTAGGAGTAGTTGGGGCTGTACTCAGCCATGCCTTGTGTACCTTATAGTTGGTACAAGGCCTGTATATATACCCTATGTACAATGTTTTCAAGACGGCTGGTCGTGTCTGGACACCGGGGGACCGTCCCGGTCGTCCAGGACGATTAGTCGTCGTCCAGGACGATTAATCGACCCTAGACGAGTCCCCTGGACGTCCTGGTCGTCCCCTACACATATGGGGACTGATATATACCACATATATTATGTAGCTATATACAATACACATTATACCAAATATATATACATGTTCTAGGCTCTAGAGTTTAGATAGGTCAGCTGGCCACTTACCTGGATGTTGTAGAGCCCTTTCTTGTCTTGCTGGCTGCTGCTGCCAAACTGAAATTATAGAAAAATAAAGCTGCAGAGCCCTTTCCTCCCTTGCACAGCTGCACGCTTGCAGCAACAGCTGCATGGAAGAGAGGGAGGGCAGCTGGAAGGGAGGAAGGGAGGGAGGAGAAGCTGGGAGACGGAAGGGAGGAGAGGAGAGGAGCAGCAGCTGGGAGACAGAAGGGAGGAGAGGAGAGGAGAGGAGGGCAGCAATGGAGGTGGCTGCTGCTGCTGGACGGGAGGAGAGGAGAGGAATGAATGTGTTGTGCTGAAATGAGTGAGGGGTAGACAATATAAACCCCAATGGGCTTGGGCCAAAATATAAGGCAGCTAGCTATGCCCAAACTCTGTTTATCGCGATTGGACGACGACTAATCAGACGACCAGTTTCCTGGTCGTTCTGGCCAAGTCGGAGGCCCTGGTCGAGTACCTCCAACCGTCCAGGACGATTAGTCGCGATTAATCGGATTGGACGACGACTAATTAGACGACCAGTTTCCTGGTCGTTCTGGCCAAGTCGGAGGCCCTGGTCGAGTACCTCCAACCGTCCAGGACGATTAGTCGCGATTAATCGGACGTCTTGAAAACACTGCCTATGTATGCAATGAAGGAAAGGCAGTTCATGTGCCACATTTCCTGGGTTCAAGTTTCAGCCAACGCTGAAACTGTGTGTGTGTGCGCGCGCGCGCGCGCGCCTGAGCTCAGCTCATCTTCTAGCTTGGGTCAGGGGAGAGGAAGAGGGAAGGTGAGCAGGAACTGCTCACCAGGTGCTTGTGTGCAGGTGCCAACAATATATAGTCCACAAGTGAGAATCTGAACAATATAAGTCTCAGGGATCACAGTAGCAGCCACAAACGCCACCACACAAGATAACACCAATGGAGTTATGGTTGATGAAGAGTCAGAAGTTTACATGCATACAAAATGATTTTCATGTGACATGGCTCACATCTAGAATGCTCTACCTTATGGTGTCTAGTTTGAAATTATTTGAATCTTTTATGATGTCCTTTTGGTATTTATTTGTTAGTAAATGCTTTCGTTATCTACTATAATTAGGCTATGTTGACAAACCGAACTACATGGAATTTCAACTGAATTTGACAACATGTAACCACCTCATACTTGATCATATTTAGTATAAAAACAAGTGTCACTCCATGTTGTCTACACTAATATGATCATAGATAGAATTAAGTGACAATAACATGATCAAATGTCACTAACACGATGAAATAACAATTGTGTTCATACTAAATAAACTAATGAATCCATAGAAGCAAACCAAAATGAGAGCTGACAGCAATCCTGCCAAAGCAGGTCAGCTATCATCCTCCTGTTCATGAAACTCCGAAATGTTGACAGTCTGCAACCGTTCTTCCTCTGGAACCAAACACCAATTTGGTGACTGCATTGCCTTGAGCCACTTGAAGTCATCCACATTAGCCCAATTACCGGTCTCCTCCTGAAGTCCAGAGTCCTTCAAATCTTCTTCAATCCCTTCATAATTCAAAACATATGGTGCAAATCTTACACCACTGCAATCCTCAATGATAGGCCTGCTCCTCACCCGCAAGTAGAAATCCGTCACCCTCGCCTCATGAATCCTGATCTGGTGTGCTGCCATCACAAATATACAGCCTTGGACGTCCTCTATAAGCACAGAACCAAGAACAGCTCCAACAAACACACGGCAATCTCTCAGCTTGTGGATGTACAGAGCTCGGCATTTGCCCTTCAGATAGACCTCGCAGGAAACCAAATCCGCGAGCGTGAAATCCCCATCCTTGTCGTTGGAGACTCGCAGATCCTTCACAAAGGTGGCGCCGTTTTTGCCCCGGAACCCGAACCCTGGTAGGATCGCGTCCAGACTAGGCTTCGGCTGCTCCGGAGGAGGTTGCTGCGGTGGCGATGCGGTGACATGATCCTGAGGCGGGTTCTTGAGATTCCTGCTCTTGTTCCTGAAGGAGAAGGACTTCTTGGGACGGAGCTCAGAGGCGGCGACCCTGTGTGCCGCGCGGAGGTCGGCGGCGGTGGCGAGGGCGGCGCGCAGCTCGTAGGGGGGCAGCGCGTGGGACGCCTCGGCGATGAGGCGATCGATGTTATCGATGGCGGCCGCAGCAGCCGCCAGAGATGCGGTTGCGTCGTCGGAGCGGCAGGCGGAGAGTGCTGACTCCGCAGCGAGCTTGGCGCCGGCGAAGCGGGAAAGGAAGGCCTCGACGGGGGAGGCGTCAGAGGAATCCGAGGGTGGGGCGCCGGCCGAGGAGGAGGAGCGCTTGGAGAGGCGCTCGAGCATGGCGAGGTGCTTGCGGTGGCCCCCACCGGCGGCTACCTTTGGCTGATCGGGCTCCGGCTCCATTCCGGCGGGCGGCGGCGGCGGCTCCGCTGGATCGCCCGGAGGAGTGAAGGCGTCGAGCCGTCGACGGAACGGAACTACGGAAGTGAACACCAGTCCTCTCCCCAGAGCGATCAGACCGGCCCAGAAGAGATTACCCTATAAGGCCCGGATGAATAGGCGAAAGGGAAAAAATGAAAAAAAAATCCAATTTAGAGCAACTCCAACAACTGGTTATTCTTGTTATAGAGGCTATTTTATAATTTACATAACAAAAGATAGACTCTAACAAATGTGCTATCTAGTTTTGTAAAATAAAAAGTTGGTTATTCTTTGATTTTCGTTGGCCATATATAGCCAACCATTAACACAAGCTATATGATTTTGTAAAATAGCAAGACTGTTGTGGATCTCTTCTTTTTTAAGAAGTTTTCTAATTTACAAAATGGTTAAACAATAGAATTTGGCTACTAATTTTAGCCAGACTCTTGGAGTTGCTCTTACGTCCTTAACTATAATTTTCTAATTTCTCAAAAAATATAATTTTCTAAGATTAAACCAAAATCTATGAATTTTTTTGCATTATTTTTCATGTAAAAATATTAGAATAAAATTTAGATTTTTTATTTTTCAATGATTTCTAAAATAAATTTCTAATCTAATTTACCTTCCTAAACTTTCAGCTTAGTTCGATTTACCCTCTCGAGTGTCATATCAGAAAATGACCGTAAAAACCACTCAAGTTCAAAACAATTGATTTTAAAAGTTGAGAGCAATAAAGAGTTGTTTTGTAGTAAGGGACGGTTGCAATAGCCGAGAAAGATAAATTAATCTTTTGTTAAAAAAAATGTGGCAGTAGCAAAGTTTACCAGGCTGTATTTCTTGGGCCATTTACGGTTGTCCTACTTGCCGTAGACGAAAAAGGTATTTTACAAATTTTTTTTCCATCAGCAATTTTCTTCAACCTAGGGTCAAGTCATCCACGAAAGAGTAAATTGAACTATAGTTTAGGGGTAGTTCGGCACTTCGGCTACAGATATTTTTTTGGAAAAAATACCAAAATATCTTTTCTGAAAAAAATTGCACAATTGAAATTCTAGATTCATCTTTAGTCGATGAAAAATCACAGAAAGTCGTTTTATCTTGAAAAGGTATGAAGTTGGTTCAAGCTCTACCCTATGGCGTCTATTTGAAATTATTTGAAACTTATGATGACATTTTTGGTATTTATTTATTAGTAGATGTTTTTGTTATCTATTATAATTAGTCTATGTTGACAAACTGGACAATGTAGAATTTTAGCTAACTTTGACAACAACACAAGCGTCATGTAACTACCTCATACTTAATCGCAGACAAACAAGTGTCACTCCATGTTGTCTACACTAACATGACCATAGATAGAATTAAACAACAATAGTGTGATCAAATGGAACTACGATCAACAAACAATTGTGTCCAAATTAAATATAGCAATGAATGATGGCAATATGAATTTTAGTGTGATGATCAAAGTCACTTGGCCTTCTACGTAGTCCAAGTCATCACATAGACTAATTAACAAGAGAACCTACTAGAAAACAAACACCAAAGGAAGACTATAAGAGATAAAAAATAATTCTAAGCTAAGCACCATAATACAGAACATGGGTTTAGAAAAAAAACTAAAATCCATTTCGTATTTTTATTAAGACAAAAAAATACTCTATAAAATTTTTAACATTAAAATATTTTTAGAATTTTAATTGCATAAATTTTCCAAAAACTATTTGGAAAGTTTTTTAAAAAAAAACATTCATTGACAATTTATCCATGTAACATCCAAAAATTCATATTCCAAAAATCACTCGCATTAAAAATTATTTTCAAAATATATTTTAAAAACTATAAATTATTTGAGCTCTATATTATTTCCTTCGGATTCTTTTCCATCCATCATAGTTATCTATCTTCAAATATATCTTGCACAACATGGCATCAGCATCACTTGTCCGCTCGTCATCTCTCTTTCGCTTGCTTTGCCCGATACCCGGCAATGGCGCGTGCGCCGACCCCACTGCCGTCGGAGCGCACTCGCGCCGGCCCCCTCGCCAAGCGCAACCGCTGGCACGCCACCGCGACATGTGGACCCCACCTTCCACCTTTTACTCGCTCCTCTTTTGCTGGAAAAAAATAGCAAGTCACAATGCACATATGGGCATCATTCATATTTTTCTCGCACAAATAACAACAAGTATCCGCAGCGCATATACTCATCAGCAGCAAGTTAGGCACCATCTATTTGTGTGGCAAGCATGTATCACTACGAGCCACCGTCCATGCATACAAACCATCCATCGTCCATTATCCTTGCTCTGCAAATGGAGAGCTACCATTAATGGTGAGAAGCCGAGCATCGGTGGCATGGCTCCTCTCCTGCTGCCTATAAAACACGATGTCGAGCTGCTCTCCCCCCCCCCCCTCACACACACTGAGCTCGTCGTGCTGCTGCTTAGCTTCTCCTTCCGAGCACCTCTATATCCCTCTTCCGTGCTCTTCACAACACCTATCGCTTGCTTGGACTCCTTGCCTGAGCTGTAAAAACCGAGGTGAGTAATTAGCAAGCACCTCCCGACCCTCCTCTATCTCTTCCAAGCCATGGCACTCCTTGTCCTTACCTATACGTCGTTTCCAAGCTCCAAAGAGCTGTAATGGCATACATGAGTGAGGAGCACGAAGGCTCCTGTACCCCCACCTCCCTCTCTATTAATTTCTTGACCAATAGTAGTAGGTAACTCCACTTCCTTCTCTCTCTAGACCCATATGTAAGTGAGCAAGGATGCATTCATAGTGTATCATGAAGAATGCCAGCACGTGGTCACTTGGCTCTCCAAAACGCCTTGTTTATTTAGGTAGACAACCATTTTGTAAAATTAATATCTCCTCCATCTGAACTTTAATTTCAATGATTCTTTTTTCTAAATTCATCTAAAATCATGATCTATCTCTCAAATTAATTTCATGATTTTTAGAGCTCATTTAAATTCTTGTGATTATTTATTTATGCTTGTTGTCTATGTCAGTCGTCGCTTGTTTTAGCTGACGGAGTGAACGAGCTAGAGAATGAAGACGTCGGAGACAAGTACCACGAGTTCGATGCCGAGGATCCGAACTGCCGACGCTAAAGGAGGTAAGTCTAACCTATTCCCTTTAATGCATATTGATCCTATGTTTAAACACAACCTGTAAAAACCATTTTAAATATTGCATGTACGATATATGTACGAAGTATTTTTGCTGCTTAGTTAAGACGTGTTGAATGGCCATCGTACGACTCCATAATTGTCTTATTCAAACCTAAAATCAAATAATATGCTATGATATAAATATTATTATTTAATATACTTACGACTTGTTATTTATTCTGGATACTCATCACTATAATTTCTCAAATATAATGATTTTAAAAAACAAAATTATATGAGTGGTAAAAATAAATTGTAAGTATTGTGAAAGGGTTAATGAACAAGTTAAAGATGTGATTACTATAGAGGTGGACGGATGAGATCCCTTGTGGAGAATGCCATGGTGTTGTAGCTTAGACCTTTTGGGGTTAACCGTGAAGATGTCGATCTTGTCTCGATTAAGGACTGAGTTGATGATTCATCTTGCCTAAGGCCTTGTTTAGTTCCCAAAAAATTTTACAAAATTTTTCAGATTTCTCGTCACATCGAATCTTTAGACGCATGCATGGAGTATTAAATATAGACGGAAATAAAAACTAATTGCACAGTTTGGTCAAAATTGACGAGACGAATATTTTAAGCCTAGTTAGTCCATAATTGGATAATATTTGTCAAATACAAACAAAAATGCTACAGTGTTGATTTTCTAAAAAATTTTGGAACTAAACAAGGCCTAACTCATTTATCGTACAACCACTCGTCTTACATAGGAAAGGCTTAGTCTAAATGCCTCTAGTTAGTGTGGCAATCACCTAGAGACAGGTGTGCAACGGGACATTAAGAGATGTATGTGAAATTATGGAAATATATGAAATATAAAGAGCTCTGTGAATTATTATGGTATCATGAGGTGTGGCCTTAGTGTTCCAGTGGTGAGCGCCATTACTTAGCTATGGAGCGTAATGACTTTGATGGATCTGTGCTTGCACGATGGTGTAAGTTATGGTATCCTACTTGTGGTGAAAGTGTACAACCTCTATAGAGTGTAAATCTATCTGGATAGCCATGTTCGCGGTCTCAGACGGGTTATGGTTTAGTTTCAACAACTAGATAGGTTAGGATGAGTGAAAATATGAGGTGAGTGTGATTTCAGAAATAAATGGTTGACTGTCATTATGTTGTGGGAACAATAGTTCAACAATACTTAAAATTGTGATTAAACCTCTATTTTTAGAAATACTATTATGTATGGAAAAATAGGTATTTTATAAAAGTATTTACAAAATAAAACCCTGCATGTGTAAAAAGATAGCTTTACACAAATAAAACCAAACATTGTCCTTGATTTATTCATATGCATATATTGTTATCCCCTTTCATAGGATAAGGTTGGATTTGCTGAATACTTTGTATTCACCCTTGCTTTATTAAATAGAGGAAGATCCGGACTTTGATCCCGAAGTAGCTTACGAATAAGGTCGTGTCTTTATCCAACTAAGCCTATGGCATTAGGACTCATTAGATGTTTGGTTGTGATATCGTCTGACCTATGCTGTATTTTGGTCACTTGTTACTATAGCGTGTCTTCATTGTCCACGCTTATTGAAACTACTATACTAAAACTTATCCGATGTAATAAAAGTGTTACTAGCCTTCCGTGACTAGTATTGTATCACATTTGAGTTTCTGGATTTCATGAGCACTTCAGGTGGTATCAGAGCCGTAGTTGGCTGTAGGACGTGACTTTAGGCTTTTCTGGACAAATATTTTCCTAAATAGAAGTATCTTACAAAAGTTCTTACTCTCTTCCCTCTATTTGGAAAAAAATATTTACCCTCATCTATTTCTCTTAGATGGTAGAAGGAGTTTGGACCAGTAGTTATTGTCTAAGTTGTTGGCATTTCATAGCGTCATCACAAAAGAAACACTAAAAGTCCATCCCTGTAACATCGCTAGAAAGCCTGTTGACTCCAGAAGTGGCAAACGGAAATACCGCAAGCGTACGGTAGTCAATGTAGCTTTCACCAGGAGTATTCTAGGTATCCATGAGGAACGTGAAGTGAACTAACTAGTCTCAAGGTCATCCAAAGGGTCAAGGATAGGTAAGGATAGGTAAGTGATCTCACACAGATTCTAATCTAAAGATAAATGGTAGTGAGCTAGCTAGGTGGGAGGACAACGAGTGAGAAAAGACTCCTATGACTGTGACTTTACTCCTGTGAACCAATCTAATCTAGTAGCGGACACACACTAACATCGCTAAACTTATCTGCTTGTTTGTTGGAAGTCGACTGTAATAGGAGGACAAAACTCCTATCCAAGCGGACTCATTTCTTATGGGCGCCTACAGACTGTACCCGACATGAATAGAAACTACTGGGAAGCAGATGCCTATCACGCTTCGCCGCCGCCCGCTATCACGTTTGATACGGTGGTATTCTAGGGCAGGCTTTAGTCTAAGCACCACACTCATGCTAACTCCTACTACTCAGACTAAGTATACGACCTAGTCCAAGCACCATGTCACCGGCAGAGAAAACAACCCAAGCACTTAAGACTAACTTAGCTAGTATATAACTACTATAAGACAGACTAGGACACTACAATAGAATATTGCACTAAGTAAATACTGAAAGTAAATACTTAGAAAAGTAAAGGAAAAGTAAATATATTAAATACTCAAAGTCTAACAAGAGAAAAGGTAAAGAGAATACTATACTCTCCAGAAGACGACTCCGGGGACTCCGAGCATCGCTCGATTCAACTCTAACTCCCACACTAGACTAACACTAATACCCTACATTGTAACAAGTGGATCTTGAAGTGTGTGATATGGAAGATGAAGGACTATAGGGGGTATTTATAGCAGGAGGTGGAGTAGGGGCTACTCCACTGCCACGTCAGCAATCCGCGTGACCTCCAGCATGCACCATTGGATAAACCGACCTTGGAACCGCCATATGATCAATGGTTGGAGATTTCCATCACATGTTCATCGATTCACGTGACTGCCTTGAGGAGCCATCTGGTGTCATTTTGATGTCGGTTTCATCTAAGGGTGCTGAGTGTGTCACATGGATTGTGGTCTTTCCAACATGTGACAAAAGCTCTCCAACACGTGAAACTACTCCACCGACTTAGGGAACCACCTCCAGGAGAAAGCAGGAGCCGTAGGATCAAAAGGCTGTTGCATCGGGTGGCGCCCGCCACTTTGGGCACAACGCCACTGTAATAGAACCGCCCAAATTATAAGAGATTAAACCTAATAGTGACCATTTGCATAGCCGAACCGTCAAGCTTAAGCCCATATAATCTCGGTAGTCCGTGAAATCTCGAAGGATTTCAAACCACAATCGTACATACAGCCAAGATCGTAATAAGTCCAGCGATCACCATCCACAGTTACATTCAGTTCACAACATTCAAGGATTTCATCGGAGTTCAAATAAAGTTATTACAAACGAAGTTTAGTAGTAGCGGAAGCATCATAGTTTTAAAATAACACACACACTTAGTCTGATACAGTGCCATAGTTTGATCATTCCCACAACAGTAAAAGAAGAGGTAGAGTGACCATCGCCCTTGGTCTAGTCATCACCCATTCCTGGGTACAAGCAGTGAATGCAATAAACATAGTACATCTAACCATCTGCAAAAACAACATGAGAATGGAATCCTGAGTACGAGAATGTACTCAGCTAGACTTACCCGTCATAAACCAAAATATAAAAGACTCTTCAAGGATCATGAAGACTGTATAGTGGGGTAGCTGAAACCTTTTTGCGTAAAAGCATTAACCATCTAGAAGTATATTCTAATATCCACCTTTCTTTTATTTAGCTCAAGTTAGGTATTATTATTACCTACCATCTAGGTTGGCACCTGTACTATTGCAAACAGTTGTTCTGATATGATAGTACCTTATCACAACATTCACAATTCATCCATTACTATAACCACAGTGTTTCATAGTCCTTACTACGAGGACGAAGCTCAAGTCAAGTGCTAACTATCCAGGAGCGATGGCGATTCGAATTGATTTCTGACCAGCTGGCGAGTTCATTCCCCACACAAACCACACTCACTGATCAAGTGAGCTACAGATCACCATATTACACTATCCAGGACCAAATCGCGGGTTCGGCAGGCACTGCCAGTACCCGAGGACCGTTCTGGCGACCGAGGTATCCAAGGTATACCAAGGTTGCGCGCCGCGTCCTAGTCGTTCTCCTCAACCATCACCAATACAACGCATGGCGGCTCGACTCCCGGCCCGGATAGTGTTCAGGCTTCGCGGTCGGAACGACTTATCCTTCTAGCTAAGTGTGGGGCATGCGTTCAACATGACAAGAGGGCCGTCAACGATCGGTCCTTAAACGACACAGACAGGGGCACTACGGTCAACACCCCCATAAGCCCCTGCCCGGTCTCATTTTCTTTCCCACACTTGGTTACTTTTCACCATAGCATTCACAGCTAACATTCAGGTATCCACCTATATCTCGCAGGTGACAGAAAATCACCCGACTTCTACCGTACTAAGCAAGCTAAGCATAGACTCCGAGCCTATCTACATAGGACAAGGTAGATAAACAAGTGGTGATATCAAGGAGTAAATATGCATTAACCGTATGAGGAAACTCCTATCACTTAAATGCAGCATAGTAAAACAATCATGATATAGCAATTAGGTTAGCGAGAATAGGGAGACTTAGAATACTCCGGGGCTTGCCTCTCTCAAAGGTGCTAGGCCTTTGGTCCGGGCACTCCTGCAGGTCTCCTTCCGGCTCCAGTCCTTCCGGAAGCTCCTGCTCGTGTGTCTCCTCTTGCTCCTCGGGTCCCACCTCGTTCTCCTGCGAGCCTGTATGATGCATGTGTGCTTATGAGTGGAGTGCAAGATGCCCGAGGTGCAATGCTTATGTAAGTTAATACAAGATGCTCATGATATGGTGCATAGATAAAACAAGAAACTATTTCTATAAGGTAGTCAACATCATCCAAGAACATGAAACCAAGTAAAGCATCTATTGCATTTTCTTCTACAAGTTTTTATTAACCAGCAAGCTATCATGGTGCTTCAAAGATACACCAAACACCATTTATTCTATTCATTTCATGCATAACAAGGTTTTATTTATTTAACTATTATTAGGCCTACAACAGTAACATATATTTCTGATCATCAATAAATTCTACAAAAATTACAGTAGGCCACTGGTTATTTATAAAGTCTACCACCAATTTTTCATAATATTTGGAGAGGTAGTCTGGCCTACACAAAAATCACAATTTTAATCAACATAATTAAGTGTAAATACCCTACTGGTGATAAATTGTCAAACAACAGATTTCATATTTTTATAAATCACTTACTGGCATAAGAAATGTCCACAAAAATTTCCAAATTAATTGCAAGATCCAATTATTTATTAAAAATCATAAACCATTGCCATGCAAGCATTTAAATCATCATAAATTAATTTATATAGCAAACATTGTGTTATATATTTTTCCCAGAGACTAAACATCCATGCAAAGCTAGCAAAACAAGAATTCCATTTTTCTGAGTTGTATTCTATTTACTATGCATTTTCTAAATAACATCAAAAACATGGAATAAATAGATTTACATAGAAAAGTTGTACAAACATGACATGCAATTACACCAAGTTGTATATCTTGATTAATATAACACACCAAATTTTATTTCATCATTTTTGGAGCCATAGATCTCAAGATATGAATTTAATATGATTTAAAACATTTCTGAGAATTCATTTTCTAAAAATCTATTTCAAATCCACCCTAGACCCCGCTAGGTGCACCCGCCCTCAGCGCGAGCGAACGACAGGTGGGCCACGGGTCCCATGCGTCAACCACCGCAGAAGGGGGAGAGAACTCCGGCGAGCCGGAGCTCACCGCCGGTGACCCCTTTCGGCGAACCAAGTACTCCTACGCATTCTACGGCTCAAGGCGAACCAGATGAGCCCCTATGCGTGACCTAGGACGGATCGGAGCGAGCTCGCCGCCGGTCATGGCGGAACGGTGGCACTGCTCACCGTCGACCCGAGGCGCTGGCCCGGTAGAGCGCGATTGGGAGGGCTTGGGAGATTCACGGTGCAGAGGTGAGCAAGATGCGCTAGCTAGGTGGTGCAGAAAGGCACGGTGGCGCGCTGGCCATAAGCGCAGCGACGATGCTCTCGCTGGAGAAGAAGGCGAGGGCGAGCGGGGTCTCACCGTGCGTTACCAGGTGCTTGGAGGCGTGTCCCGCAATGGCGATGCGAGGGCGGAGCTCGGGAAAGAAGGAATCGAAGAATGGCTCGCGCGTTGAGGAGGAACGGCTGGAGCGGAGCTCGGGGCTCCAATTGCGACGGCGGTGCGATGCGGGTGAGGGACGGAGGCGAGAGAGCGGGAGAGAGAGCGAGGAGGCACGCACGGAGTGGAGGCGAGAATGGCGCGTGTGCTGGCGCTGTCCACGGGCGGAGGGGGAGGTCGTGGCGTCGGTGAGCGCGCATGCCGGCCACGCGGGAGGAGGGAGGCGGAAGCGGGGGAGGCCGGGCCGGCTTCGGTGGCTGGGCCAGTTGGTTGGCGCCGGCCCGCCAGTGAACAGCCCCCTTTCCAATTTTTTTAAAATTCTTTTTCCAAAAGTTTGAATGCAATTTTTGAAGCCCTTGCAGTTTTCAGGAGTTGGGGTAAAAAGAAGAATTGTTCCCCACAAAATGCTCTACCACTTTGTTTTAAGGTACAAATCCAAATTCCCAACCGGGTTTGAATTACAAATTAAAACTAGTGTTAGGTTTTTAAATAAATCTATTTTTGGGAAATTTGTATAAAATCTATATCTCAAATCCTAGAGCTACAAAAATGTCACAAAATTATTCTTAATTCCTCTATAGCATTATTCAATTTATTTTGGTGACCACAAGCATTTTTGAAGTAAGCATGCTAATTTATCATATTTAATTCATTTAAATCAATCAAATAAAATCACAAATTAGAAGCTACCATGCTTATGTGATGCTATGCTCATGCTATGCTTGATGAGAATGCTTATGAGTGAGTTTGTGAGACTAAGTGCATGCTAAACACCTAGGGTGTTACAGCCCTTCCCCCTTAGGGAAATCTCGTCCCGAGATTTTGGGTTACTAACCATTTCTTATGAAATTTTGGATAAACTATTTTTAGGTAATTCTCTGTTTCCCAGGTGGCGTCTCTATCATCGTGATGACTCCACACCACCTTGTAGGTTTTGACAACTCTATTCCTGGTTACCCGCTCCTTGGGATCTACGATACCCACTGGTTGCTCTTTATATTCCAAATCTTCCTTTATCTTGATCCCCCGAGGTTCAATCCTTTGTTCGGGTACCTTCAGACACTTTCTTAGCTGGGATACATAAAAAACTGGAAAGATCGAGCTCAACTCTTCAGGTAACTGAACATTGTAGGCCATAGGGCCTTTCTGTCCCACATACCTAGGCGCAAGCTTACTTCGAACTCGGAAGCGCTGAACCTTCATCGGTGTAACCTTAAGGTAAACATAGTCACCCACTTTAAACTCAAGCGGTCTTCTTCTCTTGTCGGCATAGCTTTTCTGGCGTGACTGAGCGGCTCTCATGTGTCGTTGTATGATTTGTACTTTCTTCTCAGCATTGTTCACGAAGTCGATACCATAGTATCTTCTTTCATAGGATTCGACCCAATTTAATGGAGTCCTGCACTTCCGACCATACAAAGCTTCAAATGGAGCCATCTTAATACTCTCTTGATAGCTATTGTTGTAAGAGAATTCAGCCAAAGGTAACCACGATTCCCAAGATCCCTTTGAAGATAACACACAAGCTCTCAGCATATCGTCTAGCACTTGATTGAGTCTTTCTGTTTGGCCTGAGGTTTGAGGATGATACGCTATGCTTCTTACAAGATTGGTCCCCAAACTCTTGTGCACTGGTTCCCAAAAGTGAGCGGTGAACTGCGGACCTCTATCTGATATGATGGTCTTGGGAATACCATGCAACTTGACGATCTCAGCCATGTATAAGTCAGCATACTCGGGAGGTCTATACGAGTTCTTCACTGGGATGAAATGAGCCGATTTGGTCAATCGATCCACAATCACCCAAATCGAGTCATTCCCCTTTCGCGTAGTCGGCAATCCTGTGATGAAGTCCATACTGACCTCTTCCCACTTCCATTCTGGAACTAACAACGGTTGCAACAACCCTGCGGGTTTCATGTGTATAGCCTTGACTCGGCAACACGTGTCGCATCGGGCCACATACGCTGCTATCTCTTTCTTCATTTTGGTCCACCAAAAGTGAGACTTCAGATCTTGATTCCTTTTGCTACTCTCGAGATGGATAGAAAGCTTTGAAAGATGTGCTTCATCCATGATTCGATTCTTTAGTTCTTTATTCTTGGAACTACCAACCGATGCTAAAACCAAAGCACCCCTTTCTCATCCACTCGAAACTGAGTTTTGGGGTCATCTTTGATCTTTTCCTTGATGTGAGAAATGCCCTTATCTGTCTTTTGGCCTTCGATGACTTGACTCTTGAGTGAACAACTAAGCTGTATGTGACACAGAACCTTAGGATGCATTAGATTGAACCCATCTTCAAACAATGGCTGGACCATTTGATAGTGTGGTTTATGACTTAAGGCATCCGCTACCACGTTAGCCTTGCCCGAGTGGTAGTGGACCTCAAGGTCATAGTCCTTGATTAACTCCAACCATCTCCGCTACCTCAGATTCAACTCAGATTGGGTGAAGATGTACTTAAGGCTCTTATGATCCGTGTAGATATGGCACTTATTTCCAAGCAGATAATGCCTCTTGATCTTTAGAGCGTGCACAACAGCTGCTAGTTCAAGGTCATGGATCGGATAGTTGACTTCATGTTTTCTCAACTGTCATGAAGCATAAGCTATAACTCTACCCTCTTGCATCAGCACACATCCCAAACCACTTTTTGATGCGTCACATAACACATCAAAAGGCTTCTCGATGTTCGGTTGTGCTAGAACAGGAGCAGTGGTCAGTAGCTTTCGCAAAGTGCGGAAGGCTACTTCACACCCCTCTGTCCAGGCGAACTTATGATCCTTTTGTAGCAAACTGGTCATCGGCTTAGCAATCTTAGAGAAGTAGGGGATGAAACGACGATAATACCCGGCTAAACCAAGAAAGCATCAAACTTCCGAGATAGAAGTTGGTGGCTTCCAATCCATAACTTCATATACCTTTGATGGATCCACAGTGATCCCTTCTTCTGCCAAAATGTGCCCCAGGAATGGAACTTTCTTAAGCCAGAATTCACACTTGCTGAACTTCACATATAACTGATGTTCTCACAGTCGTGTCAGCACAACTCCTAGATACTCAGCGTGATCTTGCTCATTCTCTGAATAAATCAGAATATCTTTGATGAACACCACAACAAACTTGTCCAACTCTAGCATAAAGACTGAGTTCATCAGATACATAAAGCGTGCAGGAGCATTTGTTAAGCCGAAGGACATGACAAGATACTCATACAACCCATATCTGGTAGAAAAAGCAGTCTTTGGTATATCTTGTGGGCGGATCTTGATTTGGTGATACCTGAACCTCAGATCTATCTTGGAGAATACCTTTGCCTTTGACAACTGATCGAATAGAATATCAATCTGTGGCAAGGGATACTTATTCTTGATCGTCACTGCATTGAGTGGACGATAGTCCACGCACATGCGCAAAGATTGATCTTTCTTTTTCATAAACAATGCCGGACAACCCCATTCGGACGAACTCGGCCGGATAAAACCCTTGTCCAGCAGTTCCTTCAATTGAGTCTTCAATTCAGCGAGTTCGTTTGGTGGCATCCGGTACGGCCTTCTAGAGATTGGTGCTGTACCTAGTATCAACTCTATGGCAAACTCTACTTCCCTATCCGGGGGAAGTCCTGGCAACTCTTCTGGAAAAACATCAGGAAACTCACAAACCACGGGGATTTGGGTCAAAGGAACCACTTGCGTAGCACAAGAGATGCTAGCAAAGTCAAACCGACGAGGCATGGGTACTTGGAAAGAACCATTACCTGAGGCTCCCTGAGGGATAACACCCTTTTCCCTCCATCTATCACCGCATCCCACTCTTTCATCCAGTTCATACCCATGATAACATCCAAGACTAAACCAGGCATGACCACCAGATTTACTCGAAACATGCTGTTACTTATATCCAGGGTTGCCCCTCGGACCACTCTATTGGTTAACACATCTGCCCCTGCTGAGCTGATGCGGTAGCCATAACCCAGATCTGTAACTACTTGATCATGCTTTTGTGTGAATGCTTGGCTCATGAATGAATGTGATGATCCAGAATCAAACAAAACAACTGCAAGATGTTGGTTGACAGGGAACATACCAGTTGTTACCGGTTCTCCTTCCGGGATCTCCTCTATCGAGGTGTGGTGCACATGGGCTGGGTAGGTCGTCTGCTACTTCTTGGGGTAGGGACATTCTTTAGCAAAGTGTCCCATCTTGTGGCAGTTGTAGCACGGTCCCTTGGTCATGGTGTTGGCACCTGGTGCTGTAGCTTGATTTGCCCTTAGCTTTGCTAGGGCCACTTCTTTCTTGTACGGCTTCTGCTGAGTTGGATGTCCTAGATTTCTCTTCTACAGAGGACGGAACCTAGCACCCGGGGCAGGAGGATGATACTGCTGATGTCCTGCCACTGGTGCCCTAGATTGATACGATCCGGCTTCAAAAGCCCTCTTACGTGACTTGGATGCACTATAGCTGTTGTTATTGTTCTCTTGAGTCAGACAGTCACTGATGTTGTTATTGTTCTCGGGTCCCTATACCCATGGTCTTTAGCATCTTCGGGCTCAAACCTCTCTGGAAACTAGCAATCTTCTTGGCATCTATGTTCACAAACTCTGGAGCGTAGCGAGCAAGATTGTTGAAACCGTGCAGATACTCTTTCACAGACTTGGTTCCCTGAGACAGCTTCATGAATTCTCCAATCTTCATCTCCACCACACCTAGAGGAATATAATTGTAAGTGCATTAAGCCACTTAATGTGTTTTGGATGATTGAATGAAAACCATGATTAAAGGAACTAATGATCTTGCTAAGTGTGAAACAGGGAAAAGCTATCTCACAGGTATTTGATCCAAGTTTACAAAAGCCAAAATTATGTATTGTTGTATGAAGCAATCTAGTTCAAGCACAAGACAACAATGCAAATGGAATTATTGAAAAAGACTTATTTATTATGAAGATAACTATCACTCATATGAAAGCAAAAACTAAAAGTATAAAATTGATTGGATGATTCAAAGCAACATATGACTTGAAGACTTGAGATGGTGAAGATAGCAAGGAAAGGCTTCGAGGTACTAAGCAAGGGTGAAGGGCAAGCGACGGCTTGATGACCGAAAAAACTAGCTCAGGTGAAGAAGGAATTACTTGCATTTAGTTTAGGTACTAATCAAGCTCTAAGGGTCATGTTGATGTGGAGGATCAAATCTACTATTGAAGTAGTTAATGGAAATGACTTGGTACATTTGGAGTCAGATGTATTGAATGGAACCAAGTCATGTGCTCAAGATGGCTACGCTCAAGATGAAAACAAGTTTGACATGATGACATCCTCAGCTTATCAAGATTTGAAAGAAAGGCTTTGGTTTGATGGAAGCTTCTCAAGTGGTTTCAATTTGATTTATCTTTTGATCTTGAGTTGATAGGAAAGCTGTACTATTAAGAGGGATGCATCATGATCATAGATTAATACTCTCTAGTGCTCAAGTCAACCCATGTGAGGTCATAGAGAAACTAACCTAAGAGCTGAACTCAATGTGCACAGGCCGTGCATACTGGACGTGTCCGGTATGATACCGGACGCGTCCGGTATGAGTACTGTTGCGCATACTGACTTTTTGAGTTGTGGTGACCAAGGAGCTGTTCTGGCGCACGTCAGCACTTCCGGCGCACGTCAGCAGTGCTGACATGTCGGAAGTTCCGACATACGTCGGGAGTTCCGACGTAGGCTTCTCCGTGGTAGGGAGTAGCAAACTAATAGGGGTAAGTCTTTTGGCCTCGACCATATCGGACGTGTCCGGTATGGCCAACGACTAGTTTTCAAAACTGTCTTTATATACCCCTCAGCCCTCTTCTTTTGGGGCTGCTGATTCTACTGGTTTGGTGATACTTTGTTGAGCGTTGCTAACTCTCCCCAACCCTCTCTTTGTGAGTGTTTGATCTAGATTGACAAATCCATCTTGTGGGTTGAAAGTTTTTCGGTTTTGAGAGCAAGCCATCACTTGAGCATATTGTCTATCTCATGATTTGCATTTGTTACTCTTGGACTCTTCAGTCCTAGACGGTTAGGCGTCACCGGAGAGCACCCAAGTGTTTGTGGTTGCCTCGGATTGTCTGTGCAGGTCAGATTTCACCTTCGCAAGGGAAGAAATCACCTAGTGGAAGGAGGAGTTGGAGTTGGAAGAGACTCCGGCTAGAGTTACCTTCGCGGTATCCTCTAGGGAGGACCTTTGAGCTAGAGTGACCTTA
The DNA here is from genome assembly GCF_000003195.3 of Sorghum bicolor. NCBI lineage: Eukaryota > Viridiplantae > Streptophyta > Magnoliopsida > Poales > Poaceae > Sorghum > Sorghum bicolor. The sequence goes on from NC_012871.2 coordinate 22,155,785, forward strand.
GTGGTAGCCTCTAGGTCATCAGTGCCTTACCCATAGCCCCCTCAACGGAGATTAGGTCTCAACGGAGACTGAACTTTGGTAAAACAAATTTTGTGTCTCCCCTTTGCATTATTTGAAATTTGTGCCTTATCTATTGTGTGAGCTACTCTGCAGGGTTCTAGTATCGTATATACTATGATTGAGGTTCTTGCAGGTAGAAGAAGAAGTTTCACAACACAAGGATTGAATATCCTCCGCTCGTGAATTCCGGACGCGTCCGAGATCAAGTCGGACGTGTCCGAGTTGGACAGCACAACACTTCATATATAAATTGTATTACCTGTGTTGGATATCTCTTTGCAGGGTGTTGTATATTTATTCACCATCATATAAGCTGTGTGTAGATTTAGGGGAAGCTGGAGAACAGAAATAGCTAGGTGTTGTGTGCTCGTGTATCTCGGACGTGTCCTTGTTCATACCGGACGCGTCCGGTATTTGCGAGTTGTCAAGAATATTTCTTTCTGCGATCTAATCTCTGTGGTGTAGGTGTTAGACTTATTTGATATTGTTCACAACTGTTTCTCTGATTATCTTTGTGTGGAGTTTTTCATTTGCGTGGAAAACTCCAGTTCTAATCGTTTTCGCATTTTAAGTTGTAAATTTTCAGAAACACCTATTCACCCCCCTCTAGGCACATCCTTGGTCCTTTCAATTGGTATCGGAGCAAGGTCTCACGATCGAGCTTCACCGCTTGTGAGAAAAGGATGGCGACGCCTAATGACATGAATCCCATACTTCTCCAAAATGATGGTTCAAACTTTCTATCTTGGTCAATTCATGTACTCAATACTTTTCAGACTATCAGTCCACTTGTAGAGCAGATTGTGGATGCAAGTATATCTCATTCCATAGTTGATTGGTTTAGTTATAAGAATATTCCAAAAGAGGAAGAGATATATGTGCAACTCAATGCTCTAGCTACTAATGTCATTTTGAGTACATTAAGTGTAGAGGTTCAGGATGAAGCAATTTACAATGGACAAACTCTTCCATCAAGTGCTCATGTCATTTGGGTCAAATTGTATGAGTTATATGGAAAACCCAATGACAATGAGTGCTATGTGTGGAAAACAAAGGATAATATGTCCACCATACTTCACTGCAATGAAGAAACATCCAGCAAACTCAAGAGTGCAGAGCCGAAGCTGATCAAGGCAGATGCTGCTGTGCTGGCAGTGCAGCGCATACCGGACGTGTCCGACATGATACCGGACGTGTCCAATATGGCTATGGCAGCAGGACAGCAAGCAGATCAATGCAGCAATAATGCACCTCAGTGGAGACCAAGTGATGAGTCAACAATAGAATCCCATGACTCTCATCACTTGTGTCTCATGGCCAAGAAGAGCAAGAAGAAGAAGAAGAAGAAAGAAACCAAGCAAGATAAGGCTCAAGAGGATGATCAAAGAGAAAGTGAAAATGAAGATAGTCACTTGCTTGATCATCTTAGCAGCAAGGACAAGCTCATGTTCATGAAGCTAGCAAATGAGGAACAAGAGCAAAAATTTCATGGTCAAGACAAGTCCCTCATATCCAAGCTTGAAGAGCTAAAAGAAATGAATAAGAGGTATGAAAAATTGTCAATTGAGCATGATTTTGTTACTAATGCTCTTTCTAGTGTTGTTCAACTAGAAAGGGAAAACTTCAAGCTCAAGAAAAGGCTTGACAAGATTTCATGCAACTTCAACACTCTTCAAGTTGTGCATGAGCAACTCAAATGTTCACATGAAAGCCTAGTAGAATCACATGCTATGCTTGAGATAGCGCATGAGGTTGTTGTTACAGTGGTAAAATCCTCTCAACCTCACACTCACCCAATCACTAGCACTCCCTCTAAATTAAATATTTCTTGTGCTAATGAGTGTGCTTCTCAAGCTAGCCAATCTTTGATTGAGCATTATCCTATGGAAAACATTAGGCTCAAAGAAGAAGTAGAAAAATTGAAGAAAGATGTGATTAGGTTGAAGTGTAAGGAGAAAGCATAACCTTCTCAAGATATCCGTGAAAACATGGTGAAGAAGCTTGAGAAGGGTTCAAATCTTGCTTCCTCCAACATCCAACAAACTAACCACATCACAAGCAAAGCGATGTCAACCAAGAGCAAGAAACATGGTAAAAGGTTATGCTATGGTTGCAGGGCATATGGGCACATGAGAGATATGCGTCCAAACAAGAGTTGGGCCAACAAGTGTGAGGTGGCCAAGAAAAAGGCCTCTAGAAAGTTGGCAAACCAACTCAAGATGGATGAACCTAAAGCTAGCATCAAGTGCAACAAAGTAAGCCACTTGAGCAATACTTGCAAGGATTTCAAGAAGACAAGAAACAAGGCTCAAGTTGCAACAAGAAGATGCTATGCATGCAATGAGGTTGGACACATGATATATGAGTGTCACAACAAACAAAACAAGGATTGTAGCAACAAAGGCCGCATTTGCTACAATTGTATAAGAAAGGGACATCTAAGCTATGATTGTCCCAAAGGTAACATGCCCAAGCCAAATGCATATGTTTTCAATGATAAGCTTAGAAGGACCACAAATGGATCTAGTACTAGCCAAGCAAGGTATTCACCACATGCTAGCACTAGAGCCACTTGGGTGCCTAAGCACATTGCAACTAACTCTATAGGACCCAACAAAAGTTGGGTACCAAAGTGTGCCTAAGCTGTGATTGTAGGTACTTGGTGAAGATGAAGGCTTTGGGGTGGTTGATAAAGCATACCATGTCTTTACATATGACACGCTCAACCTATCAACTTGTTCATCAATCTCCGATATGGAGTTGACCCAAAGCAAACTAATTGGCCATATCATTCATTTCATCTTCATCGTCGAGCAATATTTTCACCTATGTGCAGGTCAATTCAAAGGCAAAAGGAATGGCTAGAAAACAAAATGTTTAGTTTCTATCATGTGCATGTCGGACGTGTCCGACATAGGGCCGGACATGTTCGGTATTCTCGGGGCAGGAATTTCTGATGAAAAGCCCATGAAAAGACCTGGACTAGAAGTACTTTAGTATTTAACCACTAATATTGTCCCAGGATTGGTTCTACTGCCCAGATCATTTATTGCAGGGATGTGGCACATGTCGGACGTGTCCAACATTGTCTCGGACGTGTCCGAAATTTACGTGGCTGAAATAACTTCGGGTTGCAAGCCAAGAATTGATTCTTGAACCTTATTTATCATAAGTATGTCATATTAATGAGTTTATGAGATTACTGACCTATGATTTGAGCTTGTATACCTTGATAAAATTGGATCACTAAAATTAAAAATTATGTATGGTCATCTGGTGATTGGACTTCAAATATTAATGACCATACTTCAAATTACACTCAGTGTTATTCATAGGGGCTCAAGGCTAAGGTATGGTTTCATATGAGCATTGTAAGTGCATGTAAGGCCCTTATGCTAGAATGTGCATTTGATTGACTTAAGATAGAATCTTTTCAAAATCTCTAATAGCATGAGTAGGCTGAGGGGTTTGTGAAAACAATTGGTTCTGGGTCTTTGTGGCCTAATCATGTTAAGTGTGGTTATTGTTCTCCTTGGTTGATTGTCATGATTCTCTCAAGTCCTAAGTCACTCTTTTATCTCTACCTATCTAGTCAATAGGAGACTCATGGACATAAGATTGAGGAAAGAATTCTTGAAGAAACTTCAAAAAGAGATTTGAAATATTTTGGAGTACAAATTATGAAGAAAATAGATGAGAAATGATTGGATTAAGTATATATGTGTTTGGACTCAGTGTTAACATAGAAGGGGTCTTGGATCAAGAAAATAAGAAATACAACAAACTGTTTGGAGCCCGATCATCTCGGACGCGTCCGGCTCCATCTCGGACACGTTCGGTTTGCGCGGGGTTAAAGAAGCAACGTACCCTTTGAGACCTGTTCTCTCCTCATTCCCCTCTCTCCCTCCCAACTGCCAATTGCCACTTCTCTCTTATCACATTGGCGATCTCGTGTGTTGACCGTGGAAAAAGGAAGGGAGGAAGGTGGATTGGAGTCACCAAGCATCAAGAGTAAAGGATCTGCAGCAAGAAATCAAAAGCCCAACTTTTCCCCTACTCTCACGGTATTCAAATCTCGGACTCCTTCCGATCTATTGGATAGAGCTTTATTTCCAAATCCCTTTGGTGAAGAGGCTACATTTATTGTCTAGAAGCTGTGTATAAAGTATGGATTGAATTGGTTGAGATTTGAAGTTGGAACCCTAGGATGAGGCTGCTACGTCCAGGTCGGACGCGTCCGACCTCATACCGGACGCGTCCGGTATGGATCAGTAGAGCAGCACCTGCTGCTTTCTTGCTTCAGACTCTTTTCCCTATTGTCTTAGATGATCTCAATAATTGTTATAGATGCTTTGTGAACCTATTTGACATTGATTTGTGTCTAGGTGATTACCAATTCATCGAATGATTATTGTTTCATCTTATGGCAATGTGAGAGGCACATTTGGACATGGCTCTAAATGCTTATATATCTCCTTGGTGTTTATGGATTGAGGGGGAGCTCATGACTAGAGACGGATGGATTGAGCCATGAGCTAAGCACAAGAATGATCCCATTACCATGAGGTACTACAAAAGAACAAGGGAAGCTAGAAGAGCAGCTGGCAGCGATAGTGGAAGTGGCAGTGGAGATGGGAGGAGGAAGTCTGGCAGGCTTGCAGATAGAGCACCAGCTGATTATGTAGAAGGTAGTGATGATGATGATTCTTCCTCTGCTTCAGAGTCAGATCAGTTCAGAGTTGAGGCCAGAGGTGAGATTGAGTCTGAGCATGAGTCAGGCAATGGTCAAGAGTCTAAGGACAGTGATGAAGATCATGTGTAGGCCCAAAATGTACCACCAGCACAGCAGCCAGGATAGGGAGGTGGACATCACTTGGGGCATCCTAGAGTCTATGCTCCTAATGTGCCAGATTTTGTGCAGAGAGCCAATTACATGGGCACAGGGATGACAAAGAGAGTGAAGACTCTTAGGAGTGAGGATCCCAGGACTCAGCAGCAGGTGATGTATGACTACAGGTTTCGCACTTTGTTTCAGATTGACTTCTACACCACTGTTATTTTGACTAGAAATCCTATGGTCATCAAGTCTCAGTGGGCTAAGTGGAAGGAGTGGAAGGCTCACAATAAGCCTTCACTTGATAGAGCTGTTGATATTTGTGCAAGGATTGGTGCTAGTGAGATCATGTCTTTCAAGCATGATTGGAACACAGATATAGTGGCTCAGTTCTATGCCACTTTGTATGTTGATTCAGAATGCACTGGATGACAGCTGGCGAGTGTTTCAGTGTTGAGTATGCAGTCTTTGCTGGATATCTTGGTTTTGATGAGGAGGACCTTGCTAGAGACAAGATACATGATGAGATAGTGACACCTCCAGAGAGGATGGGTCAGCTGTACATTCCAGGCTTTAGAGGAGCAGTTGTGGGGAAGGTGAAAGGTCTTTTCCCCACATACAGATACTTGGACAGGATGTTCAGGAAGACTATTGCCTGCAAGGTTGGTGACAAGGGCAATGTGGGAGATTATAGCAGAAATCTATTGATGAGGATGTTGCTTGATGCTAGGCCATTCAGTGTGTTTGATTTCATTTGGAATGAGATCAAGTAAGTGGGTGAGAGACCAGTCAAGGGATGTGGCTATGCACCATACATCACTTATATAATTAGACAGGTGACAGGCTACTCCTTTGAGTATGACAAGCAGCACAAGGTTATGAAGATTGCTGCTGACTTGGCTGAGATTGATTTGTCACCTCCAGGAGCAGCAGTAGGAGGAGGTTCAGCAGCACACCCTACTTCACCTCGTGGTCCTTCCCGGTCTTCTTCACGTGGCCGTGCCCCTCCTTCTCCCATTAGGAAGTCTTTCAGTGCCATATTTGGGATGTGCAAGGACATGAATGCAATCAAGACTAGACAGCACCATGAGAGAGAAGCGAGGAGGAAGGATACTCGCACTCTCAAGGAGCTTGCACAGAAGAATGAGCTGCCCACTCCGAGGTCTCCTACTTCTGACAGTGCTGCTAGTGAGCGTGAGACTTTTGAGCAGCAGCAGGCTAGATATGAGAGAGAGTTCCAGCAGGAGTTTGGTGGATACACTCAGTCACAGCCGGTTCCATCACAGGTACAGTAGGGTCAGACAGACCAGGGCGAGTAGCCTGAGGTGCCTTTGCAGCAGTAGTCACAGGAGCATTGGTGGGATAGTTTCCTCAACTACGGGGAGTCATACGACTATGACCACGACTACGGTGGTGCGGGGACCTCTAGTGGCTTTGGTGGCTATGGCCATCTAGGTGACCCAGGACAGAGTGGTTCTCGCCCACCAGGTACTTGTCGCTCTCCAGATCAGCGGTATGGAGATGACGATGATGATGATGACGACGAGTGGGAGACAACCGGTTACAGCTTGCAGCCCTCCTATGTCATATGCTTGTTCCTATACACTTTTTGGAGATGGATGACAAAGGGGGAGAGATATTGATTAAAGCTTGAGATGTTCTTCATGTTTGGCATATTCTGATATATGTACTGCAGCTGTGGTGTCTATGATGAGCTTTATTGTTGTATCATGAGACTTGTTATATTATCTTGTTTCATGTTGACTCTATGTGAGATGTGGAATGAGACATGATCTTTATCTTAATGACTTGCGGACTTGGAAAATCTATGTGATGTTTGCTATGTGTGTTTGTTATAATTTTTGGATTTATTTTTTTGCAAGTGTGCTGCCATGACATGTGTTGGTGTATGTTTCATATTTATTCTTGTGTGATTTTTTACATGTAATGTGCATCACGGTCATATTGTTCACACTCACTTGCACCGGATGCAATGATTTAGGGGGAGCTTGTCACTTACTTAAAATGTGCAAATTGACCTTTATAGGTCCCATTATGAATTCCATTCATATTGCACATATTAAGGGGGAGCTTCAAATAAATCATTAAACCCAAGAGCTTAAATTTATTATCTTTTGTAAGCTTTAATCAAGGTTGTCATCAATCACCAAAAAGGGAGAGACTGTAAGTGCATTAAGCCACTTAATGTGTTTTGGATGATTGAATGAAAACCATGATTAAAGGAACTAATGATCTTACTAAGTGTGAAACAGGGAAAAGCTATCTCACAGGTATTTGATCCAAGTTTACAAAAGCCAAAATTATGTATTGTTGTATGAAGCAATCTAGTTCAAGCACAAAACAACAATGCAAATGGAATTATTGAAAAAGGCTTATTTATTATGAAGATAACTATCACTCATATGAAAGCAAAAATTAAAAGTATAAAATTGATTGGATGATTCAAAGCAACATATGACTTGAAGACTTGAGATGGTGAAGATAGCAAGGAAAGGCTTTGTGGTACTAAGGAAGGGTGAAGGGCAAGCGACGGTTTGACGACCGAAAAAACTAGCTCGGGTGAAGAAGGAATTACTTGCATTTAGTTGAGGTACTAATCAAGCTCTAAGGGTCATGTTGATGTGGAGGATCAAATCTACTATTGAAGTAGTTAATGGAAATGACTTGGTACATTTGGAGTCAAATGTATCTATTGAATGGAACCAAGTCATGTGCTCAAGATGGCTATGCTCAAGATGAAAACAAGTTTGACATGATGACATGCCCAGCTTATCAAGATTTGAAAGAAAGGCTTTGGTTTGATGGAAGCTTCTCAAGTAGTTTCAATTTGATTTATCTTTTGATCTTGAGTTGATAGGAAAGCCGTACTATTAAGAGAGATGCATCATGATCATAGATTAATACTATTTAGTGCTCAAGTCAACCCATGTGAGGTCAAAGAGAAACTAACCTAAGAGCTGAACTCAATGTGCACAGGCCGTGCATACCGGACGTGTCCGGTATGATACCAGACGCGTCCGGTATGAGTACTGTTGCGCATAGTGACTTTTTGAGTTGTGGTGACCAAGGAGCTGTTCTGGCGCGTGTCAGCACTTCCGGCGCACGTCAGCAGTGCTGACATGTCGGAAGTTCTGATGTATGTCAGGAGTTCCGACGTAGGCTTCTCCATGGTAGGGAGTAGCAAGCTAACAGGGGTAAGGCCAACGGCTAGTTAATGGCTAGTTTTCAAAACTGTCTTTATATACCCCTCAGCCCTCTTCTTTTGGGGCTGCTGATTCTACTGGTTTGGTGATACTTTGTTGAGCTTTGCTAACTCTCCCCAACCCTCTCTTTGTGAGTGTTTGATCTAGATTGACAAATCCATCTTGTGGGTTGAAAGTTTTTCAGTTTTGAGAGCAAGCCATCACTTGAGCACTTGAGCATATTGTCTATCTCGTGATTTGCATTTGTTACTCTTGGACTCTTCGGTCCTAGACAGTTAGGCATCACCGGAGAGCACCCAAGTGTTTGTGGTTGCCTTGAATTGTTTGTGCAGGTCGGATTTCACCTCCTCAAGGGAAGAAATCACCTAGTGGAAGGAGTTGGAGTTGGAAGAGACTCTTGCTAGAGTTACCTTCGCGGTATCCTCTAGGGAGGACCTTTGAGCTAGAGTGACCTTAGTGGTAGCCTCTAGGTCATCGAGTGCCTTACCCGTAGCCCCCTCAACGGAGATTAGGTCTCAACGGAGACTGAACTTTGGTAAAACAAATTTTGTGTCTCCCCTTTGCATTATTTGAAATTTGTGCCTTATCTATTGTGTGAGCTACTCTGCAGGATTCTAGTATCGTATATACTGTGATTGAGGTTCTTGCAGGTAGAGGAAGAAGTTTCACAGCACAAGGATTGAATATCCTCCGCTCGTGAATTCCGGACGCGTCCGAGATCAAGCCGGACGTGTCCGAGTTGGACAGCACAACACTTCATATATAAATTGTATTACCTATGTTGGATATCTATTTGCAGGGTGTTGTATATTTATTCACCATCATACAAGCTGTGTGTAGGTTTAGGGGAAGCTGGAGAACAGAAACAGCTAGGTGCTGTGTGCTCGTGTATCTCGGGCGTGTCCGAGTTGATACCGGACGTGTCCGGTATTTGCGAGTTGTCAAGAATATTTCTTTCTGCGATCTAATCTCTGTGGTGCAGGTGTTAGACTTATTTGATATTATTTACAACTGTTTCTCTGATTATCTTTGTGTGGAGTTTTTCATTTGCGTGGAAAACTCCAGTTCTAATCGTTTCCGCATTTTAAGTTATAAATTTTCAGAAACGCCTATTCACCCCCCTCTAGGCGCATCCTTGGTCCTTTCAATAATTTCCCTAGAAAGCAGTGGTGAAGCGGTTCTAGGTGATCGGGGTCCCCTCTGGATAGTTGGTACAATGATGGGACCACCAAATCCCAGCAGGTCCCTGCAACTGATGCGCTGCGTACTCTGCCTTGAGCTCTTCTGTCAGCCGAAGGAGACAGAACTTCTGCTCCATGGTGTTAATCCATTCATCTGCTTTGAGTGGTTCTAGGGCCTCCTTAAAGACCGGTGGCTTTGTGTCCATGAAGTCATTGAAAGAGCTATACTGATTCACTTCACGATCGCCTTGGTTATCCCCACGGCGGGTGTTGTTAGCGATGTTGCGTAGGGCAGCTTCCATGTTGCGCTCCATCTGTTCCATGTTTTGTTGGCTCCCCAGAAACTGCGCGAAAACTCGTCCGTAGTGTACGGAGGAGGTGGTGGTGGTGGCGGTGATGGTGCTCTTTCCTCATTCCTGGGAGCCCCACCTCTGGAGGAACCTTCTCCAGCACCGGGGTTACGGTTACCCCCACCACGCGTTTGCACCATCTGCATGCGTCAATGATAAGCAGTCGTTAGGAGTTGTTATCAATCGGTAGACATATGCAAAATCGTGCCCTACTGAATTTACTGATGAGAAATAAATCCACACAATAAACAGAGGCACAATAATTCATCATCCACACACAACCTCAATAATCGAATTACTTAACATTTAACCAACATGGTTTCGCATACATCCAAAATTGCAAGCATACATACACTGGACTTTCAGCGTCAACACAACTTCAACACATAAAGTCTTACACATCCAAGATCCAACCCGATTACAAGCACATGTCATGCAAAAACAACAGCAAAAGAAGAAGGATTAGCTCTAGAGCCCTAGCATCTACTCGCTATGGTCGCTGTCCATGCTGGAACCCTCCTCGTCCTCATCTCCACTAGCGGCTGCCTCCATCTCTGGATCCTCATCCATCTCATCCTCAGAGTCTAACTCAGCTGCTCGAGGTAAGTGGTGAGGATGGAGCTGGTTATGTAGCTAGTGGATCTCCTCATGCAGGTTCTCATTGTACTCCTCAGCATTAGCTAGCTGGTACTCAAGCTCTAGCTATCAGGATCTCAGGGTGTCCTCCTCCTGCCAGGCTTCATTCCTCTGACCAAGCACATGAACTAGCATGCGCTCGTAGTTCCTATGAGTTGTGGTCACCCTGTCCTTCTGCTCTCTCACTGCTAGCAGATCCTGACTCAGCACATTGTTCTGCTGGACTGTCTGGTCCCTCTCTAGAGTCACACGGGCCAACTCTGCCTGTAGCCTCTCAACCTCACTGTCAAACTCGCGCTGTAGCTGGCGCTTCTCATCCTGAACTATTAGTAGAGACCCATACAAGCATCCCAAACAGCGTGTTGATGCAAAACTGATCTGCAAACACAAAGGGCTAATACCCGATTCAAACATTAAGGCGTGCCAGCCGATTTGACCTTACTATCGGCAAAGGTGATAACTCGAATACTTTAGTCCTGACAACAGCGATGCGCCCGGATATCATGGCTAAGAGGAACTCACGCGGAACTCGAGAACACGCCGAGCTTAAGTCAACGAATTCCTAAGAACTCGTAATAAAAGGGAAAAAGTATGACGAAGTCGTCGAAAAGTAGATGCTGGAATATGGGTAAAAACGTGTGTTTGATTGATTGGTAGATATCTCATTACAAGGTCCTAGGGTTTATATTTATACCCTGCTCAAAGAGCTACAACCAGACACGATTAGAATTCAAATTCCAAATTACACGGAATCCGTATACAAAACGATGTAAATAATTAAGGAAATAACAAAACTATCCCCCATGACAAACTGAAACTCCTCCACAAACCGATCGGCAACTTCCGGACTCTCCCTTCGTATTATCGGCAGACTCCCTTGCCATAGTCATAGGCAGATTTCCTCATCATAGCCATCGGCACAAACACATCACCGCCTGTAGACTTAGTCACGTTCAATTTCTCCCCTATCGGCAACCATCCTCATCGGTAACTCATCCTGTAAACAAAACACTGCCATCTTATCCCGCCATCCTGGACACGTGCCCAAAAATGGTGTCAACACATGCCCCCCAATTTCGGAGTATGAAATCATTAATGCTCCGAAATTCTCTGCAGTAATGATGCTTTTTCCCGCAATTAATGCTCCCAATCTGGTAACCGACAGCCTCAATCCGAACAACTCTGATCCTATTCTTCTGCGGATTCCTCGAAATCCTCAACTTCCTAAACGGGCATTTCTTTCTCAACCGTACATCGGCAATATTACCGTTACGAAGATCTGCCGATGTACTGATCAGGACGTTCGTACAAACGGCTACCTTCACTCTATTCGCCCGTCGGCAATATGACCGTTACAGAACGCTGCCGATGGACCGACCAGGAGATCTCGCATAGTAAAATATCTCCAGATAATGACTGCTTCCCGTCAAATCACCTGCACAATCCCTTGATTACCGTGCGAATAGTTACCATATCTACCTGAGCACCTTCGGATTTCTCGGATGCGGCAAAGAGATAAGTCAGATTTGCCCTTGCCCGTTTTATCCTATAAATAGTTCCTTCTCGGGTACTCCTTCCCCATCACATCATTCCACCATCCCAACTTTACTTTTCCAGCGGCGGCGCCATTCAACATCTCCACGATCTCCGACAAAGACTCTTCCTCATCAACCCTGAAGCTCTCAGGCATCCTCCTCGTCGCAAGATGGCTATTAGCTTCATCGTCCCTGAGGTCAGTTCTTCATTCCATCCCCTGTACTTTTCCTCGCATCCCTGTTCATCCGCAATCCATTTTACTGAACATTTTCTTTTCTTTTCTTCGTGTTCCTTTTCTTTATTTCAAAAACCACTAGGAATTGTCTAATAAAATCATCATCCCCACCGATCAACCACACCTCCAATGCCTCGGCCCTCTAGGGGATCCAGATCCAACCGATCTTATTAACGCAGAAACCAATAGGATCCCTTTCAGAGCCGAAAATTTTTCTTTAGATCTGTGGAAAGACACCTTCCGCTCTTGGCCCAGCCCTACTGTAGGGTGGAAAGACTGGTTCTTGAGGGTCAGCAACTCCAATGAAGTCCAGTGGGGTGAGAGAAAGCTAGATCAATGCATTAGGTTGTCCATTGCCGATATGCACAGGAATGAGTCACTGTTGATAGCTGCATCTTACTTTTGGTCAGACACCCTCAATGCTTTTGCCTTTGGCCACGGCCCTGCTTCTCCTACTCTTGCCGATGTAGCCATGCTCACCGGTCTAGATGTATCTTCTGCCGATAGCACCCACTTTTTTGATACCCCTCCTAGTGCCAAAGTGGAGACTCGCGCTATCGGCGGCTGGTCAGGGTACATTCAGAAGTATCGTGGGACGGGGCCTGTCAGCATAAAAGAACAAACTACCTTTCTGAACATGTGGCTGGACAAGTTTGTGTTCTGTGGTCGGTCGGCAGGACCGACTTCCGTCTATCTATCGGCAGCAGAGAGACTAGCTAACGGTGGCCGATTCCCTCTTGGCCGATACTTGCTTGGCGCTGCTTACCACCTTCTCCATCAGGTGGCCAAGAAACTCCTGCTCGGCCAGTCTACTGGCAATTTAAGCGGCCTCTGGTGGTTTATCAACATGTGGCTCAATCTGCATCTGGTTCAGGGGGTAATCCAGATCAGATCGGCCGATTCTTCCAGACTCTGTATGAGGGCTTGGCTAGAGATGAACGACCATGGTTGGCCTATGACGATCCAGACAGTATACTCCCCCAGTGAATTTCTTTGGTAGCACAAAAACCTCTCCCCAAACTTATGAATTTTACAATCCATCGGCATTAGCTCGCCAATTGGCTTTCGGCCAGTTGCCGATTGCACTCTGTTATGCCGATGTGATAAAACCCAGGGAGCCCATCACCAACTTTCTGGAGTGGATCCGAGTTGCCCAACTACCACCAAATGCCGATACAGATGCAGATTTGTCAGAGTGGGTTCCAGCCGCTTTCATCACTCAGGCGTACAAACTATGGTGGGCAGAATGGAAGGAGCATCTATTCTGCAAATCAGCCCTTTCGTATCGCGGCATGATTGATCCCGAGTACAAAGTCCCCGACGACGCTGTAAGTATTTTAAACCGATATTCCAATTTCTTTCAATTCTATTTCCATCGGTAACTCACTTTTGTATCCCTTTTGCAGGTTGACAACATCCCCCCATCGGTTAGCAGAAGTGGTAAGCCGATTGACCTATTTCCACCAGGCCCAATTTCCTCAATCGGCCACAATGCTCCCACTCTGGCTACCATCGTGCACCGGGGTGTGCGCCTTAAGAAAGTCACCACCAAGAGAACTCAAACATCATCAACGGTAGCCGCTTCCACTCTGGCACAAGCTTTCAAGGCAATTTGTCAACCCTTTTTCATTTATACCAATTACCTTTATATCGGCTACATTTATACTCATAAACTTTTTCTTGTCACTGCAGCAAACCAGTGCATCGGCAAAAGTCATACGCCAAGGTGCCGATGCCCCCCAGTCCAGCCAGCCAAAGAGGAAGGGTGCCAAGAGTATCAGGGCTGGAACAAAGCGCCAGAAAGTGGCAACTCCTCCCTCTCCTCCTCCTCCGGCATCTCCTATTCCGGTGGAATCTTCTCCTTCTCCCCCAGATGTAGAGATCCAGCAAGCACCATCTCCCCCTCATCCGCAGGAAGCACCAGAAACAGACGAACCCCAGCAAGAAGAACCCCAAGCAGAAGGTACATCAGCTGATGTGGGTGAACAAACAACTGGCCCGGCAGATCTAATTACATCATCGGCAGTTCTCCCGATTCAGACAATCACTGTTCCTCCTCCGGGTAACATATTTTAATAATACTGCCGCCGATGAACTTATTCTCATTCAGCCTCATAACTCTTCCTGTCTTCTTTCAGTCGATATTGTTCCATCGGCAACTCCGGCCGATCAACCTACGGCTCCATCAGCATCTTCCAGACAAAGGCAGGAAATAGCCTTAAAACAAGTAAGTCACCCAATCTTTATTAGCATTACTTGCCGATTCCCCGTGTATGAACTGACTTTGCTCTCCCTCCCAGGAACAATATTCTCCCGACAGCCTGTTCTCCTTCGCCATCGATTTCTCTGAAGAAGAAGGTGAAGAAGCAAGCTCCTCTCAGACAGTTGGCATTACATCGGCAGAGGTCAGGGCCAGGCTGGAAGAATTGTCAGCCCTCCTCCACCAGGACACGGCGCAATTGGTCGATGACTCCGACCCAGCAAAGATTCTGTTCAGAACTCTCAGAGGCCAAATCCCAGCCGATGTCGAAGAAATCCTCTTCCAAGCCGCACATTTGGAAAGTCGTCAGCTGCAGTACCAAAGGGCTTCTCGACGTCTTGCCGATAGAGCTGCTCAGACTCAGCTCTCTGAAGAAATGAGGAAGGAGAAGCTCCTGACCGATGAGAAGCACAAGAACATCGGCATCTTGAGATCTTCAGGAGATGCGCTGAAGCAGAAAATATCCGACCTATCGGCAAGAAGGGAATCCCTGTTGGCAGAACTCAAGGAAGTGGAGGACGCCTTATCCCAAGCCCAACAGGAAGAAAGCCAACTGCCAGAGACCATCAAGCTCCTTGAGCACGAGCGAAACGTCCACGGTCGCAAGGCACTTCAATTGAAGAAGAAGCTGAAGCCGATAGAAGGCTCTGCCGATGATGATATTAAGGAGATAGAAGCAGCCAACCAAATCCGGCTACACGCCATATCGGCGATCCAGGCGCTGCTTAACACATAAAGTTTTCATCGGCAACATATCTGTGTTTTCCTGCTTTTTCAGCTTTTAGTCTAGCTGATAGGACTGTTATCGGCATCTTTTGAAACATTAAGTCCTGCCCCCAAACACTTGAATCCAGCCGATAGGAGTGTTATCGGCACCTAAACTTCTATGCATCGACCCATATGCTAGGGTAGTACTTTTTTAAATATTTGCCGTTTAATGCTCTGGGAAATTCAACTCCTTCGAGAGTTTCTAGAATATAGGCATTTCCAGGAGCCGATCGCCTTATCCGATAAGGACCTTCCCAATTAGGAGACCACTTTCCAAACTCCGAACTTTTAGTCCCGATTGGTAAAATTAATTTCCATACCAAGTCTCCATCGGCAAACTCAGTCTTTACTTTCTTGTCATACCATCTAGCGACTCTTTTCTTATTTTCTTCTATACTCATCAAAGCCTTTAACCGATGTCCTGCTAGATCATCTAACTCATCGGTCATCAAAGTGGTATAATCATCGGCAGCTAACTGATCTTGAAAAGATAATCGCCTAGACCCAGCCTTAATCTCCCAAGGCAACACTGCATCATGTCTATACACCAATTGATAGGGTGATACCTTGGTTGATCCATGACAAGCCATCCGATAGGACCACAACGCTTCATTCAATAATGTATGCCACCGCTTAGGATTTTCTTCAATCTTTCGTTTGATAAGCTTGATAATTCCTTTGTTAGACGCTTCGGCCTACCCATTGGCCTGAGCATAATAAGGAGAAGAATTCAACACTTTAATCCCCATACCGATTGCAAATTCATCAAATTCCCCCGATGTAAACATAGTGCCCTGATCGGTAGTAATTGTTTGAGGAATCCCAAATCGGTAAATAATATGTTCCTTTACAAAATCAATCATATTGGCCGATGTGACTTTCTTTAAAGGAATAGCCTCAACCCACTTAGTGAAATAATCGGTGGAAACTAGAATAAACTTATGCCCTTTGCTAGATGGTGGATAAATCTGGCCGATCAGATCAATAGCCCATCCTCGGAATGGCCAAGGCTTTATGATAGGATTCATAGCCGATGCAGGTGCGCTTTGAATATTACCAAACTTCTGACATCCCTGACACCCTTTAAAATACTTAAAGCAATCCTCAAGTATAGTCGGCCAATAATATCCATTCCTCCTAATCATCCACTTCATCTTAAAAGCCGACTGATGTGCTCCACACACTCCTTCATGAATTTCTCCCATCAAACTCCTAGCTTCATCATCACCCAAGCATCAGAGAAGAATTCCATCAATAGTCCGATAATATAATTCATTTTCGAGGAGCACATACTTGGTCGCTTGAAATCGAATTCATCTTTCAACCTTCTTAGACGGATCTTTCAAATAATCAATAATTTCTTTCCTCCAATCATCGGCATCGATTGTCGATACTGTATTAATCATAAATTGATATCCCGAGGAATGCTGAGCTAACCGATTAGCCTCTTCATTATGCAATCGGGGAACATGCTCTAAACGGAAATCCTTGAATTCCTTTAACAATTGCACGCTCTTCTCGTAATAAGTTATGAGAACTTCACTTCGGCATTCATAATTCCCGGCCAATTGATTTATAACCAACATAGAATCCCCGAAGATTTCAACAGCATCAGCACGAACTTCTCTTAACAACTCCAATCCCTTGATCAGAGCCTGATACTCAGCCTGATTATTTGTTGATGTAGCAACAATCGGCAAGGAAAATTGATACTTCCTCCCCTTTGGGGAAACTAATACTATGCCGATTCCTGCCCCCCGGTCACATGTAGATCCATCAAAGAAAAGCGTCCAGGGCACAATTTCCAAGACTTCCACTACACCGCAATGTTGAGTCACAAAATTGGCCATAATCTGCCCTTTAACTGCCTTAGCCGATTCATAACGCAGATCGAACTCCGACAGCGCCAAAATCCATTTACCGATCCTGCCACTCATAATCGGCATGGATAGCATGTACCGGACCACATCATCTTTGCAAACAACAGTGCATTCGGCCGATAACAGGTAATGCCTCAATTTGATACACGAAAAATACAAGCATAGGCATAGTTTCTCAATGGCCGAATACCTTGTCTCAGCATCAATCAACCTCCTACTTAAGTAATAAATTACACGCTCTTTCTCTTCAAATTCTTGAATTAAAGCTGAACCGATAACCGTCCCATCGGTAGACAAGTACAATCTGAAGGGCTTTCCTTGCTGAGGTGGAATTAGAACTGGGGGATTCATTAGATACTTCTTGATTTCATCCAGAGCCAACTGCTGTTCTTTTCCCCAAATAAATTCTTGATCGGCTTTCAACTTAAGAAGAGGACTGAAAGCACGAATTTTACCAGACAGATTAGAAATAAATCTCCTGATAAAATTTACCTTGCCGATCAAGGACTGGAGCTCAGTCTTGTTGGTAGGGGCTACTATCTTATTGATGGCATCAATAGATCTTCGACTAATTTCAATCCCCCTTTGATGCACCATGAAACCAAGAAACTGCCCTGCCGATACACCAAATGCACACTTATTGGGATTCATCTTCAATCCATGCTTCCTCGTGCACTCCAATACTTTTTGTAGATCGGCAAGATGTTTTGCGAAGTCCCCGGATTTGACCACCACGTCATCAATATAATCTCTACCAGTTTGCCGATGAACTCATGAAAAATAAAATTCATGGCCCTTTGATAAGTAGCACCAGCATTCTTAAGGCCAAAAGTCATAACTATCCATTTGAACAACCCAACATGACCAGGGCATCTGAATGCGGTCTTTGGAATATCTTCTTCAGCCATGAATATTTGATTGTACCCTGCATTGCCATCCATGAAGCTGATAATCCGATGTCCAGCCGCAGCGTCAACTAACAGATCGGCAACTGGCATTGGATATCCATCCATCGGCGTAGCTTTATTGAGGTTCCTGAAATCAATGCAGACCCGAAGCTTCCCGTTCTTCTTGTAGACCGGAACAACATTGGAAATCCATTCGGCATACCGACACTGCCGAATAAACTTGGCTTCAATAAGTTTGGTTATTTCGGCCTTGATGTCAGGAAGAATATTAGGATTACACCGACGAGCTGGCTGCTGATGTGGCCGAAATCCAGACTTAATAGGCAACCGATGTTCGACAATTGATCGGTCTAAACCAGGCATCTCGGTATAATCCCAAGCAAAGCAATCTTTATATTCCTTTAACAAATCGCTTAATTGCTGCTTACACTCAGAATTTAACTTGGAACTAATAAAAGTAGGTCTAGGTTTATCATCACTACCTATATCTACTTCTACCAACTCATCGGCCGATGTGAATCCCTGGCCTAACTTTCCATCATCGGCGAACCTATCCATTAAAAACCTTCGTCAGAATCGACTGCTTGGATCGGTGGAATCTCGTAATCGGCAACCTTGAGAAAATCTTTCTCCCAAACTTCTCCTGAAATGCACCTGGTCCTCTCATAGGTATCCGCCTCTGCCGCCGCAATGACATAAGAAGAATCTCCCGGGACAATCTCAATTTTGTCACCTACCCACTGAACCAAGCATTGGTGCATTATAGATGGGATGCAACAATTGGCATGAATCCAATCTCTTCCTAACAATAAGTTGTAAGCACCCTTTCCACTTATCACGAAGAAAGTCGTCGGCAAGGTTTTGCTGCCAATGGTCAACTCTACACATATTGCCCCCTTGACTGGAGACACGTTCCCTTCAAAGTCTTTAAGCATCATATCGGTCTTGGTCAAGTCCTGGTCCCCTTTCCCAAGCTTCCGATATACTGCATACGGCATAATATTGATAGCAGCCCCACCATCAACTAAGATCTTGGTCATCGGCTGCCCATCAACCCTTCCTTTGACGAACAGAGCCTTGAGATGCTGCCTTTCGTCATTAGCAGGTTTCTCAAAGATAGCTGTCATCGGATCCAGAGCCAGCTGCGCTATCTGATCGAAAAATTCCAATTCATCATCACTGGATGGTGCAAGAAACTCCATCGGCAACATAAAGACCATGTTAACTCCTGCCGATGGACCTTCCCTCTTAGGATCTGATTGCTGCTGACCTCCAGACTGACCAGCGTTCTCGCCCTTGCTTAGCTCCTCCTGCCTTTCGCGTTGCAATCTCCTTTTCTGTGTCTTGGTTAACCCTTCAGGACACCATGGAGGGAGTGGCTTCTGCCTTGCTGCTGGGCGTCGGTTCTCCCTTGACTCCATCCGATGCGTGTTAGCATCCCTGCAAAATATGAACTCATCGGGAACTCGTGCATTAGCCATCTCCTCGAGCTCTTCCTGGTTCCTAGGAAAATATTGGACACGATCACCAAGCCTATCGTGCACGCTGAGCCTGCCCCCCAGCCGATCATGAACTGATGCTCTTCCTTTGATCGGCCCATTAAATTGCCGATTGTCATCATGATAACGCCGATCAGTCCTGTCGTACCGATCATAACCATTGCACTCAGGGCAGTCTCTGACAGTGGGAAGCTTAATATTCTCCTCCCAACAATGGATGAAGAATGGACAGTTCCAATGATCTCTATGCCGATTCCACTCCTGTCGGCGCCTCTCTTCCTCCCGACGATAATCTTCTTGCTGGCGCCGATACCGATCTTCCCGTTGCTGCCAGTTCTCTCGAGGCCTTCTATGAGTTATAACGATGCCAGACCGAGGAGGCCTACCTGAATTGGTTCCTTCCTGGACCAAGCCTTTACCTTTTGCATCGGCAGTAGTAATCTGATGCTGAGGATCTACCGAAGCACTTTTCTCGGCTGCTTCCGATGTTAAGACCTTGGCCTTCCCTTTTGCATCCAACATGTTTGTCGGGAAAGGATGTTGGTCTATCTTCATTGGCTTCTAGGTCTTGGAACTGTCAAACTTGATTCTCCCAGACTCTATGGCCGATTGCAGCTACTGTCTGAAAACTTTGCACTCATTGGTGTCGTGAGAAGTTGCATTATGCCACTTGCAATATTTCATCCTCTTCAACTCCTCTGCCGATGGGATCATGTGATTAGGAGACAGCTTGATCTGACCTTCCTGAAGTAGAAAATCAAATATCTTATCGGCTTTGGCAGTGTCAAAAGCGAACTTCTCTGGTTCCTTCTGCCCAAAAGGGCAAGACATCGGCTTCCTGTTCTTTACCCACTCTGCCAAACCGATGACCGGTTCCTCATCGGAATCTGAGCTTGTTGCCTCATCAACAAATGATACCTTCTTGTTCCATGCTCTTTTGGGCTCGAAAGTCTTGATGTCTTGATCAGAAATCCTCTGCACCAAATGACTTAAGCTTTCAAACTCCTGAGAGGCATACTTATCCCTGATGTGTGGTAATAAACCCTGGAAAGCCAAATCGGCTAGCTGCGGATCATCTAAAACCAGGCTATAACATTTATTTTTGACTTCCCATATCCTCTACACAAAACCTTCAACCGATTCATCATTGCGTTGTCTCAATTTGACCAGATCGGTGATCTTCTTCTCGTGAACCCCGGAAAAGAAGTATTTGTGGAATTGTTTCTCCAGATCGGCCCAAGTAATCACTGAGTTAGGAGATAATGATATGAACCAGGTAAAGGCCGATCCAGACAACGATGATGAAAATAGACGAACCCTCAATTCATCCCTGTTACCAGCTTCTCCGCATTGAATGATGAACCTGTTGACATGCTCCATGGTTGA
This sequence comes from Sorghum bicolor, assembly GCF_000003195.3. Taxonomy (NCBI): domain Eukaryota; kingdom Viridiplantae; phylum Streptophyta; class Magnoliopsida; order Poales; family Poaceae; genus Sorghum; species Sorghum bicolor. The sequence goes on from NC_012871.2 coordinate 22,176,542, forward strand.
CGTGTCGTCTTGCCCAGAAAACTTAGTAAAATCTGGCACCTTGTACCGATGCGGAAGCGGGATCAAATCATATGCGGGAGGATACGGTGTCCGATAAGAGTATGTGTTGACTTTGGGTTTTATCCCAAATTGATCCCTCATTATTTCAGCGATCTTATCGGCCCAGTACGCATCGGCATCTTGCCGATGGGGTGGTTGTGGATCCGGCACCTGCTGGTAAGCCTCCACGTGTCTGTTTGGTGCACGATCTGCACGGAACATTGGGTTGATTATCTGGCCTCCCACCTGTGGGCCACCAAGCTGTTGCCCACCAATCTGCTGTCCGCCGACCTGTTGTCCGAATTTCATTGGCTGGTTAGAGATCCCCTGATTCTGGAACCCGGGATAGACCTGTCCTTGCTGGAACCCTGTAGCCTGGTGACTCTGTTGGGGCGTTTGCGGAAAGGCTTGCTGCCCAAGCCATCCATTATTAGCGTTCATCGGCATAGGCCCTGCCGATGACTGGTAATTGGGCATCATCGTTGAATTGACATACCCTGATTGAGCCATAGACCTCTGTTGCATCAGCATCGAGTCTGCCGATGCGTTAGGCATCCGGAACATTGGAGCTTGAGAATTCCCAGTGTAAGGTCTTGCAGTAGTAGTTGTAGTAGTATACTGGGGACTCTGGTTCATCGGCATATTGGGAGGTGCCGATGCCATAGGGGTCTTGCCTCTCATGTCAGTCGTCTGCGATGTACCCGGCGTTAACTCTGGAGGCATGCCATAACCCCACCAGTTGGGAGGAGGAGTTAACCCTGTCATTGCCGATGCTAACAGATCTGTGGCAAGTTTAATCTGCCCATCTGAAGTCTGTGGATTAGTTGTCATCGGCATAGATTGTCCATTGGTGACTCCCAACGTACTTGGTGGAACAGGAATCTCCATACCCGCAGCGGCCGTAGCAGCCGATGGAGCTGTGACCACTGGTGACTTTGGTTGGTGATAAGTGGGGCCCACATAATCCGGTGGCAATTGTCCCTCCTTGAAAGTTCTTGCCACGGCATTGAAAACCGTATTAGACAGTACACCAGCTTGGTTGATCAAAGCACGGTTGATAGCGCTGTCAACCATCTCTTGAAGTTTGCCAGGATTGGACTCAAAAGTAACCTGCCGAGGGGCCGGCAGTGCATCCTTCTGAATCACCTCACCGCTCCTGTTCATGCTGAAGGACCTCAGGCATTGCTGCTTGTAATCCTCCATGGCCTTAGCAATGGCTTGCTTCTGCTCATCCTTGAGATTGGCTTCCGTCACGGGGATGACGTTCTCTTGATCAAACTCAGAAGTCGACATGTTGATCTTGATCTTGGATCTGTCCCACCGGGCATGCCAAAAGATGTGTTGATGCAAAACTGATCTGCAAACACAAAGGGCTAATACCAGATTCAAACGTTAAGGCGTGCCAGCCGATTTGACCTTACTATCAGCAAAGGTGATAACTCGAATACTTTAGTCCTGAGAACAGCGATGCGCCCGGATGTCACGGCTAAGAGGTACTCACACGGAACTCGAGAACACGCCGAGCTTAAGTCGACGAATTCCTAAGAACTCGTAATAAAAGGGAAAAAGTATGACGAAGTCGTCGAAAAGTAGATGCTGGAATATGGGTAAAAACGTGTGTTTGATTGATTGATAGATATCTCATTACAAGGTCCTAGGGTCTATATTTATACCCTGCTCAAAGAGCTACAACCAGACACGATTAGAATTCGAATTCCAAATTACACGGAATCCGTATACAAAACGATGTAAATAATTAAGGAAATAACAAAACTATCCCCCATGACAAACTGAAACTCCTCCACAAACCGATCGGCAACTTCCGGACTCTCCCTTCGTATTATCGGCAGACTCCCTTGCCATAGTCATAGGCAGATTTCCTCATCATAGCCATCGGCACAAACACATCACCGCCTGTAGACTTAGTCACGTTCAATTTCTCCCCTATCGGCAACCATCCTCATCGGCAACTCATCCTGTAAACAAAACACTGCCATCTTATCCCGCCGTCCTGGACACGTGCCCAAAAACGGTGTCAACACAGCGCTCTAGACCCCCATAGGTCTTCATCAGGGCAAACATAGCACTCATAGCTGTACTGTCACTGTGCTGATCCTCATCTGCACTCCTCTCTAGAGCATTCACCTCGGACTGATCCCACACCAAAGTGTAGGGGTCACCCCGAGGAAACACCCCAGCGAAGGCGTGGGCCAGCTCCTGTAGAAACCTCTCCATGATGTCCCTCAGAACCACAAAAGCAGCCCTACTGGCACCCTGGAAAGGTGTGTTGCCTCGAGACTCGTATACCCAGCCACCCCAGGCGGGGTCACCACCACTGGTAGGAATCACTGCCTCGATCCCCATCAGGGTCCCGTCACCGAGCTGCTCTCTGTTCCAATAGTAGCGAGGTTCTCTTCCTTCAGAATACCCCATCGCACTGAGCACCCTCCACAGCCAGGTAGGCATCCCAAACTCTCCTAGGAACTTGCTTTTGTGACGCGAGCTCCTAGGTGCCAGCTGATGGTGAGGGGCCCGCCCACTAGTGGACTTACGAGCCGTGAGCCTAGTGCGCGCCATCTGCTGAAAATAGAATACTTTGGGTAAGACAGATGATTATCTTTTATCATTTTAATTAAAATTAGGGCAAATTTAAATAAGGAGAGGAATTAACTAATGATATGAAATGAACATGATGTATGTACGAAACTTACGATCTCACAAACTTAGAAACAAAAGTCAATACTAATCGACATATGCGGTGGCACACAATGTTCTCTCATAACGTAACTAGCGTTCTATGCGAGAACGTGGTTAGCGTACCAGTAGAAAACTCATTTCAGCCCAACCATAGTATGAATATGTAGAACAAGAAATTAAAACTATGCACCCCACACACATAGGTACCGCAGCTATGCATGTGACATGCCACTACCCACATCATCACCCTAATGGCGGCATCACCTCTCAGGACAGAATCTCCTTACATGTGGTACTGTTCCCAGGCACATTTGATATGCGTGCATGACACAGCACCCTAAAGCACTTCCCTAGATCGACAGTGTATCCGATCATGCTCTCACAGCTCCCACTTACTGAGGCGTAGGAGAAAAATGATCCATACATTACCACTCAAATGAATGGTACTCATACTATTGCACGCCGTATGAGCGACGAAATAAAAATATGATGCATAACTCAGTCAGTACTTAACTAGCCACCTTAGAGTCCTTAACTGGGCATAACGGATATGACCATGGCACACTGTATAGTTTTCCAAAAACTCATTTTAACACCTTAATTATCATTAATAGGTAATTAACTTTTATTAAACGGTTTAAGTTTGCTTTAGAACACACTTATGAACAGTAATCCGCTGAACCTTGCTCCGATGCCAGCTGTAACAGAACCGACCAAATTATAAGAGATTAAGCCTAATTGTGACCATTTGCACAGTCAAATCGTCAAGCTTAAGCCCATATAGTCCCAGTAGTTCGTGAAATCTCGAAGGATTTCAAACTACAATCGTACATACAACCAAGATCATAATAAATCCAGCGATCACAATGCACAGTTACATTCAGTTCACAACATTCAAGGATTTTATCGGAGTTCAAATAAAGTTATTACAAACCAAGTTCAGAAGTAGCGGAAGCATCATAGTTTTAAAATATAACACACACTTAGTCTGATATAGTGTCATAGTTTGATCATTCCCACAACAGCAAAAGAAGAGGTAGAGTGACCATCGCCCTTGGTCTAGTCATCACCTATTGCTGGGTACAAGCAGTAAATGCAATAACCATAGTACATCTGACCATCTGCAAAAACAACATGGGAATGGAACCTTGAGTACGAGAATGTACTCAGCTAGACTTACCCGTCATAAACCAAAATATAAAAGACTCTTCAAGGATCATGAAGGCCGTATAGTGGGGTAGCTGAAACCTTTTTGCGTAAAAGCATTAACCATCTAGAAGTATATTCTAATATCCTTCTTTCTTTTATTTAGCTCAAGTTAGGTATTATTACCTACCATCTAGATTGGCACATGTACTATTGCAAACAGTTGTTGTGATATGATAGTACCTTACCATAGCATTCACAATTCATCCATTACTATAACCACAGTGTTTCATAGTCCTTACTACGAGGACGAAGCTCAAGTCAAGTGGTCACTATCCAGGAGCGATGGCGATTCGAATCGATTTCTGACCAGCTGGCGAGTTTATTCCCCATACAAACCACACTCACTGATCAAGTGAGCTACAGATCACCATATTACACTATCGCGAACCAAATTGTAGGTTCGGCAGGCACCGCCAGTACCTGAGGACCGTTCTGGCGACCGAGGTATCCAAGGTATACTAAGGTTGCGCGCCGCGCCCTCGTCGTTCTCCTCAACCATCACCAATACAACGCATGGCGGCTCGACTCCCGGCCCGGATAGTGTTCAGGCTTCGCGGTCAGAACGACTTATCCTTCTAGCTAAGTGTGGGGCATGCATTGAACAAGACAAGAGGGCCGTCAACGATCGGTCCTTAAATGACACAGGCAGGGGCACTACGGTCAACACCCCCATAAGACCCTGCCCGGTCTCAGTTTCCGTCCCACACTTGGTTACTTTTCACCATAGCATTCACAGCTAACATTCAGGTATCCACCTATATCTCGCAGGTGACAGGAAATCACCTGACTTACTGTACTAAGCAAGCTAAGCATAGACTCTGAGCCTATCTACATAGGACAAGGTAGATAAACATGTGGTGATATCAAGGAGTAAATATGCATCAACGGTATTAGGAAACTCCTATCACTTAAATGCAGCATAGTAAAACAATCATGATATAGCAATTAGGTTAGCGAGAATAGGGAGACTTAGAATGCTCCGGGGCTTGCATCTCTCGAAGGTGCTAGGCCTGTGGTCCGGGCACTCCTGCAGGTCTCCTTCCGGCTCCGGTCCTTCCGGAAGCTCCTGCTCCTGTGTCTCCTCTTGCTCCCCGGGTCCCACCTCGTTCTCTTGCGAGCCTGTATGATGCATGTGTGCTTATGAGTGGAGTGCAAGATGTCCGAGGTGCAATGCTTATGTAAGTTAATACAAGATGCTCATGATATGGTGCATAGATAAAACAAGAAACTATTTCTACAAGGTAGTCAACATCATCCAAGAACATGAAACCAAGTAAAGCATCTATTGCATTTTCTTCTACAAGTTATTATTAACCAGCAAGCTATCATGGTGCTTCAAAGATACACCAAACACCATTTATTCTATTCATTTTATGCATAACAAGGTTTTATTTATTTAATTATTATTAGGCCTACAACAGTAACATATATTTCTGATCATCAATAAATTCTACAAAAATTACAGTAGGCCACTGGTTATTTATAAAGTCTACCACCAATTTTTCATAATATTTGAACAGGTAGTCTGGCCTACACAAAAATCACAAGTTTAATCAACATAATTAAGTGTAAATACCCTACTAGTGATAAAGTGTCAAAGAACTGATTTCATATTTTTATAAATCACTTACTGACATAAGAAATGTCCACAAAAATTTCCAAATTAATTGCATGATCCAGTTATTTATTAAAAATCATAAACTATTGCCATGCAAGCATTTAAATCATTATAAATTAATTTATACAGCAAACATTGTGTTATATATTTTTTCCAGAGACTAAACATCCATGCAAAGCTAGCAAAACAAGAATTGCATTTTTCTGAGTTGTATTCTATTTACTATGCATTTTCTAAATAAAATAAAAAACATGGAATAAATAGATTTACACAGAAAAGTTGTACAAACATGATATGCAATTACACCAAGTTGTATATCTTGATTAATAGAACACATCAAATTTTATTTCATCATTTTTGGAGCCATAGATCTCAAGATATGAATTTAATACGATTTAAAACATTTCTGAGAATTCATTTTCTGAAAATCCATTTCAAATCCACCCTGGACCTGGCTGGGTGTACCAGGTGCAGTGCACCCGCTCTCAGCGCGAGCGACCGACAGGTGGGCCATGGGTCCCATGCGTCAGCCACCGCAGAAGGGGGAGAGAACTCCGGCGAGTCGGAGCTCACCGCCGGTGACCCCTTTCGGCGAACCAAGTACTCCTATGCGTTCTACGACTCAAGGCGAACCAGTTGAGCCCCTATGCGCGACTTAGGACGGACCGAAGCGAGCTCGCCGCCGGTCATGGCGGAACGGTGGCGCTGCTCACTGTCGACCCAAGGCGCTGGCCCGGTAGAGCGTGATTGGGAGGGCTTGGGAGCTTCACGGTGTAGAGGCGAGCAAGATGCACTAGCTAGGTGGTGTAGAAAGGCACGGTGGCGCGCTGGCCACACGCGCAGCGACGGCGCTCTCGCCGGAGAAGAAGGCGAGGGCGAGCGGGGTCTAACCGTGCGTTACCAGGTGCTTGGAGGCGTGTCCCACAACGGCGAAGCGAGGGCAGAGCTCGGAGAAGGAGGAATCGAAGAATGGCTCACGTGTTGAGAAGGAACGGCCGGAGCGGAGCTCGAGGCTCCAATGGCGACGGCGGTGCGATGCGGGTGCGGAGCGGAGGCGAGAGAGCGAGAGAGAGAGCGAGGAGGCGCGCACGGAGTGGAGGCGAGAATGGCGAGTGCGCTGGCGCTGTCCACGGGCGGAGGGGGAGGTCGTGGCGTCGGCGAGCGCGCATGCCGGCCACGCAGCGCCGCTGGCCTGACACGGTCGGGCGTGCGCGGCGCGGTCGTGTCCGAGCGCGGGAGGAGGGAGGCGGACGCGGGCGCGGTGGACGCCGGGCCGGCTTCGCTGGCTGGGCCGGTTGGTTGGCGCCGGCCCGCCAGTGAACAGCCCCCTTTCCAAGTTTTTTAAAAATTCTTTTTCCTAAAAGCTTAAATGCAATTTTTAAAGCCTTTGCAAAATTTTTGAGGAGTTGGGGTAAAAAGAAGAATTGTTCCCCACAAAATGCTCTACCACTTTGTTTTAAGGTGCAAATCCAAATTCCCAACAGGATTTGAATTTCAAATTAAAACTAGTGTTAGGTTTTTAAATAAATCTATTTTGGGAAATTTGTATAAATCTATTTCTCAAATCCTAGACCTCCAAAAATGTCACAAAATTATTCTTAATTCCTCTAAAGCATTTTTCAATTTATTTTGGTCACCATAAGCATTTTTGAAGTAAGCATACTAATTTATCATATTTAATTCATTTAAATCAATCACATAAAATCATAAATTAGAAGCTACCATGCTTATGTGATGCTATGCTCATCCTATGCTTGATGAGAATGCTTATGAGTGAGTTTGTGAGACTAAGTGCATGCTTAACACCTAGGGTGTTACAAGAGTGAGTGTGATTTTGGAAAGAAATGGTTGACTGCCATTGTGTTGTGGGAACAAGGGTTCAACAACACTTAAAAATTGTGATCAGACCCTCATTTTCAGAAATTCTATCATGTATGGAAAAAAGAGGTGTTTTACAAAAGTATTTACGATAAAAAGATAGCCTTATGCAAATAAAACCAAGCTTTATCTTTGATTTATCCATATGCATATATTGTTATTTTCTTCTTTAGGGTAAGGTTGGATTTGCTGAGTACTTTGTACTCACCCTTGCTTTATTAAACAAAGGAAGATCCGGACTTCGATCCCAAAGTGGCGTACAAATAAGGTCGTGTTTGCACCCAACTAAGCCGTGGCATTGGGACTCGTCAGATGTTTAGTTGTGATATCGTCTGTTTCTGGATTCTTTGAACCTAAGTTGTATTTTGGTCACTTGTTATTATAGTGTGCCTTTATTATCCACACTTATTGAGACTACTGCGCTAAAACTTATTTAATGAGCCTTCTAAGACTGTATTGTGAGTTCCTGAATTTCCAGTGGCGCTTCAACCCACTTAAACTATAATGTGGTATGATTTATCCCCTCGGAGCTGATATCCTGCGACGTCAGCATTGGACAAAATCGTCGACCAAACTTCCAGGTGCAAAATAAAATGTTACAAGTTAAGGGGGAATAAAATCCTGGTTTTTTACTTAAAGGAGGGAAATTATGCTTTATGAATAGTTTATTAAGGGTCTAATTTATAGTATTTGCTGGTTACAGTTTGTTGTGCGTGCCATGTGCACCACAACGCCTTTTTAAGCGGGGTTGTCGGAACAGCCCTTGCATAGATAAATGAAACTTATAGCTTGGAACAGCTGGGAATTAGGGAATGGCCCCGACAGTTCGTGGCCTTCTGAATCTTTAGAAGGAGGAGGATCCTGATATTTTTTCCTTATGTGAAATCAGAATGGACAATAAGAGTATCTCCAACAGTTTTACATATTACTTTTACATTCTTAATTTTTATCAAAATTCACAAAAATACCTCTCCAACAGTTTTGCATATTGGTTTTGCATGTTTGGAAACTTGACAAATTCCAGGGGAGGCTTGGCATTTATGCAAGTCCGTTCGCGACTTGCCAAACACCGATCTACCACGACTCCCGTGCGTGACCGCGACTCCCACGAGCGATCGAAAAACATCGATCACGGCAGCAGCAAGATGGATCAGCGATTGTGGCTCAATGGCCACCACCCAGCGGCGATCGTGGACTACTTGCCGATCTCTAGAGGAACTTGCACTGCTTGCCGATCTCCAGGCACTTCTTCTAGCGACCGACCGTGGACTTGCTGATCTCCAGGGAGCAGCTACTGAGCCATGGGATGAAGCGGACTTCCTCAACGCGAGTGGCGGCGGACTTCCTGAACGCGCAAAGAAAGCCCGCGAATGGACCGAGACCGCGCGAGTGCTGAAAACTTTCGGTAGTTGGGTTCATATTTTGGTAAATGGCAAGTCAGATTTGCAAAACTCTTGGAGATATCTTATTTTTCTGTTTCCCTTTTGATTTTCAAATTTTCAGAGTTGACAAACTCCAACAAATGACAAAAAAAATGCTAAACTGTTGGAGATGCTATAAGAGAATTGAAAATTTTAATGGAAGCTTGGTTTGACAAATATGGTAGTTAAGAACTATGAAGGAAAAAGTGGTGGTCTAGCTGTTTTTTTGAAGAAGGATATCAACTTTCAGCTTCGGGAAATGTCCAGATTATACATTAATGGAGATGTGGTGTAAAATGATGGCTTCACCTGGAGATTTATAGGTTTCTACGGCGAACCTCATACAAATAAAAAGACCTTGTCATGGAAAGCTCTACGTACTTTGCATGCTGCAAGAAAACATCCTTGGTTATGGGTGGGCGACTTCAATGAAATTCTCTTGAGCTGTGAAAAAGAGGGTGGTCAGCCCCGGCCACGGAGCTGCATGGACAAAATCAGGGATGCCCTAGAAGACTGTTCTCTCACTGACCTTGGTTTTGCTGTGGACCCCTTCACATGCAGAAATAATAGTCACTCAAAAATCTTATATATATCCAAGAGAGGCTGGATCAATGTTGCTTGGCGGACGAAATTTCCAAACTTCAAAGTAATAAATGGTGAACCAAGGCACTTTGATCATAGACCCATGATTGTATTGTTGGAAAATCCTCCTACTGAATCTAGTGGAGGCGCAAGACCACGTCCCTTTCGTTTTGAGGCTGGCTAGATACAAGAAGAACAGTGTGCTGCAATTATTGAGAACACGTGGAAACTAACAACTGAATGTAGAGCAGGAAGAGTAGGAGATGTTGTTCTAGAGGTTGCTAGTGAGCTATGGGATTGGAGCAAAAATATCCTAGGAGATGTCAAGAAGAGAATGAAAAGACTTAAAAGGGATCTCAAAATAGGAATATTTCCGTTGCCAGATAAACTGATCGGAGCATAGAGGTTGGGTAGAATTGTGGGAGAGCGCTAGAAACGAGTTGCCTTTCAGAAGGCCGGTCGATGCTTAAAATGGTCAAAAACCTCGGTTTTTTTACGGCCCGGAGTTAAACACCCCTTTAGCACCGGTTTGTAACACAAACCGGTGCTAAAGGGTCCTGCCCAACGGCTACTGACAGATGCTGTCGGGGCAGGGACCCTTTAGCACCGGTTCGTGTTACAAACCGGTGCACCGGCCAGCGCCACGGGCCGAGGCAAAGCCTTTAGCACCGGTTTGTAACACGAACCAGCACCCTTTAGCACCGGTTTTTGCCGTGAACCGGTTCTAAAGGTCCGGTTTATAGGCCGGATCTCTCCTCCTCTCTGCCCATTTGAAACCGAGAGCACCATTCACCATTCTTGTTTTTGGAGCTTCTTCTTTCTTGTTTTTCATCTCCGACACCCATCGTTGATCTTCTTCGACTCCGTCATCGTTTCTTCGTGTTTGGAGGTGACTAACTTTTGTCTTTCTTGTCTTTTTCATGTTGTTTTTGGCTTGTGATGTTCCCATTATTTTTAGCTCAAATCCACTTTGTTATTTTGAATCATTCACATGAATTAGTATCCATATATATATATATCATATTTCATGGTTGACCTAGTATTAATGTAGTTTGCAAGAATGAATTATAGTATCTTTTTATGATCTTAGAAAGTAGGATAGTTCAAATTAATTAGTTTGTTAATATCACTTGATTTATTTTTATTACTACATAATGTCCATTGTATAATTTAGAAGATTTGTTGAAGTAACTAGACAAATAAAGGATATTATTAGGTTCTTCTTTAATCATACATGTTTACTAGTAAATGTGGAATTTATAATTGTTTAAAAATTGAGTATGGATAGTAGATGGCAACCGTGACCTGGTCTTCGGTCTCTCAACGAGTTCAAAAGCAATACCGGCCGGAACTCCCTCTCATTACTTGTGGCAAGTGTGGGCAGAAGATTGTGATGGAGTACAAAGTGTCGAAAGAGGGAGTAAAGAAGGGTCGTATATTCTACAAGTGTCCGGATCATAATGTGAGTTATTTCTAGACATTTGCTTATACATGTGCATATTTTTTAAATGATATTAATTAAACTTTTAATTCTCTCTTTTAATTTCAGTGGGACGGTACCGGCGGATGTACAGGTTGGTACTGGGAGGAAGAATACATTGAACACATTAAGAAATATTTTGCACAGGTGGTTGAGGCTGAAGGTGGTGAGGCAGTGAGCCGACGAAAGGAGTTCAATGATGTTGATCAAGCGAATAATCTATCTATTATAGTTGGGATCAGACGCAAACTAATTATGTTGCTTAAGTGCATTTTAGTTTTGGTTTTTTCAGTGCTAGTTGCGATTGTATTTGTTGTAGCCAAGCTTTCCTGAATTAATCAACTTTGTATCTTAGACATGTTGTGCAATAAGATGTGAAACTATATGTGTGCATGGTTTTCATATATATATGTTATATTTAATGCAGATGGTAACATGTAATTGGATGTATAATGCCGATCGGCGCTCCGAAGAGTTCATTAATGACGTGCACTATTTCTTAAGTGTGGCCGAGACAAATAAGAGGGACGGTTTCATGTGCTGTCCATGTGCCGTGTGCAAGAATTTGACGGAATATTCTAACTCAAGAACTCTTCATTCGCACTTATTAAAGTCTGGTTTCATACCAAACTATATTTGTTGGACCAACCATGGAGAAAACGGGATTATAATGGATGAAGGTGAAGAAGAAGAAGAAGAAGAAGAATTGGACCATGCCAATATTATTGCTCAGTACGGTGGCTTCAATGATGTTGCAATGGGGGGAGATAATGAAGAAGAGGTAGCGGCCGAAGATGATCGGGGCGATGATGCTTTTGGTGATGCCATCCGTGATGCACAAAGAGAATGTGAAAGTGATAAAGAGAAAGCCAAGTTCGAGCGCATGCTAGAGGACCACAGGAAATCGCTATATCCTAGCGCTGAAGAGGGGCAAAAAAAGCTGGGTACCACACTAGAATTGCTGCAATGGAAGGCAAAGAATGGTACATCTGACAAGGCATTTGGGCAGTTATTGAAGATCATAAAAAAGATGCTTCCAAAATGCAACGAATTGCCCACCACTACGTATGAAGCAAAACAGGTTGTCTGCCCTTTGGGATTAGAAATCCAGAAGATACACGCATGTCCTAATGACTGCATCCTCTACCGTGGGGAGGAATACGAGAATTTGGATGCATGTCTAGTATGTAAGGCATCACGGTATAAGATTAGGCGAGATGATCTTGGCGATGTTGAGGGTGAAGAACGTCATAGGAAGAAAATTCCTGCCAAGGTTATGTGGTATGCTCCTATAATACCACGATGCTAAAAACGTCTGTTCAGAAATAAGGACAATGCAAAGTTATTGCGATGGCATAAATAAGACCGTAAGATAGACAATATGCTGAGACACGCTGCCGATGGATCCCAGTGGAGAGCGATAGATAGAGAATTCCCAGATTTTGCAGATGATGCTAAAAACTTGCGGTTCGCCTTAAGTACAGATGGTATGAATCCTTTCGATGAGCAGAGCAGTAGTCACAACACTTGGCCAGTTACTCTATGTATCTACAACCTTCCTCCATGGCTATGCATGAAGCGGAAGTTTATTATGATGCTGGTGCTTATCCAAGGACCGAAGCAACCTGGCAATGACATAGATGTCTACCTAAGGCCATTAGTTGAGGAACTTCAACTTTTATGGAGCAAACCAGGAGTTCGCGTGTGGGATGAGTACAAACAAGAGCACTTTGACCTGCGAGCATTGCTGTTTGTAACAATCAATGATTGGCCAGCTCCGAGTAATCTTTCAGGCCAGTCAAACAAGGGATATAATGCATGCACACATTCTTATGAAGACCTTGACTGTGTATTTTTGAAAAAATGTCGAAAGGTCGTGTACCTTGGCCACCGTCGGTTTCTTCCTGTGAACCACCCAGTACGAAAGAAAGGCAAGGCAGACCACCAGTCCAAACCTCTCAATCGAACCGGGGTTGATGTACTCGAAATGGTCAAGGATATAAAAGTGGTATTTGGAAAGGGACGAGGCAGCGAACCTATTCCCAAGGATGCTAAGGGACACGTACCCATGTGGAAGAAGAAATCCATATTTTGGGAGCTACCTTACTGGAATGTCCTAGAGGTCCGCAACGCGATCGACGTGACGCATCTGACAAAGAATCTTTGTGTGAACTTGCTCGGATTCATGGGTGTCTACGGGAAGTCTAAGGATTCACTTGAAGCACGACAAGACTTGCAGCGCATGAAAGAACGAGACAACCTGCATCCAGAAAAGACAGATGATGGACGTCATTACTTAAGCCCTGCTAGCTACACTCTAAGCAAAGAAGAGAAGGAAAGCATGTTTGAATGTCTTAGCAGCATCAAGGTCCCATCTAGATTCTCCTCCAATATCAAGGGAATAATTAATGTGCCAGAGAAGAAATTCCTGAACTTGAAGTCCCATGACTGTCACGTTCTAATGACGCAATTGCTGCCGGTGGTTTTAAGAGGAATTTTACCTCCACATGTACGTCTAGCCACCGTAAAGCTATGTGCATTCCTCAATGCAATTTCTCAGAAGGCAATCAATCCAGAGCAACTAGCTACTCTGTAAAATGATGTCGTTCAATGTCTCGTCAGCTTTGAGTTGGTGTTCCCTCCATCCTTCTTCGATATCATGACACACCTCCTAGTTCATCTGATCAAAGAGATTCGTATTCTCGGTCCTGTGTTCCTACACAACATGTTCCCCTTCGAGAGATTCATGGGTGTCCTAAAAAATATATCCATAGTCGTTCCCAGCCAGAAGGAAGCATTGCCAAGGGCTACGGAACAGAGGAGGTCAAAGAGTTGTGTTGACTTTATTCCAGACCTTGACCCAATTAGCATTCCTGAATCTCGACACGAGGGCAGACTCAGCGGAAAGGGAACACTTGGGAAGAAAACATATATTGGTACGAGAGACGATTACTTCAATAAAGCACACTACACAGTTCTCCAGAACTCCTCCTTGGTGGAACCATATGTTGAGGTACACAAAGATTTCCTACGGTCCTAGTGGCCCGGGAAGAATGAAGCTTGGATAATGCGTCAGCACATGGAAACTTTTGGCGATTGGTTGCGCAAAAAATGTCAAGGTGATGAAAACATTGATGAGCAGCTTTATTTGTTGGCCAGGCAACCATCATGGCATGTCCTCACGTACAAAGGGTACGAGATAAATGGTAACATATTTTACACAGTTGGCTAAGATAAAAGGAGCACCAACCAAAATAGTGGTGTACGCGTGGATGCCACAGATCCAAATGGGAACAGACAAACATATTATGGACGCATAGAAGATATATGAGAACTAGTCTATGCAGCTAATTTTAAAGTTCCTTTGTTCCGGTGCCAATGGGTGAAGATGACCGGAGGTGGGGTAACAGTCGACAAGGAGTATGGGATGACAACCGTGGACCTTAACAATAGTGGGTTCAAAGATGAACCATTCGTCCTTGCTGTAGACGTGAGTCAGGTGTTCTATGTCAAAGATATGTCTACGAAACCAAAGAGAGGAAAAAATGATGACCACTCAATCATCAATGAGCCAAAGCGCCACATTGTCCTTTCTGGGAAAAGAAACATTGTCAGAATTGAGGACAAGTCAGACATGTCAGGCGATTACGAAAGGGATGATCAAATTCTGCCCTTCATAGTCAACAAAGACCTAAGCATTCTGTTAAACAATGAGGATACTCCATGGTTATGGTAGGATCATAACCAAGGGTCATACGTCAAGAAGAAGTTCAGTGTTGTGTCGGCTTGACTTTGTATGAAACTATATTTGAGAATTGCGAATTTTGATGTGTGTAACAAACTTTATATTCATGACTTTTCCAATTGTTAGAGATCATCAAGATCTACATTTTATATATTGTCCATTTTTCCATTTGGATAATTTTGAGCCAATCCTAATCACATTTCTATAAAATCCAAGACAGGTTTTGGTCAAACTTGGTCAAATGACAAACTAAATTACTTTAAATGAAAAAATGGTCTATATATGAAATGTAGATTTTGATGAGTGGAACAATATTGGTATGCATGACTTTTCCATTCGAGACCTTCTAGGGTTCCGAAACCGCTGCGTGGCTATGAATTCTCTAAAAATTTAAAATTCAGTGGTTCAAACTTTTCCAAAAGAAAAGTTGACCATTAGACAAAATGTAGAACTTGATGAGTGTAACAAACTTTGTATTCATGACTTTTCCATTTGGGAGAATCTAGGGTTCGGTCAAAGGGTGTTTTTTGTAAAAACCAATGCTTTGACTTTGGTCAAACTTGATCAAATGGCCCATTTGATGACTTCAAATGAAAAAAGTTTGAATACAAAGTTGTTAGAGATCATCAAGATCTACATTTTATATGTTGTCCATTTTTCCATTTGGATAATTTTGAGCCAATCCTAATCACATTTCTATAAAATCCAAGACGGGTTTTGGTCAAACTTGGTCAAATGACAAACTAAATTACTTAAAATGAAAAAAATTTGAATACCAAGTTGTTAGATATCATCAAGATCTAAACTATTTATATACACAACTTTTCCATTTGAGAAAGTTTAAGTTAACAATACCCACCAATTCTTGAATCTCACACAAACTATATGAAACTATATGTGTCAATTGCGGATTTTCAACTACACCTTCCCAAAACTTTGTCAAATAAAAAAATGGTCTATATATGAAATGTAGATTTTGATGAGTGGAACAATATTGGTATTCATGACTTTTCCATTCGAGACCATCTAGGGTTCTGAAACCGCTGCGTGGATATGAATTCTCTGAAAATTTAAAATTCAGTGGTTCAAACTTTTCCAAAAGAAAAGTTGACCATTAGACAAAATGTAGAACTTGATGAGTGTAACAAACTTTGTATTAATGACTTTTCCATTTGGGAGAATCTAGGGTTCGGTCAAAGCGAGTTTTTGTAAAAACCAATGCTTTGACTTTGGTCAAACTTGATCAAAAGGCCCATTTGATGACTTCAAATGAAAACAGTTTGAATACAAAGTTGTTAGAGATCATCAAGATCTACATTTTATATATTGTCCATTTTTCCATTTGGATAATTTTGAGCCAATCCTAATCACATTTCTATAAAATCCAAGACGGGTTTTGGTCAAACTTGGTCAAATGACAAACTAAATTACTTAAAATGAAAAAATTTTGAATACCAAGTTGTTAGATATCATCAAGATCTAAACTTTTTATATACACAACTTTTCCATTTGAGAAAGTTTAAGTTAACAATACCCACCAATTCTTGAATCTCACACAAACTATATGAAACTATATGTGTCAATTGTGGATTTTCAACTACACCTTCCCAAAAGTTTGTCAAATGCAAAAATGGTCTATATATGAAATATAGATTTTGATGAGTGGAACAATATTGGTATTCATGACTTTTCCATTCGAGACCATCTAGGGTTCCGAAACCGCTACGTGGCTATGAATTCTCTGAAAATTTAAAATTCAGTGGTTCAAACTTTTTCAAAAGAAAAGTTGACCATTAGACAAAATGTAGAACTTGATGAGTGTAACAAACTTTGTATTCATGACTTTTCCATTTGGGACAATTTAGGGTTCGGTCAAAGGGTGTGTTCATCAAGATTTATATTTTTATATTATAAATAGATTTTTTAATTGATGAAAACTATACCCTACTAGCAAATCGAGTAATAAATAATAAAAATAAAAAGTTTAACGTCAATATGATGTGAAAATAGATTTCTAGTTGATTGGATATAGTTTTTGTAAATTTATTAGAATAATATATTAGCAAAATACTAAACATTTCTTACAAAATCATTGCAAATTATAAAAATATAGTAAGATATTTAAGATTAAAAATTTTCATGTGTACATTAAAAAAATTACAATATATGTCACTGTTTAAAAAATATTATGCAAAATATTTAATTTACTATACAATTTATAATATAAACAATATATATAAACAATTGAAAAACCCTAAAGTAAAAAACAGGGCCTTCAGCACCGGCCCATAGTGGGAACCAGTGCTAAAGGGTCCTGAAAATTTTCAGGACCCCGCCCGAGCCCGCCTAGGACCCTTTAGCACCGGTCCGTGGCTGGAACCGGTGCTAAAGGGTCCGCCCCTATTTAAGTCATGGGCGTCCTGGATCTGAGCAGTTCATCTTCGTCTTCGTCGAGTTCATCGTCTCTAGCGCCGCCGCCCGTTCATCTGCCCACGCGCGACCTCGCCGATCTCCAGCGCCGTCGTCTCCAGCGCCGCCGCGGCCAGCTGCGGCCACCAACGCCGCCGCCGCGGCCACCATCTCCAGCGCCGCCGCCGCCGTGCCGTCTCCAGCGCCGGCCGCCACCATCTCCGGCCACGGATCGAACTCCGGCCGCGTCTACATCCTCTACGTATACTAAATCGATCTCCAACAGTTTATATATATAATCTGCAAAATGATGAATGAATGTATATTAGTCTTTAGTATAATATATATATATATATATATAGACAGAGAGAGGGAGGGGCGCGCGCGCGCGCGCGCGCGCGCGCGCGCGCGCGCGCGCGCGCCCGCGCGAGGGAGAGAGAGAGACACACACACACACACACACACACACACACACACACACACACACACACACACACACACACACTCACACACACACACACACACACACACACACACACACATACACACACATACACATATATATATATATATATATACAAAAACATACACACACACACACACACACACACACACACACACACACACACACACACACACACACACACACACACACACACACAACAAACATACAAAAAAAAAAAAAAAAAAAAAAAAAAAATATATATATATATATATATATATATATATATATATATATATATATATATATATATATATATATATATATATATATATATATATATATATATATATATATATATATATATATATATATATATATATATATATATATAATGTGCAGAATGAATGAATGTATATTAGTTTTTAGTATATTATATATATATATTAGTTTTTAATTAGTATATTAGTATAAGTGTAGTGTTGATCTGTTATTATAAATTATATTATGCTAGTATATATTTGTAATATATTAATATTATTCTTGTATTATTATGTAGTATTATTTTTTTAGTATATTATTTGTAGTAGTATTTTTTAGTATATATTTGTAGTATATTATTCTTGTATTATTCTTGTATCATATTTTATTTTCTAGTGTTTTGTATATATTATTGTTTGTACAATTATTCTAGTATTATTCTTTTAGTATATTATTCTATTGTATTACTAGGCTTAAGATTCTAGTATTATTTTTAGAGCACTCCAGCACTTTCATTTGTAGTAGTAATAGTAGTATATAAGTCTCTAATATATATTTTATTTTCTAGTGTTTTGTATATATTATTGTTTGTACTATTATTCTAGTATTATTCTTTTAGTATATTATTCTAGTGTATTACTAGGCTTAAGATTCTAGTATTATTTTTAGAGCACTCGAACACTTTCATTTGTAGTAGTACTAGTAGTATATAAATGTCTAATATATATTTTATTTTCTAGTGTTTTGTATATATTATTGTTTGTATTATTATTCTAGTATTGTTTTTTAGTATATTATTATAGTGTATTTCTTATCTTATATAGAATATATATATATATATGTATGGTTGCAGACATAGAAATGGCTGACCGTGCTCATGATGATCCTGATTATATGGAAAATGTCATTCAACATATGATCGACGACGGTAGTCAGTACTTTATTGATTACAACGAGATCATGCAAGGCAATCCGACTGAGCAACAAGAGAGCAATGCCCCTGAGCAACAACTTGTCGTGCAATAAGAAGAAAATATTGGCGAGGTATGTCAATGTAAACATATATAATTAATGCATCTCTTACATTAGGTTTTAGACTTACTTGGTTATTAATTTAGTATTTTTGTTTCTATATCTACATGTAGCCTTCTGGATCGACCTCTACGGGGAGAAGCGTACCTCCACGAGGGCCAAAGAAGCCGTTGGAGGGCCGCTATGTAATCTCAGAGTTTGAGATAGCTACAGACAGACCACTTGGTGAACATGCAAATAAATATGTTAGTCACTGTGGATATCTTGTGAGAGATCAAATACCGATTAGTGCTCGTGAATGGAGAGAGAAGCGAGGTGCTCCTGAGATCAGTTTTGTCTCTGATCGTGACAAGGAGTTAGTTTGGAAAGCCATCATAGATGTTTTCACCTTCGACACCAACGATGAAGAGTTGAAGGTGCGAATTTATGACTGGACTATGAAGAAGATGACAGTACTGTTCCAGAATGGGAAGAAGACTTTGTACAATAAATATGTCAAGAAAAACGAGACACCAAATTTCAACCTCAAGCAATATGTAAAGCTGAGGGCCTTCTGGGATGACTTCGTGCAGTACAAAACATCACAAGAGGGCGAGGAACGAGCCATTAGAAACAAAGAGAATGCAAGTAAAAAGACATACCACCATCATATGGGATCAGGTGGTTATAAGAGTGCTGTTCCCAAGTGGGACCGAATGGAACAGGAGATGCTTGCTAGGGGGTCACACCCGAGACAATAGCAAAGAATTGGAGCGAGCGCTCCAAGCATTGGTTCGACGGTTATGGGAGAAGCGTGGACCCAGACACCGAGGCGCTAGTTTGGGGCCAAGAAATATCTAGAGCAGCAGAGAGACTAGTCCGTGCACGAGAGGCGGTCCAGTCTGGTGAGTTCAGGCCTAACAGGGAGAAGGATGAACTCACCTATGCGCTTGAAAATCCTGAGCACGGTGGGCGTACGAGAGGCTATGGGCAGTTCCGTGGCTGCAATCATTCCAAGCCAATCAAGATACCTACAGAAGCCGCCATAGAAAGAAGGATGAGGAGGCAGAGCGGATCCGCCGCCTAGAAGCTTTTGTTCTGCAGTTAGAAGAGCGCGAGAAAGCTCGTGAAGAATGGATACAGGCGGAGATTCAAAGGCAAGTGCAAGCAGCACTTAGTCAAATGACGAAAGGGCAAGGTACATCACAGCCTGAGGTCAACGTTAGCCCCCCAGGCCAGTTGAAAAGCAGCTGCGCATCCACTGAAGTACCAACCATTCAGGATGACACGAAGCTACACTTCCCCATGGATGAAGTCACAGAGGCTTTTACTACCTGTGAGCTGCATGTACCAGATGGGAATGCAACAAAAAAGGTGGCTATCACTGTTGTCAACCCTATCGACCGAACGAGAACTCTAAGAATCCATAATCGACCAGTACCTGGTGGATATGCTAGCGTCTCGGTTGATAGGGTTGAGAAAGGTTGTGGCAATGTGCCTCTAGACATAGAAGGGGGAGACGGAGAGAAGACCTTAGGTGAAGCTGAAAAGACATTTATTTGTTGGCGCAAGCGCTTCATAATTATTCCTCAACATAGGTTTGTGTGTGATTTTACTTCTTATATTATTTATTATGTATTGAAATTAAAAAAAAGTTTGCTCACAAAACTTGTAATTGTTTTCTTTGCAGGGACTCCTCCAACCTAAGTCCAGTTCTCTCCCCAGCGCATCATAGTGCTGCGGGCGGTGACAATGCTGGATCTCCTCCAACACCTGCGGCGGCCACACCGACCCCGCCACCGCCTCCACCACGGTCTCCACCTCCTCCACCGAGGTCTCCAACTCCTCCACCGCGTTCTCCAACACCGAAAAGATCGGCCCCACCACCTCCACCGCCTGCACCGCCCTCTCCAAAGAGTGCACGGTCGGTCCCCTCGCCTCCAAAGCGAGGTAGTCAGAAGCGGTCCGCCCAAGAACGACCGAAGTCATCGGTCCCACCTCCAAAGAAGGCTGCCTCAGCAAAGAGAGCTAAGACACTAGAAAAATTACCTTACGAAAAGAGTGAAGAGGAGGTAATTGCTGCATCCAAAGCTGAGGTGAAACAATTTTTTGATAAATTGAAGGAGGATAGAAAAAACAGCTAAACCCAGAAAAGCCGTACTTTTATGTAAATCCATCGGAACTGAGGCAAAAGGTGGCGGACCAGCAAAAGAAGCAACGCGAAGCTCAGAAAAAGCCAGCATTTTCGGACTATTAGCGGTCTCTGGTCAAGTCTTCACAGCCTAAAAAGAGAGTAGGAAAGGGGGTCCCACAGCTCGGAGAAGTATCAAAACCGGTGCCCCTTTGATTGTGCCAAATCTCAAATGAAGACTTGATGCCAAAGAAATCCTTAGCGTTGTCTGAGCTAGACTCGCTTGAGTGTTACTTTGGACAAAGCGGTTTAAATATGGAAGAAATTGCCGCCATTCTTGGATGTCAAACATTTGAAAAAGCTGAGGTAGTTGATCAATGGAGGGCAAGATATAAACCGGGCAGAAGTCTATTCGACCGTCAGCGTTTACATGAGCTCGGCACACAAATGTTTGCAATAAACAAATGGTGCATTGAGGCGTCTAAAAGGGGAGAGAATTGGATTTCTGTTCGTATTAGACAACATCACTACTTTCGTGGAGATAACCTCATATACGTGCAGTTCGAAGAATTGCACCAATTATGTCACCTCGACGCTCTCGACAAATCTCTTGTCAGCTGCTTTTGTCTGTAAGTATATTTTTCTTTTTATTATACTTCTAACTTCTTTAATTACATGTATATATTCCTTACACACTTAGAATTTGTATGCATATATGCATTCACTAAATGAGAGAGCTCAGAAGCAGAAATGACAATAGTATTGGGTTCGTTGACCCTTATATTATTTTCAAAGCTCCGCAGGCAGTGTGGACAGCAGCTCATGAGACAGAAGTCTGCACCAATCTTATGAGGTTCTCTGTGAACCAAAAAGAAAAACAAAAAATACCTTCCCCTTCAACTTTGAGTGAGTTATATAGTTATTAAGTGCATGCATATTTTATTTTAATAATTATTACTCGAGACAAGTTTTATATAGTTATATATAGGCCTGACTATATATATGTGTAAACAGCTTTCACTGGATACTCATGGTCATTGAAATTCCCAAGAACCGGTTGATAATCTTTGACTCAATGAGAAAACCACAAGAAAATTATCAACAAATGGTAAACATTATTCAAAGGTACGTAATGTCGATCTCAGCTAGAAGAATATCATAATATGACTCTATAATTATTAATTCACAATCCACAATGGTTGTGTGTAGGGTTTGGGAAAGATTCATTGACTGTGAACATCTCAGTGGATGTAAAGCGCCGCTTAACATAATATATCCACAAGTAAGTTCTACTAGCTAGCAAACTTTCGCTACCTTTTAGCCTTCTTATTGTCGTGGTCGTGAATATTTTATATATATATATCGTACGGTGGTGTTTAAGACAAGAAGAGTGGAACAATCTATGTGCATATTACGTGTGCAAATTCATGATGGCACAAGTCAATCAAACACCCACAGAGACGCTCGGAGTACGTTACATGTCTCTTTTCATTATCTTCTGAATTATATTGAATAACTTAGATAACTAATACATTTTTTATTTATTTCAAATTAAAAACGGAATGGTTGAGGGAAAAGGTGATACAAAAAGACCGAATCAAAGCTATCCAAGAGACGCTAGCAGGATTTCTCCGCGAGCAAGTGATCAATCCAAACGGCGAGTTTCACTTCAACGACAACGAAACTCTTATTCCAAACAACGATGATCATTTGTATCGTTTGTAGACATTGGGAGAAAAAACTCTATGTATATATGTGTTACGAATTTTGTACATATAAAACTATATATATATAAAGCTTTTTACATATCTATTTAATTTTTGATGTGGCCTATTCATTTTATTATAGGCAAAGCTTAATTATTAAGCTAAGCCTATAATTTTCATTTATATATGCTTAATATGCGTGTAATATAAATTTATTGTATCAGCAAAAACATGTATTGAAAAACCTATTATTATTATATAAAAACAATAAACAGAACCGAAGAAGTGAACCAAAAAAAGAAACCCTTTAACACCGGTTGGTACCAACCGGTGTTAAAGGGTCATGCAACGTGGCAGCCCTGGTAGGACCCTTTAACACCGGTTGGTATTACCAACCGGTGTTAAGGGGGGCTTTAGCCCCGGTTCCCCGAACCGGGACTAAAGGGTGGGCCTTTAGTCCCGGAAGGACAGCACCGGCTCAGGAACCGGGCAACAGGCCGATCCCGACCAGTGTTAATGCCTAATCCTGCAGCAGTGAGGGTAGGATTTATGTTGTTCTAAATTTTTTTCAGATTTAGATTATTCTTATAAATATTTCATAGCTGAACAGAACCACTTAGTAAGAATTGGTGAAGCCATTTGGCTATAGTTCCAAATACATTCTAATTAAAATAAACTAGAATCATATATTACAAAACACCAAATTTGGAGGTTCTTCTTCCAAATTCATTCAAAATAATAGAGAAAAATCTGTAGGTGCTGAGGGCACTCCCAATGGCATATTTATGGTGGTTTCTATGTGTATTAATTAGACTATAACATAAATATTTTGCTGATGTGTCAAGGGATTAATTGAAGAGAGAGAGGGAAAAAGAAGGAAACCGTTTCTCTGAGGAGAAACGGAGTCCACGCATGGAACGAGACATAGGAAACCGTGAAAATTGCATTGGGGAGACCTAGGTCGTGTCTTCCTCTCTTACGGCGGATCGTTTGCATCACAATGCAACAAGTACTGCATCGCCGCAGCGCCGAGCTGCTATGCAGTAGCCTGTTGCTGCCGCGCTCGCTGCCGTGAAGGTCGCACAGGCTACGCCGCTGCTGTGCTGCACAAAGGAGTTGGCTCCCACGCTGTAGCAGATGACGGGGGTATCATGCGTACGCAAATACGAAAGAAGCTAGTTCAATCAGAAAGAAGCTGCCACCTTACGTATTACGTTGGGAAGAATAGTTTCTTGGGTACAATATCCTAGGATATAGAAACTACCTAGGTTTATGCATTGGGACTGCCCTCAAGGGAGAATTTTATCACTTCGTAGAAGCATCGTTTGGATCTGAATCCTGCAAGAATCGGAATATATTCTTACACCCCAATCGGTGCCCAGCCTATGGTTGGGAAATGGGAATTCTTATTTAAGCGATCTGGTCTAGAAGAAAGGACCATTGCCGACTATTTGCGAGCGCCCAAAGCTTGGGCTGTTATCCATTGTTCAACGTACCTATGTAGATGTATGAATCGTGTGATTAGCAATCGAAGTCGGCAATGGTTAAATTGATGGAAGAAAACAAAGGGTGTGGGTCCCGTCCACGTCATCAGGTGGCCAGGCGTGCGGGCCCATGCCATGCTATCCCGAGGCCCCAGCAGCTTTTGACAGCGGATCCGGACGAGCATGCATGCACGCACCGGCCAATGCAACTTGAACTTGCCTCCACTCTGATGAACCAGTGGGTTAACGATTTGATTAATCTGATACTGACTGTATCAACCAATGGCACCGCCTATATAATTAATCGACATATTCAGCTCGTCTGATCACTCACCCTCACATCTTAATTGCCATACCCTGCAGACTTGCAGCAATCAGCAGCGCATCAAGCATGCATGTTGCCTTGCCGGCTTGCCGCTAGCTTCACCAACCCACCCACCCACTCAACCGCCATTGCCACCGCCGTTCACCTCTTTCTCACCGATGCCACATATATATAGCACCACCACAGACTCCTAGCCCGGATTAGTCTAGCATTGCACAGTCGGTGTTTGCGGGCGTGGCATCATCAAGATTCACAACCCATGGATCCAAATAAACCACTGATTTGGATCGAGGAGATGCATGAGAATCTTGATGATGCTGCATCCGCCAACAAGCGCCTACCATATATACCACCTCCTTCTGGATCTCTACTTCTCTAATGTAAGTAGTCTCAGACAGTATTGTGCTCATCTTCATCATCAATCGAGATCGCCCTCACGGTTAATTAAGGTGAAAGATCGTGCCATCCACCTATAGTTTTGCAATTTCTCATTGCCAATGATCCATCTATATATTTCTTCTCACTTTTATTGTCTCCTCTCCATCGCCTATAATCTGTTGCCCCTGCTTCTGCATTTTCTTATTAGTTATATTTCAGACAATCCTATCTGCTTGCAGCCTATCGGGAGCATCAAAGTATTCCCGGACCGAGGGGAGTACTTCTGATTCCTCCAATCTATCACTACTAGCTACACTTGTGGTCCAACCACCCTTGTTTATTATCGAATATATAAACTGCGCCGTATGTATCTTCCGGTTGTTTGTGTATCTGGATTGATTCCGACTATTCAGAGAGCAACACTAATAAGTTAATTAATCTTTCAGAGTGTATGCTACACGTTATATGAAAAATGGGACCACTCCATTTTACTAAGATTCACGTTGCAACGTTTGGGTGCATGTGTGGTTCTTATTATATTTTATTAAGTGCATTCGTTTCTTAATTCTTCAGCAAAAACTAATGCCATTTTGACTACGATTTCATTATTGTTTGAAATCCTAAATGCATGTACCATCTTAGTGTGGAAAAATTGTATTATACAGACGTATTCAGACACTATTCTCATTTTTCAACGTTTCATCAACTGTCCAACATCAACATTGGTGCAAGGGCTTTGTTTCAAGATGAGACCATGGTCCTGTGTGAATGAATTGGTTAAAATAATAATAAATTATGTTGTGCATGATTGTAAAAGGACAATAACCATTTCCCATGGTCTAAAGTCAAGGAATATTTCTCTTTTACTTAACTTTGTTTTAGAGATTCCTTGACTTGTTTTGTTCCGGTCTATAATAAGAAACAACCATATGTATTGGTCGATACAGAAGCTGAGATAGGATATCAATACGGTAATGCTACTTACGTGACGTCTGGATGCATAGGACGTAGGCCCGTATCTCAATGTCCAGCCCACCGCTCACCTCACTCCTAAAGTCTAATCTATTAGCAGCCCACCACTCATCTTTCTCACCAAATCTTATCGATTCGTTGTGTCCTATCTAGTGGAACTCCTGGCCGGCATCTTCTTCTTCTCTTCCTCAACAGCTGATCATTCTGTGTGGCGCTGCACACCTCATCCTGCGTAGCACTATGCCCCCATCTTTGTGCCGTCCACTCCATACTTGCAGCTGACCGGTGCCTCTCCTAGGGTCGCCGCCGCCTTAGCGCTGCACGCCTCTACCCCACGGATGTGTCCTACGCACAGACTCCCTCTCTCCCTTCCTCCCTTTCCCATTTGCGACCTCCATTGTTACCCCATGCTCTCCAATGATCTAGCTCCCGCTCTCCCCACTAGAGATGAGGACCGTGGCGATAGCTACGACGAGGTAGGTCAGTCCTTCTCTAGATTGAGTCCTCCTCCTCCTCTAGATCCGAGCCCCCCTCTTCTTCCTCCTCGTCCTCCTCCTCCTCCTCCTCCTCTCTTGGTTTTGAGTCCTCCTCCTCCGCATCTGAGGGACGTGGTAGGGGCTAGGGGTTCTAGTGAGCTCGAAGGTGATGGGGCTAGGGGGCCGAAGCAACCTACACCTCGAACCTCGTACCCTTGCTGTTTGTATGTATTTTTTCTGCTATTTCTTCTTGTTGCACTGTATTTTTTGGTTGTTGTAATAGATGAAATTCGAATATTGTAATAGGATTTTTGGGTTGTTGCAACTGATGATTTTCAAGTGTTCTCCATTACCCTATTTTATGGTTTATTTTTGCATTGTTGTAGTACGACTATTTGAGATATTGCAGTACACATTTTTCAATGGTGCAACAAATAATTTTCGATGTTGCAGTTCTTATTTTTTGATGTTGCAGTACATGTTTTTGCAATCGTGCACTACGTATTTTTGCAATATTGTAGTACATAATTTTCGATGTTGCAGTATATATTATTGTTAATGTTGCAGTATATGTTTTCTGATATTGTACTATATATTTCTATGATATTGCAACGTTTATATTTAGATGTTTATACTATATAGTTCTTCTATATGTCTGTGAGGTTTCACTTGAAGTGTTTTTTATGCCCTTAGGACAGTGGGCACGGTGGGGGAACTAGGTGCCTTAGGGACGGGACAGGTTCACGATGGGAATAGAGGACTGAGGCACGGTGGACATAATTTCATTCTATTCTATTTTGTTTTTTGCAAGTGTTTCATTAGCATGTTTTGAGTGTTTTAACTGTTTCGTATTAATGTTGCAAGTGTTTAATTTAGATGTTTCAGAAGTATATCTAGTATTACAGATAGTGTGTTTTAGATGCATGTTTCATATGTTTTATCTGTCTTCAGACGTATGTTGAAAATGTTGCATCCGGATGTTTCGAAAGTAGATCGGGTGTTGCATCCTTGCCTTCGCTTTTTCTGCTCCCTCACCTTCACCTCGTTGTCTCTTTCTCCTCCTTTGGGCACCGACTGGGCCTCTGTCGCCTCTCCCCCTCTTTCTGGATGCTGGTTTAGTCACCTGCTGCAGCTACAGGTCGCATGTATGCACATGAGCAGGAGAGAGGGTGTGAGTAGGGACTCCTAGGGTGGAGTTAGGGCAGCACGGGGTGGGTCAAAGCGGTACGGACCCACATGGGCGGGCGTTGGATGCATGTGCGTGCGGGAGATGGAGTGCAAACCCGGGCATCCAGACACGCGCATCTGTCCAGAAGTCCAGGCGCTAGCAGTACCGATATCAATATATTCTCTTTTCTAAAAAATGATAAGCAAACCAAAGGTGTCAAGGTATTATGAATGTAATTAATAAGTAATAAGTATAGGTATCACTCCAATGTAACCATTCAAAGCTATGGCATGAACCTATCCTTAATTCAGAACTTACTACCTTTAATTTCTCTAAGAAAATATAAGATTTTTTTTCACTTTAGCACTGTGGCCAAGTGTGATTTAAAATCATGGCGGACGGAGATGGAGACAAAGCTCCATTCCACAGCAAAGCCGAGAACAAGACGTCAACTTATAATGGGCTTGGCCCATATTAAATTTAATAGATCAATAAACTCTATGGTTTGTAATATAACACGGTGTATAATTAATACCATATAGAATTTTGATAAAACAATGACTTGACTTATAGGGTGGATTTTATTCGTCTATATTAAGAAGTTGAGAAAAGTACATAGGCGAGCGAGACGTGGCGAGGTTTTGCCACTCAAATCTCATAATTATGGAAGTTTCTGCTTTTGTATTATGATGAGTAATTGCAGCTGTTATGAACTCTTCGCCCTGCCTATCTATCTCTTGAGTTGCCTGCGAGCCTCTTCTTGCTTCTGCGTGCGAGAATAAAATCCTGAGTTCCGTATAGAGAGAGTTTCTCCCAGAGAAACACCACCAGAATCAACTTCCGCTGCTCGAAGGCGATCTCCATCCCTATGCTCCGCACGCATGGAGTAACAAGAGAGCAATCTTCATCTCTGTGCTCCGCGCGCATGGAGTAAGGAGAGCAGGTACCTTCAGAACTGCCACTCGTCTGAGAACCCTATTTGGGGTTGCGGGCGATTAGGTTTTTTGGGGTGTGACTACAAGATTGCTCCCTCCGCACGCTGCCGCCGTCAACATCTCTGGTCCATGCACGTCTGAAAGGTTCTTGTTTGCTTTTGGTAATTGAGTGACAACTTAGGTGGACTAATAGCGTTTACATGAGATACACAGGAGATTAGTCCAAAGACGAATAAGTAATGATGAAGGAGCTCATTGCATATGAGACATGACATGGAGTCATGTGACTAAGGTAGAGAAGATCAAGATGAGACTTGGCTCGATAGACTAGTTGCAAGTGTGAAGGACAAGTCAGAGGCTTTGAAGCGAGGTACCGCGTGTGACAGTAAAGCTTGAGCAAGACTTGGCACCGATGAACCAAGGCAACGGTGAAGAGCAAGTGAGGTCAGGATCGATGAACCAATACGATCACATGATGATATGAAGTGGATCATGTCATTGTGATTGGTTGGTGCATGTGTTGCATCAACATCGAAGGAGATGGAATGGAATGCACAAGGCAAAGGTATAACCTATAGGGCATTTCATTTCACTAGTCTAAGTTGAGTAAACAAGTGATTGACCAGATTTAGGATAAATAGTTGTACTATAAAAAGGAGAAATCTTTTAGTTGTAATGGTTAACCACTAAGTGTGAGTCTCATTTGCATATGCATCGCGCTTAGTGATGTGGTGAGAATACTTGAGAAAGCCCTAAAAAACTATTTGTAAAAATGCTAACTTAGGTGCTCAATTGTTTTGGTACTTCGTGGGAAAGTTAGCACCTTGAAAAAGGATAATTAGTTGGAAAAACAAGCGAGTAGTCACTCCCAAGTAGCAAGGGGTCGACTGGAAATTTCCCTTGCTCTACCCGGATATTTTCATGGCCCTACCTGGAAATTCCGGTTGAGCTCAGATCTACTCGTCCCAATGACCGTGTGCTGTAATAGAGCTGCTTGGCTAGAAATTTAGTTGCCCCAAACTGGAATTTCTGGTGTTGGAGTTCACCCACGCCAACGGTCAAAAGTGTGTTCGCCTAGCAATTTCCTACCCGCACTGGAATTTCCAGTGCGGGTTTGGGCTGCTAAATCTGACCTTTGGGAGCATGAGTTGAGGGATTGGGCTACTGATTTTGACTGTTGGGAACTGAGGTATTTGGGCTACTGTTGCCTTCTTCCTCCTCACTTCTCTCCCCATTTTCTTACTTTCGGGGAGCAAGCAAGTTAGGGTTCCTCCTCTCCTCTCTATCTCCCATGGACTTGAGCTGAAATTTCTTAGAGAGATTGAGAGCCCTTTGTGGGTGTGGATAAGAGGTTGAAGATCCACCATTTCCCCTTCCTCTCCTTCTCATGCTTGGTGCTATTTTGAGTGAGGGAGTGAGAGCCTAGTGTGTGCATTTGGGATTCGCATTTGGTGGTACTAGGAAATCTTTGTGATTGGGGATTTCTTGTTACTCTTGGTGATTGACATCACCTAGACGGTTTGGTGGATTGTGACTCCGTTTGAAGCACGTGAAAAGATTGTGCGATGCTCTGGAGGAGGATTTGTGAGGGGTACGGTGCTCACCCCATGGGGATCATGAAGAGCAACTCTAGTAGAGCGAGACACGAAGGGCAATGAGTGGTCTGGCCGGGTCAAGTGCTAGAGCTTATGGTAAGCACTCCATGTAAGATAGTGTGACTTGCAGGTCACCATTAGCAAGAGGAACGGCTGTAACCTTGGAGCTTGTCTCAACGGGGACATAGCTTGGTGGCAACCACGTGAACCTTAGGAGAAAATCATCGTGTCAACATTGTTCTTCGCATTGGTTTGCAAGTCCCTAACACAAGCTTGTATTTGCATTTATATACCTGTGCTTATGTGGTTGCTCTTATAATTAGTCAGCTTGTGTAGCTTGCTAGTTACCTTCTTGGTTGTGTAGCTAGAAGTAGTTCCCTTGCGTGGCTAATTTGGTTTGTGTAGCCTTGTTAGGCACATTGCTTAGTTTGTGTAGCTAAGTAAGTTGTGCTCTCTAATTTGGCATTAGTTGCCTTGATATTGAGCTTGCTTGTGAGCTTAGGAGTTTTGTGTTTTTACTTACTAATTGTGAAGGAGCTCCCCCGATTGGCAATGTACTAGTGGCATAGGTTTCTGTGACCTTGCTCTTAGATTTGGATAGGTGAGCTCTCACTAAGGACGCACTTGTTTGCTTGTTTACAATCTTTTACAAGGTGCCAAGAGAACTTAGATAGATGGGTATAGTCTTGGCTAGACCGATAGTTTTAATTCTGCATTTGTTTCACTTTGCCAACACGATAAGTTTTAGAAAGGACTATTCATCATCCCTCTAGTCCACATCTCGACCCTTCAATTGGTATCAAAGCCGAGGTCTCTCATTTGTGGTCTCTTCACCGACCCGAGAGGATGGCGGCTTATGGGCTAGATGTTAAGTGTCCATATATTTTTGATGGCACACACTTTGTACAGTGGAGAAATTAGATGACATGCAATTTTAAATTTATTTCTCCTAAAATGTGGTGGATGGTAGATATAGGCTTTTCTCATGTGTTGGATGAAGAGAATATAACTCAAGCACGAGATAAATGCCTAGATCTCAACATTCAAGCTACTAACATTATGTATATATTTGAATGATTACATATTTGGAGAGATCATTAACATGAATACCGCCCATGAGATTTGGGTATTTCTCAATGAGAAATATGGGGCAATCTCCAATGATGATGATGTGACAAAGGTGGAGAAAGATGAGTGTTTAGAGCATGACCACAACACCATGGTTGTGGAGGATTGCGCCACCTCATGGTCAAGTCATGATGATGATGATTCTACCACAAGATCACTTGACAAGGACGATGATGATGGATATGAGAGTGATGCTTATACAAGCTCATCCACTTCATCACATTGCTTCGTGTCACCCGGTGTTGGCAAGGTATCTATGGTGATGTGATTATTAATTGTGATGATCCAAATTTTGAGCTTGTATGTAGACTCACTAAAGCTTTAAAAATGAGATGGCAAAAACAAGTAAACTAAAAAAATGAAAACTCATTTCTAAAGACCACACATGAACAACAAAAGCATCTACTTTATGTTACTACTTGTTCACATGAGGAGCTAAAATTGGCTCTTGAGGAACTTTGTGTTGCTCATGATAACTTGGTACAAGACCATGCTTTTCTCACTAAGAAGCTTTGCAGTGAAGAAACTAACACTAGTGAGAGCTCATCATTTGGGTCAAATGATCAATCACATATTGTTACTAACCCTTGTGATGTAGGCAAGAAGCATGTATCCACCTCTTGTGATGACTTACTATCTATGCAATATTCTTCATAATTAGATGCTTGTTCTAATTCTATGTCTTGTGAGACTAACCTTTTGAAGGAGAACAATAAGCTCAATGAACAAGTGAAGAATTTGAGCAACAAGCTAGAGAGGTGCTATAATTCAAAAGTCACCTTTGAGCACATATTGAAGACTAAAAGAAACTATGGTGACAAGTGTAGCCTTGGCTTTAAGAAGAAGATGACAAAGGGCGAGAGAAAGCAAGAAAAGAAGATAAAGAAGCTCTATCAAAAGAAGCTTTCTCATACCATATGCTATCGATGCCATGAAGCAGAACAACTTGCAAATGGTTGCCCAAATATTGAGAAGCTCAAGAAGATGAAAGAAGAAGAGAGGCTCAAGCATGTCAAATGCTTCAAGTGCCGCACTTGGGGGTCATCTCACCTCAATGTGCCCAACTAAGCAATTGGTGAACCATCAAGTGAAACCTCAACCAAAGCCACAAGTTGAGCAAGAAAAGAAGCCCCAAGCTCAAGTCAAGATCTACCATGAAGATGGTGGTGACATGGGGATGATGAAGAAGACAAAGAAGGGGAGGTAGAAATCAAGATTATCAAAAGTCCTCACCCACATCAAGTGCTTTGGGTGCAAGAATAAGGGACAATTTGCCTTGAAGTGTCCTACCAAGCTTAAGAAGAAGGCTCAAGAAACTCATGAGAGGTAAGGCAATATGAAGCAACACATGAGCAAGGAAGAAAAGGCTCAAGCAAAGAGAAGTTGCTACTCATGCCAGGAAAGGGAACACATGGCTCATTCATGTCACCTAGGTGAGATTCTAAGTCTATTTCAATTGATAATACTAACATGGTTAGAAAAGATGGTGATGGTACCTCTATGGTTGCTATTACAAAACATCCTGCTACTCATTCTAAGACATCGCCTAAGTATGTTGCACCGAACTTGAGAGGACCCAAACTAGTTTGGGTACCATCAAAAAGTGGATAAATATGTATAGGTACCATCAGCATTAGAGGCTTGATTCAATTGATCTTATATTGTTCTTCCTATGATTGAGTCAAGTATTGAAACTTATTACATATCCTGTCCCAATGTCATGATAAGTTAGTGAAGTCCAAATGTGCTACAACATACAAGTGTCATATTAAAGTTGTGATTTATTGGATTATTTTATGGCTTGCAAATGATTGAAGTAAACTCTTGCTTATCTTTGTTGATCTAGTTCATTTGGGTGCATATGAGTTCATTGAATTGGATATATATGCAATGTTGCTTGCTATAAGATGATTGAATGGATTAAATACTTAGTAATCAAGTTTGGATTGACTTGAGTTGGATAATTTTATAATATGACTTTTAGTAAGTGAATTGAATGGATATAGTTCTTGTGAAAGTATTCAATTAAGTTGATTTCAAGTTTGATTCAATTTGAAGAAGTATAGCTCAATTACTTGAAATCTGTCTAATGTTGAAAACTGAGCTAGCTGAGATCAAGTCTGAGTATGAGTGACCAAATACTATTGGAATGGTTTGAAATTTGGTTTGCATTCTGTACACATATGGTAGAAAAGCTGTACAAATTTTATGGAAATTGGATAAGAGATACTTCAGTTTTGAAGTATTTCTTGTCAGCTATAGTGCAGCAGTTTTCTGCATGCAGCAGTGGTGAAAGAATTGAAATCTGGTAGCAATCTAGAAGTCAAATGAAGTTCAAATTTTTACAACTCCTAGATGACTTAGTAAAGCACATCTACACTAAAGTTCGTGGTATTTGGATCTGTACATTGTAAGATATGAATATATCTTTTAAGGGTATAGAATCTGCCTAAAAAGTGACAATTATTAGATTGATCTAGAGTCACTTCAATTGAGAGGTCCTCAAGTTAGAATCATAGTCATAAGTATTTGAGGTACCTAAGTTTAGTTTTGAGTTGGTCTAGAAGCATAACAAGTACTGAGTATAAGGCCATTTGATTGTGAAGTGTACACATCTAGTACTCAAGTTGAAGATCAAGATCAAACTCAAGATGAAGATGAAGTTTAAGTCCTAGTGACTATTGGAGATCATTTGGTTGAAAGAAAAGGACTTAAAGAAGGATACATGTGTAACACCCCAGTGTTATGGTTGCATAAGTCATATGCATAGCATGAGCATCATCTTGTTCTCAAGCATGTCATGATCATCATCTACCTTGAGTCATACCTTTCTATGCAAAAATGTGATTTAAATTGTTTAAGTAGTCTTCCTATGCTTATGTTTGAGTGAACCATGCTTGTGTTTGTGCTCTATGCCTTGGTAATTAGTTTATCTATGCTTAACTCAACCTTGGGAACAATATTCATGTTGATCATTTCTCCAAAATACTTACTTAAGTCATACTTACTCAAATAGGCCCTAGAAACCTCTTTTGCTTAGGCTTCTCAAAAGTGTTTCATAAAATGTTTGCATGTCAAAACTTTCTACAGCAAAGTTGTAGCAAATTTTGTAAGGAACAAAAGTGAAAATGATCACAACTAGCTCAAAAGTGACCCACAAGGCAAAAATTGGGGCTGTTTCCAACACTTAGGAAATTTTCTAAGTCCTGGAACAAAAACAGTTTGCTCGATCAGTTTTGAA
This sequence comes from Sorghum bicolor, assembly GCF_000003195.3. Lineage (NCBI taxonomy): Eukaryota > Viridiplantae > Streptophyta > Magnoliopsida > Poales > Poaceae > Sorghum > Sorghum bicolor. Next base: position 22,210,873 of record NC_012871.2, read on the forward strand.
AACTCCATATCTCTCAATCCAGGCCGATCTGGCTTTTGCTCTAGTTGACATTGTTGTAGAACTCGATTAGAACTCCAACTTTGTCAACTGCATCATCCCCTAATTCGTCTTGGTTTGGGAGATAATTACCGTTGAAGTCGCTCTGTCACACCATCATCGTTTTCTCTGAATCAAAGCCGAGCTCGTTGACGTGGCCGACCGGCGGCAGAGCTCCGTCGACATTTGGCATCCGTACATTGTTCCTGGCCCCGCTCGTCAGCTCCCAGCGTGCGCATGTCCTCCATGGCGACGCCCCGAGCGAAGTGGACACGTCCATTCGCTCTGCCTCGCCCTCTTCCGCCTGAAACTCGCCCGCAGCGAGCTCACCGTCGTGAGCTCACTCCGGCGAGCTCGTGTGCGCTCCTCGCTGCGTTGCAGTCCACCAAACTCCGCCCATAGCTCCGCTGTGAGCCGCTCTCCACTCTCCACCCTCTAGCTTGCCGCGAAACCCACCGGTGAGCCACCATTTCCTTCTTCCCCCAAATCGGGTCGCCGTGACCTTCTTCTCCAACGAACTCAATGCTGGGCTCCTCGAAGCCTCTCGTCTCCTCTGGTTAGGTTCTAGAGGTAGCTTAGGTCCTTAGCTAGTGGTTGCGCCTCTCGGTAGACGCTCTACCCCACCCACCGTCGCCGGACACGATGCGCAGCGCCGCCGTGTTCCGCCGGAGCTGGGGTCTTCCGTGGCCAGCGCGTTCCACAACGTTTCAAGCCTAGCCGCTTACCTAGGAAGCTTCGCCATAGGTCGCTGGTGCTGTAGGAAACCCTAGGTCATGCTCTACCGGCCTGAGGGCTCCGGCGTAACGCCGAGCACCTCCGCCGAGCCGCCATGATCGACGGCGAGCCCCTTCCGGTGGCTCCGCCGTGGGGAAAAGGGGATCAATCGAGTCGCTAGAGTCTGGGGCGTAATGGTACCCTTGGTTTGGCCGGAGACCTCGCCGTCGCTGAGAAATCGCCGGCGAGAGTCGCCTCGGCTGTGGGGAAGATGACCCTGACATGCAGGGCCCGCTATCAGTGTCACCTCCCTTCCCTCCTTTTCTTTTATTCAAATCCTGATTTTTGGCTTTCTTGCAAAAATCATATTTCCTGTTTTTGAGATCCAAAAATTGTGAAATCAATTTTGTGGTGTTCCTTGATATGGCTAGTTTTTAATAAAAATATAAAATGAACCATGTTTTCTGGGAAAAATATTTATTAAGATTTAATCTTGTTATTCATAAATAAATTCATATCTCTTGTTATACTGCTTATTTTGCTATGAAGTTTTTATGGTAGTCTCTGTGTGGTACTAGAAGGCTATGATAAATATTTCATGATTGTTGGAGTAGTACCTCTGTGATATGTAATTTATCATTGAGATATGGCTTGTTTTCTTGTTAAAATCATAGTAAATAATTGGTGGTTATGCTGGTGCTCCACTTTGGTGGTAAACTTGTTTATGGTATTCATAATATGAAAATAATCTGAAATCTGTTGTTTGACACCATATAAGTCATGTTTCTGAATTTATGAAATACACACCTTGTTACATATTAAATGCATATCTTTAATTTGGTATGTGCAATTGCTCTGAAATTTTTATGGTGATGCCTTGATGCTATACATGTGCTTCGGTAATTTTTGTAGATTTTTTAGAGCACTTTTACTAGTATCTTGTAATTATGCCCCTTTCTAGGATTAAATTAATAAATGCCTTGTTAGTAAATATTTGGAGGTTATCATATGATGTTCTGGTTATCTTGTGGTGTGCTTGTGCTCATAAGCCATGTGGTTAGCATTGTTTATGTTTTGGTTATATCATCAAATAATTAATTAAAGGGTTAAAGGCTGTTCTGGACAGCAAAGGAATGATACAGTCTTTACTTGTTGCTAACTTGGTTTTCTGGAGAGCATGTCTAAACCAAAGTTGTTGTAAACTTCATGAACTAGCTATGGTTTAATTTTGGGGTCATTTGGCCTAGGGGTCTAAAAGTTATAGCTGTTCCAAGTCGGGGTTCCAGAAATAGATGCTCTCTGTTTTCTGGGACAGAACCTGGAACTTTGTTTATAAGGCTGGTTTAACTTATGAATCTTGCTGTGATGTTTAAAGATGAATTGTAGGAAATTTTATAAGCTTTCCAGAATGTCCTCACTCATGTTTGTTGGATCTGTCTAGTTTTAGTTATGACCTGTTTACTGAGCTGGTTCTGTTATGTGATGCTTGCTGTTCTAGTACTTGGTAGATTTTGATTAGTTAACTTACTACCTTGTGTGAACTTGTTATAACCGTTACTCCGTAAATGAGTGTCCAGTAAGTTTATTTATGTGTCAAGCATTCATCCTCTTTTATGCACATCTTATTAGTTGAGCATGCAATAGGTGCATCGGACGCGATCGCTTCCTACGAGCTCCAAGCGAACCCCGAAGGCCAGGAGGGCAACCCGGAGGTGGAGGTCCAGCAAGTCGGACTCGAGGAGCCCGAAGAAGAAGTTGAGTGCCCGAACCACGAGCCAGCCTCGTTCGTGAAAGGCAAGCCCCGGAGCATTCTAAGCCTCCCTTTACTTTCGAAAGTTTACTTAATATGTTATATCTATTGCTGCATTAAGTATAGGAGTTGTGATGAAACCTTTGCTGCATTTTTACTCCATCCTTGTCCAGATAACTCACCACACCTTGGGTATAGAGTTAGGATCGAGTAGCAGCTTAGCCATGCTTAATCGGTAGAAGTCGGGTGATTTCCCGTCACCTGCGCGATATAGGGTTGTGTCGGATCACGATGGTCTATATGTGCTATCGTGGATGGAACCTGAGTAAATTGACTTAAGCCAGGCGGAGTTTTACAAGGTTGTAGTAACTCCGTCTGTGGCAGCTAAGGACCAACCGTTGTATGTCCTCTTGTCATGTTGAACGCATGCCTAACACTTAGTTGGCCGGATAACTCGTTCCGACCACGAAGCCGAGTAATATGACTCAGGCCGGAAGGTCGATAAGTATAAAGTGCGCACTACCGGAGGAAGTGCGGTGTGCGGGGGACCATTGGCGTAAGTCCAAAGGCAGGTGAGTTAAAATTCCTGACCTCCCTAGCAGAGTGGTAGCCCTGGGAGTGCGGCGCTTATCGGAACCGCGATTCCGGAGTCGTATCAAAGGTGACCCGTTGGCTCTCCGGCAGGGGAAGCTTGGGTGAGTGATGGGAATACCCCTCCAGCTGGATAGGAATTCGATTCGAATCGCCGTCTCTCCCGGTCAGTGAGAACTTGACAGAGCAGCAGCAAATGTAGCATTCACTAAAGAACTTTGGTTCATAATAATGATGATAGCAAGGAAAAGTACATGATGAACTTGATATGGTTATTATTGCTTGTAATAATCAAGTGAAGTGCTTTAGTACAGGTGCTAATCTAGTGGTAGGCTGATGATAAATAAATATGATGCTCTTACAATGAGTTAACTATAATAAAGGTTTTTGGCAAATGTTGAGTCAACCAGCTCTACTTATATATATTAGCCTTGCATGATCCTTGGTGTCTTTTATGTTTTACTAGACGGGTAAGTCTAGCTGAGTACATTCTCGTACTCAGGGTTTATTCCCACCTGTTGCAAATGATATCTTTTATGATGGCTTCTGCAAGACCTGTCTCCATCCCGCTGGGGATGAGGACTAACCGTTGGGCACGGTTCTCTAACAAACTCGTACCTGCTACTTTTGGATGGATGGCATGAGACTCTGGCAATAACAAGAATATGTGAACTGAACTTTGGAAAGTGTGTGTAATTATTTTGCTTCCGCTACTTCGAACATGTGTTGTAATAACTTGATGACTCTGATGTGGTGCCGCTTCGACGGCAATGAATGACTATGTAACATTCGCTGTGTTATGTTGAATTATTACGATCTTGGTTTGTTGCAAGTTGGTTTGAAGTCCTTCGTGATTTCAATTGACTACCGGGATTATATGGGCTCAAGTTTGGAAACTTGATTGCTTGACGATCGTTTCTACACTTGAACTCTTATAATTTGGTCGGTTCTGTGACAACATGGTTACTCATCATATTAAGTCCATCACTTTATCAATCAATTAAATACAATTCAAGTGAGTATCAAGAATGGCTTTTTGGAGAGAGGTCACTTCTCCCTATGTGATGGGCTTGCCGCCCGAGGTGTGGGTAAACCAAGTGTGGTACTTAGAAGGCTAACATGGAAGTGGTGATCTGAGGGACATTTGAGATACTTAGTTGATGCAATCAAAAGATTGATCAAGAAAGCAAGCAACACCCAAAAGAGAGCTAGTCATGATATTTTAAGTGGTATTCTTATTAGTTTTCTCATGCAAGCAATGATCAAGAAAAGATGAAGCAAGCCAACCACAACAAAAGATAGTGCACTTGATCATATAAGTAATTCTCATTTCATATGGGTGAAGATTTGATCTATCAAATGATATCTATGATTGGTCTTTACCAAGCTTATGAATTGGACGTCACATTGCTATTTGGAGCAAAATTGGAATCTTATTAACTATCCCCTACTCCAAGATATCAAAGGTATCATTGTATTGTACATGATCGTTTCATCCCTTACTAGTATGCGGTTAGTGCATATAGTACATGCTTAATTGGATCATGCATTACAAATGAAATGTTTTTAAATTCATACCCTACCACTATTGCTTGAACTATTAGTTGATCTAGTGGTACGTATATGAGTCTATTCATGAGCTAGTAAACCTAAGTACTTGATCTATGTTGGATTGTTAACAAGTAACAAGTACAACATTGGCAAGATAACCCTTGATATGAGGTGTGAAAAAGATTGTCATTAGTTCAAACTAGACTTTGAAGCTTAGGCAAATCAATTTAGTTCAAGTCAAGATTTAGAAGCTCATGATGACAAGAGTACAAGAACAAGACAACAATGCAAATGGATATCTAGACTTAAAATTTCTTCAAGTGGTATCCTACAATTGGTACTCATGATAGCAAATGTTCAAGATAGCAAGGTGGTTCCATAGTAGAAGACCTTCAATTGGTAGAAGATTTTCAATTGGTATTGATAAGATTTTTCAAAAGATATCACTGTTGACACTTCTTAACACAACTACTAAAAATAGACTCTTAAACCTATCCCTCGCAACGACATCATAATTACATAACATCACTTAAGCTAGGTTGTCATCCCTAACATGATGTAGAAGTGCTGGTATTAAATCTATATGCTTTTCTAGGAATAAGTAAATAAATAAATAAATAAATAAAGGATCTACAAGTGCACAAATAATACCGATGTAGCATTTTAACCAGGAGTATTCTAGGTATTGTTATTTATTTTTTTACCACTGGGAAGGGACTTGCAATGGATAATGAGCAATGAGCACAGCATGTAATCATGGAGACCTTAACCACGTCTTTATCTATCTCACATGCAGGGTAAGTGTCACATAAGATAAATATATGAATATGAATAATAAGTGTCAGAGGATAAATAAGAATTCATAGCCATAAGATAAATATGATAATCATCTCAATTAGATTACTCTACAAGAATAAATCCTAAGTATTCTAACTATACTGTCAAAGCATACATTGATTAGTGCAAGTACACTTAGCATCATCACTAGAAAAGGTTATATCTATGCATAGTGATATTAGCAAGAAAGATCATGAACATAGCAATCACTTCCCTGTAATAATAGTGCTTTGCCATCCTTATAATCACAAGAAGGAATACAAAGCACTCAATAGGACTGTCACTCCCGCGATCTACCTCAAGCTCTAGACTATAAGGGGAAATCACAGATAAATACGGTCTAGGCACCTCGCCTACACAATATCTATCATTTACCCATTGGCCTAATGAGTAAGCGCTATACGATCCTATGCATAAACATAATTCTAATCTAACTATGCTAATCAAATAATCAAAGTAGACTAAGAACAATATAATTGAGAACATAAGCAAATAGAATAAAGTCAATTCTGATATAATCAAATAGATCAAAGTCATATTCATAGTAGCAAGAACTATAATAAATATAACAAAGAGAATAAGAGTTTACTAAAAACTAAAGATTGATCTAGACTCCAAGATTAACTTGACTCCGTTTAGATCTATTCCTATGTAGCTATGCTAAAGAACTATAGAGATCTAATTGAAATGGTGGCTTAGAACCAATAGAGACAGATCCGTTCAAGGGACCCCTCTCTATCTAATTTTTCCTCTTGATCTTCTTAGAAAATAATTATGAACTCTTCCTCCAGGGGGGTCAGGGTCTTTATTTATAGCCCCCTAGGAAGCACCACAACCCTTGGATCAAACCGACTTAAACATGCACTTAAGATAAATCCTCAAAGTTGGTGGAGGCAGATCTGCGAGAATGAATCTGATTGGCCTCTGCCCCTGGGCGGCCACCCCTGATAGGGTGGGGCGCCCGCCCTTGTGTTGAGGGTAGATAAGTACTCTTTTTAACCATCAACATAGCATGAGAAAGGATTAAAATGAGAATACTATCTAGCTATAGGGCTTATTACTAATAGATTTCCGCAAGTTTTGGTGATTGTCTATTTCTACAGGGGGTTATCAGAATAAGAACAAAAGGAGGTCCACATGTCAGATTTACATAAATAGATCATGTGAAATATCAACTTAAGAATACTCAAGAAGGCTCGGGAAGACACCACCTGAAAGGTGGGGCCAACCTGCCATAGGGCAGGGGCAGGCGCCCCACCCTATCAGGGGTGGCCACCCGGCTAGCTGGACCAATGAGGGAGAACCTCATGGATCCTGCCTCCACCGACTTTGAGGATGAATCTTTAGTGCACGTTTAATTCGGTTTGATGTAAGGGCCGTGGTGCTTCCTAGGGGGCTATAAATAAAGGCCCTACCCCCCGGGTGAGGATCATTATAAGTTGTAGAGGCATCCCTTAAATGGATGACATCTCTTCTCTAGAGAATTAGGGATAGACATTCCAATGTAATAGATTAGATCTAATCGTGAGTTAGGGAGAGCGGAGCTACGTTCTACTTGTGGAGGAGTCTTTAGAGTTTTGGTATGTCTTCATATCTCTCCTTTGTAAGACTTATGCTTTAATATATTATCTTCTCTATTTACTTTATGCCTATTTATGATTAGTGTAGTTGTTATATTTTGGCATGGGATCTCCGCTCGTATTGAGTGCTCTAGTTATGCAAGGTAGTGTAGATATGGTGTCTAGGCTATAGTTTACCTGAGTTTGCGCCCAATCCCACGGATAGTTGTGGTAGCCCCAGGGGTGACAGACCTGTCAGGCCTTTGTAATCCACCACGTTCGGGTTGGTGTTTCGTAGAGCTTTAGGTAGCCTTCCCTGAATACTTTCTTCCTAATCTTATTCGAGAGTCGGAAAGGACATGCTGTTCCAAAGTGCCATTGTGTGTCTGCTATATCTTTTCATACACTGTTACCTTACAACTTGAGTAATAGAGAAGTATATAGGAACACTGATCTTTCTCGTTGTCGTCCCGCTATGACTATCTATGCATTTACCATTGAATTCTCTTATATGCACTTAACTGAATTATCTTATAGTATATTATTTACCCCTGCTTTAGTTTAGTTGGCACTCTAAGTTAGTAGATGTAGGATAGTGAATTATTAGATTCATAACCCTAGCTTTCCTGTTGTTGGCATTTCTTAGCGTCACTACTAAAGATAGACTATAAATCCATCATTAGCAATGGCACCAGAAATGTCGGGTGTTGGTATACCATAACTATCATTATGTCAGAGAGATAACCCAAGGCCTTTAATGGCACCGGCCTTAGCAGTGCAGTCTGGTAACAATAATTAGGAATGCCTGATTGACCATCCTAACCATCCTTACATACGATATGCAAAGCTATAGCACGGCGCCAACTAAATGCACAAAGTTTACAATCTTAAGTAACGGTACATAGGTACGCCAATCAATAGTTCATGAATATAAATAATAAAACTGCAAGCGAACAAAACTATCATTGTAGCATTTCAACCCATGAGTATTCAAGGGTTATCGTATTTAATCCCATAGGAGGCCGTAACAAATGCATCTAGCTTGGTTTGTAGCATGATCACTTATTGAGATGCATAGGTAGACATAGTCTAATCAGGGGTCACAGCAGGCTCTTAAAATATGGATAGTGGAAACACTCATCGGGGCAACCTCAAGGAATAAAGAGAAAATAAGGAAATAAAAGAAATAAAGAACAACTACTTGATCTGGCATTGATCTTATATAACTATGCAAAGAATTGTTAGTAGAACATCTAATCAATATAACTAGAGTTAGAACTAAGTCTGAGGCTCTGGGGAGATCCCCACAGCTAGACATTCAGCCGATAGGGACTTTACAGAACTCCTACCGGAATACCCGATCGTGGAGGAATACCAAGGATGACAGGGCTGTCACTACCCTGCCACCTACCCCTCTACCCGAAAGATACCCGCGCATCCGCTGATCTCCGCATACCCGAGCACCTCGCCCGTGTAATTGGAAACGCCTCCTAGCCTCCCGGGACCCCAACCATTCGGATTGACAGGCTCGGCTAAGAGTGGCCATCACATCCCAACGAACCGTTACCCCAATCTTAATCCTTTGTCTATTCATACTAATTCGATGAACGATGAAGAACAAGGATGAACACATCAAGAACATAGCACAATAACTAAGAACTAGTTCATATACTATGAACAAGATATGAACACAACTATACTCTAATTCAATTGCATAATCATATAAATAAGATAAGAACTTGCTCATGGAGGAGAACTGAATTGTATTCATACCAAGAAGCTCTAAGATCCTCCAAGGAGACAAGCTCTCCTTGCTAGCTTTGCCTTGCTCTACTACTGAATCTAAACTAAAGAACAAGTGTAGAAATGTGAGGTGTATTGCTCTAAATGATGGTGTGTGTGTTGAATGGTGTGGAGCCATCTATTTATAGCCCAACAAGGACGTTTCATGGCGATCTAAATTTGGTAGGAGTTGAAACCATCCTATGCATGCCGCCATGCAACCACCTGAAAAAGGTGGGACCAAGTTGCCACCACGGGAGGTGCACCCGGACCATGGTGCGGCCGCACCACTGGTGGGCCCCCCTGGCCACCGCCTTCGCGTGGTCGGTTCGTCTCTGGGCCCTGATCCTTCCCGTGGTTACGGATGGATCCAGTTCGGTGTTTTGGTGGGCTTTTCCATTTATCTTTGATTTGCGCCTTTTCTGAATATGCTTTCTTGAAGTGCGCTTTCTCGTGTCTTTTGTGCATTTCCACGTGTCATACGTGAAATTGATATTTGTAGCAAAACTTGTGGAAAGATTAGTTCAAAGACCTACCATCTATTTATTTTATTTATTAAAATGATGTTTATAATTATAAGATAAGGGGTACCAACAACTCCCCCACACTTGGTCCATTGCTCGTCCTCGAGTGAAGGCACTAAAGACCAAATGGGTTCATCTTCCTTGTGAAAAGAATCTGCATACAGGTTATTCCTAGCTTCACCTGGATTTATGAATTTCAGAGTGTCTACCAAGCTATCTTGGGTAATTGAAACATGGAACAGCTTGGATTCAAATCCTCTTACATAGTCCCTACGCAGAAACTTGGGGTTTTGTAAGATTTTGAAACATAAAGATAGCATATGTTTCTTGAATGATGCTCTCAAGTCCCTCCTAATATGTGAGTGGTTCCTTACCAAGGCATAAAGAGTTGATGCCTTCTTTCTGATCATCCTACTTCTAAAAGGCTTATCTGGAGTTTTGGGTAGGTATGATGGTGGAACTTACTTACACTGCATAAGTTGTTGAGTCAAACCCACGACCATACCAGAGGGAGTGCGCCATACCATTAGATCAGAATGTGCAAGTATGTGGAATTTTTGGTTGAATCCTATCACTACTTTTAATGCAACATTCCTTGCATCAAGACTCTCTTTTGAAATGAGATGAAAAACTTGAGAGGATATGGGCTATAACACAATTTTTTGGATGGGTATGAATATTTCCCTGTTTTTTCCCTTTGGCTTTTTCTCATAATTTTTTTATATATATAGCCCATTCCTATGATTCTGATGAAAATGAAAGAGAGCTTTATGATAACAAATGCAAGGAATGTATATGAATGCACAATTCTCAGGGTGAGATATTGACATTTTTATTTGGTGGATATATGTGCACAACCCTCAGTGTAAGAGTTGGCAAAATTTTGGGTGGATGGAGAAAGCATGTTGTGCGTGACTTCTCAGTGTGAGAGTCGGCTTTTATATGGTGGGTGCAAGTGAATTCTGATCTTAGAGGCAAGAAACATCTCTTGACAGCGGTCCAAAAATTTGACCAAACTCAACACAGAGCAAGCAGCATATGTAGAAGGTTTAATCATGAACAAATATTTGGCCATGGTAGGAATAAAGCTTGATCATTCAAAAAACTTTCTATTGAATTTTGCTTTTTATAAAAGAAAACCCAAGTACTTTGCAAGAACCAACAAGCATCATGTCATCCTACTATATCACATACGTCAATTACTTAGATAAAATGGGGTCCCTATAACAAGTGTTCATAAATCTCTAGGGATATTAGCTAAGAATAAAAAGTATGCAAAAACATATTTGAACATAGGAGACATGTTCGATGGAGTATGAAGGTAACAACATTTTAAACATTTCATTTGAAATTCTTTTTGGGGGAAGAGGGTTTGCACAAACCGAGATTTTTGATTAAATAGTCCTTTCCCCACACTTGTTTTCTTTCCTGTCATGGTTAGTCACAATATATATAGAAAACAAGTGCATAAGATAAACAAACTTTTTTTTATTGATAACTTTGAATAGGCACATTACATTGGAAGGGAAAAAAATATTTGAAATATAAATATTGTGAAAAGGAAAAATGTGCCTAAACAAAGATTTGTGCAGGAAGTGTGGTCTAAAGATCTTCAACAAGGCGACCAACACCTAAGGCTTTAGCGACCTTTCTAAGTTTAGTATTAAACTTGAAGCAAAACCTATTAACATCATCACTGAGGTTCCTAATCTCAGTGTTCTTTTCCTCTAAGTCGTCTTCTAAAACCCGTAACTCAGCACGTAGGCTAGCCTGCTTAGCTAAAAGCTCGACTATGATATTGGGATCATCTTCTTCATCGCTTCTCTCGTACTGTTCTGCACGATGCTTGATTGACGGTTGTGGCAAGTGCCTCCTGATCCTAGGGAGAGGACTAGACGATTTTGTCTTATTGGCCTTGCCACCCATCTTGCTACCAGCATGATTGCCTTGCTTATCACCACTAGGGGCTTTTCTCTTAAGTCCTATGTTGCTAGTGGACGAACGGGCAGTAGCGGGTATGTTGGCGGCGCTATTGGTGGGTGCTTTGTGGTTTGCTGGTAACAACGCTAACGACTTTCTCTTCTCAACATGGACCTCGTTGCTAGAACTTTCTTAGTAAGGTGCTATGTCTAGATTGGCTATGGTCTTGGGAGCATTGATCAGCGAGAGGGCATAGCTAGACATGGTCACTACTGAAGAATGGGAAAGCTTAGCAATCTTCACATGAGGGAGATGAGAAATGGTTGGTGTGAGAAGAGAAGAGGCCTATGGAGGATTTTATAGATGCTAATGCAGTCTCTGATCTAGAAACAACTTGATCGTAACCATGGACGTGATGATATTCAGTGCAGAAGAGGAAGGGAAAAATATTGGGGCCGATTGGGTGCGGCCGCACCACTGGGTCCACCAGTCGGCCTCAATCTTTCAGGTATTTCTTTCCCTCTCTGAGTATTTCGCGATCCTAGTTACGATCAATCGTGATGCACAGTGGAATCAGAGTGATAGTGTGTGGGATAGAGTTTTGAATTTTGAAAACTTTCTAAAAGCTATCACACTATCATGCATATATGAGTGATTGATACCCATGATCACAAAGATTCAAAAATGAAGAAAAGATCATAGGGGCAATATGGACTACTCATAAATACAACAAATGCACCATTTATTCAAAACATAAATAGAAATAAATAAATAAGTAAAAAGAAAATATATATTTATATATTTTTTATAAGTAAAAACTTACCTACGGATAACCTACTGTTACCTTCGGCAAGGGCTCATCTTTATAGTCCGTTGAGCGGGACTCTTCTCCCATTACTTCTTGCTTGATGATGGCACATCCGTCTTGGGAGGAGTAGACGGTTGCACCAACAGGGACTCCACTTTAGCAGTATCACCTTTGGAGGTGTGGAAGTTTGTTCAACCTTCTGCTTTGGTTTCCACACCTGCTTTGATTGTGAAGGCTTGGGGACTTCATCCCTCTTTTCATTGTTTTTAGGAGCTATTTTCTTTTTCTGCTCCTTATTATTTTTCTTAGGAGCCACCTTTTCTTTTGGCTCCGGCTTTTTCTTAGATATTTTTGTATTTTTAATAAGTTGAGGCTGGATCTCAACCTGCGTGATGCCTTGGGGGTTTGGCCCATAGAGGATGCGTATCATGTTGCACTCTTGTTGATGGCGTGGCCTGAACTCGAACTTCTCTTCTTGGCCATTAATGTTGAAGCGGATTTCTCCAGCCCCAACATCAATCTGTGCTCCAGCCGTACTCAAGAATGTTCTTCCCAGGATTAGTTGTGTTTCTTTAGTGAGCTCCATATTGAGCACCACAAAATCCACTATAACATAGTATCCTCTGATCTTGACAGGGATATCTTGAGCAATCCCTGCCGGGTACCGAACTAACGAGTCTGCCAACTAGAGTGTCATGGTGGTTGGCTCCAAGTTGGTTCAGTTCAGCCTGTCAAAGACTGATTTCGGCATGACGCTCACACTCGCCCCCAAATCACATAGGGCGTGGTCGAATTGCTGGGCCCCAATTGAGCAAGAGATTGTGGGGCACCCAAGATCCTGCTTCTTCTCGGGCAGCTCATTGAGTATAGCTGCGCTACATTCTTCTGTCAGCTTGACAACTTCAGTGGACGGCAGTGGTCGCTTCTTGTTGATGATGTCCTTGATGAACTTGGAGTAGGACGGAATATGCAAGACATCCATCAACAGTACACTGACGTGCGTCTTTTCGACCATTTCCACAGAGCAGAGGAACTGTTCATTTCCATCCTTCTTCTTCCTCCTTTCTCTTGTGGGAAAGGGTAGCATCATGGTGTCCCCATAGTTGTTTGGGGTCGGCTTGTCTTTCATGGATTCTTCTGATGGTTGAGCCGGCCCTTCTGCCTGTGTTTCCTTCTGTTGGCATGGCGCCCTTCCTATCTTATGGTTAGGATATGGGGGGATCAGGAGTGGTCTTACCCCCTCTCGTGGTCACCGCATTTACATTTTCCACAAAATCAGGAGAAACAACAGCTTTTGCGGAAGAAGCAAGCTGAGCTACTTTTAACTCGATCTTCTTATTAAAAGCTAGCTAATCTCTAACAGAAAGGGTCAGGCCATCAAGCTTTGTATTTATGTTGACAAACATTTGATCGTTTTCAAAAAGCTTTTTAACAAGATTTCATTGATTTTGGCCTGACGTGGCATAAGATCTTTCAGCGAAGGCTGGGAGGAATTAAAACTGGAGTAATTACCTTGGGGGCAGTTCTGGTTGTTCCACCCATTACCTTGCTGTTGTTGGTGGAACCCATTGTTGATGAACGATGTGTCCTCCTGGGTTCCAGGGTAATTGATCCCCATGTGGCCAACATTCCCACATTCCTCACACGTCATGCATGAGTCGATGGCTTTGACAATGCCGGTGGTAGGAACAGTGGCCTGTCTGTCCAATCTCTTCATTAGTAGGTCTATTTTTTCAGCAAGCAGATCCGTCTCCTTCACGGTATGCATGCCTTTTTGTGTTTTGCGTTCCTCTCCCCAACTCTGATTGGCTACCATCTTCTCAATTAATGTCGTAGCATTCTCGATGGTCAGGGAGAGGAACGTGCCTCCAGCAGTGACATCGACGTGCCCCTTAGACATGGGTGTGAGCCCCTCGTAGAAATTCTGAAGCACGAGCCAATCTTCCATCCCGTGGTGGGGGCAGGCCCGGATGTACTCTTGGAGCCTTTCCCAAGCCTCAGGAATGGATTCGAGTGAAGTCTTCTAGAAGTTTGATATCTTTCCCCTTAGAGCATTTGTTTTGCTCATGGGGAAAAATTTCGTGAGGAATGCCATGAAACATTTGTCCCACGTGTTGACAGCTTCCTTGCTCTGGTAGAACCATTGCTTCGCCTTCCCCGAGAGGGAGAAGGAAAATAAGCAGAGCTTGACACTTTCAGGTGCGACATCCTTGATGATGATGGCTTCGCACAGCTCAAGGAAGTTCTGTAGATGCGCGTTTGCGTCCTCACTTGGCAAACAACACAACTGGTTTGCCTGCACCATCGTGAGTAGGCTAGTGCGAAGCTCGAAGTTTCCATTCCCAGTGTTGACTGCGGGCCCAACGGGTACGTTGGAAACAACGGGGGTGGAATAGTAGCGGAGTGACCTGGCCATGGTGGTTGAAACAGATGGTGCAGGGGTGATTGATTCGACTGTCGACGGCGTGGCAGAGGAAGAAATAGCACGAGTCCTTTTCTTCCTTAGGAGTGCCTCTGGATTGTTGTTGAAGTTTGCCGGCAAGTTGAAACTGCTCATACACTATCCTGTTTTCATTCCAATAAAAAGAGGAAGAAAACAGCAAAGATTTCTTGCTTAAACTATGGCTACCAATGCTTATTTTGTAATAAATGCTAAATACCAAAGCTAGATGTTTGCATTGTTCTTTGCCCTCCCCGGCAACGACGCCAGAAATGCTTGTTGCCATTTCTTAGCGTCACTACAAAAGATAGACTATAAATCCATCATTAGCAATGGCACCAGAAATGTCGGGTGTTGGTATACCATAACTATTGTTGCGTTAGAGAGATAACCCAAGGCCATTCATGGCGCCGGCCTTAGCAGTGTAGTCTAGTAACAATAATTAGGAATGCCTGATTGGCCATCCTAGCCATCCTTACTTACGATATGCAAAGTTGTAGCACGACACTAGATAAATGCACAAAGTTTACAATCTTATGTAACGGTACTTAGGTATGCCAATCAATAGTTCATGAACATAAAGAATAAAACTGCGAGCAAAAAGAACTACCATTGTAGCATTTCAACCCGTGAGTATTCAAGGTTTATCGTATTTAATCCCATAGGAGGGCGTAACAAATGCATCTAGCTTGGTTTGTAGCACGATCACTTATTGAGATGCATAGGTAGCCATAGTCTAATCAGGGGTCACAGCAGGCTCTTAAAATATGGATAGTGGACACACTCATCGGGGCGACCTCAAGGAATAAAGAGAAAATAAGGAAATAAAAGAAATAAAGAACAACTACCTGAGCCGGCATTGATCTTATATAACTATGCAAAGAATTGTTAGTAGAACATCTAATCAATATAACTAGAGTTAGAACTAAGTCTGAGGCTCTGGGGAGATCCCCGCAGCTGGACATCCAGCCAATAGGGACTTTACAGAACTCCTACCGAAATACCTGATCGTGGGTGAATACTGTTGGGTATTTTAAACGCAAACAGAAAAAACCGCAAGCGCACGGATACCGATGTAGCTTTCACCCGGTAGTATTCCAGAGTATCGATTTTCCACAGGGAACGTGAGTGTACTAATTTAGATTCAAGATCGCCCAAGGATAACTATATAATTATTTTTGGTGGGAAGAGAGGAAGTTTCCTGAGAGTTCTCTAATTGATCTAAGAATCAAGAATTACTTCAAAGATTATTTATTTCGGTACATCAGAACACTAACCACAGAAAGAGATGAGAAGGGGTCTAGAAAGGTCTGACTACGGTCCTACAAATACCGATCCGAACGTGGTGGAATACGTCGACCGTTAGGGCTGTCACTACCCTAAGGCTACCACAACAATCTGCAGGATTGGGTGCAATTCCAGGTAATTGCAAGACTAAACACCACGTCTAATCTATTAATTACTATTCTAGCGTTATAAAGACTAGATCACTTGATGCAAGCGGGAATCCAATAAATAACTTGAATGTAAATAAAAGTAATTAAAGAACTCAGGAATTATGAATCGAAGAACCTGGAGAACGACGAAGAACGAACCAGTTGCTGCAAAAGTACAATGTTGAGGAAGATCCGACAGATCCGGCTCCTCCTCCGCTCTCCTCTTCTCTCTCCCTATTTTCTAGATTACAACTAGAACTAACTAGAACTAGAACTAGAGGAACTAGAACTAGAACTAGATGAACTAGAACTAGATCTAGATGAACTAGAGGTAGAACTAGAAGAACTAGAGGGATCCTCTCTACTTGGATTAAGAATTGAAACCCTAGCTTTGATTCTGTAGAAGAGGTATGCTCTCCAGGGGCCAGGGGGCCTTGCTTATATAGTCTTTTCAGATGAATCTGGGCCGTCAGATCAAACCGACATTAATCGCACGGTTTTCCTTGGTCCCTTAGGTCAGTGGAGCATGATCCGCGAAGTTGAAGCTGATTGGTTACTGTAGCTGGGCGGGCACCCAAGGGACTTGGGCGGGCGCCCTGCCCCCGGGCCCGATCGGCCTCCCGTTCATTCCCGTGGCTTCTGGAGACTTCTAGATGGTAGAAAATTGTGCGGCACGTTAATATCTCTATGTAAACCCGACGTGTGGGCCTTTCTTTCATATTTCCTGATAACCCCCTGTAGAAATAGACAAACACCAAAACTCGTGAAATTCTGTCAGATAAAACCCTAAGTCTAGGTGTTGGTTGCATTTGGATCCTTTTC
Source organism: Sorghum bicolor (assembly GCF_000003195.3). Classification (NCBI taxonomy): domain Eukaryota; kingdom Viridiplantae; phylum Streptophyta; class Magnoliopsida; order Poales; family Poaceae; genus Sorghum; species Sorghum bicolor. The sequence continues at coordinate 22,227,643 of NC_012871.2, forward strand.
TATGATTAGTTGACGGTTAAATGTGAGCATTAAGGACCGTCAACAAGCTCCCCCAAGCTTAACCTTTGCTCGTCCCTGAGCAACGATGGACTCAAGAGTTTTTGCAGTGGTTTCATGCCTTAAAGATACACATGCGTTGAAACAAGATCTCATCTCTGGGTTAGGGTAAACTGTTAAAATTTAAATTTACTCATTTTTCCTTCCACCATGGGGCTTGCAACCGTCACTTGTGTCTTGAGTAGTTAAAAGATAGAACGGTCTAATCAAGCACCATGTCTCTTGTTCTTCGATTAACTATAGCTCTGGAGTTTTTGCAGATTTTCAAAGAAAACTCAGAGATTCCTTGTATGACTCTCTCTAGTCTCTCTTTTGTGGTATTTCTGGATCCTTACCAAGGCAGTAATGGTGTATGCCTTCTCTCAAAGTATGTGGTATTTTTGGTATGAGGCATAGTGGCATTGCCTTCTCTCTCACCCTACTCTAATAAGGTTTTGATATCTGGAGCTCATAGGTGGGAGATAGCTAATACATACTTACAAGACATTTATTGCATAGTCAAACCATGGATCCAGAAGAACAAGTCAATAAGTCAAATCAAGATGTGCATGTGTGGCGAATGAATGGTGTATGGTGATGATTGATAACAATAGTGAAAGTCTAATTCTACTTTTGCTCTTTTAAGGGGATACATACCTTTCTTGCTCTTTTGAAACTTTTTGAGCAGAATGAGATGCTCTATATTTTCTTTTTCTTTTCTCTCAGGTGGGTATCTTGTACCCCTAATTCTACTGTCGGACACTTGTCCATTTTTACCTCTCGTCTCACTTTTTCTTTTCTTTCGAGGTTCCGGGCACTTGCCCCTTTTTATTTCCTCGTATTCTTTCTTTTTTTCTTTTTTTTAGAGCACTCATCTCCTGAAATAATATAGCAAGTGGTAGTAACAAGATAACTTGAGCATTTATTTCATAAGGGAAAAACAGAAATATTTTTGGCTATTCTCTCCTGGATTAGGAGTAGAATATTTTTGGGTAGTTCTGGAGGATATATGTGGATGCGTACTTCCAGAGTAGAAGCAGCATGTATGAGTGAACGTGCAAGTGAATCTTGATTTAACCGCATGACAAGCTCCTAAGGGTCTACACAGCTTGACTACACTCAATGCTCATAAGCAGTAAAAAGTAAATGTATGGTTCATAGTCTAATAAGCATGTATATATGGCTGTGGTAGGACTTTAAACTCTCATCATATAGGAACTCATCATGTCATATTTTAAAGATTTTCAAAGATAAAATTCTCCAGAATTCTAGCATCTCTAGGAACAGATAAACAACAGCTCAACCTTCCCATATCATATCCGTTAACGACTTAGACTTTAGATCAAGTACTCTTCCCACAAGTTCAGGTTTAGAGCAAATCTTAATTAATACCAGTCATGCCTAAACTTGAGAGAGATTTTAATTTTTAGAACTAGTCATGGCAGAGCAACTATTCATCATTTCCATGTGAGAGCTTATCATGAGGGTTCATAGCAAACTTTATTTATTTATTTATTTAGCAAACTAAGCAAATATATATATAAGCACAAAATCTTTATTTGGGTTTTTATGATTATGCATCTTTTTATTATTTGAGTAAAATATAAACGTGAGTAGAACACTTAGCTGGATAAATGGGGGTGCTCTCCCCCAAGCTGGATTTTGACGTAATTTCTTCTGATGTAGCTAGCAGGTGACGGAGGTGTATTTGAATGTCGGCTGCATCCTGACAGCGGTTAGGATGTCCTCCGTCTGCTAGTCTTCTTTGATCCTTGAATTCTATGGAGCTCAAATAGACAACAAAGCTTTGTGGAACTAGTTAAGTGTTAGCATAAATATTTAGCCTTTATCATGTTGAGCCTTCTCAATAAATGTTACACTCTTTAGTAGGATCACAATCTTATTTTTACAATTTTATTTTTATAGGACAGAAATATATTTATTTCATTTTTATGCCACCACTGTGAATGTACTTATGGGTTTTATGCCATGAGCATAATCACATGGGGCTTACTATTTTTATTTTCTTTTCAAGATGATATGAACCTGATTAACTAAGCAAACCATTTTAAAATAATTGAAAGGGAAAGGATAACTACCAAGTTTACCTCTTGGCAACACGTTCGGTGTTTTTAAGTCCTCCGAACAGGACTCTCTGTTTTCTCAATCGTCTTGGAATTCGCTGGATGGCGTAGTCGGTGGTTCCGGTGGCGCCTGCTCTTCATGTATAACTATCTTCTTTCTCCACACCTGACTCGGTGCTACGGTCTCCTCAGCACAGTTCTGTTCAAGTTGTATGTCTTCAGACCTTACAACTTCTCCTTCATAGTCTGCCCATCCGTCCTTGATGATTTTAGCTTCTCTGGTTGCGGTTGCGTCGTCTCCTTCTTGTCCTGACCTGCTTAGAGTCTTCAACTATATAGTTAGGGTCAGTAAAATAGTAACGTACCTTCTCAGAGGGGAAGTGCATGTGGACTCCTCCGGTTCCAATGTAGATGATTGTTTTAACGGTGCTGAGGAACAGTCTCCTAAGGATGATGGGTGGATCGTACTCGTCTTCTCCCATGTCAATAATCTGAAAACCTTTCGGAATATCTGATCTGCCATCTGAAGCTGAATGTATGTCGATTTTAGGGGCATGGTTCCGAAGAGGAGTTGATAGGTGACTGCGGCCATTATGTTGACGCCTGACCCGGTGTCACAAAGCATCTTCTGGAAGTTGTATCCATTAATGGAGCACTGGATGTTTGGCATACTTGGGTCATCCTTTTTGGTCAGGAATGGTGACTTAAGTCGATGATCTTGACCTCCTTGAACTGCAGTGACCATCTTAGCTGACTCGGTCCACACTTGCTTGTTCCTGTTCCTCCTGTTGGTCCTCTTCCTTGGTTCATGTTGGGAATGCTCTGAGATTTGTGTAGTCTTGTTCTTGAAGGAAAACGTCGCATTCCTCCCTTTGATGTAGAAACTGATCTTGGCAGCACTAGCATAGATGACAGCTCCCGAGGTGTTCAGGAATGGCCTCCCTATGATGATGGGTGCCCTCTCATCAGTACCAGTTTCTATCACCACGAAGTCTGCTAGGGCGTACAAGGTACCAACTCGGACGCAGAGGTTCTTCATTATTCCCTTTGGGAAACTTAACGTACGATCTGCAAGCCTGAGCATAATGTTGACGCTGGAGCCAAAGTCGCAGAGTGCTTCTAGGAAGTCGACCATGTTGATGGAGATCGGGATGACGGGGTGTCCTAGATTGTCTCTCTTGACCGGTAGAAGGTCAGTAATTACTTTCACAACGGGGTTACTCCAGTAGTTACGTCCTCAAGCATCTCAGGGCAGTGATTGCCTGAGTGTCCAGTATCTCCAGTGTGTTTGTGCTCGTAGATCTAGGTTCTTCACTCGGTGGAGTCTGGGAGTTGTAAAAGTCCTTCATATTTTGCTCAAAGTGTACCTGCTCATAGAGACAAGGCAGAGATCAAGTGCATGGGCCCTGTTGGTGGAAAACACCAACAGAACCGAGAATGTATTTGTTCTCTCTAACCTTAAGCATAGTGAGCAAGACAAAATTAATGGATAATAAAATCATGAGTGTAGCATTTAAACATTTGTCAGATCAGATTGCTCAACCTAATGGAAAGATAATCTATCTATATTTATGTTGTTTTTTTTATAAAATATATCCTCCAAAGATTGAGTGTGCAACATTTTAGCTCATAAGATTAGGAGTGTGGGATCACAAAGGTGGAAGGACTAAACATGTTGAATCGATTGGGTTGGTTAATCTAGAGTTGTAAATCATACATGTTTGTCTCTTTTATTCATGTGAACGCCAGAAATAAGGAGAAGCTTATAAAAGTGATAGTCAAGTACCTTAAGATGTTACCTTACTTGAAGAGTGATGGTACAGTATCAACTTATGGAAGCTTTCCTTTCTTAGCGGTTGTGCATCGTGTTTGTGGCACCCTCCATGGATCATCTCTTGTGAGCTATGCCTTCCTTGTGTAAATTGTTAAACTTCATGTGTCTCTCTCGTTATCTCCAATGTGAGTTTATCTCAGGACTTCCCAGGTCGATATTGAAAGTTTTCCTGCACGGGTTAGTCCAACAAAATATCCAATATCTACTATAGCATACTATCGGCTCAAAGATCAACCTAGACACCATGTCTAATTTGATTTAGGATGGAATTTTAACCTAAGCATCATGCTTAATTTAAAATCCCTTGGAAGTAAGATCAACATTCCTAACTAAGCACCATGCTTAATTAAGAGATAAATGAAACTACTCCAAACCTAAACATATACTAAAGCAAATAAAGGTAGCATGAGAGCATTTATAGAGATCTACTCAAGTGGAGATGAAGTAGTGTGATTAGTATTTAACAAATTGAGCATGTCTCAAAGGTAGGGACAACCATCATAGCAACATGGCAAAGGATGTTTTTATGCGAAGTACTCCCCCAAGCTTGAATTTTGCAAAATTCAAGATTGGATGAATTTAATTTAATGTTGCATGATGATTGGTTGGACATACCTTGTGCTTGTCATTCATCCGATCTTCTTGCTCCCATCCTGGAAAGGTTAGTGACAAGAATACCCGAAGGAATATTTTTACAATTATCCTTATATGCTCAACACACAAGGTGATGTTGCAAATAATTAAAAGCTCATGTTACAATCTGATCAGTGCTTATTTTAGGACACTAAGCTTGTCCTTGGGAAACCATCAATTTATGTCGGCGAAGTGGTTTCCCCTCCAACGCTGACCTATATCAAGATAAACTCAACGAGATCTGCAATATTTCTTATAGACATATGCATCGCCAACTGCCCTTTTAAAGTTTTTATAAATAGAAAGGAAGACGGGGTTGGAGATCTCGAATGTGGTGATGTTGGAGAGACCAATGGATTGTGAAGATGTTGCATATGAGCATGGAGTAAATGAAGTGGCTATGAAATAAATTCCATGCTCATTAATGCTTAGAGTGAAATCCATGTGGTATGGTGAAAGTGATAAGGTGAGTGTGGTAAAAAAGGAAAAGAAAAAGGATACACGGAAGACTTGGTTCGAAACTAGCACAGCTACCATTCCCCGGCAACGGCGCCAGAAAGCTTGTTGGGTATTTTAAACGCAAACAGAAGAAATCCGCAAGCACACAGATACTGATGTAGCCTTCACTCGAGAGTATTCCAGAGTATCGATTTTCCACAGGGAACGTGAGTGTACTAATTAAGAATCAAGATCGCCCATGGATAACTATATAATTATTTTTGGTGGGAAGAGAGGAAGTTTCCTGAGAGTTCTCTAGTTGATCTAAGAATCAAGAATTACTTCAAGATTATCTATATCGGGACATCAGAGCACTAACCACAGAAAGAGATGAGAAGGGGGCTAGGAAGGTCTGACTACGGTCCTACAAACACCGATCCGAACGTGGTGGAATACGTCGACCGTTAGGGCTGTCACTACCCTAAGGCTACCACAAGAATCCGCAGGATTGGGTGCAATTCCAGGTCTAATCTATTAATTACTATTCTAGCGTTATAAAGACTAGAGCACTTGATGCAAGCAGAAATCCAATAAATAACTTGAATGTAAATAAAAGTAATTAAAGAACTCAGGAATTATGAATTGAAGAACCTGGAGAACGACGAAGAACGAACCAGTTGTTGCAAAAGTACAATGTTGAGGAAGATCCGACAGATCCGGCTCCTCCTCCGCTCTCCTCTTCTCTCTCCGTATTTTCTAGATTACAACTAGAACTAACTAGAACTAGAACTAGAGGAACTAGAACTAGAACTAGATGAACTAGAACTAGATCTAGATGAATTAGAGGTAGAACTAGAAGAACTAGAGGGATCCTCTCTACTTGGATGAAGAATTGAAACCCTAGCTTTGATTCTGTAGAAGAGGTATGCTCTCCAGGGGCCAGGGGGCCTTGCTTATATAGTCTTTTTAGATGAATCTGGGCTGTCAGATCAAACCGACATTAATCGCACGGTTTTCCTTGGTCCCTTAGGTCAGTGGAGCACGATCCGCGAAGTTGAAGCTGATTGGTTACTGTAGCTGGGCGGGCACCCAAGGGACTTGGGCGGGCGCCCTGCCCCCGGGCCCGATCGGCCTCCCGTTCATTCCCGTGGCTTCTGGAGTCTTCTAGATGGTAGAAAATTACGCGGCACGTTAATATCTCTATGTAAACCCGACGTGTGGGCCTTTCTTTCATATTTCCTGATAACCCCCTGTAGAAATAGACAAACACCAAAACTCGTGGAATTCTGTCAGATAAAACCCTAAGTCTAGGTGTTGGTTGCATTTGGATCCTTTTCTATGATTAGTTGACAGTTAAATGTGAGCATTAAGGACCGTCAACAGCTGTCACTAGCCTAGGGCTACCACAACAATCCGCAGGATTGGGTGTAATTTTAGGTAATTGCAAGACTAAACACCACGTCTAATCTATTAATTACTACTCTAGCGTTTCAAAGACTAGAGCACTTGATGCAAGCGGGAATCCAATAAATAACTTGAATGTAAATAAAAGTAATTAAAGAACTCAGGAATTATGAATTAAAGAACTTGGAGAATGATGAAGAACGAACCAGTTGCTGCAAAAGTATAATGTTGAGGAAGATCTGACAGATCCGGCTCCTCCTCCGCTCTCCTCTTCTCTCTCCCTATTTTCTAGATTACAACTAGAACTAACTAGAACTAGAACTAGATGAACTAGAGGGATCCTCTCTACTTGGATGAATAATTGAAACCCTAGCTTTGATTCTGTAGAAGAGGTGTCGGTGTTTTTCCCACGGGGGGTCACACCAATGAGTGAATTTGTATGCGTGCTCCCTTGTCCAGATGGTGATGCAAAAAGACACAAAGATTTATCCTGGTTCGGACAAGAGAAGGCCCTACGTCCAGCGGGGGAGGAGAGTTTGTATTATTCTGCACCTAAGTGCTTGTACAGGGGTGAATACAAGCGTGGTATGAAGTAAGATGGAGATGGGAGCTCTACTGCCTGTGAGTGTTGTCCTGTATGTTTGCTCCCGGGCCTCCCCTTTTATAGGTCCAAGGAGAAGCCCAGGGTACAAGTATAGGTGTCAGAGTAGGGGTCGATAGAGGCATGGCGTGCGGACCTACTCGAGGCCTCCGTACCGGCGTGGTCTCGAGCCGTCCCATCTTGGTAGCTTGATGATGATCACGCGTGCCCCTGCATTCTGCTCTGTGCACCGTCTTGGACTGGTTTATCTGTTGCACGCCAGTACGTCATGGCGGTTGATATGTTGGAGTGGTTGCAGTGTTGTCATTCGACGCCCAACCCTTCCCCAGGAAGGAAACACGTCTGGTCGAGGGTCGGATGCCGTGTCGCGGCCTGCTATCCAGAGCGTTGACCTTAAATGTCTCGAGTGGGTCTCGATTAGACGTTCCATCCCTGCTTCCCGCGTCCTGACATGCTCTGGGTTGTTTGGTGGGGAAGGCTGCAAAAAGAATGACGGGACGGGTGCCTGTTCCCTATCACGCTTCCCGTGACTGGTGTGTTAGGTGAGAACGCGACAAGCGCATTAAATGTCCTGGTTCCCATGCGCGCGTCAGGCGGCGGGTGGCGTCCTTGCGCTCGACGCCTCCCAGTTTGCTCGAGCCTATTTCCGTGTTCGACGGTAGTTGGCGTTCGAGCCCTGATCGATTCGCTCGACGCCCTTTCCGTCTTCAAGGCTGCGATCGTCGATGACCATACGCGTGACGGGGTAGTACGTCGAATAGGGGGCTTTGACTTGTGTGCGGGCGATCTCGTTATGTACATCAGTTAGGATACCCCTTACTGATATCCTCGACAGTAGCCCCCGAGCCTCCATTTGAGCGCTGGCACTCGAGTGGAGGCTGTATTTTTGTGGTCGAATTTCCGTGGGGGCGCGCGAGCGACCCCGTGGGGGTAGCCCCCGAGCCCTTGGAGGAGTTTTTTGACTCCTTCGAGGGTTATATCGCCTAATTCACAGAAGCGCTGTCGACACCAGTGGTGGAAGGTTCTGTTTGGCTTGTTTTGCGCAGGGGTTTCGACGTACTCTCGATAGAGCGAGCGTCATCCACCCTAGATTGGGCTCCTAACGGGTAGTCCGAGTGAGAACCTGTGCCCCTTTCGAGGGGGTCAGCTGTAGCCCGGAGGCTTTCTTATAAAGCGGGGTTGACGTGGTCGGGGATGCTAGGCTCGTTCGATAGAGTCCAGTGGCTCGATGCCTCCCGTCGGGGGGATTCCTCTCGACTGTCTCAACCATACCTCGGACATCCCTAGCGAGTTCTCGAGGCGGGCCTCAATTTTCGACCACTCGCTGGGCATCCCTGACTCTGGTGCTCGAGATCGGCTGTCGAACCCTTTCAGCGGGTCAGCCTGCGGCCTCTTGAGGCTTTCGTCGGTACGTACCTTGGCTTACAAAGGAAGGAAAAGGTCGTGGCGGTTCGCCTTTCGGCCCGTTGGGCGCATCTTTTTAGGCGGGAGCCGTTGCGACACTGTATCGGCGTAGAATTCGGAGCGCCCCGTCTGTGAGGAGGAAAAAGACCGTTAGGTGGCGTATTTATGGGGGGAGTTACCTCATTTATTGGATCTGTCCGTTGGTGGGTCGCTGCCTATAAATCTCCCATGGCCTTGCCGCCGTTCTCCCTTCCGCCTTCTGCCTCCATTCCTGCCTTAGCTCCCTTGCCATCTCACGCATGCGCGCACCCCCTCGAGTAGTAGCGAGTCCGCCTTCCGTCCACCCAAGATGCCTGTGAGACTCGTCGCCGCCGACGACTAGCGCCCATCGTCGATGACGGAGCACCGGATGCTAGAGCTCGAGAGGGAGGGACTCCTGCGCCACCGCACATCGCTGTCGTCAACGGAGTGTATTGCCCCACTAGCGGACCATAGGGAGCCCAAACCGCCCGAGGGCTACGTGGTTTCGTTCGCCAAGTTCCACCGCCACGGCTTGGGCGCTCCTCCGAGCCGCTTCATGCGGGCGCTTTGCCTCCATTACGGGGTGGAGCTCCAGCACTTCCCCCCAAATGCATCACCGTCGCGGCAGTCTTTGCCGCGGTGTGTGAAGGTTATTTGGGGATGACGCCCCACTAGGAGCTGTGGCTCCACCTCTACAGGGGCGAGCTCTGAAAAGCCCCCACTAGGACCAGTAGCGTGAGGAAACCTGTGCGGGCGGGGTGCCTCAATCTCGTGCTGAAGATGGGGAAGACGGAGAGGCCGCGCGAGTACATCCCGATGGGATTGTCGACGAACCACGCCGGATGGGACACCCAGTGGTTCTACCTGAGTAACGAAGATGATCTCCTACCCGCCTACACCGGTCGCCTGATCACGGAGCGCCCGGAGAACTAGACATACGGCATCGTCCAAGTCCACCAGTCACGGCTCGACCCCCTCCTCGATGCCCTGAAGAAGCTACGCTTGGAGGGCCTGTCCGCCGCTCTCGTGCTCTCGGCCGTCCATCATCGGAGAGTTCTCCCGCTGATGTCTCGACCGCTGAGGATGGATGAGATGGGGCTCGGCACTTCGTCCTAGGACCTCGAGGCGTGTCGGATGTCCAACGAGGCTCCGGCGGATGATGAAGTTGCGGCCCGGGTCAGGGCGGCCGTCGTCGGTGACTTCCAGCCGAAGCACGTCAATGGCTTCCCCATGAGGCCTGATGCGGGCTCGATCGATCTGGTACGTTCTTTTCTTGTATGTGGCTTTGATTCTGGATTTCCCTGGCTTCCCTTTTTAAGCTTGTCTCTGTTCTCGCAGGGACCGATCGATGTCCGGTCCTCGAGGCCTCCAGTAAAGGAGGACAAGGTCGACCGCGACAAGCAGCGCCAGTCCGTTGAGAAACAAAAGTTCGTCAAGGACTTAGAGAAGAAAGAGAAGAAGAAGAATCTCGACCACCAATCGCTGGAGGCGCGTCGAGCCAAGTCCAGGCAAAGGGGGGAGCCTGAAGAAGAATCCCCCAGTGAGGATGACGGTGGAGACGGCGATGACGATAGCGACGACATCGAGGGGATGGCGTCTCGCCTCGACCGGATCCTCGAGGGTCCGCCTAGTAGCGACGTCGACGCTCCGAGGACGGGAGCGCCGAAGGAAGGGCCAGGCGGATCTCACCGCCCCCGCACTGACACCCCACCCGCGCCCGCGCCGAGTCGTGCTGCCCCGCGCCCCCAACCTCCCCTGCACCAAAGGCGGGTGGCTGGGCTAAGCCCTAGGCAACGGGGCTGTTGACCCATGGCCGCGCCGCGGCCTCCGAAAAGGGAGAGACTGGCCGCAGGAGCGCTAGCCCCGGAGCTCGCCCGGTGGGAGACGCTGGACCTAGGCCTGCACCTACCCGCGAGGGGTCTGGAGCCTTGACGCGGGGCGGCTCGAGGCCTGCCATTCGAGGCACAGGCAGGCGGGTCGTGCTCCCTGTGGGGTAAGTTTTTTTTCGACGTCGTGATTCTCATCCTCCTATTTCTTTGCGTTTTCTCGTATAACTGTCTCCCTTACGCCCACTTCTCTTTCCTCAGGCTGAAACGGATGCTTGAGCAGGCCCAGCCTTCAATGGCGAAAAGGCTCAAGGTGGGAGCGACCTCCAAGGATTTAGGTTAGTTGCTTATCCCCTTTCTTATGGGATTTGTGTTGCTCTTACGTCGACCACCATAATGACTGACCTTTGTTTTGTGTTTTGTAGGATCTTCCGACCCTCGACGACCTACTGGTGCTGAGAGTGTCGCGCCCCGTCCCCTGGCGGGTGAGTCCGTCCCGTCGTCGCCAAAACGGGCCGAGGCGCCTCAGCCCCAAGGGCAAGAGGGAGCCCCCGAGCCTCCCCGATCGGGGGTTGAGGCAGATCCGATCACTATAAGTGATGGGTCTGGCGGCGACGGGTCTTCGAGGGACGTCCGCCCTATGGACGAGGAGGCCGAGGCTTCTCCCACTACGAGACGGACTCCTTGGCCCATCGTGCTCCGCTCTGTTGAAGAGCAGAGGAGGAAAGAGGAAAATGAGCGTGAGCAGAAGACGCGGCATCAGCCACAGGAGGAACAGCAGCTACTGTCGGCGGAAGGAGAGATGGGGCGGTCGTCAGCGGGACCCGAGCTCGAGGAGCTGCTGGACCCCCAGGAGCAGCAGCGGCACAGGGGCCAGCCGTCGGATGAGCCGCTCGAGCCTCCTCCTCACAGTCCGCCCCAACCGGTACTATCGGCGCCGCAAGAGCCCGGGAACCAGGAGGAGGATCTGCCAGTTTTCGGCCCTCCGACCCCGGCATGGCTCCGTCCTGGGGCGCCCGCCGCGATCCCCGCAGAGTCGGGGCGGGCGGACGGCGTGGTGGCGCTCGCCTGCATGATGCGCACCCCCGTCGACCCTGAGTCCGAGATCAGGAGGACGATCTACGGTATGGACGGAATCGCCCCGGGATTCCTCCGGGAGCGTTGGTCGTGGGAGGATCGTATTCCCGCCGAGGAGGATGAGGCTGGGACATCGGGCGGTGGCGGAGGCAGCGAAACCGGCACCTGGAAGACGGTGGATGACGACGGGCGGTTCCCCTCCCTCATCGACTTGTTCCTACGCCACGGGGGGTCACTCGAGACCGTCGAGGAACTCATCCGCGGCGTCAAGGCGCGGGCCGACCAGGAGATGGAGAACTGGTGCCCCGATCGGATCCGCATCCGGGCTTCCACCGATCCATCTGAGCCCAACATTTTTCTAGACGATCGGAAGGAAGCCGAGAAGTGGGAGCACGTCGAGGAGCTCCGCCTTTGGATAAAGCACACGGTGGGGCTCCTGTCAGACATTGTTAACAACGGACTCGGGCCGGCCTACTTTGTAAGTATTTCACAGTCCTTTACTCTTTATGGAATGTTTGGTTTTTGTGTTCTAACTGCTCGATCGCCGGTTCACAGGACCTGAAAGAGACCTCCCGCATTAAGTCGAGCTTCATCCACGCTACGAGAGGCGGCTGGGAGCAGCTCCCCATCCTCAAGGACCAACTCCTGGAGTCGCAGGAGAAACTACTCAAGGCTTATAAAGAGCTGTTGGCGCTCGAGGAGGAGAAGAAGGAGAGGGAGGCTGCCCTGGTCGAGGCTCAAGAGGCCTCAAGGAAGGTTGTGGAAGAGGCTGCGCTACTGAGGGAGCGGGCCATGACGGTCGAGGAAGCCGCGTCCAAAGCCCGAGAGGAGGCCCTGTCCTACAAGAGCGCGGCTACTGACCTAGGTAAGGAGAAGGGCCTCCTCCAGACTGAACTCGCCTCCGCCCGGGAAACCTTCCAAAGGAAGAAGGTGGAGTGCGTGAACGGCGAGATTGCCAGGAGCGCCGCTAAGGAGGCCAAGAAGAAGGCTCTCGAAGATCTCGAGGCGGAGCGGGCTCGGTCCCGCAACCTTTCTGACGACGTCGATCGTTTGAAGAGGGCGCTGCTGGAGAAGGAAGGTGCCATCGCGTAGGCCGGCAAGGCGATCGAGGATCTACGCGTCGCCAACACCGAGCTGGCGCGCTCCAACAGGGAGGTCGAGAGGGCCAACACCAATTTGGTTGGCGAGAACACGGCTCTAGAGGAGAGCATCCGTGGTACGCTTCTACTATCGAGTTTCCTTTCTGAGGTGTGTTGGGTGTTAGCTAATTTCCTCGGGTTGGTCTTTGCAGGGCTTAAGGACGAGCTGTTGGCCGCCCAAGTCGAGGCTCGCTCCGCCAAGGACTAGCTTGAGGGGGAGGTCGCTCTGAACAGTCGGCTGCGGACGGTGATAAGCGACCTCTCAGCCTCCTGGGAGCTCGAGCCTGTTGACGAGTCGAGGGAGGAGGCTCGAGGCGACGCACTCGTCGACCAGCTATGCTACCTTGGAGCTACGCTGAGAGACCGGGTGCTGGACGCTCTTCACGTCGGAGTGAAGCGGGCGATGGCGGTAGTCTCCTCAGGCTTCTCTTACGACATGGAGGTGGTGTCCCACGTCTTCGTCACCGACATCTCCAAGACTGACGCTGTAACAGAACCGACCAAATTATAAGAGATTAAGCCTGACAGTGACCATTTGCATAGTCAAACCATCAAGCTTAAGCCCATATAATCCCGGTAGTCCGTGAAATCTCGAAGGATTTCAAACCACATGGCGTACAGACGGCCAAGATCGTAATAAGTTTAGCGGTCGCCATCCACAAATACATCCAGATTACAACATTCATAAAATACATCGGAGTACTTTAAGTCATTACAAACCAAGTTCGTAAGTAGCGGAAGCTTCATAGTTCGAAAATACAACACACACACTTAGTCTGATACAGTGCCATAATTCGGTCATTCCCACAAAAGCAGAAGAGAAGATGGAGTGACCATCGCCCTTGGTCTAGTCATCACCCATGGCTGGATACAGACAGAGGATGCAATAACCATAGTACATTTGACCATCTGCAAAACAACATGGGAGTAGAACCCTGAGTACGAGAATGTACTCAGCTAGACTTACCCGTCATAAACTTAAAATAAAGACTCTTCAAGGATCATGAAGGCTATACAGTGGGGTAGCTGACAACCATTTTGCAAAACCGCAGGATTTTACTATCATAACCTACATAAATTATTCTTCTTTCAATTTGCTCAAGTTGAAAGTATCATTACCTATTATCTAGGTTTGCACCTGTACTATTACAAGCAAGTATAAGGATATGATAGTACCTCCTCATAGCATTCATAAACCATTTATCATTATAACCCAACTGTTCCATAGTCCTTACTACGAGGATGAAGCTCATGTCAAGTGCTCACTATCCAGGAGCGATGGCGATTCGAATCGATTTCTAACCAGCTGGCGAGTTTATTCCCCACACAAACCACACTCACTGATCAAGTGAGCTACAGGTCACCGTATTGCACTATCCAGGACCAATTCACGGGTTCGACAGGCACCGCCCGTACCTGAGGACCGTTCCGGTGAGTGAGGTATCCAAGGTATACCAAGGTTGCGCGCCGCGCCCTCGTCGTTCTCCTCAGCCATCACCAATACAGCGCGTACATCGGGCTGATTCCCGGCCCGGATAGTGCTCAGGCTTCGCGGTCGGATCGACTTATCCTTCCAGCTAAATGTGGGGCATGCGTTCAACATGACAAGAGGGCCGTCAACGATCGGTCCTTAATCGACACAGGCAGGAGCACTATGGTCAACCCACCATAAGACCCTGCCCGGTCTCTAATTACATTCCACACTTGGTTATTCTTTTCCCCAAGCAACCACTGCTTAATCAAGCAGGTATCCACCTATATCTCGCAGGTGACAGGGAATCACCCGACTTCTACCGGACTAAGCAAGCTAAGCATAGACTCCGTGCCTATCTACATAGGACAAGGTAGGTAAATGAGTAGGGATAACAAGGAGTACATATGCATCATCGGTATCAAGCAATTCCTATCACTTAGATGCAATATAGTAGAACAAGTATAGTACATCATGTAAGTTAGCGAGAATAGGGAGACTTAGAATGCTCCGGGGCTTGCCTTTCTCAAACGTGCTGGGTCGGTGATCCGGACACTCCTGTAGTTCCTCTCCGGACTCCTGTGCTTCCGGAGTTTTCTGCTCCTGAATCTCCTCTGGCTCCACGGGTCCCACCTCGTTCTCCTGCGAGCGTGTATGATGCATGTGTGCTCATGAGTGGAGTGCGAGATGCCCGAGTGGATGCTTGTATGAGAAAGTACCAAAGGGTCATGACATGATGCGTAGGTGATTTAATTGGTCATGCTCTTTACAAGGTAGTCAACATCATCCAAGAGTAAGCAATTGGATTAAACATCTAGTGCATCCTTTTCTACAATTATTTTTCAAGTGTGACCAGCAACCCACAAGTTGCTTCAAAGATACACCAAACCCAAACTTATTCTATTTAACCTATACGTAACAATTCATAATTTTCTTTATTCATTTCTAGGCTATCAAAAATTGCATGCAGTTCTGTTTATCAATAAATCCCACAAAAATTACAGGGGACTATCAGTCAAGCATAAAGTCTACTGTAAATTTTTCATAATTTTTGGATACTTATTTTGAGCTACAAAAATCACAGGATTAATGAATAAGGTAAGTATAATTACTCTACTGTGATATAAGTGTCAAACAACAGATTTCATATTTTTACAATTTGTCTAATATCATAAGAAACACCCACAAAATTTTCCAGATTAATTGCATGATCCAAATAATTTCTAAAAATCATAAACCACTGCCATGCAAGCATTTAAATTACCATAAATTCATTTATACACCAAATAATGTGTAGCAGTATTTTCCCAGTGAGTTAACATACATGCAAATCCCATAAAACAAGTTTCATATTTTTCTGAGTCATATTTTAATTACTGTGCATTTTCCAAGTTTAGCAAAAACATGGATTAAATATATTCATACAGAAAAGTTACTCAAACATGACATGCAAACATACTAGGCTATAGATCTGGGAACAGGGAACACACCAAAATTTATTTCACAATTTTTGGAGCTATATTCCTCAAGATATGGATTTTTGAACATTTAAATCATTTTCCTGAAAATTATTTTTCTGAAAACAAATCAAATCCACCCCGAGACCGGCTAGGTGCACCCGGTGCAGTGCACCCGCAGTCGCTGACGAGCGGACCCGCCTGCCAGCCGGGCCCGCTGGTAAGGACGCAGAGGGGGACGAACTCCGGTGAGCCGGAGCTCACCGTCGGCGACCCCTTTCGGCGAATCAAGTGGCCCTACACGCTCTACGCCTCACGGTGGACCTAGCGCACCCATTTGCGTGGCCTAAAACGGACCGGACCAGGCTCGCCACCGGCCATGGTGGAGCGGCGGCGCTGCTCACCGTCGGCACGAGACGCTGGCCCGGTAGAGCGTGGCTGGAGTGGCTCGCGAGCATCGCGGTGCCAAGGCGAGCACCATGCGCCAACTAAGCAGCACCAAAAGGCATAGAGGTACGCAGATTACGTGCGCGGCGGCGGAGCTCTCGCCGGAGAAGAAACGAGGGCGAGCTGGGCTCACCGTGCCTCACCGAACGCTCGAACGGGTGTTCCGCAACGACGGAGTGAGGGCGGAGCTCGGGGGAGAACGAATCGAAGAATGGCACACGCACTGGGGAGGAACGGCCGAGGCGGAGCTCGGGCTCCAATGGCGACGGCGGCGCTCTGCGCGTGCGGAGCGAGGGCGAGAGAGCGAGAGAGCGAGGGCTGAGGGGCGCGAATGGCAGCGAGGGCGGAGGCGGGCGCGGCCGGGCGCTTCTGGTGGCCGACCGGGACGCGTCCACGCTGCCGCATAATCGCCACGCGGCGGCCAGGCTCTGCCGGCGCGCCACGGCGGCACGGAGCGGCCGTCCGCGCGCGGACGCGGCGCCGGCGCGAGCGCGTGCGCGGGGAAGGGGAAGGCGCGGGCGGGCCGGGCCGGCTTCGGCCAGCGGGCCATAAGTGAGGCCGCGGCCTGCTAGCGCCCCCTTTTCCCTTTTCTATTTTTTTTGAATTTCTTTTCTCAAGTTCTTCTCTAAATTCATTTTGACCATTATAAAATCATTTTCACCACTTTCTCCCAAAAGCAAAGTTGTTCCAACACAAAAACCCTACAACTTTGTTTTAATAAGCAAGACCAAATTCCCAATAGAATTTGAATTACAAATAAAAACTTGTTCTAGGTTTTCAAATAAATTCATTTTGGGAAATTTTGTATAAATTCCATTTCTCAAATTCTATAGCTCCAAAAATTGCACAAAAATATTCTTAATTCTTCTTACACATAAATCAACCTAGTTTGAATATTTCACATTTTTAGAAGCAAGCATCACATTTTTAGCATAATTAAAACATATGAAATAAAGCACATAAAATCATGTTTTGGGGATGAATGACATGCTCATGATGCTATGCTCGATGAGAATGCTTATGCATTGCTTTGATAAGGCTAAGTGCAAGCTTAACACCTAGGGTGTTACAGCCCTTCCCCCTTAGGGAAATCTCGTCCCGAGATTTTGGGTTACTAACCATTTCTTATGAAATTTTGGATAAACTGTTTTCAGGTAATCCTCTGTTTACCAAGTGGCATCCCTATCGTCATGATGACTCCACACCACTTTATATGTTCTGACAATTCGGTTTCGGGTTACTCGTTCCTTGGTATCCACAATTCCCACTGGTTGCTCCTTATACTCTAAGTCTGCTTTTATTTTGATCCCTCGAGGTTCAATTCTTTGCTCAGGTACTTTCAAACATTTCCGCAGTTGCGACACATGGAAGACCGAAAAGATCGAGCTCCACTCTTCAGGTAACTGAATCTTATAGGCCACGGGGCCTTTTCTCTCCAGTATTTGGTACGGTCCCACATATCTGGGTGCAAGCTTGCTTCGAACTCGGAAACGTTAAACTTTCTTCATTGGCGTAACCTTGAGGTACACATAGTCACCTACTTTGAATTCAAGTGGCCTTCTTCTCTTATCAGCATAACTCTTTTGTCGTGATTGCGCTGCTTGCATATGCTGCTGTATGATTTGCACCTTCTTCTCGGCCTCATTCACGAAGTCGATACCATAGTATCTTCTTTCCCCAGGTTCAACCCAGTTTAACGGAGTTCTACACCTTCGACCATACAAGGCTTCGAATGGAGCCATCTTGATACTTTCTTGATAACTATTATTGTATGAGAATTTAGCCAGAGGTAACCATGACTCCCATGGTCCCTTGGACGATAGCACACAGGCCCTCAGCATATCTTCTAATACTTGATTCAGCCTCTCCGTTTGACCCGAGGTCTGAGGATGATACGCCGTGCTTCTTATCAGACTGGTTCCCAAATTCTTATGCATTCGTTCCCAGAAGTGAGCGGTGAACTGTGGTCCTCTATCTGATATGATGGTCTTGGGAATACCATGCAACTTGACAATCTCAGCCATATATATATCGGCGTACTCAGGAGGTCTGTATGTGTTCTTAACTGGAATGAAATGAGCCGACTTTGTTAATCGATCTATGATTACCCAAATCGAGTCATTCCCCTTCCTCGTGGTTGGTAAACTTGTGATAAAGTCCATGCTGACATCTTCCCATTTCCACTCTGGAACTGATAACGGTTGCAACAGACCTGCAGGTTTCATATGGATGGCCTTAACTCTGCAACACGTGTCGCAACGGGCCACATATGCGGCTATTTCTTTCTTCATCTTGGTCCACCAAAAGTGGGGTCTTAGATCTCGATACATTTTACTACTGCCAGGATGAATAGAAAGCTTGGAGAGATGAGCTTCATTCATGATGCGATTTTTCAATTCACGATCCTTTGGAACTACTAACCGATGTTGAAACCACAGTACCCCTTTCTCATCAACTCGAAATTGAGTCTTTGGGTCATTCTAGATCCTCTCTTTGATGTGGAATATACCTTTGTCTGCCTTCTGACCTTCAATGACTTGACTCTCAAGTGAACAACTAAGTTGTATGTGGCATAAGACCTCAGGATGCATGAGATTGAATCCATCTTCAAACAACGGTTGAACCACTTGATAGTGTAGTTGACGACTCAAAGCATCTGCTACTACATTAGCTTTGCCAGGATGATAGTGGACTTCCAGATCATAGTCCTTGATTAACTCTAACCACCGTCGTTACCTCATATTCAGTTCGGACTGAGTGAAGATGTACTTCAAGCTCTTGTGATCGGTATAAATGTGACACTTATTCCCCAACAGATAGTGCCTCCAAATCTTCAAAGCGTGCACCACTGCTGCTAACTCGAGGTCGTGAGTTGGGTAGTTGACTTCGTGCTTTCTCAACTGTCGGGAAGCATAAGCTATCACCCTGCCATCTTGCATCAACACACACCCCAAGCCACTCTTCGATGCGTCACAAAACACATCAAAAGGCTTCTCTATATTAGGTTGTGCCAGAACGGGAGCAGTGGTTAGCAACTTTCGCAAGGTGCGGAAGGCTAACTCACACCCTTCCGTCCAGACAAACTTATGATCCTTTTGTAGCAAACTTGTCATTGGCTTAGCAATCTTGGAGAAGTCAGGTATGGAACGACGATAATACCCGGCCAGACCAAGAAAACTTCTAACTTCCGAGACCGAAGTTGGTGCCTTCCAGTCCATGACTTCCTGCACTTTTGACGGATCCACAGCAATCCCTTCTTCAGACAGAATGTGCCCTAGGAAAGGAACTTTCTTCAACCAGAACTCACACTTGCTGAACTTGGCATATAACTGATGCTCTCGTAATCGTGTCAGCACGATTCTCAGATGCTCGGCGTGATCTTGCTCATTTTCTGAATAAACCAGAATGTCATCGATAAACACCACAACAAACTTATCTAATTCTGGCATAAAGACTGAATTCATGAGATACATAAAGTATGCAGGAGCATTTGTCAATCCAAAGGACATGACAAGGTACTCATACAACCCATATCTGGTGGAAAAAGCAGTCTTCGGGATATCTTGCAGACGAATCTTGATTTGGTGATACCCAGACCTCAAATCTATCTTAGAAAACACTCTTGCCTTGGACAACTGATCAAACAGGATGTCAATCCTTGGCAACGGGTACTTATTCTTGATTGTCACTGCATTGAGTGGACGATAGTCCACGCACATGCGCAACGATTGATCCTTCTTTTTCACAAACAACGCCGGACAACCCCATTCCGACGAGCTTGGCCGGATGAACCCCTTATCCAGAAACTCTTTTAGTTGATTCTTCAACTCAGCGAGTTTGCTTGGCGGCATCCGGTACGGCCTTCTAGATATTGGTGCTGTACCTGGTATCAACTCGATTGCAAACTCTACCTCCCTATCTGGGGGAAGTCCCGGCAAATCCTCGGGAAAAACGTCAGGGAACTCACATACCACAGGTATGTGTTCTAGTGCAACCACCTGTACTGCACACGAAAGACTGGCGAAGTCCAACCGTCGGGGTAGCTTGACCTGAAGCACCCCCTTCCCTTGTGGGTCTCTGAGGGAAAGAGTTCTATTCCCGGCATCTATAACCGCGCCCCAGTCAGTCATCTTGTTCATTCCAATGATGACATCCAAAACCAGCCCTGGCATGACCACAAGGTTTACGCGAAACCTCCGGCCACTGATATCCAAAGTAACCCCTGTTACTATTTTATTAGTCAACACATCGGCTCCGACTGAGCTGATGCGATATCCATAACCTAACTCAGTAACTGGCTGGTCATGCTTTTGTGCAAATGCTTGGCTCATGAATGAATGCGATGATCCAGAATCAAACAAAACAACTACAAGATGTTGGTTGACAGAGAACATACCAGCTGTTACCGGTTCTCCTTCCGGAATCTCCTCGATAGAGGTATGGTGCACACGAGCTGGATAGGTTGGTTGCTGCCTCTTGGGGTAGGGACATTCCTTAGCAAAGTGCCCCATCTTGTGGCAGTTATAGCATGGACCCTTGGGCGCATTGTTGGCGGCAGGTGCTGCAGCTTGAATTGCCTTTGGCTTGGCAGGGGCTATTGCCCACCTTGTACGGCTTCTGCTGTGTTAGATGCCCGGTGTTCCTTCTCTACGGCGGTCGGAACCTAGCACCTGGAGCAGGAGGACGATACTGCTGTCGGCCCGCCACTGGCGCCCTAGGCTGGGATGATCCGACTTCAAAAGCCCTCTTTTGTGACTTGGATGCACTGTAGTTGTTATTATTGTTCTCTTGGGTCAGGCAGTTACTGATATAGGCATTCAAGGTAGCCCTGACTCCTGTACCCATGGTCTTTAGCATCTTTGGATTCAAGCCTCTCTGGAAACTAGCAATCTTCTTGGCCTCCGTGTTCACAAACTCGGGGGCATAGCGAGCAAGATTATTGAAAGCGTGTAGATACTCCTTCACAGATTTCGTCCCCTGGGACAGCCTCATGAACTCCCCGATCTTCATTTCAACTAACCCTGGAGGAATATAATTTCCCCGAAAAGCGGTGGTGAAGCGGTTCCAGGTAATTGGGGTCCCCTCTGGGTAGGTGGTACGGTGGTGGGACCACCAAATCCCAGCGGGTCCTTGCAACTGATGTGCTGCATACTCAGCCTTAAGTTCTTCCATCATCCGAAGAAGACGAAACTTCTGCTCCATGGTGTTGATCCACTCATCCGCCTCGAGCGGTTCCAAAGCCTCTTTGAAGATTGGTGGCTTGGTATCCATGAAGTCCTTGAACGAACTGTACTGGTTGACTTCTCGGCCGCCCTGGTTATCCCCACGACGGGTGTTGTCAGCTATGTTGCGCAGAGCCTCTTCCATGTTGCGTTGCATCTGTTCCATGTTGCGTTGGCTCCCCAGAAACTGCGCAAAAAACACGTCCGCAGTGTACGGAGGAGGCGGTGGTGGTGGCGGTGTTGGTGCTCTGTCCTCATTTCGTTGAGCCCCACCTCCGGATGTACCTGCTCCAAGACCCGGATTGCTGTTACCCCCGCCACGTGTTTGCACCATCTGCATACGCCAATGATAAGCAATCGTTAGAAGTTGCCATCGACGGTAGAAATGTGTAAAATCATGCCGTACTGAATTTACTGAGGGAATAAATTCGCACAATAAACAGAGGCACAACAATTCATCATCTACGCACAACATCACTAACAGATTACTTAACGTTCACGCAACAAGGTTCGCGTACATCCAACTTGCCAGCATACATACACTGGACTTTCAGCATTAACTCATAAGGTTTTACATAGCCCAGATCCACAAATACAAGCCATGCCATGCAACATACAACAACAAAAGAAGAAGGACTAGCTCTAGAGCCCTAGCATCTACTCGCTATGGTCACTGTCCATGCCGGAGCCATCCTCATCCTCATCTCCACTAGCAGCTGCTCCTATCTCAGGATCCGCGTCCATCTCGTCCTCAGAGTCTAGCTCAACTGCTCCAGGCAGGTGGTGAGGATGGAGCTGGTTATGCAGCTGGTGGATCTCCTCATGCAAGTTCTCATTGTACTCCTCAGCATTGGCTAGCTGCTGCTCTAGCTCTAGTTGTCGGGCCCTCAAAGTGTCCTCCTCGTGCCAGGCTTCATTCCTCTGTCCAAGCACATGGACTAGCATGCGCTCGCAGTTCCTGTGAGCAGTAGTCACCCTGTCCTTCTGCTCCCGTACTGCAAGCAGGTCCTGACTCAGCTCACTGTTCTTCTGGACTGCCTGATCTCTCTCTGTGGTCACACGGGCCAACTCTGCCTGTAGCCTCTCAACCTCAGAGTCAAACTCACACTGCAACTGACACTTCTCATCCTAGATGGTGAGAAGAGACCCGGATAAGCGACCCAAACAACGCTCCAGGCCTCCATAGGTCTTCATCAGAGCGTACATGGCGCTCATAGCTGTACCGTCACTGTGCTGGTCCTCATCCGCACTCCTCTCTAGAGCATTCACCTCGGACTGATCCCACACCGAAGTGTAGGGGTCACCCCGGGGAAACACCCCAGCGAAGGCGTGGGCCAGCTCCTGTGGAAACCTCTCCATGAGGTCCCTTAGAACTGCGAAAGCTGCCCTGCTGGCACCGTGGAAAGGCGTGACACCTCGGGACTCGTACACCCAGCCGCCCCAAGCAGGGTCTCCTCCACTAGTAGGGACAACTGCCTCGATCCCCACCAGGGTCTCGTCACCAAGTGGCTCCTTATCCCAATAGTAGCGAGGCTCCCTTCCTTCGGGATACCCCATCGAACTGAGCACCCTCCAAAGCAAAGTGGGCATCCCAAACTCCTCCAGGAACTTGCTCTTATGTTGTGAGCTCCTAGCTACCAACGGATGGCGAGGGGCCTGCCCACCAGTGGACTTGCGAGCGGTGAGCCTAGTGCGCGCCATCTGCTGCAAAGGGAATACTGTGGGTAAGAGCGAGGATTACCTTTAATTATTTTATTTAGAATTGGGACAGATTAAATTAAGGGGGAAAGTAAGCAATGATATGAAATGAACATGATGCATGCACGAACTTACGATCTCACAAACTTAGAAACAAAGGTTAACACTAAGCGGTATATGCGGTGGCACACAACGTTCTCTCATAACGTAACTAGCGTTCTAAGCGAGAACGTGGTTAGTGTACCTGCAGAAAGCTCATTTCAGCCCACCCACAGTATGATCGTGCAGAAAAAGAATTTTAAACTATACACCCCACATACACAGATACCCATCCATGCATATGACGTGTCACTACCCACATCATCGCCCGAATGACGGCATCGCCTCTTAGGACGGAATTCCCAACATGCGGTACTGTTCCCAAGGCACACCAAAACATGTGTGCATGACACAGCGCCTAACAACACTCCCCTAGACCGGCAGTGTATCCGATCATGTCCTCACAGCTCCCACTTACCGTGGCGTAGAGGAAAAATGGATCCATACATTACCATTCAAATGAATGGCACTCATACTATTGCACGCCGTATGAGCGACGAAATAGAAATATGATGCATGACCCCAAAGTCAGTACTTAACTAGCCACCTTAGAGTCCTTAACTGGACATAAAGGATATGACCATGGCACACTAAATAGTTTTCTAAGACTTAGTTTAACACCTTGGTCATCATTAATTAACAAAATCTTTTATTAACCGGTTTAGATTTGGTTTAGAACGTACTTATGAACAGTAACTCGTGAAACCTTGCTCCGATGCCAGCTGTAACAGAACCGACCAAATTATAAGAGATTAAGCCTGACAGTGACCATTTGCATAGTCAAACCATCAAGCTTAAGCCCATATAATCCCGGTAGTCCGTGAAATCTCGAAGGATTTCAAACCACATGGCGTACAGACGGCCAAGATCGTAATAAGTTTAGCGGTCGCCATCCACAAATACATCCAGATTACAACATTCATAAAATACATCGGAGTACTTTAAGTCATTACAAACCAAGTTCGTAAGTAGCGGAAGCTTCATAGTTCGAAAATACAACACACACTTAGTCTGATACAGTGCCATAATTCGGTCATTCCCACAAAAGCAGAAGAGAAGATGGAGTGACCATCGCCCTTGGTATAGTCATCACCCATGGCTGGGTACAGACAGAGGATGCCATAACAATAGTACATTTGACCATCTGCAAAACAACATGGGAGTAGAACCCTGAGTACGAGAATGTACTCAGCTAGACTTACCCGTCATAAACTTAAAATAATGACTCTTCAAGGATCATGAAGGCTATACAGTGGGGTAGCTGACAACCATTTTGCAAAACCGCAGGATTTTACTATCATAACCTACATAAATTATTCTTCTTTCAATTTGCTCAAGTTGAAAGTATCATTACCTATTATCTAGGTTTACACCTGTACTATTACAAGCAAGTATAAGGATATGATAGTACCTCCTCATAGCATTCATAAACCATTTATCATTATAACCCAAGTGTTCCATAGTCCTTACTACGATGACGAAGCTCATGTCAAGTGCTCACTATCCAGGAGCGATGGCGATTCGAATCGATTTCTAACCAGCTGGCGAGTTTATTCCCCACACAAACCACACTCACTGATCAAGTGAGCTACAGGTCACCGTATTGCACTATCCAGGACCAATTCACGGGTTCGACAGGCACCGCCCGTACCCGAGGACCGTTCCGACGACCGAGGTGTCCAAGGTATACTAAGGTTGCGCGCCGCGCCCTCATCGTTCTCCTCAGCCATCACCAATACAGCGCGTACATCGGGCCGATTCCCGGCCCGGATAGTGCTCAGGCTTCGCGGTCGGAACGACTTATCCTTCCAGCTAAATGTGGGGCATGCGTTCAACATGACAAGAGGGCCGTCAACGATCGGTCCTTAATCGACACAGGCAGAGGCACTATGGTCAACCCACCATAAGACCCTGCCCGGTCTCCAATTACATTCCACACTTGGTTATTCTTTTCCCTAAGCAACCAATGCTTAATCAAGCAGGTATCCACCTATATCTCACAGGTGACAGGGAATCACCCGACTTTTACCGGACTAAGCAAGCTAAGCATAGACTCCGTGCCTATCTACATAGGACAAGGTAGGTAAACGAGTAGGGATAACAAGGAGTACATATGCATCAACGGTATCAAGCAATTCCTATCACTTAGATGCAATATAGTAGAACAAGTATAGTACATCATGTAAGTTAGCGAGAATAGGGAGACTTAGAATGCTCCGGGGCTTGCCTTTCTCAAACGTGCTGGGTCGGTGATCCGGACACTCCTGTAGTTCCTCTCCGGACTCCTGTGCTTCCGGAGTTTCCTGCTCCTGAATCTCCTCTGGCTCCTCGAGTCCCACCTCGTTCTCCTGCGAGCCTGTATGATGCATGTGTGCTCATGACTGGAGTGCGAGATGCCCGAGTGGATGCTTGTATGAAAAAGTACCAAAGGGTCATGACATGATGCGTAGGTGATTTAATTGGTCATGCTCTTTACAAGGTAGTCAACATCATCCAAGAGTAAGCAATTGGATTAAACATCTAGTGCATCCTTTTCTACAATTATTTTTCAAGTGTGACCAGCAACCCACAAGTTGCTTCAAAGATACACCAAACCCAAACTTATTCTATTTAACCTATACATAACAATTCATAATTTTCTTTATTCATTTCTAGGCTATCAAAAATTGCATGCAGTTCTGTTAATCAATAAATCCCACAAAAATTACAGGGGACTATCAGTCAAGCATAAAGTCTACTGTAAATTTTTCATAATTTTTGGATACTTATTTTGAGCTACAAAAATCACAGGATTAATGAATAAGGTAAGTATAATTACTCTACTGTGATATAGGTGTCAATCAACAGATTTCATATTTTTACAATTTGTCTAATATCATAAGAAACACCCACAAAATTTTCCAGATTAATTGCATGATCCAAATAATTTCTAAAAATCATAAACCACTGCCATGCAAGCATTTAAATTACCATAAATTCATTTATACACCAAATAATGTGTAGCAGTATTTTCCCAGTGAGTTAACATACATGCAAATCCCATAAAACAAGTTTCATATTTTTCTGAGTCATATTTTAATTATTGTGCATTTTCCAAGTTTAGCAAAAACATGGATTAAATATATTCGTACAGAAAAGTTACTCAAACATGACATGCAAACATACTAGGCTATAGATCTGGGAACAGGGAACACACCAAAATTTATTTCACAATTTTTGGAGCTATATTCCTCAAGATATGGATTTTTGAATATTTAAATCATTTTCCTGGAAATTATTTTTCTGAAAACAAATCAAATCCACCCCGAGACCGGCTAGGTGCACCCGGTGCAGTGCACCCGCGGTCGCTAACGAGCGGACCCGCCTGCCAGCCGGGCCCGCTGGTCAGAACGCAGAGGGGGAGGAACTCCAGCGAGCCGGAGCTCACCGTCGGCGACCCCTTTCGGCGAATCAAGCGGCCCTACACACTCTACGGCTCACGGTGGACCTAGCGCACCCATTTGCGTGGCCTAAAACGGACCGGAGCAGGCTCGCCACCGGCCATGGCGGAGCGGCGGCGCTGCTCACCGTCGGCACGAGACGCTGGCCCGGTAGAGCGTGGCTGGAGTGGCTCGCGAGCATCGCGGTGCCAAGGCGAGCACCATGCGCCAACTAAGCAGCACCGAAAGGCATAGAGGTACGCAGATTACGTGCGCGGCGGCGGAGCTCTCGCCGGAGAAGAAACGAGGGCGAGCGGGGCTCACCGTGCCTCACCGAACGCTCGGACGGGTGTTCCGCAACGGCGGAGCGAGGTCGGAGCTTGGGGAAGAACGAATCGAAGAATGGCACACACACTGGGGAGGAACGGCCGAGGCGGAGCTCGGGCTCCAATGGCGACGGCGGCGCTCTGCGTGTGCGGAGCGAGGGCGAGAGAGCGAGAGAGCGAGGGCTGAGGGGCGCGAATGGCAGCGAGGGCGGAGGCGGGCGCGGCCGGGCGCTTCTGGTGGCCGACCGGGACGCGTCCACGCTGCCGCATGCTCGCCACGCGGCGGCCAGGCTCTGCCGGCGCGCCACGGCGGCACGGAGCGGCCGTCCGCGCGCGGACGCGGCGCGGGCGTGAGCGCGTGCGCGGGGAAGGGGAAGGCGCGGGCGGGCCGGGCCGGCTTCGGCCAGCGGGCCAGAAGTGAGGCCGCGGCCTGCTAGCGCCCCCTTTTCCCTTTTCTATTTTTTTTGAATTTCTTTTCTCAAATTCTTCTCTAAATTCATTTTGACCATTATAAAATCATTTTCACCACTTTCTCCCAAAAGTAAAGTTGTTCCAACACAAAAACCCTACAACTTTGTTTTAATAAGCAAGACCAAATTCCCAACAGAATTTGAATTACAAATAAAAACTTGTTCTAGGTTTTCAAATAAATTCATTTTGGGAAATTTTGTATAAATTCCATTTCTCAAATTCTATAGCTCCAAAAATTGCACAAAAATATTCTTAATTCTTCTTACACATAAATCAACCTAGTTTGAATATTTCACATTTTTAGAAGCAAGCATCATATTTTTAGCATAATTAAAACATATGAAATAAAGCATATAAAATCATGTTTTGGGGATGAATGACATGCTCATGATGCTATGCTCCATGAGAATGCTTATGCATTGCTTTGATAAGGCTAAGTGCAAGCTTAACACCTAGGGTGTTACAGACGCGGAGAATGAGGAGAGGCTTCATGCCTTGATCGACGACGCAGAGGTCCCTGGGGAGAGGTTGGCCAAGCTATTCGAGCCCGAGGTACTTCCTCCTGAGACTAGCTCAGGCGCAGGCGAGGGTGGTGAGGGCCGTGATGTGTGTCTGAGCCCTTTGTATAGTACTCTGTTAATTTGCCTTTAAGTAATACAATGTTTTTAAGTGGTTGTCAAATGTTTATCTGTCTTTCCGCTTGAGGCTCCTTTGTTTCTTTTTGCGCCTACGTTCGTATTCCTTGTTTAGTCTTTTGTTTAAAGCGGTCTCGATCGCCTCAAGGGTGAGGAAGCGAGTAGAGTTTCTATAGCCCAGGGGCGTAGGAGTTCTCAGGCTCGTTGTCTCTCGGCCCTTAAGGGGCTCGAGGCGCCTCAACTACTCGACCGTGCAAGGTTTACTAAGTAGGGATGAAAAAATTGCTAAGTGTTGACACCGTTTTTGGGCACGTATCCATGGTCAGTAAAATACAGGTTGGCAAGACAAAACGGCGGTGCTTGGTCTACAGGATGAGTTGCCGATGAGGATGGTTGCCGACGGAGGGACGGCTGAACATGACCAAGTCAATAGGTGATGATGTATTTGTGCCGATGACTACGACAGGGGAGTCTGCCAACGACACGGAGGAAGAACCTAAAGGTTGCCGATCGGCTTGTGGAGATGTTCTAGTTTGTCACGGGAGGATAGTTTTATGTTTTCCTTAGTTATTTATATCGTTTTGTATACGGATTCTGTTTAATTTGGAATTCGAATTCTAGTCGTGTCTGGTTGTAGCTCTGCGAAGAGGGTATAAATGTAGACCCTAAGGTTTTGTAAACAGACATCTATCAATCAATCAAACACAAGTTTCTACTCATATTCTAGCATCTACTTTTTTGACGACTTCATCATATTTTCCTTTTTATTATGAGTTCTTAGGAGTTCGTCAACTTAAGCTCGGCGCATTCTCAAGTTCCGTGTGAATAACTCTTGGCCGTGGCATCCGGGCGCATCACTGTTGTCGAGACCAAAGTATTCGAGTTATCACCTTTGCCGATAGTAAGGTCAAATCGGGTGGCACGCCTTAACGTTTAAATCGGGTATTAGCCCTTTGTGTTTGCATATCAGCTTTTGCATCAACACATCTTTTGGCACGCCCGGTGGGACAAGATTCAAGGTCAAGATCAACATGTCGAATACTGAATTCGACTTGGAGAACGTTATCCCCGTGACAGAAGATAGCCTCAAAGACGAGCAGAAGCAAGCTATTGCTAAAGCCATGGAGGATTACAAGCAACAATGCCTGTGGTCCTTCAGCATAAACAGGAGCAGCGAGGTGATCTAGAAGGATGCGCTGCCGATGCCTCGGCAGGTTACTTTTGAAGCCAATCCTAGTAAACTTCAAGAGATGGTCGATAGTGGTATCAACCGTGCCTTGATCAACCAAGCCGGTGTGCTGTCCAATACGGTTTTCAATGCCGTGGCTAGGACTTTCAAGGAAGGACAATTGCCACCAGATTATGTGGGCCCCTCTCATCATCAGCCAGGGTCACCAGTGGTCACAGCTCCACCAGCTGCTACAGCCGCTGCGGGCACGGAAATTCCTGTTCCTCCAAGCACGTTAGGAGTCACTAATGCACGATCTACGCCGACGACAAATCCACCGACTTCAGATGGGCAGATTAAACTCGCTACAGATCTGTTGGCATCGGCAATGTCGGGATCGATTCCTCCTCCTAACTGGTGGGGTTATGGTATGCCTCCAGAGTTAACACCGGGTACATCATAGACGACTGATGTGAGAGGCAAGGCTACTATGGCATCGGCACCCCCAAGCATGCCGATGAATCAGAGTCCCCAGTATACTACAACTACTACTGCGAGACCTTACACTGGGAATTCTCAAGCTCCGACGTTCCAGATGCCTAATACATTGGCAGACTCAGTGCTGATGCAACAGAGGTTTATGACTCAGCCAGGGTACGTCAATTCAATGATGATGCCCAATTTCCAGTCATCGGCAGGATCTATGCCGATGAATGCTAATTGTGGATGGCTTGGGCAGCAAGTCTCTCCACAAACACCCCAACCGAATCATCAGGCTACAGGGTTCCAGCAAAGCCAGATCTATCCCGGGTTCTAGAACCAAGGGGCAGTCAATCAGCCGATGAATCATGGACAACAGATCGCTGGTCAGCAATTTGGAGGTCAACATCTGAGAGGCCAGCAGATTGGTGGACCGCAGATCGGCGCACAACAGCTCGGTGGTCCGTAGATTGGGGGACAAATTATTAATCCAATGTTCTATGCAAATCGCGCGCCGCACCGACACGTGGAAGCTTACCAGCAGGCGCCAGATCTGCAACCACCTCATCGGCAAGATGCCGATGCTTATTGGGCTGATAAGATTACCGAAATAATGAGAGATCAATTTGGGATAAAACCCAAAGTCAACACTTACTCTTATCGGACACCGTATCCTCCCGCGTATGATTTGATCCCGCTTCCAAATCGGTATAAGGTACCGGATTTTACTATGTTTTCTGGGCAGGACGACACATCAACCATGGAACACATCAACAGGTTCATCATCCAGTGCGGGGAAGCTGGTAATAGGGACGAGTTAAGGGTTCGCTTATTCTCGTCATCATTGTCCGGATCGGCTTTCACCTGGTTTATATCATTACCTCCCAATTCAGTAATTACTTGGGCTGATTTGGAGAGACAATTTCACAAATACTTCTTTTCTGGGGTCCATGAGAAAAAGATCACCGATTTGGTCAAATTGAGACAACGCAATGATGAATCGGTTGAGGGTTTTGTGCAGAGGATACGGGAAGTCAAGAACAAATGCTATAGCCTGGTTCTGGATGATCAGCAGCTAGCCGATTTGGCTTTCTAGGGTCTATTGCTGCATATAAGGGACAAGTATGCATCTCAGGAGTTTGAAAGCTTAAGTCATTTGGTGCAGAGGATTTCTGATCAAGATATCAAACCTTTCGAGCCCAAGAGAGCATGGAACAAGAAGGTGTCCTTTGTGGATGAAGCAGCAAGCTCAGATTCGGATGAAGAACCGGTCATCGGCTTGGCAGAGTGGGTGAAAAACAAGAAGCCGATGTCTTGCCCTTTTGGGCATATAAGAGCCAGAGAAGTTCGCGTTTGATATCACTAAGGCCGATCGGATATTTGACTTTCTACTTCAGGAGGGTCAGATCAAATTATCACCTAATCATGTGATCCCATCGACTGAGGAGTTGAAGAAGATGAAGTATTGTAAATGGCACAATGCAACGTCTCACAACACCAATGAGTGCAAAATGTTTAGGCAATAGCTGCAATCGGCTATAGAGTCAGGGAGGATCAAATTTGACAGCTCCAAAGCTCAGAAGCCGATGAAGATTGATCAACATCCTTTCCCAACAAACATGTTGGATGCTAAGGGAAAGGCCAAGGTCTTAACATCGGAAGCAGCTGAAAGGAGTGCATCGGTGGATCCTCAGCATCAAATCACTACTGCCAATGCAAAAGGAAAAGGCCTAGTCCAGGGGGAAACTAACTCAGGAAGGCCTCCCCGATCTGGTATTGTGATAACTCACAGAAGGCCTCGGGAGACTTGGCAGCAGCGTGAGGATCGGTATCGGCGCCAGCAAGTGGACTATCGCCGGGAAGAAGAAAGACGCCGGCAGGAGTGGAACCGGCATAGGGATCACTGGAATTGCCCGTTTTTCATTCATTGTTGGGAGGAGAATATCAAGCCTCCAACTATCAGAGATTGTCCTGAGTGCAACGGTTATTATCGGTATGACAGATCCGATCAGCGCTACCACGAAGATGATCGGCGATTTAACGGCCCCATTAGGGGGAGAGCGTCCGTTCATGATCGGTTGGGGGGCAGGCTCAGTGTGCACGACAGGCTTGGCGATCGTGCTCAATATTTTCCCAGGAACCAGGAAGAACTCCAAGAGATGGCTAATGCGCGGGTTCCCGATGAGTTCATTTTCTGTCGGGACGCCAACACTCATCGGATGGAGTCAAGGGAAAATTATCGCCCAGTAGTAAGGCGGCAGCAACTTCCTCCATGGTGTCCAGAGGGTTTGACCAAGACACATAAGAGAAGATTACAGCGAGAAAGGCGAGAAGGGCTAAGCAAGGGCGAGAGCTCTGGACAGTCTGGGAATCAGCGGCAATCAGATCCCAAGGAGGAAGGTCCATCGGCAGATATCAATATGGTCTTTATGTTGCCGATGGAATTTCTTGCGCCATCCAGTGATGATGAGTTGGAGTTTTCCGACCAGATAGCTCAGATGGCCATCTTTGAAAAGCCTGCCGATGATGAAAGGCAGCACCTTAAGGCTCTGTTTGTTAAAGGAAGGGTTGATGGTCAGCCGACAACCAAGATTCTAGTCGATGGTGGAGCGGCTATCAACATTATGCCGTATGCAGTGTATCAGAAACTTAGGAAAGGAGACCAAGATTTGACCAAGACTGATATGATGCTCAAAGACTTCGAGGGGAACGTGTCTCCGGTCAAGGGAGCCATATGCGTTGAATTGACCATCGGCAGTAAAACCTTATCGACAACCTTCTTCGTGATCAGTGGGAAGGGTGCCTACAACTTGTTGTTGGGAAGAGATTGGATTCATGCCAATTGTTGCATCCCATCTACAATGCACCAGTGCTTGGTTCAGTGGGTAGGTGATAAAATTGAGATTGTTCCAGGAGATTCTTCTTATGTCATCGCATCGGCAGAGGCAGATACCTATGAAAAGACTAGGTGTATTTCGGGGGAAGCTTGGGAAAAGGATTTCCTCAAGGTTGCTGATTATGAAATTCCACCGATCCAAGCAGTCGGTTCTGAAGATGGTTTTTAATGGATAGGTTCGCCGATGATGGAAAGTTAGGCCAGGGGTTCACATCGGCCGATGATCTAGTAGAAGTAGATATAGGTAGTGGTGATAAACCTAGGCCTACTTTTATTAGTGCCAAGTTGAATTCTGAGTGTAAGCAACAGTTAACTGATTTATTAAAGGAATATAAAGACTGCTTCGCTTGGGATTATACTGAGATGCCTGGTTTAGACCGATCGATTGTTAAACATCGGTTGCCTATCAAGTCTCGATTTCGGCCACATCAGCAGCCAGCTCGCCGATGTAATGCTAACATTCTTCCTGACATCAAGGACGATATAACTAAACTTATTGAAGCTAAATTTATTCGGCAGTGTCGGTATGCCGAGTGGATTTCCAATGTTGTTCCGGTTTACAAGAAGAACAGGAAGCTTCGGGTCTGCATTGATTTCAGGAATCTTAACAAAGCTACGCCGATGGATGGCTACCCAATGCCAGTTGCCGATCTGCTAGTTGACGCTGCGGCTGGGCATCGGATTATTAGCTTTATGGATGGCAATGCAAGATACAATCAAATATTCATGGCTGAAGAAGATATTCCAAAGACTGCATTTAGATGTCCTGGTCACGTTGGGTTATTTGAATGGGTAGTCATGACCTTTGGCTTGAAGAATGCTGGTGCTACTTATCAGAGGGCCATGAATTTTATATTTCATGAATTCATCGGCAAGTTGGTGGAAATTTATATTGATGATGTGGTGGTTAAGTCTGGAGACTTCACAAAGCATCTTGCCGATCTACGAAAGGTGTTGGAGTGCACAAGGAAGCATGGTTTGAAAATGAATCCCAATAAGTGTGCGTTTGGTGTATCGGCAGGACAGTTTCTTGGTTTCATGGTGCATCAAAGGGGAATTGAAATTAGTCGAAGATCTATTGATGCCATCAACAAAATAGTTGCCCCTACCAATAAGACTGAACTCCAGTCCTTGATCGGCAAGGTAAATTTTATCAGAAGATTTATCTCTAATTTGTCTGGTAAAATTCGTCCTTTCAGTCCTCTTCTTAAGATAAAGGCCGATAAAAGAATTTGTATGGGGGAAAGAACGACAGTTGGCTCTAGATGAAATCAAGAATTATTTAATAAATCCTCCAGTTATGATTCCACCTCAGCAAGGGAAGCCCTTCAGATTGTATTTGTGTACCGATGGAATGGTTATCGCTTCAGCTTTAATTCAAGAATTTGAAGGGAAAGAACATGTAATTTATTACTTGAGCAGAAGGTTGATTGATGCTGAGACTAGGTATTCGGCCATTGAGAAATTATGCTTGTGCTTGTATTTCTCTTGTATCAAGTTAAGGCACTACTTGCTATCGGCCGAATGCACTGTTATTTGCAAGGATGATGTGGTCCGATACATGCTGTCTATGCCGATCATGAGTGGCAGGATCGGTAAATGGATTTTGGCGTTGTCGGAATTCGATCTGCGTTATGAATCGGCCAAGGCAGTCAAGGGACAGATTATAGCCGACTTTATAACTCAACATTGTGGTGCAGTGGAGGCTTTAGAAATTGTACCTTGGACGCTCTTCTTTGATGGATCCACGTGTGAACGGGGGCAGGAATCGGCATAGTATTAATTTCCCCTCAGGGAAGGAAGTATGAGTTTTCCTTGCCGATTATTGCCACGTCGACGAATAATCAGGCTGAATATCAGGCTTTAATAAAAGGGTTGGAGTTATTAAGAGAAGTTCATGCTGACGCTGTTGAGGTCTTCGGGGATTCTATGCTAGTTATAAATCAATTGGCTGGAAGCTATGAATGCCGAAGTGAAGTTCTCATAACTCATTACGAAAGGAGTATGCAACTGTTAAGGGAATTCAAAGATTTCCGATTAGAGCATGTTCCTCGGTTGCATAATGAAGAGGCCAATCGGTTGGCTCAACATGCTTCGGGATATCAGCCTATGATTAATGCAATATCAGCAATCGGTGCCGATGATTGGAGGAAAGAAATCATTGATTATTTGAAGAATCCATCTAGGAAAGTTGAGAGACGGGTTCGGTTTCAAGCTACCAAGTATGTGCTCCTCGAAGATGAATTGTATTTTCGAACTATTGATGGGATTCTCCTCCGATGCTTAGGTGATGATGAAGCTACGGGTTTGATGGGAGAAATCCATGAAGGGGCATGTGGAGCACATCAGTCGGCTTTTAAGATGAAGTGGATGATTAGAAGGAATGGATATTATTGGCCGACTGTACTTGAAGATTGCTTTAAATATCTTAAAGGGTGTCAAGGATGTCAAAAGTTTGGTAATGTTCAAAGGGCGCCTGCATCGGCTATGAATCCTATTATAAAGCCTTGGCCGTTCCGAGGATGGGCTATTGATTTGATCGGCCAAATTTATCCGCCGTCCAGCAAAGGGCATAAATTTATTTTGGTTGCCACCGATTATTTCACTAAGTGGGTTGAAGCTGTTCCTTTGAAGAAAGTTACATCGGCCAATATGATTGATTTCGTGAAGGAACACATCATTCACCGATTTGGAATTCCTCAGACGATTACTACCGATCAGGGCACCATATTCACATCAGGGGAGTTTGATGAATTTGCAATCGGTATGGGAATTAAAGTATTAAATTCTTCTCCTTACTATGCTCAAGCTAATGGGCAGGCCGAGGCATCTAACAAAGGGATTATCAAGCTTATTAAACGAAAGATTGAAGAAAATCCTAGGAGATGGCATACGTTGTTGAATGAAGCCTTGTGGTCATACCGGATGGCTTGTCATGGATCGACCAAGGTTTCACCTTATCAATTGGTGTATGGGCATGATGCAGTGCTACCTTGGGAGATTAAGGCTAGGTCTAGGCGAATATCTTTTCAAGATCAATTAGCCACTAATGATTATGCTACTTTAATGATAGACGAGTTGGATGATCTAGCAGGACATCGGCTGAAGGCCTTGATGAGTATAGAAGAGAATAAGAAGAGAGTTGCCAGATGGTATGACAAGAAAGTAAAGGCTAAGGAGTTTGCCGATGGAGATTTGGTATGGAAATTGATCTTACCGATCGGGACTAAAAGTTCAAGATTTGGGAAGTGGTCTCTGTAACAGAACCGCCCAAATTATAAGAGATTAAGCCTAATAGTGACCATTGGCATAGTCAAACCATCGAGCTTAAGCCCATATAATTCCAGTAGTCCGTGAAATCTCGAAGGATTTCAAACCACAGATCGTACATACAGCCAAGATCGTAATAATTTTAGCGGTCACCATCCACAATTACATCCAGTTCGAAAACATTCATACAATACATCAGAGTGCTTAAAGTTATTACAAACCGAGTTCATAAGTAGCGGAAGCTTCATAATTTGAAAATAACACACACATGCTTAGTCTGATACAGTGCCACAATTCGGTCAATCCCACAAAAGCAAAAGAGAAGACGGAGTGACCTTCGCCCGTGGTCTAGTCATCACCCATGGCTGGGTACAGACAGAGGATGCAATAACCATAGTACATTTGACCATCTGCAAAACAACATGGGAGTAGAACCCTGAGTACGAGAATGTACTCAGCTAGACTTACCCGTCATAAATTAAAATAAAGACTCTTCAAGGATCATGAAGGCTATATAGTGGAGTAGCTGACAACCGTTTTGCATAACCGCAAGATTCTATTAACATACCCTACATAAATCTTTCTTCTTTTAATTTGCTCAAGTTGACAGTATCATTACCTATTATCTAGGTTTGGACCTGCACTATTACAAGCAAGTATAGTGATATGATGGTACCTCATCATAGCATTCATAAAACTATTCATCATTATAACCCAAGTGTTCCATAGTCCTTACTACGAGGACGAAGCTCATGTCAAGTGCTCACTATCCAGGAGCGATGGCGATTCGAATCGATTTCTAACCAGCTGGCGAGGTATTCCCCACACAAACCACACTCACTGATCAAGTGAGCTACAGATCACCGTATTACACTATCCAGGACCAATTCGCGGGTTCGGCAGACACCGCCAGTACCCAAGGACCGTTCCGGCGACCGAGGTATCCAAGGTATACCAAGGTTGCACGCCGCGCCCTCGTCGTTCTCTTCAACCATCACCAATACAGCGCATGGCGGCTCGATTCCGAGCCCGGATAGTGTTCAGGCTTCGCGGTCGGAACGACTTATCCTTCCAGCTAAGTGTGGGGCATGCGTTCAACATGACAAGAGGGCCGTCAACGATCGGTCCTTAATCGACACAGGCAGGGGCACTATGGTCAACCCACCATAAGACCCTGCCCGGTCTCCAATTCCATTCCACACTTGGTTATTCTTTTCCCAAAGCAATCACTGCTTAATCAAGCAGGTATCCACCTATATCTCGCAGGTGACAGGAAATCACCCGACTTCTACCGGACTAAGCAAGCTAAGCATAAACTCCGTACCTATCTACATAGGACAAGGTAGATAAACGAGTGGTGATATCAAGGAGTATATATGCATCAACGGTATGAAGCT
This sequence comes from Sorghum bicolor, assembly GCF_000003195.3. Classification (NCBI taxonomy): domain Eukaryota; kingdom Viridiplantae; phylum Streptophyta; class Magnoliopsida; order Poales; family Poaceae; genus Sorghum; species Sorghum bicolor. The sequence goes on from NC_012871.2 coordinate 22,264,596, forward strand.
ATTCCTATCACTTAAATGCAGTATAGTAAAAAAAGCATAATATATCGTGTAAGTTAGCGAGAATACGGAGACTTAGAATGCTCCGGGGCTTGCCTTTCTCAAACGTGCTGGGTCGGTGATCCGGACACTCCTGTAGCCCTTCTCCGAGTTCCGGTGCTTCCAGAGGTTCCTGCTCCTGGGTGTCCTCGGGCTCCTCGAGTCCCACCTCGTTCTCCTGCGAGCCTGTATGATGCATGTGTGCTCATGAGTGGAGTGCGAGATGCCCGGGGTGCAATGCTCATGCGATAGAATACCAGATGACTATGACATGATGTATGGATGATTTATGTGATCCTTTACAAGGTAGTCAACATCATCCAAGAATCATGCAATTGAATTAAACACATATTGCATTCTCTTCTATAAATTGCCTTCAAGTGTAACCAGCAACTCACATGATGCTTCAAAGATACACCAAACCCCTTTTTATTCTATTTAACCCATATTTGACAATTCATAGTTTCTTTATTCATTTTTTAGACCCTTCAAAATTTGCATGCAGGTATTTATGAATATGAAAGCTCTCTAGAAAATAATCTATTCTATCCGCAAGCACACAGATAAAATACCTCATCGTAGCATTTCACCAGGAAAGTATTCCGAGTATCGTTATTTATATTTTGCTTAAGAGAACGGCGAAAGTAAAAATATGGGTAAAATCTATCAAGGCATAGACTAGAGATAAACTTGCAGGAACATGATTACTAATGAGGAACTCGTCACACAGTCACTTACTTTGGTAGGGGGTAAGCCATAAAATAAAGATAATGAAATATAAGCTCATGGGTAAATAACAGCGATTAGAAATAGACTACTCCACATAAATGTAAGATGACGTTGGATTAGCTAGAGAATGGATTCTGAGTATCTACTATCTACTAAGTCACAATCTACTCTAGTTATCTACAAGATCATATATAGCATAAAAGACTCTTTATTCATGTATAAGGAATACTGCTAAAGTAAATCAGAACATAGCAAGACTTACTCCGCAATACAAATTCTGCCTACCCTATCAATGGAGGGTGGACTATATAAGAATCAACGAAGCTGTCACCATCGCGAACTACCACATGACCTAGGCAATAGGATACATTTGCAGGTAAATAATATCTAAGCACCACGCCCACATATGATCTACCACTTAGCTCCCTCGAGTCAAGAGCTAAGCGCTTTGCAAACTTATACATAAACTCATTATCAATCATAACTATATCAAGTATAGAACTAGAGCAAACTAAGAACATAATAAATATAGACATAATGCAATTAGAATAAAGTAGTAGAGAAAGATATGAAATAATACCAATCTTTATTGATGAAGATCCAAAATCCAGAGCGCTAGGCTCTACTTCTCTAATTCTATCTAATCAATCCTATAGAACTTGAAGGAATTGGGAGTAGCTAACTCTAATTCTCTGCGGGAGAGAAAATCCTAAACCCTAACTTTGATGGCTTCCTCTGATAATGATTTCTCCTCCTCCCCCTGGGGTGGAGAGGCCTTGCTTATATAGCCCCCTCAGATGAATTTGGGTCGTCGGATCAAGCCGACCTTAATCGCACGGTTATTCTTGAAGATTAGAGGCGGTGGAGCACGATCCGCGAGACCTGCCCTGATTGGTCACCAGGGCAGGGCGGGCGCCCAAGGGATACCGATGTAGCCTTCACCCGGATGTTTTAAACGCAAACAGAAAAATCCGCAAGCACACGGATACCGATGTAGCCTTCACCCGGGAGTATTCCAGAGTATCGATTTTCCACAGGGAACGTGAGTGTACTAATTAAGATTCAAGATCGCCCAAGGATAACTATATAATTATTTTTGGTGGGAAGAGAGGATGTTTCCTGAGAGTTCCCTAGATGATCTAAGAATCAAGAATTACTTCAAAGATTATTTATTTCGGGACATCAGGACACTAACCATAGAAAGAGATGAGAAGGGGGCTGAGAAGCTCTGACTACGTTCCTACAAACACCGATCCGAACGAGGTGGAATACGTCGACCGTTAGGGCTATCACTACCCTAGGGCTACCACAACAATCCATAGGATTGGGTGCAATTCCAGGTAATTGCAAGACTAAACACCACGTCTAATCTATTAATTACTACTCTAGCGTTATAAAGACTAGAGCACATGATGCAAGTGGGAATCCAATAAATAACTTGAATGTAAATAAAAGTAATTAAAGAACTCAGGAATTATGAATTGAAGAACTTAGAGAACGATGAAGAACGAACCAGTTGCAGCAAAAGTATAATGTTGAGGAAGATCCGACAGATCCAGCTCCTCCTCCGCTCTCCTCTTCTCTCTCCCTATTTTCTAGATTACAACTAGAACTAACTAGAACTAGAACTAGAGGAACTAGAACTAGAACTAGATGAACTAGAGGGATCCTCTCTACTTGGATGAAGAATTGAAACCCTAGCTTTGATTCTGTAGAAGAGGTATGATCTCCAGGGGCCAAGCGGCCTTGCTTATTAGTCTTTTCAGATGAATCTAGGCCGTCAGATCAAACCGACATTAATCGCATGGTTTTCCTTGATCCCTTAGGTCGGTGGAGCACGATCCGTGAAAAGGACTCTGATTGGGCACTGTAGCAGGGCGGGCGCCCAGGAGAGTAGGGTGGGTGCCCTGCCTCCGAACCCGATCGCCTTCCCGTTCGTTCTTGTGGCTTCTGGAGTCTTCTAGATGGTAGAAAATTGCGCAGCACGTTAATATCTCTATGTAAACCTGACATGTGGGCCTTTCCTCTGTATTTCCTGATAACCCCCTGCAGAAATAGACAAAGACCAAAACCCGTGAAATTCTGTCAGATAAAACCCTAAGTCTTGGTATGGTTGCATTTGGATCCTTTTCCATGATTAATTGATGGTTAAATGTGAGCATTAAGGACCGTCAACAAGCTCTCCCAAGCTTAACCTTTGCTCGTCCCTGAGCAAAGATGAACTCAAGAGTTTCTACAGTGGTTTCATGCCTTGAAGGTACACATGCGTTCAAACAAGATCTCATCTCTAGGTTAGGGTAAACTGTTAAGATTTAAACTTACTCATTTTTCCTTCCACCATGGGGCTTACAACCGTCACTTGTGTCTTGAGCAGTTAAAAGATAGAACGGTCTAGTCAAGCGCCATGTCTCTTGTTCTTCGATTAACTATAGCTCTAGAGTTTTTGCAGATTTTCAAATAAAACTCAGAGATTCCATGTATGACTCTCTCTAGTCTCTCTTTTGTGGTATTTCTGGATCCTTACCAAGGCAGTAATGGTATATGCCTTCTCTCAAAGTATGTGATATCTGGAGCTCATAGGTGGGAGACAGCTAATACATACTTACAAGACAAATATTGCATAGTCAAACCATGGATCCAAAACAACAAGTCAATAGGTCAAATCAAGATGTGCATGTGTGGCGAATGAATGGTGTATGGTGATGATGGTGATAACAATGGTGAAAGTCTAATTCTACTTGTGCTCTTTTGAAGGATACATACCTTTCTTGCTCTTTTGAAACTTTTTGAGGAGAATGAGATGCTCTATATTTTCTTTTTCTTTTCTCTCAGGTGGGTCTCTTGTACCCCTAATTCTACTACCAGACACTTGTCCATTTTTACCTCTCGTCTCACTTTTTCTTTTCTTTCGAGGTTCCGGGCACTTGCCCCTTTTTATTCCCTCTTATCTTTTTTTAGAGCACTCACCTCTTTAAATAATGTAGCCAGTGGTAGTAACCGAAATAACTTGAGCATTTATTTCACAGGGGAAAACAGAAATAGGAGAATGTTTTTTGCTATTCTCTCCTCGATTAAGAGTAGAATATTTTTGGGTGAATCTGGATATGGAAATGAGTGGATGTATGTGGATGCGTACTTCCGGAGTAGAAGCAGCATGTGTGAGTGAACGTGCAAGTGAATCTTGATTTAACCATATGACAAGCTCCTAAAGGTCTACACACCTTGACCACACTCAATGCTCATAAGCAGTAAAAAGTAAATGTGTGACTCAAAGTCTAGCAAGCATGTATATATGGCTGTGGTAGGAATTTAAACTCTCATCAAACAGGAACTCATCATGTGATATTTTAAAGATTTTCAAAGATAAAATTCTCCAGATCCTAGCATCTCTAGGAACACATAAACAACAGCTCAACCTTCCCATATCATATCTGTTAACAACTTAGACTTTACATCAAGTACTCTTCCCACAAGTTCGGGTTTAGAGCAAATCTTAATTAATAACAGTCATGCCTAAACTTGAGAGAGATTTCAATTTTGAGAACTAGTCATGGCAGAGCAACTATTCATCATTTCCATACGAGAGCTTATCACGAGGGTTCATAGCAAATTTTATTTATTTATTTATTTAGCAAACTAAGCAAAGATATATATATAAGCACAAAATCTTTATTTGGGTTTTTATGGTTATGCATCTTTTTTTTATTTGAGTAAAGTATAAACGTGGGTAGAACACTTAGCTGGATAAATGGGGGTGCTCTCCCCCAAGCTGGATTTTGACGTAATTTCTCCTGATGTAGCTCGCAGGTGGTGGAGGTGTATTTGAATGTCGGCAGCACCCTGACAGCGATTAGGATGTCCTCCGTCTGCTAATCTTCTTTGATCCTTGAATTCTGTGGAGCTCAAATAGATAACAAAGCTTTGTGGAACTAGTTAAGTGTTAGCATAAATATCTAGCCTTTATCATGTTGAGTCTCCTCAATAAATGTTACTTTCTTTGGTAGGATCACAATCTTATTTTTATATTTTCATTTTTATAGGATAGGAATATATTTATTTTATTTTTACGCCACCACAGTGAATGTACTTATGGATTTTATGCCATGAGCATACTCACATGGGGCTTACTATTTTTAACATTTTTATTTTCTTTTCAAGATGATATGAACCTGATTAACTAAGCAAACTATTTTAAATAATTGAAAGGAAAAGGATAACTACCAAGTTTACCTCTTGGCAAGGCGTTCGGCATTTTTAAGTCCTCCGAACGGGACTCTCCGTTTTCTCAATCGTCTTGGGATTTGCTCGATGGCGTAGTCGGTGGTTCCAGCGGCGCCTCCTCTTCGTGTATGACTATCTTCTCTCTCCACACCTGACTCGGTGCTACGGTTTCCTTAGGACAGTTCTGTTCAAGCTGTATGTCTCCAGACCTTACTACTTCTCCTCCGTAGTCTGCCCATCCGTCCTTGATGATTTGCCTCCTCGGGTTGCGGTTGCGTCGTCTTCTTTTTGTCCTGACCTGCTTAGAGTCTTCAACTATATAGTTAGGGTCAGTAAAATAGTGGCATACCTTCTCAGAGGGAAAGTGCATGTGGACTTCTCCGGTTCCAATGTAGATGATTGCTTTAACGGTGCTGAGAAACGATCTTCCAAGGATGACGGGTGGATCGTATTCGTCTTCTCCCATGTCAATAACCTTCAACCTTTTGGAATGTTTGATCTGCCATCTGGAGCTGGGTCGTCCTTTTTTGTAACGAATGGCGACTTAAGTCGATGATCTTGACCTCCTTGAACTGCGGTGACCATCTTAGCTGACTCGGTCCACACTTGCTTGCTTGTTCCTATTCCTCCTGTTGGTCCTCTTCCTTGGTTCATGTCAGGATTGCTCTGAGATTTGTGTAGTCTTGTTTTTGAAGGAAAATGTCTCCTTCCTTCCCTTGCTGTAAAAACTGATCTTGACAGTACTAGCGTAGATGACGACTCCTGAGGCGTTCAGGAATGGCCTCCCTAAGATGATGGGTGCCCTCTCATCAGAACCGGTCTCTTTCACCACGAAGTTTGCTGGGGCGTACAAGGTACCAACTCGGACGTAGAGGTTCTTCAATATTCCCTATGGGAAACTTAGTATCTGATCCTGGGCATAATGTTGACACTAGAGCCAAAGTCATAGAGTGCTTCTAGGAAGTCCACCATGCCGATAGAGATCGGGATGACAGGGCGTCCTGGATCGCCTCTCTTGACGGAATAGTTAGGCCTATGTTGATTCCAACCTTGATTTTGTTGAGGACGGTTGTAGTAGTAGTAGTTGTTGTTATTGTCGATGTAGTTCACGTCCTTAAGCATTTCAGGGCAGTAATTGCTTGAGTGTCCAGTATCTCCAGTGTGTTTGTGCTCGTAGATCTAGGTTCTTCACTTGGTGGAGCCTAGGAGTTGTAAAAGTCCTTCATATTTTGCTCGAAGTGTACCTGCTCGTAGAGACAAGGCAGAGATCAAGTGCATGGGCCCTGTTGGTGGAAAACACCAATAGAACCAAAAGTGTATTTGTTCTTCTCTAACCTTAAGCATAGTGAGCAAGACAAAGTTGATGAATAATAAGATCATGAGTGTAGCATTTAAAACATTTGTCAGATCAGATCGCTCAACCTAATGGAAAGATAATCTATCTATACTTATGTTTTTTTTATATATCTTCTAAAGATTACGTGTGCAATATTTTAGCTCATATGATTAGGAGTGTGGGATCATAACGGTGGAAGGACTAAACATATTGAATCAATTGAGTTAGTTAATCTAGAGTTGTAAATCATACATGTTTGTCTCTTTTATCCATGTCAATGCCAGAACCAAGGAGAAGCTTGTAAATGTGATAGTCAAGTACCTTAAGATGTTACCTTACTTGAAGAGTGATGGTACAGTATCACCTTGTGGAAGCTTTCCTTTCTTAGCGGTTGTGCATCGTGTTTGTAGCACCCTCCATGGATCATCCCTTGTGAGCTATGCCTTCCTTGTGTAAATTGTTAACCTTCATGTGTCTCTCTCTTTGTCTCCAATGTAAGTTTATCTCAGGACTTCGCAGGTCGATATTGAAAGTTTTCCTACAGGGGTTAGTCCAACAAAATATCCAATATCTACTATAGCATACTATCGGCTCAAAGATCAACCTAGACACCATGTCTAATTTGATTTAGGAGGGCATTTTAACCTAAGCATCATGCTTAATTTAAAATCCCTTGGAAGTAAGACCATCATTCCTAAACTAAGCACCATGCTTAATTAAGAGATAAATGAAACTACTCCAAACCTAGACATATACTAAAGCAAATAAAGGTAGCATGAGAGCATTTATAGAGTTCTACTCAAGTGGAGATGAAGTAGTGTGATTAGTATTTAACAAATTGAGCATGTCTAAAAGGTAGGGACAACCAACATAGCAACATGGCAAATGATGTTTTTATGTAAAGTACTCCCCCAAACTCAAATTTTGCAAAATTCAAGTTTGGATGAATTTAATTCAATGTTGTATGATGATTGGTTGGACATACCTTGTGCTTGTCATTCATCTGATCTTCTTGCTCCAATCCTGGAAAGGTTAGTGTTGACGGTTGTTAAGTATCAATTTTAATTATCAAATAAACAAGAGAAAGGACCAATATGCAACCAACACCTAGAATTAGGGTTTGATCTGACAGAATTCCACGAGTTTTGTTGTTTATCTGTTTCTGCAGGGGGTTATCAGGAAATAAGGAAGAAAGGCCCACATGTCGGGATTACATAGAGATATCAACGCACTGCACAATTTTACACCATCTAGAAGACTCCAGAAGCCACGAGACCGAAGCGGAGGCGAAACTGGGCCAGGCCCAGGGCGCCCGCCCTGGTAGCCTGGGCGCCCGCCCCCTGCTGGAGCCAGATCAGGACTCTCTTCGTTCGGGATATTCCACCGACCTATTGGATCAAGAAAAACATAGTACCACCTCGCCTATCGACCCAAAAACGCATAGAAGGGGAGGACTATATAAGCAAGGCCCCCTGGCCCCTAGAGAAGACATGAAGAAATTATCATAGAGACTGAGGGGTGCCCTCAAAGGAAAACCTCTTCTCTAATTAATATTTCTTTTTAGGCTTAGCAACCAATGTAAGGTAGAAATAGATCTTCTAGTTTCTACTAGATTGAGAGAGATAGAGTGGAGGTGAAGAGTGGAGGAAGCCCGGCCTGTCGGTGTCTACTCCAAGCTTGTACCTGCGGGATCAAGTTCTCCTAACCCGAAGCTTGCTCCTAGGATTCTTCAGTAATTCGACTTCTAAATTCTAGTAAGTTCTTGTTTTATTGTTCTTATGGTTTATGAGTTTACTTTAATCTCTTCGCGTAGAGTTTAGAGTAATCATTGCTGGCGTAAACGTGGTGTTTAGGCTGGGGTACTCATAGATATTCCCTGACTAGCTGGACCGTGGTAGTAGTGAGGAACGTGACAATTCCGAGCTACCTTTGTAGATCACATCTCGTTAGCAGGAAGGATAGGGTTTATAGGTGCGGGTCGAACATCCTTTGTGTTGTCTAGATTCCGTTAGCCTCCCCATTAGAACAGTAGATCATCCTTACCAAGGTTAGAAGGAGACTACGGTTGCAGTCTTCTCTATTTATCACTCACATCGAAAGACATTCTTTGTGCCTAAAGGTTAGTAGTAATAGACCGGTTAGTCAGATGCACTCTTTCTCCTAGTGGTAAAAAAATAAATACGATACTTTGGATAATTTCCCGAGTGAAGTGCTCACCGATATCCATGCGCTTGCGGATTAATTCCTTATTGCGTTCCCAAATATCAACAAGCATTTCTGGCGCCGTTGCCGGGGAGAAAGACGGTTGCTGAGATAACCTGAGTCTTGCTATTAGCTTGTATCTATACTTTTATCTTTTCTTATCTTTTATATTCTTTATTTATTTTCTTTATTCTTACCTTATGGAAAACCAAAATTCTAAATCGATCCATGAGTCTGCAATCCCTTTAGCAACTGACCTTTTACCATGGGAATCATCACAGCCTATCCAAACATCCCAGTATAAGCTAAGTTCTAGGTTGATTGCCATGATTCAAAACCTATCTTTTTCAGGAAAGGAAGACGAAAACCCTTACCTTCATATTAGAGATTTTGAGCAAACATGTGATTGTCTTCGCATTGAAGGCATTTCTGATAAGACTTTACGTTGGAAGCTTTTTCCTTTTTCTCTAAGGGGAGAAGCTAGACAATGGTACAGTCAGAAGGTAAGTCAACAACAAGTTGAATGGGGAGTTTTACGAGCCAACTTTTGTCTAGATTTCTATTCCCTTGACCGTATAGCCGACCTTAGACTCGAAGTCCTATCTTTTAAACAAAAAGATAATGAAACTTTGGGAAAATCCTGGAAACGTTTTTCTAATCTTTTAGAATCTGGTCCAAACCTTAATCTTGAAGACCCTGTTCTTCTATTCCACTTTTTTCGAGGTCTTCAGAAAAATCACAAACAAATGCTTCACACAATGTCTAGAGGTTCTTTCTTTCGCATCCCTGCTGATGAAGCAAGAGTGATCCTAGATAGAATCCTAGAAGCTGAGATGGATAATACCCTTCATGATAAAACCTACGAAGCCGAAGTAGACACTCTGCCAAATTCTTCATCTACTTTAGCTATCCCAAGTTCTGAGCCACAAGAGGAAGAAATTCCACCACCGGACTTCATGCTGGATATAGAATCCGATCTTTTTGCCGATTTTGGAAATATTTCAAACTACCATTCTATTGACAAACCCCAAAACGGCCAGTTTAGCATTTATTTGCCAAGTGAATATCAATTGAGAGAGCTTATCTCAGTAATGAGTAGCGAATGGTAGGAGGAATCAGAGCTTTCCTCTGATGTGATCCGTTTGGACACACCCTCTATAACTATACGCTGTGCTTATAATTCTGATCGATTTAATGCTCTTTATAATCCTGTTATGGGCATCAACATCATGTCTGAATCTTTCGCACTTAAACTATTTAAAAATCTTGTCTTAACCCCCACAACAAAGGTCATAAAGGAATCTTCGGGACGATTAGTCCCCAGTCTTGGAATTATTAATGTCCTACCTCTTACGGTAGAAGGCTCCATGGTTCATTTGAACTTCTATATCTTTGATACATGGGACTTCGACCTGTTAATAGGACAACCTTTTAGAAGACTCCTTTATGAAGGTCATACTGGAAAGCTACACATTTCTTTGGGAAAAACTTTTAAATTCCCAATAACAATTTCTCACTCCTTAAACAATAAGGCCGAGTCATATCTTTTGCCTGATCCTATGGAGGAAGTAAAGGCTGCATCTCTAGAGCTTTTAGATGAACCAGACTTAGAAGACAAAACTCCTTTCTTCACAGAAGAAGAAGACGAACCTTCCGAGCCTGAACCCTTAGATGAGTTTGCAGAAACACCTAGACCTCCCATAGAGCTTAAAACTTTACCACCCGGTCTTACCTATGCTTTACTAAACAATAATCCAGAGTTCCCTGTGATCATTAGCGATAAACTCACTCAGGATCAAACTCTGCGATTAATGACCATTCTTGAGAAACATCACTCAGTTTTCGGCTACTCACTTCAAGATCTTACAGGAATCAGTCCTATGATTTGTACCCATCGTATTCCAACAGATCCTTCTGTTACAACCTCTCGAGAACCCCAACGTAGACTTAACAACACTATGAGAGAGGTAGTTAAAAAGGAAGTTATAAAGCTGCTGCATGCAGGGATTATATATCCTGTGCCGCACAGTGAGTGGGTGAGCCCAGTGCAAGTTGTGCCCAAAAAGGGAGGCATGACAGTTATTATGAATGAAAAGAATGAGCTAATTCCGCAACGCACCGTCACAGGATGGCAGATGTGCATAGATTATAGAAAACTAAACAAAGCCACGAGAAAGGATCATTTTCCTTTACCTTTTATAGATGAGATGCTAGAGCGGTTAGCAAACCATTCATTCTTTTGTTTCTTAGATGGATATTCAGGGTATCATCAGATCCCGATCCATCCCGATGATCAAAGCAAAACCACTTTTACATGCCCTTATGGAACTTATGCTTACCGTAGAATGTCTTTTGGGTTATGTAATGCACCAGCTTCTTTTCAAAGATGCATGATGTCTATATTTTCTGATATGATTGAAGAGATTATGGAAGTTTTCATGGATGATTTCTCTGTTTATGGAAAAACTTTTGATAGTTGTCTTGAAAACTTAGACAAGGTTTTGCAAAGATGTGAAGAAAAGCACTTAATCCTTAATTGGGAAAAATGTCATTTTATGGTTAGGGAAGGAATAGTGCTAGGACACTTAGTGTCTGAAAGAGGTATTGAGGTAGACAAAGCTAAAATTGAAGTAATTGAACAACTACCTCCACCTGTGAATATAAAAGGAATTCGAAGCTTTCTTGGCCATGCTGGTTTTTATCGTAGATTCATAAAAGATTTTTCATTTATTGCTAGACCACTTACTCTTTTGCTAGCCAAGGATGCTCCTTTCGAATTTGATGATGCATGTCTAACATCTTTCAATTTATTAAAGAAAGCACTCATCTCTGCACCAATCATTCAACCCCCTGATTGGTTGTTGCCTTTTGAAATTATGTGTGATGCTAGTGATTATGCTGCGGGGGCAGTATTGGGACAAACTAAAGATAAGAAGCATCATGCAATTGCTTATGCCAGTAAAACTTTGACAGGAGCTCAACTTAACTATGCAACCACTGAAAAATAGCTCTTGGCTGTTGTCTTTGCCATTGATAAATTTAGATCTTATTTAGTTGGAGCTAAAATAATTGTTTACACTGATCATGCTGCACTAAAATATTTGCTCACTAAAAAAGATGCTAAACCTCGCCTGATTAGATGGATTTTATTACTCCAAGAATTTGACTTAGAAATAAAAGATAAAAAGGGAGTAGAAAATTATGTTGCTGATCACTTGTCTAGAATGTATTTTAAGAGTCCACAGGAAACCCCCATCAATGATTCACTTCGGGACGACATGCTCTACGGGATTAACAGGTCTGACCCTTGGTATGCAGATATTGTTAATTTTATGGTTTCAGGGTATGTACCACCAGGAGCAAACAAAAAGAAGCTTATTCAAGAAAGTCGTTCACATATATGGGATGAGCCATACCTCTTCCGAGTATGCTCTGACGGCTTACTCAGGAGATGTGTGACCACTGAGGAAGGATGGAAGATCATCGACAGATGTCATTCATCACCATATGGAGGTCACTATGGAGCATTCCATACACATTCAAAGATCTGGCAGTGTGGATTCTATTGGCCTAGAATGTATGAGGACACAAAGCAATATATCAGAAGATGTGGGCCATGTCAAAGACACGGAAACATAAATACAAGGGATGCAATGCCACTCACCAACAACCTTCAGATTGAGCTCTTTGATGTCTGGGGAATAGACTACATGGGTCCATTTCCTCCATCAAAGAAGTGTGAGTACATCTTGGTGGCAGTTGACTATGTCTCCAAGTGGGTAGAGGCATTACCTTGCAAGCATGCCGACAACGTCAGTTCAAAGAGGATGTTTGAAGAAATTATATTTCCAAGATTTGGAGTCCCCAGAGTAGTGATAAGTGATGGAGGAGCACACTTCATCGACAAACGCTTCAAGCAATACCTATCAAGACATGGAATCCATCACAACGTCGCTACCCCCTATCATCCACAGACAAGTGGCCAAGCAGAGACTTCCAACAAACAAATCAAGAATATTCTTCAGAAGACAGTAAATGAAATGAGAATGGCAAGGAAAGACAAGTTACCCGATGCACTCTGGGCATATCGGACAGCATACAAGACCCCAATTGGAATGTCTCCATACCAATTGGTGTACGGGAAGACTTGCCATCTACCTGTTGAACTAGAGTTCAAAGCACACTGGGCCATAAAGAGATGGAATATGGACCTAGATGTTGCTGGAGATTATAGAAGAATGCAACTATCAGAATTGGAAGAATGGCGAGAGAAGGCATATCACAATTCAAAGATCTGCGGGCGCCCAGCCCCTGTTCCCCCTCGGTCCTGACTTTCTCTGTTATGGAAAATGCACTTAGGGTGATCCGAATAATCCCTTGGATGGAAAGTTTCGCACGCACATCGACGGGAGCAACCCGAACAACCCATAGAGGCACCCTCTTGACCCCTATATAAACAGACCCCTGACCTCAGTTTTCAAACACCAAGCCTCCTCTCCTTCAATTAGAGCTTGATTAGCTCTCCTTCAATTAGAGCTTGATTAGCTCTACTTCAATTAAAATTTTATTAGTTCCTTGCTGCTCCAATGGCCGAGAAGTACCACGATGATTGGGAAGTCGTCCCCTTCAACCTCAACATGGAGCCTGTGGAAGACCCCGATGCCCGTGCTCTCGTCCCGGCCAACACAGAGCGTCAGCTAGAAGCCATGCCATTACGCCAACGTAGCTCCGCCCAATCTTACCATGCTCAACCAGTTCTCACCGCACCACCACAACCCCTACTCCTCAAAGGACCATCATCCAAGACGAAGACCACTATCAAGGTGCCAATCGGCACAAGGATCCTTCCACCTAGACCCAATGAGAGGGTCGTTGGAGTCAAGACCAACCGGAGCGGCGAGATCAGCAGCGTACGCTACACTACAGAGGAGGAAAGGCCTTACTTTGAAGGGATTAGAGCATCTAAAGTCCGTTTCATCCCTCCAAAGGCAGCCCCGAAGCACGCTCTCAATGCTTTTGAGACACCTCCCAAGCGTCGCAAGACTATAATGGATATTGATGAGGAAGTTCGCAGGCTAGATAGAGTTATCATAGACCTCCAGTCCTCGATTAATTCCCTCACTAGGCAGCTCTCTAACCACAAGAAGATTAAGGAATTAGAGCGCCGCTAAGTTATCTAGATTAGACCTTGAGGCAATGCATCTTAGTTATTTATCTTTAAATTCGGTTAGGTTTACTATTATCATCAGTTTGCTACTAGTCTTTTGTAATAAATGCCTCAAGATTAATAAAGAGTATTATTATTATTATTATGTCTTGTGTGTCTCTACTTTATTTTTGTGCAAGAAAGCAGAAAACAAGTATGGGGGAGATCCCTCGACATGCTAAACACACTCCGACTACACCACTCCACGATTCAGGTACACACTCTGCACATTCTACACATACATTTATTTTGGATTATGCAGATTATTGTTTCCGACATAATAAAATAAAAAGATTAAAATATTTCTAATCATGATTAATCTCAATCTGTGATGTTTCCTGAAAACTTGCAATTATTATAAAATCATTTTAAAACCCTGTGTTACTTAAGACAGTATGGAATATGTGATGGTAGAGTATGAGTTTCTTATTCTTGATATCATTGTTGCTTGGAGAATTTATTTCAAAATATTCAAAATTCTAGCTACCATCCTCAGTTTTATATGCCTGATAAAACTGAAAATATTAATTATGATTATAAAAGCTATCTGCTCTGTATTGAGTTTGTTCAAAATGAGTTAGACCCTTGTTGAGAGATTTATCATGCTCCCAAGATCAAGACATTATTTCAGTAAGATTCACTCTTTCGAAGTATTATTGCATTAGAGGCATGGGCTACGCAAAAATAGAGATATTTCGAGGAAATAAAAAGGAGCAAGTGCTCGACAACCTCGCAGAAAAAATGGACAGGTGTCCGGCAGTAGAATTAGGGGTACCTCGGTATCTACTTAGTAAAAAAAATGATAGCCCATGGTCCCTCTAATAAGCAATATGCCAGCAAGAGTTGACAAAGATTTTAGTTTCCAAAGTCTTTGATCTAAGAGTATGACATTCCCCTCCTCGGCTCCTGTTTTGATCAGGAAATAAATGCAAAGTAAGAGTGCTTGAGAATTTTTGCAAAATAAAACAACCTCAGTGAGATATATAAAAGATAATGAGTGATCTGAGAGAACCTATGAGGATAAAAAGGTATGCTAACTTTCTTTCAAAAATATACAAAAACTCCAAGTGACACGATTGAGAAGAAAGGATCTTTACTCTTAACCATATACTTCCCTGACTATGGTACACAGTGGATTTTTGACACCCTGTAATTATAAAGAGAATGTTTTAAAATGTTTTACCCCAGATATTTTTCTTAACCATCCTTTTCTCGAGGACGAGTAAAAGCCTAAGTATGGGGGTATTTGTTGACGGTTCTTAAGTATCAATTTTAATTATCAAATAAACAAGAGAAAGGACCAATATGCAACCAACACCTAGAATTAGGGTTTGATCTGACAGAATTCCACGAGTTTTGTTGTTTATCTGTTTCTGCAGGGGGTTATCAGGAAATAAGGAAGAAAGGCCCACATATCGGGATTACATAGAGATATCAACGCACTGCGCAATTTTACACCATCTAGAAGACTCCAGAAGCCACGAGACCGAAGCGGAGGCGAAACTGGGCCAGGCCCAGGGCGCCCGCCCTGGTAGCCTGGGCGCCCGCCCCCTGCTGGAGCCAGATCAGGACTCTCTTTGTTCGGGATATTCCACCGACCTATTGGATCAAGAAAAACATAGTACCACCTCGCCTATCAACCCAAAAACGCATAGAAGGGGAGGACTATATAAGCAAGGCCCCCGGGCCCTGGAGAAGACATGAAGAAATTATCATAGAGACTGAGGGGTGCCCTCGAAGGAAAACCTCTTCTCTAATTAATATTTCTTTTTAGGCTTAGCAACCAATGTAAGGTAGAAATAGATCTTCTAGTTTCTACTAGATTGAGAGAGATAGAGTGGAGGTGAAGAGTGGAGGAAGCCCGGCCTGTCGGTGTCTACTCCAAGCTTGTACCTGCGGGATCAAGTTCTCCTAACCCGAAGCTTGCTCCTAGGATTCTTCAGTAATTCGACTTCTAAATTCTAGTAAGTTCTTGTTTTATTGTTCTTATGGTTTATGAGTTTACTTTAATCTCTTCGCGTAGAGTTTAGAGTAATCATTGCTGGCGTAAACGTGGTGTTTAGGCTGGGGTACTCATAGATATTCCCTGACTAGCTAGACCGTGGTAGTAGTGAGGAACGTGACAATTCCGAGCTACCTTTGTAGATCACATCTCGTTAGCAGGAAGGATAGGGTTTATAGGTGCGGGTCGAACATCCTTTGTGTTGTCTAGATTCCGGTAGCCTCCCCATTAGAACAGTAGATCATCCTTACCAAGGTTAGAAGGAGACTACGGTTGCAGTCTTCTCTATTTATCACTCACATCGAAAGACATTCTTTATGCCTAAAGGTTAGTAGTAATAGACCGGTTAGTCAGATGCACTCTTTCTCCTAGTGGTAAAAAAATAAATACGATACTCTAGATAATTTCCCGGGTGAAGTGCTCACCGATATCCGTGCGCTTGCGGATCAATTCCTTATTGCGTTCCCAAATATCAACAGTTAGTGACAAGAATACCCGAAGGAATTTTTTACAATTATCCTTCTATGCTCAAAACACAAGGTAATGTTCCAAATAATTAAAAGCTCATGTTACGATCTAATCAGTGCTTATTCTAGGACACTAAGCTTGTCCTTGGGTAACCATCAATTTATGTCTGCGAAGTGGTTTCACCTCCAACGCTGACCTATATCAAGATAAACTCAACGAGATCTGCAAAACTTATTATAGACATATGCATTGACAACCGCCCTTTTAAAGTTTTTATAAATAGAAAGGAAGAGGGGGTTGGAGATCTCGAATGTGGTGATGTTGGAGAGACCAATGGATTGTGAAGATATTACATATGAGCATGGAGTAAATGAAGTGGCTATGAAATAAATTCCCTGCTCATTAATGTTTGGAGTGAAATCCATGTGGTGTGGTAAAAAATGGTAAGGTGAGTGTGGTAAAAAGAAAAGAAAAAGGATACACGGACGACTTGGTTCGAAACTAGCACGGCTACCGTTCCCCGGCAACGGCACCAGAAAGCTTGTTGGGTATTTTAAACGCAAACAGAAAAATCCGCAAGCTCACGGATACCGATGTAGCTTTCACCCGGGAGTATTCCAGAGTATCGATTTTCCACAGGGAACGTGAGTGTACTAATTAAGATTCAAGATCGCCCAAGGATAACTATATAATTATTTTTGGTGGGAAGAGAGGAAGTTTCCTGAGAGTTCTCTAGTTGATCTAAGAATCAAGAATTACTTCAAAGATTATTTATTTCGGGACATCAGAACACTAACCACAGATAGAGATGAGAAGGGGGTTAGGAAGCTCTAACTACGGTCCTACAAACACCAATCCGAACGAGGTGGGATACGTCGACCGTTAGGGCTGTCACTACCCCAGGGCTACCACAACAATCCGCAGGATTGGGTGCAATTCCAGGTAATTGCAATACAAAACACCACGTCTAATCTATTAATTACTACTCTAGCGTTATAAAGAATAGAGCACTTGATGCAAGCGGGAATCCAATAAATAACTTGAATGTAAATAAAAGTAATTAAAGAACTCAGGAATTATGAATTGAAGAACTTGGAGAACGATGAAGAACGAACTAGTTGCTGCAAAAGTATAATGTTGAGGAAGATCCGATAGATCTGGCTCCTCCTCCGCTCTACTCTTCTCTCTCCCTATTTTCTAGATTACAACTAGAACTAACTAGAACTAGAACTAGAGGAACTAGAACTAGAACTAGATGAACTAGAGGGATCCTCTCTACTTGGATGAAGAATTGAAACCCTAGCTTTGATTCTATAGAAGAGGTATGATCTCTAGGGGCCAGGGGGCCTTGCTTATATAGTCCCCTCAGGTGAATCTGGGCCGTCGGATCAAACCGACATTGATTGAACGGTTATCCTTGATCCTTTAGGTCGGTGGAGCGTAATCCGCGAGACCTGCCCTCATTGGCCACCAGGGCAGGGCGGGCGCCCAAGGGGGGAGGGCGGGCGCCCTGCCCCCGGGTCCGCTCGTCCTCCCGTTCGTTCTCGTGGCTTCTGTAGTCTTCTAGATGATAGAAAATTGTGCATCAAGTGCACGTTAATATCTCTATGTAAACCCGACGTGTGGGCCTTTCCTCCGTATTTCCTGATAACCCCCTGCAGAAATAGACAAACACCAAAACTCATGGAATTCTATTAGATAAAACCATAAGTCTGGGTGTTTGTTGCATTTGGATCCTTTTCCATGATTATTTGACGGTTAAATGTGAGCATTAAGGGCCGTCAACAGGGGGGAGGGCGGGCGCCCTGCCCCCGGGCCCATTCGGCCTCCGGTTCGTTCCCGTGGCTTCTAGACTCTTTTAGATTAAGGAAAATTGCGCGGCACGTAATTATCTCGTTGTAAACCTAACATGTGGGCCTTCTCTCCATATTTTCTGATAACCCCCTGCAGAAATAGACAAACACCAAAGCTCGTTGAATTTTGTCAGATAAAACCCTAATTCTAGGTGTTTGGTGCATATTCATCCTTTTTCATGTTTAGTTGATGGTTAAATTTAACACTTAAGGACCGTCAACATCCCTCAGGTGAAGCTCCAAGGCATTCATTCAGCACCTATGGAGAAAGAACAGAAGACGAAGAACAAGGCTTTGAGCAAAGACGAAGGTCTGATGCTTTTGGGTTCTTCTATACCCAACAACATTACAATGAACAAATGGCATTCCAAAACTATGTCCACACATCTCTTGCTCACAATGAGCAGAATTGGAATGACCAGCGTTAGTGGAACCAAACCACCACTCAGACGTTGTCCTCTATTCATGAAGGGCATGACCAAGCCAACAGCACTCTAAGTAACATTTTCGCGTTCCTCTAGATCCCAAAAGAAGACTAGCTTGAGGGAGGACCCCCATTATCAAGGTAAGTTTTCTTTTTCCTTCGTTTTGATTTATTTCCTTTCTCTTTATTAGTTATAAATTTAATTTGTTTAAGTTTTAGTTTGCTTAAAATGAAAACCAAATAAAAAGAGTGTGTAATATAAGTTTGCTATAAATAAAATATGTAGAGATGAAGAATGAATGATGGAAATGATGAATAGTTGCTCAACCGTAATTCTTTTGAAGTACCTAGTTTTAAATTTGAATTCTCCCAAGGATTAGATAAACTATTAGACAACTGAATGTACTCTATTCTTTAAACCTGTGGGAGCATATTCTTAAACTAAGTCTATCATGTTATCATGTTATGATATGATATAGTCTGAGCTGCTGTTTATCATGTTCCTAGTGCTACTAAATTTTGGAGATTTATTTTATAAAAAATGAAATGCTTCATGATGAGTTCTATGTATGATAGATAGTATAAAATTCCTTCCACAGCTATATTTGTTTAGAATAGGAAGCCTCCACATATATGTAGGGCTTTGTGTTTGCTCGAGCTATGTGACCCTTAGGAACTCATCATGTGACAAATCCCAGTATCACGTACACTCATGTTCACCCTTTTTCTGCTTCTACTCTAGAAGTACGCACCACATATATATTCCATATTCACCTATTCAAAAATGTTCCACTCTTACACAGAGAGTGAACACCAAAAATATTTCCCTTGCTTATTTGCTAGCCAATTATCTGAAGCCCAAAGCTCCAAGATTTATCTTTTATTCCTCTACAAAATATTTGTTAAAAAAGAGTTGATGGGCTGCAAGAAAATTAATGGACAAAAGTTCCATGAAAGAAAGAAAAAGAAAGATTTATGGTTTATCATCAAAATTTCACGTTCAAACTTAGAGGAATCATTCCAAGTAAAGGAGCATTAGAATGATTTTGCACCCCTTCTCCTTCCAAAAATATTCTTTAGTTTAGCATCCACATATAAAACCACACATGCACAAACTGGTTGGTTATGTGGTGAATTCATTTGGATCCATGGTTCGATTAGACCCATTGCATTAGTTATCTCCACACCTATGAGCTCCACATAAGCTTTATTAGATATAGGGTGAGGGAGAGGGATATAAATGCCTTATTCCATAAATACTACATATCTTGAGAGCAAGAGAGAAGGCATCACTCCTTTCAATGACTTAGAGAGGATCCAAAAATACCACATAATGAGAGACTTGAAAGAATCATACTAAAGAACTCTGAGCATTATTTTGAAAATTATAAAAACTCTAGATAGAGGTAGAACAACAGAGCATGAGACAACAGTGCTTGACTTAATTGTTTTGTCTTTCAACTGCTCAAGATCCAAGTATAGGTAGAAGTCCCATGGTTGGAAGAAACATGAGTAAGTTTGGAAGTTATGATAGTTCACTCTAGTCAGGGTTGAGTTCTTATTTAAAGCATGTGTACTTGAAAGGTGTGAAAGCATTGTAGCAACTCTTGATCCATCCTTTGTAGCTATTTGCTCAAGGACGATCAAAGGGCAAGCTTGGGGGAGTTTGTTGATGGTTGTTAACCATCAAAATTATATGTCAACTAAGGAGAAGAAAGAGGATAAAAACTAAACAGCACCATAGACTTAGGATTTTCACTGACAATTTCCACGAGTTTTGGTGAATGTCTGTTTTCGTAGGGGGTTATCAGAATAAGAACAAAAGGAGGTCCACATGTCGGATTTACATAGAGAGAAGACCCGAACGTAAACTCTAGAAGAATCCAAAAGACTCAGGAAGGCGTGCCCTGAAATCTGGGACCCACCTGCCATAGGGCAGGGGTGGGCCCCCACGGTAGGGTGGGGCGGCCACCCGGGGGCTGCAACCAATCAGGTGCAGTCTCGCGGATCCTGCCTCCACTGACTTTAAGGATTAATCTTAAGCACACATTTAAGTCGGTTTGATCCACGGGCTATGGTGCTTCCTAGGGGGCTTTAAATACAAGCCTACCCCCTAGAGAGAAGCTCAGAATAGAGAGAGAAAAATAGAATTATATTTTTATTCTCATATGAGAATTAGAGGGAGCCATTAGAGCGAGGGATTAGAGATAGATTAGCTAGTCCTAATCTTCACCTTCTACATAGGATTAGATTAGATAGAGGAAGCGGGTCGGGCGCCTGTGCTCAGAATTTCTAGATACTCATCATCATAGATTGGTATTATCTTTTATCTCTCTTTTGACTTTATTCTAAATATCATTATGTTTCTATTTATTATGTTCCTAGTTTATTCTAGTTCTACATTTGATATGGTTATGATTGACAATGAGTACATGTATATGTTTGCAAAGCGCTTAGCCCTCTTTGCGGGAGAGTTAGGTGATAGATGTCATGTAAGCATTGTGCTTAGATGTCGTTTATCTGCAATTACACCCTATTAGTAGGGTTGTGTGGTAGATCGCGGAAGTGACAGTTCCACTGAGTCCTTTGTATTCCATCCCTTGTTGGTAGGACAGGTACAACCATAGTTGCGTAGGAAGTCCAGCTCTGTCTTGGCATTTTATAGCAATGTTCCTTATATATAAATGAATAGTCTTCTGTGCGATATATGATAGTGTAGCATTCGAGTAAATGAATGACTTGATAAATTAGAACTACATAGGATTTTCTATCTCTTGAACTAATCGGACGTCTGCCTAATGTTAAGCTGAGTAGTCTAAATCTAGTCTCTATATTCCCTGGGCTTCTATATTTTATATGTCATATATCTATGGTTTAGCCTCCTGCCAAGTTTGTGACTATGCAACCAAATCACTCATAAGTAGTCATGTTTTGCAAGTTGATCTCATTGTTTAAGTCCTTAGTTCTCTCCCTTGAGCTAAATATAAATAACGATACCTAGAATACTTCGCAGTGGAGTGCTACAATAGTATGTAATCTATACGCTTGCAGATCTTATATTTATTGTATTAGTGGACAATTTTCATACCACACTTCTGGCACCATGCTAGGGATGACAACTTAGCTTAAGTGGTGTTAGAAGTGTCAACAACAAGATCATATCATTGCTATGCCATGGTTTAACATGTGAATCATGATAATTTTTCATACTGTTTATGACCTTGTGATAATGCTTGCTACTATGATTTATAAAATGATTATGCTTATTGGTACGCTTTATAATTTCAACATGTCATGTTCTAAATCATGATGTAATGACTTATTTGAGAATATATGATTATATAATTGCCCCGCTAAATTATATATATGTCATCATATTTAGGCGGTTATTTTTCTAGATTAAATTGACATAAAAATTGATTAAATATCTAACAATCCAAAAATCTAATGTTAGGCAATTTTCTCCCTATGCTTTTGCTACTACATTAAAGCCTAGTCCTTTTGATGCAAAGAATTTCATGATTTAGCATGCAAAAATAGAATTGTGGTGTACGGTGTCCTACTTTCATGCTAGACTAGGGAAGCCCGAGAATCTTACTTATGATGAGGAATCTAAATTTATGCCTGCCAATAACTTGTTTAGAGGTGCTATGATAAGTGCTCTTATCCAAGGTATGAGAAAAACTACATTTCCTACATATCTGGCAAATAGTTATGGGATGCTCTTGAGGCAATGTTTAGAGTTTCCAATGCTGATAATGAGTTGTACCTTATAGAGCAATTGTTTGACTATAAGATGGTTGAGAACCATTCTGTGGTCGAGTAGGTCCATGAGATGCAGGCACTAGCTAAGGAACTAGAACAGTTCCCATGTCTGTTGTCCAATAAGTTTGTGGCTGACAGTATTATCGCTAAGGTGCCACCTTCTTGAAGAGATTTTGCTACTTCTCTAAAGCACAAGAGGCAGGAGTTCAATGTGCTTGAACTTATTGGGACTCTTGATGTGGAGGAGAGGGCAAGAGAAAAAGATGGATATGGGAAAGCTGTTAAGACTTCTACTGCAAATATGGTGCAAAAGAAAAACTTGTCTGCATTCTATAACCAGAAGAAGAAGAACCAACAAGAGAACATCAAAATAAGCCAAGACAAACAACCGAGTTTAAGAAGAAAAACAAGAAAGGAGGAGGTTGCTTTGTTTGAGGGAAAGAGGACCACTAGGCAAGTGCTTGCCCAGAACGCAAAATAAGTAAGAGAAGAAAGCTGCCAACATGGGTAAGACCTATAAAGGTGAAGTAGAGAACCAACTTGAAAGGAAAATTAAATAGTTAATGTCTGATTGAGATGGAGAATATTTCTCTAATGATTTTACTAAATTATACATGGTACATAATATTATTCATGAGAATACACCACCATACTCGCCACAATCTAATGGGATTGCCGAGAGGAAAAACCACACTATAACTAAGTTGGTGAATGCCATTTTAGATACTGTAGGATTACCTAAGGATTGGTAATTAACTCCAATTATAAATTGTCAACTAATGCTAAGAATCACCTAAAATGAACCATAATGCCCTATAATTAGATTTAAACATAACGAGTTATACAAGTTTTGGTGTTCTCACTTGTTTTGTAGATATTGGATATTTATACATATAAAAGCACCTCAAATGATGAATTAGAGTACATCCTTGTGAAGAACTCGTCGGGACGATCGAAACAAATATATCATTCCCTACAATGAGAGTCCCGACGAGAGAGTCCACTTTGAATACGCTTAGGAACATTCTGGAAGACACCAAAACCATCACCAAGGAAGGGTTTTAGGGACTAATCTAACTAATTCCCCAACTTTGATGAATTGTGATTTTCTAGGGATTAAATTAGAAACAACCGAGGAAGAGTAGGAGTCAAGGAACCAAACCAAAACTTGTTGGATTTCTACTAGAAATGATTGGAAGGCTCGAGAGGACACTAAAGCAAAGGAGGACACCTGACCCTAGGCTAGGCTGACTGACCTACCAGGTGGGGCTAACCGGCCCAGGTGGGTCCCAACTATCATCTAGTTTCACGTGACGGTCTCCAACCAAACTCTACAATGCATCTTGATCATTGTTTTTAGTCGGTTTGATCAAAGGGCTATGGTTCATCCCACCGAACTATATAAGTAGAGGCAACCCCCCTCAAGGCATTATTGATCTTCCAATTCATTATCTCCACTCAAGATCAAGAGAGGGGTCCCTTATGGACTACCTCTCTAGAGCCTAGCAATCAAGAAGAAGACTTGTACACCACTAGTTAGGTTTAGATCTAGAAGAGAGAGAGAGAGAGGTAGAAGATCTGGAGGAAGCCCTAGGCTTGTCGGTGCTCCATCTTTAGCTTGTACCTATAGATTTGAGTTCTTCAAGAGCTTAGATCAAAGACTTCTGCAGTCATCAACTTCTATTTGTCAATGAGTTTATTGTTCTTATTGCTCTTTTGGTTTATGTGTTTATTTTGAGTATTTTGATCTAGTGCATTAGGTTAGAATATAATTTCTAGTGTAAGTGCAGTGCTTAGGCTCGGATTATTCATAGATGTATCGTATATTCTGGATTGGTGGTAGATCGCGAGGGTGACTTTGTAGCCTTGTTGAGTCTTCTATAGTCCACCTCCCATCTATAGGCTTAGTAGGAGACCTTTGTTATTGGTAGATTCGTATTCTATTTACGGTCTTCCATAGTAATTACCTAGCAGATCAATAATTACAAAACTGCCTAAAAGTAGAACTAGACATCCCTAGTTTTCTCCCTCAACCTTCTAGTGTCTCATCCTTGATTGTGCTCAGGAATTAAGCCAGGATCGAGATCCCTCCATCCATTCCTTTGGGTTCGATATTAAAGCTAGGTCATCCTAGAGAAGTGCTACATCAGTATCTTATCTATGCACTTGCGGATAAACTTAGTGTGCATTAATAAATACCAACAAGCATTTCTGGCGCGTTGCTGGGGAACGGTTGCTAGCTGATATCGAGTCCAACTTAACATTGCATTATACTCTTATCTTTTCTTTTATTTTCCTTATGGATTTCTTAGAGTCTCCCCAAGATTCAAAAGATTCCACCCCTATCAAATTTTGCCATTTTCCTAAAACTGTAGGTTCAGAGCCACCACATTCAGCTAAGCCTATCATTTCTGATGGCTATGAGCTATGACCATGCTTAATACAGATGGTACAAAACCAATCCTTTTTAGGCAAGGAAGATGAGAACCCTCATACTCACCTTAACAAGTTCGAATAGACCTGAGCATGTCTTCATATTAAAGGCATGTTTGATGAAACCCTTAGATGGAAGCTTTTTCCTCTCTCTTTGGAAGAAGAGCTAAGATCTCGTATAGTAGAACCACACCGAGTAAGGAAGGGAGTTCGAAATCCCTTTGTTCTAGTTTTTGCCTAGATTCTTCCCTGTTTCCAAAATCGTCTGCCTACGCTTAGAGATCTTATCT
Organism: Sorghum bicolor; assembly: GCF_000003195.3. Taxonomy (NCBI): domain Eukaryota; kingdom Viridiplantae; phylum Streptophyta; class Magnoliopsida; order Poales; family Poaceae; genus Sorghum; species Sorghum bicolor. Next base: position 22,289,561 of record NC_012871.2, read on the forward strand.
TTTACCCAAAAAGATAATGAAACCCTGGTGCTACCTAGGAATGTTTTGACAATCTTGTTCATTCAGGTCTATCTTTAAGCATACTAGACCCTATGCTTCTTTAACATTTTTATATATGTCTAGATGGAAAAACTTCTTCTTTTCTTAGCTCAGCCGCTAATGGATCTTTTTTGCACACATCTGCCCCCACGGCAAGAGAGCTACTACTCAAAATTGCTCAATCCACACCTAAAGTTGAGCCCATAGAGTTATTAGAAGAGAAAGAATCCCAGATTGTTGAACCAGAAATTTTACCCAATCCATCAACTTCATCTATCTCAAATCCTAATGAGGAGAAAACGCTAGTTTCAGATATCTTTAATTTCAAGAATGAATATTTCATCAAGTTTGGTGATACCTCAAAATATCATACGGTAGGAAAGCCTCGGAATCCAAAAGTTTCAGAAATACCCTTATATATGAATGAGAAAGCTTTCTAGCAATAGACAATGAAAGAGTTAGTCTCTATAAATAAGCCACGAATGGTTAGAAGAGTTAGTGTCCTCCTCTGATGTAATTCGTTTAGATTCACCTTCTACTTCCATTTGTTGTCAAATTCATCAAGACCCTTTCGATGCCTTGTACAGTCTAGTTATGGGTGTTAATATCATGTCTGCATCCTTTACTCATGATTTATTAGAATACATGTCATTAACCCCAACAAAATTTTTGAAAAACCCTTTAGGACATATCCTTCCTAGTTTTGAAATTCTATATGTCCTACCTATCATGGTAAACAAAACTCTGGTGAATTTGAGTTTTTATAATTTGATATCATTGAGTTTGACATGTCGATAGGCCAACCAATTGAAAGACTCACTCATGAACAACAAACAGGGAAATTAAAAATTTGTATTAGGAAGAATCTTTCTCTCCCAATATCTATCTCTTGTTCTTTAAATACTAAGAGCGAACCCAATCTAGAGCTAGACCCAATGGATGAGGTCAAGGTAGCATCTCTTGAATCTTTTATAGAACCCAACCTAGAAGATGATGCCTAGTTTTTCATAGAGGAAGTGGATGACAAACCTTCACAACCTTTAGATCCTTTTGAAGAACCCCCTAAACCTCCCATTGAGTTGAAACCTGTACCTTCTAGTCTTCGTTATGTTTTTCTTAATGACGATCCAAACACTCATGTTGTCATAAGCGATAAACTTTTTCTAGAAGAAACATTTCGCTTGATCACTATCCTAGAAAAACACAAGTCAGCTTTTGGCTACTCACTTCAAGATCTCAAGGGAATTAACCTTGTTCTTTGCACCCATCACATTTGTTGGCATTTCATAGCGTCATCACAAAAGATAGACTAAAAGTCCATCCCTGCAACAGAGCTAGAAAGCCTATTGACTCCAGAAGTGGCAAACGGAAATACCGCAAGCATACGGTAGTCAATGTAGCTTTTACTGGGAGTATTCCAAGTATTGTATTTTCCACGGGGAACGTGAAGTGAACTAACTAGGCTCAAGGTCATCCAAAGGGTCAAGGATAGGTAAGGATAGGTAAGTGATCTCACACAAATCCTAATCTAAAGATAAATGGTAGAGAGCTAGCTAGGTGGGAGGACATCGTGTGAGAAAAGACTCCTATGACTCTAACTTTACTCCTGTGAACCAATCTAATCTAGTAGTGGACACACACTAACATCGCTAAACTTAACTACTTGTTTGTTGGAAGTCGACTGCAATAGGAGGACGAAACTCCTATCCAAGCGAACTCGTTTCTTATGGGCGCCTACAGACCGTACCCGACGTGAATAGAACCTAATGGGAAGTAGAGGCATGTCACGCTTCCCCGTCGGCCCTCCGTCCTCCTCTGGCATCCATTGTTGCTGGCGCCCCAACCCATCTTCGAGTCACGCCCTCTCGTCCTCGCATCTCTGCAGCAGTGGCGCGCCCCTTCGGCTTACGCGGAGTAGTTCGGCGGCGCACCCCTCCGGTGTCGATGCAGACAAGCTGCAGCTCCCTCCCGCCCCCTTCCCTCCGACCCCAAGCGATGGCATGGTCTCGAGGTTGACGCGCACCTTGGGCGGCGGCGCGGCCCCAAGACGGTAGTGGCCTGGCTCCAAGGCGTGGCGCGCACCTTGGGCGGTCGTGGAGCATCCAACTCGGCGCGGCCCCGGTGCCCTGGCGACTGCAGATCCGCAAAGTTGCGACACCTCTCCAGTAGGTTCCCCTTCCTCCCTAACCCTAATCCATTCGATTTGGCTTAGATTTCAATCTCCATGATGCAGATCCAGTGGAGAAGGGAGGAGGAGTAGATCCAGTGGAGAAGGGAGGAGGAGTAGATCCAATGGAACCAAAATCCTCTCTCTATATATTCGTTTATATACAATCGTTTATTGTGTTGTTGTTATATAACTGGTGTTTGTTTTTGGTAGATCCAGTAGTACAACTGTTGATTTTGTGCAAAGCAGCGAGGAAACATGATTGACATTAGCGTGGAAAAAACCTAATGGCTTCACGGATGGAGCAGCACAAATATGGTAGTTGGTATTTCCTATCAGATAGTGAGACAGTGAATACCTTTAAATTTCCTATTAGGATTCAGCTTGTGTCTGCTACAGCATCCTCATGATTTGTTCATTTAATTATCTTTACTGAGAACATGGCTACATGTTACATTCTGAATTGCTATATGCCATTTGTGTCTTTGTCTGAATGTTACAATAAATTTATGTGTTCTTCTATTTATTTAAAAATTTTAGCCAATTATCTGGTCTGCAGCTAGAGTTTACTACAATGCCTAACTTTTTTCATCTATAGCGAGGGATTATTACCAAGCTTTTTCATTTGTGCTTCTATACAAGCAATTCCAGTTCTGTTCATTTAATTACACTACTACAAAAAAAAATTTAGGAGACATTTTGTTTTGGGCCACCGAGGCGGCCGGCTGGCGGCCCACCTCGGTTAACCTGGGTGACCGTTACGGATAATTGTTTAACCGCGGCGGTCACTATAAGCAAACCGCCACGGTTAATCTTACGTTAACCGTGACGGTTGTCATAAATAAACCGCCTCGGTTAATGTATTAACCGTGGCGGTTGGTTTAGGGAAACCGCCTCGGTTAATCGTTTAACCATGGCGGGCCGCTTAAGCGAACCGTCACGGTTAATGCTTCTACCGTGGCGGCTTCTTTTACGGTGACCGCCACGGTTAATTCTTCATTAACCGTGGCAGTTTCTTTAAATTGCCCGCCACAGTTAAGTCTGTGCCTATAAAAGCAACAACGCGACCCCCTTCTTCTTCCCCATGGCTCCTTCTTCATTTATTAGGGTTTTGACCTCAAAACCGTAATATTTAATATCTTAGAGGGGAAAACTTTTTGCCCTTTTATTTGGTGAAGGGGGGCATTGCAAGAGGTGGATTTCTTACTCTCTAACTCTGATTTCTCCCTTTGCATTATTTAGGTGGTTTGCTAGATCTAGATCTAGATCCAAATGTTTTAGATCTAGATCCAAATGTAGGAGAGAAATAAAACTAGATTTAGGGCTACTCACATGTTTTCATATATCTTTATTTGTTTTTCTCCCTATGTGTGTGCTAGGTGGTCGCAGCTATGGAAAGGGAAGAGTGGATGTATAAGATACCGAGGGTCAGTAACGATTTAGCTTTTCTAGGACATGTGAGAAAGTTTGTTGCCGCTGCGAAAAAGCACCGTGTGTCTTTGGGTCGAGAGCGCATCATTTGTCCGTGCAATAGTTGTAAGAGCAACCTTGTATAGGAAGATAATGTGGTGCAGTCTCACTTGATCTGGCATGGCTTCGTCAAGGACTACACCATCTGGAAGTATCACGGTGAAGAAGCAGATCCAAGTGTGACAGGTGCATCTGGCGGAGGTAACTCGTCAACGATGAATGAGGGGGACGACAACCATCTGCATCGGCGGGCCTCCATGATCTATTTGAAGACAGTGGCGGTGATGATGATGAGCAGGGTGATGTTGTCTTGGGGCCCAAAGATGTGGAGATTTTTTTTAAATGTTGCTAATCGTATGGATCAAGATGACGTTCTGTTTGGAAATCCGAAGTGGTTGGAGAATTTCAAGGACATGAAGCAGGCAGCAATTGATCCGCTGTATGAGGGTTGTCCAAAGCATTTGATAGTGTTGCGTTTTAACCTCCAGATGCTCATGCTGAAGGCTCACCATGGGTGGTCCGACACAAGCTTTAATGACTTGTTACAGAGGCTTGTTGACTCATACCCAGAGGGTAACAAGGTGCCTGCCAATACCTACCGAGCGAAGAAGATGATCCGTCCAGTGGTGATGACGCTTAAAAAGTTTCATGCATGCCCTAACCACTGTATTCTATATCAGGGTAAGTATGAGAACTTGCAGAGCTGTCCGCACTGCGGCGTGAGCCGATATAAGAGGAATGCCAGTTGTCGTGCAGACGCGGGTGTTGAGGGACCAACAAAGAGAGGGAACAAGAAAGCAAAGATCTAGACGGCCAAGAAGCAGATCCCATCTCCCGAGGATGAGGAAGAAGGGGGTTACATGCAGAGGAAAAGCCCTGCACTCTCAGTGTGGTACCTACCAGTGATCGATCGCCTACGTGCGCTATACGGGAACCCAGAGGATGCCCAACTGATGTCGTGGCATGCATCAGCAGAACGAATGAAGGATGATGGCAAGTTGCGACACTCCTCTGATAGCAAGCAGTGGAAGCGGTTTGACGCCAAGTTTAAGAGTTCGGTGATGAGGCAAGGAATGTCAGGTTCGCACTAAGTACCGATGGGATGAATCCATTTGGTGACCTCAGTAGCTCCCATAGCACATGGACAGTCATCCTAACCATCTACAACCTACCTCCATATCTATGTCAGAAGCGCAAGCATCTTTTACTAACCATGATTATTTCTGGACCACGACAGCCAGGCAATGATATAGATGTGTTCCTGGAGCCGCTCATGGAGGACATGAAGATACTATGGGAAAAAGGGCTCAATATGATGGATGCATCACGAAAGGTGAACTTCACTCTTAAAGCCATCATCTTTGTCACCATCACTGATTACCCTGGCCTTTTTTCACTATCGGGGCAGATCAAAGGTAAGTCAGGTTGTGTAGTCTGCATTGACGGTACATGCTATACTTACCTTAGTGCATCAAAAAAGTTGGTGTACATGAGGCACAAGCGATTCCTTGACAAAAAGCACAGGTACTGACACCCTTCAATGAATCAATTCTTTGATAACCAGGCGGAACCTCAAACTATTGAGCCCAAGAAGATGGGTTATGGGCAAAAGGTTTTTGACATTGTCAAGGGCATAAACTTTGAGTTTGGGAAGAAGAAGAAAGTTGAGCAAGGTGAGACCATAACAATGAAGAAGAGGAAGCGGGGTACGATGGATGAAGAAGGAAAGCCTACCCCTACTGTTCCTTTTAAAAAGCAGTCATGTTTCTTCAAGTACCTGTCGTACTGGAAGGAGCTAGATACGCCTCATGCCATCGACTGCATGCACCTAGAGAAGAATGTGTTTGAGAGCACGATCGGGGTCCTGCTAGACATCAAGACTAAGACGAAAGATGGTCTGAAGTCACGTCTGGATCTTGTGAACCAGGACATTAGGACCAAAATTCATCCAACACCAGCCGCACAAAGCGGGAAAGTGGACCTTCTAGGTGCGAGCTACAACCTCACGACAGATGAGAAGCGGGACATTTGCCAGTGGCTTAGAGGTGTCAAGGTGCCAACCGGTTTCTGTTCCAACATCAAGAGCCTAGTCTCAATGAAGGACCTCACACTCACTAGCTTCAATGCACATGACTGTCATGTCATGCTCATAGTTTTCCTCTCAATTGTGATCAAGGCTATCAAACCAGAGTACGTGAAGATGGTAATCACACGCCTAGGTTACTTCTTCAACTTTATCACATAAAAGGTCATCAATGAAGCTGAGTTGCCAGCACTAAAACAGTTCATTGCAGAGACACATTGCCAACTCGAGATGTGCTTCCCGCCATCTTTCTTCGATATTATGCCACACTTGATGATGCACATGGTTGATCAGATAAAGGAACTTGGGCCCGTCTACCTGCACGAGATGTGGACGTATGAGAGGTTCATGTCAACCCTGAATAGATATGTCCATAACCGTGCTTACCCGGAGGGCTCTATGATTGAGGCATACACAACAGAGAAGGCCATTAACTGCTGCATGAAATACATCCGGGATGGAAATGCAATTGGGCTGCCCGTCTCAGGTGCGCGCTCTCTGTCCCCGGCTCCGTCTCCGTCTCCGTCCTCGGCTCCGTCTCCGGCGGCTCCATATCCGTCCCCGGCTCCGTCTCTGTCTCCGTCCCCGGCTCCGTCTCTGGTGGCTCCATCTCCGTCTCCGTCTCTGCCTCTTTCTCGAGCTCTGAGGAGATCCAGTGCTGTCTACGCGTTCGGCTCCGTCTCTATCTCCGTCTCCGTCGCCGTCGCCGGCTCTGTCTCCGTCTCCGTCACCGGCTCCGTCTCCGGCGGCTCTGTCTCCGTCTCCGTCTCCGCCTCTTTCTTGAGCTCTGAGGAGATCCAGTGCCGTCTTCGTGTTCGTGGTTGGCCTGCCTATCTCGGGCACAGAGGAGTGACCCTGCATCTTCATCTCTCGCTCCACTCTAGTGAACCCTAGCTGCTGCCCTCTTCCTCGCCTATGTTGTCTGTGATGTATGTTTTGGTTGAATTTGAATGTTATGTTGCCTGTGATGTAATTGTACTATCAATTTGCACTGAGCATATGCCACATGCCAATGATTTTCATACTTAGTTGCCTATCATGCATTGCCATTGATTTTGAGCTTATTTTGAAACCATCTTATCAGCTACTACTACTGCGAGCTACTACTCCTCCTACTCAACTACTTCTACTACTTTGTTCTCCTACTACTCACCATTTGAGATGAATTAGGCAAAATTAAGATGAGTTTTAGATTAATTGGGAGTACATTGCAGTCCTATACATATGCAACACTGTCAATTTTCACTCATCTACTATACTGTCTACTACTTATCTGCTATTGGTGCTCCTCTACTCCTACTACTCTCTACTCTCTCCAACTGACCACACAGTAGTAGAAAGTGGCATATGCAATGATGAACTATTCAAAAATTTAAAAATGTGCTAAGGTAGTGGCATATGCAATGATGTGATACTTTATATGCTGAGGCAGTGACTATGATGATGAAATTGCCCCCCTACTTGTGAGCCGCTAAACTAGGATGGCTTGTATAACAAATACAAGCAACCAGTTTAGAAGCGATATGATTACAAGCGGCAAATCTGAGCCAAATATGTAAATGATTTTTTTATTCTACATTTCTGTATTTTTCTTATACTCTTTTGTAATTTTCTTAAACACTTTTGTAACTTTCTTAATGTGTACCATACTAGCATGAAAGAATGATGTAATCTTGTTTTTAGATGAATATATATAAGTCATGATTCCATTATATATGTTTTTAGATGAATGTACATAATATCATCTTCATATAATTGCGAAATGTCCCTATAACTATATCTTCGTCATAGCTTCCAATGTCGGTCGAGCGTGCTGTAGAATGGCGCGAGCCAAGCCCGGCATCGAGTTATAAGGAAGGCTCGTCGTCATCAGACGACAGCACCTCGTACGAGGAGGAGGTGCTAACACCAAGGCCAGAGAAGAAAGGTAGAACGGAGGAAGAACAGGATCCGACCTATACGCCAGAAAACACGGGGCCTTCATCACGGAATTCACGCACCACAGCACATAGTGAAGAGGGCCGCGTAAGTAATCAAGTAATACAATGTCAGGGGATCTTGTTTAAAGAAGGAAACTAATGTGCGTTCTTCTCCTATCCAGCTACCAGTGGTTCCTATGGCTTTGGAGTTCCCTGGGGAAGAAAAGGCAGCAGAGGAGGGGCATGCCTCCGTTCCCACCCCGAGCACTTCAACCAACACTGCCAGTGAAAAGATGTCTGGCCTAAAAGGGGCCAACACGGGTGACACAAGGTGAGCAAGAAGGTGCATGTCATAACCAAGATAGGGCCACATGGAGAGCCCTTGGAGCCACTAACTGTGATCAGTGTCTTCAGCAACCAATGCTCCTGTCTAGTCAGAGAGCATGTGCCGATCACTTGTATGGATTGGAGAAAAGTCCCGGAGGACCTCAAGGATAAAGTGTGGAGCGATGTGAAGAAGCGGTTCGAATATCCACGGGACCAATTCAATGAAGATCTTTGCAAGGGGCATGCTATGGTGATTGCGGGCAAAGCACTTCGCAGCTTGAGGTCAAAACTCAATAAGAACTATGTGTAGAAAGGGAAGACACCTTTTGAGGACTACAACTTCATCAAGCATCATGTCTGGGAGGAGTTTGTCGAAAAAATGAGTACCGAAGAAGCAAAGGCCAAGAGTGAGAAGTTCACTGACCTTGCAAAGCGGAATACGCTCCACCACCACGTGGGCATGACAGGGTACGCCGCTAAGAGGCCGAAGTGGCGACAGGAGGAAAGGGAGGCAGCTGAGGCCGGGCTGGATAATCCGTTCGAAGGAGTTGACGAGCGAGCACGTGACTTCTTCTATGCCCGTCGGCCGAAGAAGCTAAAGGAAGGAGGGAACAAGTACAATGAGCCACAGACCGAGGAGGCAGAGAAGGCATTGCTCGCGATCAAGGCGGCCAAGGAACGAGGGGAGTTCCAACCTCGCAGGTATCACGATGAACTGACCGAGGCGCTGGGAAACCCTGAGCACCGTGGCCGCGTTCGGGGAGTATCCTCGAGGTAGAGCTGGAAGAATGTAGAATCATGGCAGTACGACGCTGCCTCTTACCACACTAGGCAGAGATACAAGGAGGAAATATTCCAGAAAGGCAAAGAAGAGGCCATGAGAGAAATAATCATGGGGACGATACAAGATGCTTTCACCAGCACTGACCCGAAGATGGTAGAGTTGAGGGCACAGATGTTCCGACAGGCAGGTGTGCTACCACGACAGGGTGAAGCCGTCGTACAAGGACAAATGGTGATGCATACCTCAGAATTCCAAAAGAACTCAGTCGATGAGATCATGGTGGAAACACTCTGTATGCTTCAGGTGCCCTAGGGTAGGTCGGGGAGGAAGAAGGATGTGGCACAGGGAATGGTACAACCGCATAACCCTAAAGCCATGTACAATGGCAAGCCCATCCCGCCCGACTATGCCTTGGTGGATGTGGTGTGGACACACAATGACTATGAGGAGGATGAACTTGACTTTCCGACTGAAGATGGAGTTAGGTTGATTGGCGGAACTATAGGCTCGCGCGTGCTTTGGAACAAGGCAGACATTTTGTTAGAAATGCCGACACCAGCATCTAAGCCCTCACGACCATCATTGTCTCCCCCAGGTGGCCTAAGTGATGACAACGATGATGACAATGGTGGCGAGGGTAACAACAATGTTGACGGACCAGACAGTAGTCCTGGACATACCCCGTGTCCCATCCCTAGCAACCCATCACAAGGTGGTTCAGGGGGTGCACCGGGCAACGACACGCCGCCTCCAAGCCAAGGCAAACGACAATGTCCACCTGCGCCAAAGAAGGTTGTAGAAGAAGAGGGGGACAAACCTGCTGAACTAACAGAGATGGAATGGGCGGTGTACAGAATAGCACAAGAGTATCAGTATACAACAACATTCCAAAGGTATATGCGCTAATGGCAACTAAATCTAGCCAATAGATTATGTGATGTTCGATAATGCTAACAGACTTCTTGTCTCGATTATAGGGAGCGAACCCCGCTATCAATTTGGCCTCTTTCTCCAGATTGCCCGGATAACTTTGAGAATGGCAAGTTCATGTTGTCGTTGGGCCAGCTCGTTCAGGAGGAGCCATGGGCGGTTCGGAGGTTCCATCTCTGGTATATGCAAGCAGCAAAATTAGGCATGAAGGAGTTCATTGTGAGGGTCCCCAAGGAGTACTTCCACTTGGATGAGGATGCTTATTGCCCTGTTGTCTTTCACGACATGTGTAGGCTACTGCGGCGCAAGGATCTAGATGTCGCCCAAGTCACTCTTTTTGCCCTGTAAGTTTTATAACCCTGCATTGCTGTAGGTATGCAAATTCATTACGATCAAGCTAAAAAGCTTGTACGACCACTTGTGTTTGTAGGATGCAATCATATATGTGCAAGGAACTAGATAAAGATATTATCTACCTATCTCCTATGCATATTTCTCAAAGAGCCATCATTGGCTTTGATATACCAGACACGGATCCTAGGCTGGTGAAGCTGAAGGGGATGGAGCAAGTGCTAGCTCGGAACTTGATGCAAGGAGAGATCAAATTTAGAAAGGGAGAATATGTCTTAGAAGCCATGAAGAAGATCAGGGAAAATGGCTGCATTCTTGCTGCCCACCAGTTTGGGTAAGTCAAAACGATACTTACAATAGCTACTAGGTTTGTCACTTGTTATATTTAAAAATTTGAGATGAATATTATTTCAATGGTACAGCTTGGGCGTCATGGGCCACTGGATTGTATTTATGATCTATCCGCAGGATGGAAAGGCTGTCGTATTCGACTCCTTGCGATGCTCGAACAAAGAAGGATACAAGCATTTCGAAAGTATCCTGCGATAGTAAGTGACGACACACCTCATGCACTCAAAGTACGTATGTAATTTGTTGTTGACACTAGTTTTCATATAGTGCTTACCGAAAGTACGTGGAAGACCCCAACTGCTATGATCGGAGGTCTGAGAAAGACAAGCAAAAGTATGGCCACAAACTGGTGGTGAGGCGAGACTTCCCGGTACTTACTCCGCCTGCCTTTAGTTCTACTACTATTGATGGTTCTCTTGTAGGGATACTACTACCAGTCATAATTCTCATGTGTTACCTTCATCATGCATGCATGCAGTGCGTTAAGCAACCTGAAGGCTCAGTTCTGTGTGGGTACTATGCTTGTGAGTACCTCAGGGCTTGCAGGAAATTCAACAATAGCTGGAGGCAGCTGCAGAAATCCCAAAGTTGGTGGGAAAAAGAAACAATTGATCGAAGGAACATCACACAAACAGTAGCTGACATTTGTACGTTTGTCACGGATCAATGTTGTCATGTTGACGGGCAGTTCTTTTATATCGGTAGCGAGCTAGCGACAGAAGAGAGGTTCGAGAAGCTACACAACTAGAGAACCAGCGGCTTAGATATGAACGACTATAGGTTGCCGGATATTTTTGAGTGAACATTATTTTAGATGTGCTTTCTATGAACATTATGTACATTGATGTAATATGAACATAGTTTGGGACATGCATGGACCGTGGAATGATAAAGATAACATATATGGATGTAATATATGTGCTTATCCTTATGTCTTTTGCTGTGTATATGTTTCGATCTAGCATATTTCGGATTCAATGTGGTCATCCTTTATACATATGTATGTTGCTTCGTATAAGTTTCAACCTAACAAATTTTGGATTCAAATTTGAAAATAAACAGAAATGAGGTTTTTTTACTCTGTATACACTTAAAGGAGACGGGCAAGTTACAAAAACCGCCTCTGTTAATTAATTAAAGGAGACGGGCATTTTAAAAAAACTGTTTCGGTTAAAATGTTAACGAAAGCGGTTGCTTTATAACGGCCGCCTCCGTTAAAGCAATTAACCAAAGCGGTTTTCTAATAGCGGCCACCTCAGTAAACATATTAACCGTGGCAACAATTAACCGTGGCCTTTCATCCGTGGTGGTTGCTTTGCTCGCCACGGTTAACCTGTTTTGCCCGCCACGGTTAAATATTTCTGTAGTAGTGTTATCTTTACTTAGAATATGGCTTTATGTTACTCCTGTATCGATGGAGTACTTTGTGGATGCATTTTCTATAGTCATCTTTGTAGGTGACTATATAGTAGTGTGTGTGATTGCTATTTTCTGCAGGTGTCTCTGCTCTCCCTAGTTTTAGGTTCAGTGTCATGAAGGTTCAGATCAATGTCTCTATTTCCTATACTATCCTTCACCTTTGTTAATACTCTAATACTGCTTCCTGCAAGTTGAAGCTATCTTTTTATCAATTATCTGCTCCAACTATGTAATCTGTTATCGTGCTCTAAATCTCCAATTGTGAGTCAAGAATGTGTCACTGCTTGGAGGGATATCTATCTACATAGCTTTAATTTTTTACTGTTCTGAAATAAGTGTTGTTCCAGTTTTAAAAACGTTTCCTGAATTAACTTTAGGATGTCACAGTTGATTGGAGATGTGCCTTGGTAAGTTGATTTGTTCTGGAAACAATGCATGATGTTTTTACTATTCTGAAAACAATGCATGATGTTTGGTGTAGTGAGATCATATATGCATAGATTATTATAACTGTTGTTTGATTTGTTCCAGCTTCCATATGTAAAGTTCCTTTTTGACTTTTTTATTTGTTTCAACAAGTGATGTTTGTTTCTGATGTATTTTCTATGGGATATGGAGAAATTCCAGCAACCTAAGGTATTCACTCATGTTCCTGACACCAAGAAGACCTAGCTGCCAGCACATATTGAACTATTACTTTGGTGACTAAGGTCACTTGTGAGATAGGGATGTGAGATTTCATTTGTTTATTTTATCTGAGATAACTTTGTGACTAAGGTCACTTGTTGAACTATAGTTTGGTGTTCGTGATGAATGTAATAAATATTTTGATGAATGACTTGGGAACCTGTTGATTTGGCCATGAATGCAATATATTGTTTGACCTGCATATGTTAATGTGGATTGTTTGATGTGTGGGTGGGGTACATGATGGTATGGATCGAGCCAAATCAATGAGTCATCCTACGTGACAAGGCCTAAGAACCTGTGACATAAAAGTAGAAGTCATAAACGCTTGTGACATCCAAAACCTGTGTCATAATATTATGACATGAACACTTAAACATCACAAGTTGTTATTAAAGATGTGCATCTTTTGACATTTCAGTTTTCGTCAACTTTGTGTCATAAATGGTGATCTGTGACATATTTCGCATGAATTATGATATATATCAAATGTCAAAAGATGGCACATTTCTTGTAGTGAGACCTCCACTTCGAGGTCATGGAAATGGTGGCAGAGGTTGAGCAGCCCTATCATGATGATCGTCGTCGTCGAGATAATCGTGGGCGCAATCGACCTAATGAGGAGAAGTTTAGCAAGTTAAAATTCATCGTGCCCAAGTTTGAAGGAGGATCTAATCCTAAAACATATCTTATATATATGGGAGTTGAAGGTGGATAAAATTTTTTGTGTGCATAATTATTCTGAGCAAAAGAAGGTTGCCATGGCTACTCTTGAGTTCGATGGATATGCTCTAATCTGTTGGGAGCAAATGGTGAATGAAAGAGAAGAAGCTGGTCATGGTACTATTCATTCATGGGCTAAAATGAATAGAGAATTAAGGGCAAGATTTGTCCCCAAACATTATCATCGTGATTTATTTGACAAGCTGCAGAATCTGAAGCAAGGAAGCCTCAGTGTTGATGAGTATTATAAAGAGATGGAGAAGGCGATGATTAGAGCCAATGTTTATGAAGATGAAGAGCAAACAATTGCAAGATTTATGTCAGGGCTGCATCATAATATTCAACACATTGTTGAGTTTCAACAATACCACAATCTTGTTGAATTGGTGCATCAAGCTAGCAAAGCTGAACGTCAATTGCAGCAAGAGTATCTTTCAGCGCAAAGAGTGCAGCAAGTTGAAGCAAATTTATACAAAGAGGTAGTGCAAGTAAAGGTACAGTCTCCAACTCAAGTGGTGGTCCACGCTCTAGCAATTTTGGAGCTAGTGGCAAAGAGTTGGCTGCTCCAAGTTAGAAAAGCAAATCAGCAAACTCAGTGAGTTCTTCCACCAAGAGTAGTGGAATTCAGTGCTTCAAGTGTGATGGTTGTGGTCATATTACAAGAGAGTGTCCAAACAATAGAACCATCATTGTGAATGATCAAGAAGAGTATGAATCTACTAGTGAGGTAGAAGATGAAAGTGAAAAGGAGAATAATCTTGAGAAGGACATCTATGAATTTGAATCTGGTGCTGCTCTTGTTGTAACTCAGATTTTGAGTGTGCAAGTGAATGATGCTGAAAATGGACAGCGGCACAATCTTTTTTATACTAGAGCTAAAGTGCAAGTCAAGGTTGTCAAGGTGATCATTGATGGTGGAAGTTGCCACAATCTTGCTAGCAAAGAAATGGTTGAAAAGCTTAGTTTGAAGCTGCTGAAACATCCTCATCCATACCATGTGCAATGGCTTAATAATTCAGGTTCTATTAAAATTGCACAAAGAGTAAAAGTTCCTTTCAAGATTGGTGAATATATTGACACTATGGTTGTTGGGAAGACCATGACAATATGATCGATCATCTCTACATTGTGGTAGAACCAATCAATACACAATCAAGTGAAAGGGCAAAGAGTTGATTCTTAAACCCATGACACCACAACAAATTCTAGCTAAGCACTTGCAAAACTGTTCTGAAGTGAGGAATGATAGTGCAAAAGAAGGAGAGAAAAATAATTTGAGTGCCTTCCACAAATTAGAGAGAGAGCCACAAGCCAAATATGAGAGAAAAGAATAAAAGATAGGGAGAGAACTTAGTGATGATAGCCACCAATTTTGAAATGAGAGAAGTGAGGAGAAACCCAAAACAAGTGTTGATCATACTTGTGTACAAAGACACATTGCTTTTAGCTAATGACTTGACATCTGTCCCTAGTATTATTACATGTATTTTGCACGAATATGATGATGTCTTTCTAGAGGAAACACCTGCTGGACTTCCTTGTGTGGCATTGAACATCAAATTGATCTCATCCCTGGAGCTACACTTCCAAACCATCCGGCTTACCGCACCAACCCTGAAGAAACCAAGGAGATTCAAAGGCAACTACAAGCACTTTTAGATAAAGGTTATGTGCGTGAAAGTTTAAGTCCTTGTGCTATTCCTATGATTTTGGTGCCAAAGAAAGATGGTTCATGGAGGATGTATGTAGATTAGCCATAAATTACATCACTGTTCATTATCGTCATCCTATTCCTAGGCTAGACGATATGCTTGATGAATTGAGTGGATCTATGATATTTTCTAAAATTGATTTGAGAAGTGGTTACCATCAAATCGAATGAAAATTGGAGATGAATAGAAAACTACTTTCAAAAAAAAGTTCGGGCTGTATGAATGTTTAGTTATGCCTTTCAGTTTGACTAATGCACCTAGCACATTTATGAGATTGATGAACCATGTCTTGCGTGCCTTCATTGGAAAATTTGTTGTTATTTACTTTGATGATATACTAATTTACAACAAGACATTAGAGGAACATGCTGCTCATATTTAGCAAGTTTTGGACATGCTCAGAGAAGAAAAATTATTTGCTAACATGGAGATGTGCACATTTTGTACAGAAAAGATTGTGTTTCTTGGTTTTGTTGTTTCAGGTTCAGGAATTTAGGTTGATGAATCAAAGGTGCAAGCAATAAAATATTGGCCGACTCATAAAAATGTAAGCTTGGTGTGAAGTTTTCATGGACTTGCTGGTTTTTACAGGAGATTTGTTAGAGATTTCAGCACCATAGCTGCTCCATTGAATGAGTTAACAAAGAAAGGTACTGCCTTCCAATGGGGTGAACCACAAGAGAAAGCTTTCAAAGAACTGAAGAAAAGATTATGCGAAGCCCCCTTGCTTGTGTTGCCGGATTTCACTAAAACCTTTGAAGTTGAATGTGATGCAAGTGGGATTGGTATTGGAGGCATTCTCATGCAAAATGGACAGCCCGTTGCATATTTCAGTGAGAAATTGGGAGGAGCACAATTGAACTATTCAGTGTATGACAAGGAGTTGTATGCTTTGGTAAGAGCACATGAGACTTGGCAACATTACTTATGGCCAAAAGAATTTGTCATTCATTCAGATTATAAGGCTTTGAAGTACTTGAAGGGCCAATTAAAACTAAACCGTAGACATGCCAAATGGGTTGAATTCATTGAAACATTTCCATATGTTGTGAAATACAATAAAGGTAAGGAAAACATTGTTGCTGGTGATTTATCCCATAAAAATGTTTTGCTGAATCAACTTGCATAAAAGTGCCTGGGATTGAAAGCATAAAAGAATTATACCCTGCTATTGGTATTTTTAACACCACTTCATATTAAGTTGTCATCCCTAACATGATGCCAAAACCAAGGATAAAAATAATCTACACGCAATAACTCTAAACAGAATATATCCGCAAGCACATAGATGTTGGGTATTCTTAACATCATTACCAAAAGTAGACTTAGTTTTCTAATTCTGATAACGGTGCCAAAAATGCCAAACCTATCCCTCATACCACTTAAGCCAAGTTGTCATCCCCAGTGTTGATATTTGGTAACGCAATAAGGAAATGATCCGCAAGCGCACGGATATCGGTGAGCATTTCACCCGGGAGGTTTTCTAGAGTATCGTATTTATATTTTTACCACTGGGAGAAAGGGTGCATCTGACTAACCAAATCTATTGCTACTATCCCTTTAGGCTACAAAGAATGTTTCTCGATGTGAGCGATGTATAGAGAAGATTGCAACCGTAGTCTCATTCTAACCTTGGAAAGGATGATCTACTGTTCTATTGGGGAAGCTTACGGAATCTAGACACCACAAAGGATGTTCGACCCGCACCTATAAACCTACCCGTCCTGCTAACGAGATATGGTCTGCAAAGGTAACTCGGAAATGTCACGTTCCTTGCTACTACCACGGTCCAGCTAGTCAGGGGATATCTATGAGTACCCTAGCCCAAACACCACGTTTACGCTAGCAATGATTACTCTAATACACAACCGGAAGAGATTAAAGTAAACACATAAACCAAAGAACAATAAAACAAGAACTTACTAGAATTAGAAGTCGAATTACTGAAGAATCCTAGGAGCAAGCCTCGGGTTAGGAGGCTTGATCCCGCAGGTACAACCTCGGAGTAAACACCGACAGGCCGGCCTTCCTCCGATCTACACCTGCACTCTATATCTCTCAATCTAGTAGAAACTAGAAGATCTAATTCTACTCACATTGGTTGCTAAGCCTAAAAGAAATTTTATTTAGAGGAGAGGTATTCCTTCGAGGGCTCCTCTCAACTCTATGATGAACTTGTCTCCTCTAGGGGCCAGGGGGTCTGGTTTTATAGTCCCCTCAAGTGAACATGAGCCATTGGATCAAACTGACATTGATTGGACGGTTATCCTTGATCCTATAGGTCGGTGGAGCTTAGTCTGTGAAGAGAGTTCTGAATCGAATCCAACAGAGGGCGGGCGCCCAGGTCAACTGGGCGGGCACCCAGTGCCTGGCTCCATTCGGCCTCCGCTTCCTTCCCGTGGCTTCTGGAGTCTTCTAGATGTAAGATAATTGCACGACACGTCAATATCTCTATGTAAACCCGACGTGTGGGCCTTTCTTCTGTATTTCCTGATAACCCCCTGCAGAAATAGACAAACACCAAAACTCATGGAATTCTGTCAGATAAAACCCTAAGTCTGGGTGTTGGTTGTATTTGGATCCTTTTCTTTATTTATTTGATGATTATATTTGGTACTTAAGGACCGTCAACAACTCCCCCAAGCTTACCTCTTGCTCGTCCCTGAGCAAGGATGAACTCAAGAGTTTCTGCAGTGGTTTCATGCCTTAAAAGTAAGATCTCATCTCTAAGTTAGAGTAAACTGTTAAGACTTAAAACTTACTCATTTTACCTCTCACCATGGGGCTTGTAACCGTCACTTGTGTCTTGAGCAGTTAAACGGTAGAACGGTCTAGTCAAGCGCCATGTCTCTTATTCTTGATCAGCTATAGTTCTGGAGTTTTTGCAGATTTTCAAATAAAACTCAGAGATTACTTATATGATTCTCTCAAATCTCTCTTTTGTGGTATTTCTGGTATAAGGTATAGTGATATTGCCTTCTCTCTCAACCTACTCTAATAAGGTTTTGATATCTGGAGCTCATAGGTGGGAGATAGCTAATACGTACTTACAAGACATTTATTGCACAGTCAATCCATGGATCCAGAAGAACAAGTCAATAAGTCAAATCAAGATGTGCATGTGTGGCGAGTGAATGGTGTATGGTGATGATGGTGATAACAATGGTGAAAATCTAATTCAACTTTTGCTCTTTTGAGGGGATACATACCTTTCTTGCTCTTTTGAAATTTTTTGAGGAGAATGAGATGTATTTTCTTTTTCTTTCCTCTCAGGTGAGTATCTTGTACCCCTAATTCTACTGTCGGACACTTATCCATTTTTACCTCTCGTCTCACTTTTTCTTTTCTTTGAGGTTCCGGGCACTTGCCCCTTTTTATTTCCTCGTAAATATTTTTTTCTTTTTCTCTTTTTTTTAGAGAGCACTCATCTCCTGAAATAATATAGCAAGTGATAGTAAACAAGATAACTCGAGCATTTATTTCACAGGGAAAAATATAAATGTTTTTGGCTATTCTCTCCCGGATTAGGAGAAGAATACTTTTAGGTGGCTCTGGAGATGGAAATGAGTGGATATATGTGGATGCGTACTTCCGGAGTAGAAGTAGCATGTGTGAGTGAATGTGAAAGTGAATCTTGATTGTAACCGCATGACAAGCTCCTAAGGGTCTACACAGTTTGACCACACTCAATGCTCATAAGCAGTAAAAAGTAAATGCGTGGCTCAAAGTCTAGCAAGCATGTATATATGGCTGTGGTAGGAATTTAAACTCTCATCATACAGGAACTCATCATGTGTTATTTTAAAGATTTTCAAAGATAATATTCTCCAGAATTCTAGCATCTCTAGGAACAGATAAACAACAGCTCAACCTTCCCATATCATATCCGTTAACGACTTAGACTTTAGATCAAGTACTCTTCCCACAAATTCAGGTTTAGAGCAAATCTTAATTCATAATAGTCATGCCTAAACTTGAGAGAGATTTCAATTTTGAGAACTAGTCATGACAGAGCAACTATTCATCATTTCCATGTGAGAGCTCATCATTTAAGTTCAGTTTAGCCTAGACACTTTATTTATTTATTTATTTAGCAAACTAAGCAAAGGTATATATAAGCACAAAATTTTTATTTGGGTTTTCATGATTATGCATCTTTTTATTATTTGAGTAAAGTATAAGCGCAAGTAGAAACACTTAGCTGGATAAATGGGGGTGCACTCCCCCAAGCTGGTTTTTGACGTAATTTCTTCTGATGCAGATAGCAAGTGACGGAGGTGTATTTAAATTTTGGCAGCGCCCTGACAGCGATTAAGATGTCCTCCGTCTCCTAGTCTTCTTTGATCCTTGAATTCTGTGGAGCTCAAATAGACAACAAAGCTTTGTGGAACTGGTTAAGTGTTAGCATAAAATCTCTTAGCCTTTATCATATTGAGCTTCCTCTAATAAATATTACTTTCTTTGGTAGGATCATAAATTTATTTTTATATTTTCATTTTTATGGGACAGGAATATATTTATTTTATTTTTACGCACCCACAATGAATGTACTTATGGGTTTTATGCCATGAGCATACTCACATGGGGCTTACTATTTTTTAACATTTTTATTTTCTTTTGGAGATGATATGAACCTGATTAACTAAGCAAACTATTTTAAATAATTGAAGGGAAAAGGATAACTACCAAGTTTACCTCTTGGCAAGGCGTTCAGTGTTTTTAAGTCCTCCGAACGGGACTCTCCGTTTTCTTAGTCGTCCTGGGATTCGCTGAATGGTGTAGTCAGCGGTTCTGGCGGTGCCTCCTCTTCGTGTATAACTATCTTCTCTCTCCACACCTGACTCGGTGCTACGGTCTCCTCAGGACAGTTCTATTCAAGTTGTATGTCTTCGGACCTTACTACTTCTCCTTCGTAGTCGGCCCATCCGTCCTTGATGATTTGCCTCCTCTGGTTGCAGTTGCGTTGTCTTCTTCTTGTCCTGACCTGCTTAGAATCTTCAACTATATAGTTAGAATCATTAAAGTAGTGGCGTACCTTCTCAGAGGGGAAGTGCATGTGGACTTCTCCGGTTCCAATATAGATGATGGCTTTGATAGTGTTTGAGGAACGGTCTTCCAAGGATGGTGGGTGGATCTTACTCGTCTTCTCCCATGTCAATGACCTGAAAATCATCTGGAGCTGAATGTATGTTGGTTGTAGGGGCATGGTTCCATGCAGGAGCTGATAAGTGACTGCGGCCATTATGTTGTTGTCAGATTCAGTGTCGTAGAGTGTCTTCTGAAATGAGTATCCATTAATGGTGCACTCGATGCTTGGAACACCAGGGTCGTCCTTCTTGATCTTGAGTCGACGATCTTGACCTCCTCCGACAAGGATCCAATGTTTTAAGTCTTCTAGACAAGGCTTCTCACCGTCTTCATCCTTTAGGTGCATCATTTGATTAGGTGTGGACCTTGACGTCTGCACCTGTTGATACGGAGTCACCCATGTTCTTTGTTTGCCTAGCAGTTCGAAGTGCGGTGTTGGCAATATCCTGCTCAGTGTGTTTTGTGCTCGTAGATCTAGGTCCTTCAATTGGTGGAGTCTGGGAGTTGTAAAAGTCCTCCATATTTTGCTTGAAGTGTACCTGTTTATAGAGATAAGGCAGAGATCAAGTGCATGGGCCCTGTTGGTGGAAAACACCAACAGAACCAAAAGTGTATTTTTTCTTCCCTAACCTAAAGCATAGTGAGCAAGATAAAGTTGATGGATAATAAGATCATGAGTGTAGCATTTAAAACATTTGTCAGATCAGATTGCTCGACCTAATGGAAAGATAATCTATCTATATTTATGTTTTGTTTATATCTCCAAAAATTGAATGTGCAATATTTTAGCTTATATGATTAGGAGTGTGGGATCACGAAGGTAGTACTAAGAACAAATATTAAAGGACTAAACATTCTAAATTAATTGGGTTGGTTAATTTGGAGTTAGAAATCATACATGTTTGTCTCTTTATTTTATGTGTATGCCAGAACTAAGGAGAAGCTTATAAAAGTGATAGTCAAGTACCTTAAGGTGTTACCTTAATTGAAGAGTGATAGTATCACCTTGTGGAAGCTTCCCATTCGTAATGGGTGTGTATCTTGTTTATATACTTTGTCTCCTTCCATGGATCATCTCTCTACGATGAATGAGCTATGTCTTCCTTGTGTAAATCGTTAAATTTCAGGTGTCTCCTTTATCTCTAATGTGAGTTTGTATCTCACGACTTCCCAGGTTGATATTGAAAGTTTTCCTGCAGGGGTTAGTCCGACAAAATATACCAATGCCTACTCAAGTAGTTTTTAGTTCAGTAACCAAACTAGACTCCATGTCTAATCAGATTAAGGAAGGCTATTTAACCTAAGCACCACGCTTAATTTAAAAGCCAATAGAAGTATGTACAGTACTTCCAAACTAACACTTACTAAGATAAACATAGGTAGCATGATGGCTTTTATAGAGATCTACTCAAGTGGAGATGAAGTAGTGTGATTAGTATTTAACAAATTGAGCATGTCTCAAAGGTAAGCATAACCAACATAGCAACATGGCAAAGGATGTTTTCATGTGAAGTACTTCCCCCAAGCTTGAATTTTGCAAAATTCAAGTTTTGATGAATTCAATTCAATGTTGTGTGATGGTTGGTTGGACATACCTTGTGCTTGTCATTGATCCGATCTTCTTGCTCCAATCCTAGAAAGGTTAGTGACAAGAATACCTGAAGGAATATTTCTACAATTATCTTATATGCTCAATACACAAGGTAATGTTGCAAGTAATTAGAAGTTCATGTTACGATCTGATCAGTGCTTGTTTTAGGACACTAAGCTTGTCCTTGGGAAACCATCAATCAACTCAACGAGATCTGCAATATTTATTATAGACATATGCATCGACAACCGCTCTTTTAAAGTTGTTATAAATGAAGAGGAAGAGGGGGTTGGAGATCTCAAATGTGGTAAGGTTGGAGAGACCAATTGATTGGGGAGATGTTTTATATGAGCAAGGACTTGGTGACATATTTATGAAATAACTTCCATGCTCACTGTTGTTTCTCTCATTCTCAAACTCCAAGTATAATTCTTCGTGAATGCTTAAAATTCCTCTAGGATTGTCTCTCAAGTTTCTTTTATCTATCCATTCAATGGTGATAGCACATGGATTTTTAATGCCCTCTAGCCATTGATGTTGCTCTTCTCGATCCTCCTTATGGTCTTGGTGACTCTTATGCATGGGATGTCTAGAGAGATTCATAGGATTATCAGGAGGTTCATGAGAAAGAGCATAGTAGAAATTGTTAAGCTCAAGGATGGGTTGGATAGCCGAATCATGGGATTGAAATGTTTGGAAATTGGCTATTGAAACTACCTTTCCTCGTCTGGGAGATGATTCCTTCTCTATCTCTAGGATTTTTTTATGAAGACTAGTGCAAGAAGGATGTCGGTGAATGACGACATACCTTTCTTTACTAATAGATAAAGAAAGAAAGACTCTACCAAAGGTTATATGATTAAGACCAATGTGAAAATATCTAGGAAAAACATGGCCTTGTAGGGCTAGTTCTAAACCAGAATTTATAGAAAGATTAACAGATTCCCTAGGTGTAGCTAAAAGTTCATTATCTTCTTGATTAAAAGATAGGACCTCGGTTATAGAAAAGGGTTGGTTTTGACCTATTGCAATCAACTCCGGACACAGATCATAATTAGGGGCAGGACTTGTTGACTCCCATGGTCTATGGCTGGTCTCCGAAGGTGCAAAGAATTTAATAATAGGTATGGAGTTTAAGTTATCCATAAAGATGGAAAAAATAAAAAGATAAAAGAATAAAAGTATAAGAGTATAATACAAGATAATAGCAAGATTCAAAGTTATCTCAGCAAACCGTCTTTCTCCCCGGCAACGGCGCCAGAAATGCTCGTTGATATTTGGTAACGCAATAAGGAAATGATCCGCAAGCACACGGATATCGGTGAGCATTTCATCCGAGAGGTTTTCCAGAGTATCGTATGTATATTTTTACCACTGGGAGAAAGGGTGCATCTGACTAACCAAATCTATTGCTACTATCCCTTTAGGCTACAAAGAATGTTTCTCGATGTGAGCGATGTATAGAGAAGACTGCAACCGTAGTCTCGTTCTAACCTTGATAAGGATGATCTACCGTTCTATTGGGGAAGCTTACGGAATCTAGACACCACAAAGGATGTTCGACCTGCACCTATAAACCTACACGTCCTGCTAATGAGATATGGTCTGCAAAGGTAACTCAGAAATGTCACGTTCCTCGCTACTACCACGGTCCAGCTAGTCAGGGGATATCTATGAGTACCCTAGCCCAAACACCACGTTTACGCTAGCAATGATTACTCTAATACTCAACCGGAAGAGATTAAAGTAAACTCATAAACCAAAGAACAATAAAACAAGAACTTACTAGAATTAGAAGTCGAATTACTGAAGAATCCTAGGAGCAAGCCTCGGGTTAGGAGACTTGATCCCGTAGGTACAACCTCGTAGTAGACACCGACAGGCCGAGCTTCCTCCGATCTACACCTCCACTCTATATCTCTCAATCTAGTATAAAATAGAAGATCTAATTCTACTCACATTGGTTGCTAAGCCTAAAAGAAATTTTATTTAGAGGAGAGGTATTCCTTCGAGGGCTCCTCTCAACTCTATGATGAACTTGTCTCCTCCAGGGGACAGGGGGTCTGGTTTTATAGTCCCCTCAAGTGAACGTGAGCCATTGGATCAAACCGACATTGATTGGACGGTTATCCTTGGTCCTTTAGGTCGGTGGAGCTTAGTCCGTGAAGAGAGTTCTGAATCGAATCAAACAGAGGGCTGGCACCCAGGTCAACTGGGCGGGCAGTGCCTGGCTCCGTTCGGCCTCCGCGTCCTTCTCGTGGCTTCTAGAGTCTTCTAGATGTAAGATAATTGCACGGCACGTTAATATCTCTATGTAAACCCGACGTGTGGGCCTTTCTTCCGTATTTCCTGATAACCCCCCTGCAGAAATAGACAAACACCAAAACTCATGGAATTCTGTCACATAAAACCCTAAGTCTGGGTGTTGGTTGTATTTGGATCCTTTTCTTTATTTATTTGATGATTATATTTGGTACTTAAGGACCGTCAACACCCAGCATGACATGAGAGACGCGGTATTCAAATATGCAATTGCTCATCTAAATAAATAATAAATGGGATCTGCAATCGCACAGGTTAATACCGATGTAGCATTTTAACCGGGAAGTATTCCAGGTATCGTTATTTATATTTTTACCACTGGGAAGGGATTAGCAACCATCAATATTGATTATAGAATAGAATAGAGAATTGAGTATCTATCATTGCATGTATAATTGAGAACATTTATCTAACTCTTTCATACAGGGGTAAGTGTCACATAAAAGATATATGAAGTAATGAATAGTGACAAAGATAATTAATCTGATCAGCATAACTAGCCACATAATAAATATGATAAGCACCTCAATTAGATATTCTAGAAAGTCATTAGCATGGTATTAGAACGAACTACAAGAATATTTCCTAAGTTATTCTCAACTATACAGTCTAGCATTATCATAGTTAGTGCAAGCATACTTAGCAATCATTGTGAGACAAGACTACGCCCATGCATAGTGATATTAGCAAGGTAAATGAGAAACATAGAAATCACTCCCCTGTAATAATGTTGCTCTGCCAGCCCAATACACGAGAGGGGGACTATATAAGAATCAATGAAGCTGTCACTATCACGAACCACCCCACGATCTGGCATATTGGGTACAATCGCAGATAAATACGGTATAAGCTCCACGCCTACACAATATCTATCATTTACCCATGGATCCAATGAATAAATGTTATATGATCCTAAACATGTATATAGATCCAATCTAACTAAGCCAAGTATAGAACTATGATAAACTAAGAACAATATAAGCAAGTAGAGCAAAGTCATAAGCAATATATTGAAGTAGAACAAAGTCATATTCATAATATTGAAGAACAAAGATGATTAGAAGAACAATTAGAAGCACAATTAGAGAATTACCAAGAATCCTCTTGACAGATTCGGAAACCAATCGAAGATTGACTCCTTCTAGTTCTAATCCTATGTAGCTATGCTAATCTAGATGTCTAATTGATGTGGCTCTAATCTTGATCAGAGGCTTCTTCTCCCTTGAGGAATAATGAATTAGGGTTGAGAGGCTCTCTCCTCCAAGGGCCAGGGGGTCTGGTTTTATAGTCCCTTCAAGTGAATATGGGCCGTTGGATTAAACCGACATTGATTGAATGGTTATCCTTGATCCTTTAGGTCGGTGGAGATCTTTCCCGAAAGAGAGTCCTGTTTGGACTCCAGGAGGGGGCGGGCGCCCAGGTCAACTTGGCGGGTGCCCAGTGCCTGGCCCCGTTCGGCCTCCGCTTCCTTCCCGTGGCTTCTAGAGTCTTCTAGATGTAAGATAATTGTGCGGCACGTTGATATCTCTATGTAATCCCGACATGTGGGCCTTTCTTCAGTATTTTCTGATAACCCCCTGCAGAAATAGACAAACACCAAAACTTGTGAAATTCTGTTAGATAAAACCCTAAGTCTAGATGTTGATTTCATTTCGATCTCTTTCTTTGTTTATTTGTTAATTAAATTTGATGCTTAAGGACTGTCAACAAACTGCCCCAAGGATAATCTCAGCGATGGATCAGAAGTTGCTCCAATACTTTTAAAAATTGACGGTACACATGCTTTTAAATGAAGTCTCATCTCTGAGTTAGAGTAAACTATCAAGACTTAAAACTTACTTACTTTACCTTTCACCATGGGACTTATAACCGTCATTTCTGTCTTGTGTAGTTAAAAGATAGAACAGTCTAGTCAAGTGCCATGTCTCTTATTCTTTATCAGCTATAGCTCTGGAGTTTTTGTAGATTTTCAAATAAAACTCAGAGATTCCTTGTACGACTCTCTTAGATCTCTCTTTTGTGGTATTTCTGGATCCTTACCAAGGCAGTGATGGTATATGCCTTCTCTCAAAATATGTGGTATTTATGGTATAAAGCATAGTGACATTGTCCTCTCTCTCACCCTACTCTAATAAGGCTTTAATATCTGGAGCTCATAGGTGGGAGATAAAATATACATACTCACAAGACATTTATTGTATAATCAAACCATGGATCCAAAGAAATAAATCAATAAATCAAATCAAGATGTGCATGTGTGACGAATGAATGGTGTATGGTGATAACAATGGTGGAAGTCTAATTCTACTTTTGCTCTTTGAGGGGATACATACCTTCCTTGCTCTCTGAAACTTTGTGATGAGAATGAGATGCTCTATATTTTCTTTTTCTTTCCTCTCAGGTGGGTATTTTGTACCCCTAATTCTACTGTCGGACACTTGTCCATTTTTACCTCTCGTCTCACTTTTTTTTTCTTTCGAGGTTTCGGGCACTTGCTCCTTTTTATTTTCTTGTTTCTCTTTTTTCTCTCTTTTTTTAGAGCACTCATCTCTTGAGATAATATTGCAAGTGGTAGTAACAAGATAACTTGAGCATTTATTTCATAGGGGAAAAATAGAAATATTTTTGGTTATTCTCTCCCGGATTAGGAGTAGAATATTTTTGGGTGGTTCTGGAGATGGAAATGGGTGGATATATGTGGATGGTACTTCTGGAGTAGTAGTAGCATATGTGAGTGAACGTGCAAGTGAATCTTGATTTAACCACAAGACAAGCTCCTAAGGGTCTACACAGCTTGACCACACTCAATGCTCATAAGCAGTAAAAAGTAAATGTGTGGCTCAAAGTTTAGCAAGCATGTATATATGGCTGTGGTAAGAATTTAAACTCTCATCATACAGGAACTCATCATGTAACATTTTAAAGATTTTCAAAGATAAAATTCTCTAGAATTCTAGCATCTCTAGGAACAGATAAACAGCAGCTCAACCTTCCCATATCATATCCATTAACAACTTAGACTTTATATCAAGTTTTTTTCCCACAAGTTTTGGTTTAGAGCAAGCTTTAAATTATAATAGTTATGTCTAAACTTGAGAGAGAACTGCAAATTTTAAAATTAGGCAGAGCAACTATTCATCATATCCATACAAGAGTTTTATTATTAAGATTCAGATTAGCATAGCCACTTTATTTATTTATTTAACAACCTAAGCAAAAGATATATATATATATATAAGCACAAAAATCTTTATGTGGTTTTTCATAGTTATGTATATCTATATTTTGATATAGTATAAGTATAAAGATAGATAGAAATACTTACCGGGATAAATGGGGGTGCTCTCCCCCAAGCTGAATTTTAACGTAATTTCTCTTGATGTAGCTAGCAGGTGGCACAGGTGTATTTGAAAGTCAGCAGCATTCTGACAACGATTAGAATGTCCTTCTTCTGCTAGCCTTCTTGATTCTTGAATTCTGTGGAGCTCAAATAGACAACAAAGCTTTGTGGAACTGATTAAGTGTTAGCATAAATATCTAGCCTTCATTATGTTGAGACTCCTCAATAAATGTTACTCTCTATTTTTATATTTTTATTTTATAAAGCAGAAAAAAATATTTATTTTCTTTTTTATGCCACCACAGTGAATGTACTTATGGGTTTTATGCCACTCGTATACTCACATGGGGCTTACTGTTTTTTAACATTTTTATTTTTTTAGGATAGTATGAACATAATTAACTAAGTAAACTATTTTAAAATAATTGAAAGGAAAGGATAACTACCAAGTTTACCTCTTGGCTAGGCGTTCGGTGCTTTTAAGTCCTCCGAACGGGACTCTCCATTTTCTCAATTGTCGTGGGATTCGTTGGGTGGCATAGTCGGTACTTCCGGCAGCGCCTCCTCTTCATGTATAGTTATCTTCTCTTTCCACACCTGACTCGGTGCTACGGTGTCCTCTGGATAATTCTGTTTAAACCGTATGTCTTCTGACCTTACAACTTCTCCTTCATAGTCTCCCCATCCATCCTTGATGATTTCCCTCCTCTGGTTGCGGTTGCGTCGTTTCCTGACCTGCTTAGATTCTTCAACGATATAGTTAGGGTCAGTAAAATAGCGGCGTACCTTCTCTGAAGGGAAGTGCATATGGACTTCTCTAGTTCCAATGTAGATGATTGCTTTAACAGTGCTGAGGAACGGTCTTCCAAGGATGATGGGTGGATCGTACTCGTCTTCTCCCATGTCAATAACCTGAAAGTCTGTGTAGACAAAATGATCGTCTATTTTGACAAGGACATATTTACTATTCCTTTAACCTCTCGAAATGTTTGATCTGCCATCTGGAGCTGAATGTATGTTGGTTTTAGGGGCATGGCTCCGAACAGGAGCCGATAGGTGACTGCGGCCATTATGTTGACGCCCGATCCGGTGTCACAAGTCGTCTTGTAGAAGTTATATCCATTTATGGAGCAATAGATGCTTGGCATTCCTAGGTCGTCCTTCTTGGTCAGAAATGGTGACTTAAGTCGGTGATCTTGACCTCCTTGAACTGCAGTGACCATCTTAGCTGACTCGGTGCACACTTGCTTGTTCCTGTTCCTCCTGTTGGTCCTCTTCCTTGGTTCACGTCTGGATTGATCTGGGATTTGTGTAGTCTTGTTCTTGAAGGAAAACGTCTCCTTCCTCCCTTTGATGTAGAAACTGATCTTGGCAGCACTAGCGTAGATGACAGCTCCCGAGGTGTTCAAGAATGGCCTCCCTAAGATGATGGGTGCTCTCTCATCATTACCGGTCTCTATCACCACGAAATCTGCTATGGCATACAAGGTACCAACTCGGACACAAAGGTTATCTCTAATAATATTCCTTTTGGAAAACTTATCGCCTGATCTGCAAACTGCAAACACATGGTTGTCTCTAATAAAGGATATGTAAAGAATTTTTTATAGAGTACCCTCGGTATAATGTTGACGCTGGAGCCAAAGTCACAGAGTGCTTCTGGGACGTCCACCATGTAACACCCTAGGTGTTTGCCACGAGTTAGACTTTAGGTTTTGAGCTCAAACATGTCATGATGAGTGGTGATGATCATGTTAAGGTTAATCCATGAAAGTGAGCCTCAAGTTAAACTTAAAGAATGCACCCTTGCTTACATATAGTACCTTTTCAAAGTGCATGCTTAGGTGATGTTTATGGAATCTCTTTCATGTGTCCCACATCCATCACGACCTATAGTGATCACTCAAAAAGTTTCATGAAGTTTGGAATCAAAAGGTCACATGAAATGATAAGTTACAAGCTTGTTGAAATGACCTCATTAAGTGAATGGAACCATGGGTCATCAACCAATCCTTGAAATCTTACCCAAATGACTCTAGATGAACTCTACAACAAAAGTCATGAAGGGTCCATGTTGAGCTTGTGCCCAGAAAGTGCTTCAATTAGCCTAAAACCTTAGTTTGAGCTTTATCAAGTTGCTGCATTGACCAAAGTGAAAGTTTGACTTCTGTACTAGTTTCGAGGTTTCATCTTAAATGAAAGTTGTAGTTTAGCTTCTGTAGAACAAACTTTGTATAATGATCAAGAGCTAGTTTGGTCCCTAACCTAGTCAAATTGAGCTTACAATATTCAATGCAGTGCTGTTTTGGAATTCCCGAAATTTGGCTAAGTCAAAACAGTATCTCAGTTTTTGGTATAGATGTTGGGAGCCTTGTATCTTACTAACGATGACAAAACAGTATAAGGTCGTTTAATAAAACTTGTAGTAAAGTTTGTATACTACAATATTTGTTAAAGTTCCGAAGTCGGAATATTCTTCGAAGCATATCAAATAATAGTCAAAATATTGAATCTGCTATAATTTCCAGCACTTAGAGTTTCTAAGTCTAGATTTGCAGTTCATCACGTTGGCATTCCGCGTTCTCCTAATTCTTACAAACAACTTGCTTGGGTCCCAAAATAAAAGTTGGAGTACATACTGTGGACAAGAGCATGCCAAAAGATGACACCAGTTTGACTTCGTTTTGGTCATCAATTTTGAGTCTTGCTAATCATTATCCATTCATTGACACTCAAAGGTTGGCATCAAATTATCTACTAATCTGTAACTATAATGACCATGGAACCTTAATCAAAGTTGGAGAGTGTCAAGAGTAGAGCAAACTTTGTTTTCGACCCATATCCAAATTCGGTACAGATCTTGTCCAAATCGGCTTCCCACGTTGGCAACAAGGTCACACGCCACGTGCTCGACGAAATGCGTCAAAGGGCAACGCGTGTCATGGACGTGGCGACCATGCACAGCGCCCCCACCACCATTGCTGCACATGTGCTGGTGCTCCATCTCGCGTTGGGACAGCCAGAAGGGCTCTCCACTCCATCACTCACTCGCCTCCACATCCTCCTCCACTCGCCTTCTTCCCTCTCCACTCTCTCCCTCTGTCCGCCATGGACAGGCAGACACGGTGGCCACCATTGGTGGGTCAAGCCATCTCTGGCCAAACTTGGTTGCCCTGTGGGTCTCTTCAGATGCGGCTCGGCACTAGGAGACCTCCTCGGCCTTCCCTGCCGGAGCCTGAGCCGGCCATCTCCTCAGTCTCTGTTCTGGTCGAGCAGAGAGGGATCTCGGGTAAGAATAAGAAACAACTCAGGGTTCCAGATGCGAATCCAAGACTCATATGAATAATAGTGTTTATGTGCTGTGGCGTGATTCTTGAAAAAGCTAGGGTCCCCGGTGCAAGATCTGTTTTCCTTTTCTTTTGTTTACAGATTTCATGGATGAACTTTGGAAATGCATAGTAATTCATAAAAAAGTCGTAAAATAGCAAACGTGGACTTTTTGGAATCCTTGTGAAATTCTCTATGCAGTAGATCTATAATATGACATGGTTTAGTTTGCAGTTTTAGCAGTAAAAATAGATTTATGCAGTTCGGTTTTAATTGCTTGTTATATTTGTCTTTTTCATAACCACTGTATTATTGCTCAAATAAATGTGAAACTATTGTGGCATGCTTTACATATAATATTTGATGTCTGGTCAAAGTTTCATGAATTTAGGCATGACAGATTAAGAGTTATAAACATAACAAATGCTCTGTGTTGCCTTGCTCCTATTCTGAGTGGATCTGCATGTTTATATTTTTTGACTCAGTTAGGTTGTGAATCATGCCTGGATGAAAATATATTAGTTGTAGTACTTTTCATAAGCTTTCCATCAAGTGAAATATCATAATTTTTGGTTAAGCATATGTTTAGTTATAGTGGTTTAAATTACTGTTTCAGTTTCTGTCTAAACCCAGACAGGGATACATTGTTTGTTATGTAAGACCTTGTTAGTGCTAGATTTAGCTCTATATGTTAATAACAAAGTTGTTCACAATTTAGTAAGCTTTTTAGAAAGTACAAAACCATAATTTATGGAAATATGAAACTCAAGTTATGGCTGTTTGATGTGGCATGATAGATTCTATCCATGTTTTGAATAGAGATGTCTTTATGGAGCTTGATAAATGGTTTATAATTATAAATAAAAATATAAAATGGAAAATGTTGTTCTAGTACAATCCTATGATATTTTTGTATCATGTTAATATATAATATGGTCATGTGTTTGAAGAAAATATGATTTGTGCATTTATCTTGCTCTCACATGGTTAATTGCAATAGCAATTTGTCTTTTTCATATATATTTCTATGCTTATTCAAATACTGTGAAATTTATACAGTAGTCTATCTATGGTATTCAGAGGCTACTATAATTTTTGTAGAATTTACTGTGCATGTTTGGCATATGTTCTTCAATTCACCTTATTATCAAATAAATTAAGAAATGCATTAAATAAATTTATTTGGAAATGACCACTATGTTTTCTGGTGTTCTTTAGATATGTGCAAACGGTTGGTAACAATGGTTTTGCTCAAATGTATGTTTCAAATATAAGTTAATAATTAATTGTTTGCAGTTGTTGTTTCTGGACAATTTCTACAACGGTTTGGATTACAGTATGTAAATGATGTCTTCATGTGTTTGAAGAAAATATGATTTGTGCATTTATCTTGCTCTCACATGGTTAATTGCAATAGCAATTTGTCTTTTTCATATATGTTTCTATACTTATTCAAATACTGTGAAATTTATACAGTAGTCTATCTATGGTATTCAGAGGCTACTATAATTTTTGTAGAATTTACTGTGCATGTTTGGTATATGTTCTTCAATTCACCTTATTATCAAATAAATTAAGAAATGCATTAAATAAATTTATTTGGAAATGACCACTATGTTTTCTGGTGTTCTTTAGATATGTGCAAACTGTTGGTAACAATGGTTTTGCTCAAATGTATGTTTCAAATATAAGTTAATAATTAATTGTTTGCAGTTGTTGTTTCTAGACAATTTCTGCAACTGTTTGGATTACAGTAGGTAAATGATGTCTTCTGGGAATCTTGTTTATATCAAAGTTGTAGATAATTCATTTATATAGATGCTGTTAAAATTTGGTAGTATTTGGTTATGTGGTTTGTGAGTTATGTCTGTTCAAAGTTTGATTCCAGAAATGGCTGCTCTCTGTTTGTCACGGACAGATTCTGGAACTTTATAATTTCGACCAGAGTAATCACTGAGTTGGGAGGTAATGATATAAACCAAGTGAAAGCCGATCCAGACAATGAGGACGAGAATAAGCGAACCCTTAGCTCGTCCCTATTAGCAGCTTCCCCGCATTGGATGATAAACCTGTTGACGTGCTCTATGGTTGACGTGTCATCCTGTCCAGAAAACTTAGTAAAATTCGGCACTTTGTACCGATTTGGAAGCCGGATTAGATCATATGCAGGAGGATACGGTGTCCGATAAGAGTAAGTGTTGACTTTTGGTTTTATCCCAAATTGATCTCTCATTACTTCAGCAATCTTATCGGCCCAATAAGCATCGGCGTCTTGCCGATGAGGCGGTTGCGGATCCGGCATCTGCTGGTAAGCTTCCACGTGTCTATTCAGTGCCCGATCTGCATGGAACATTGGGTTAATCATTTAGCCACCCATCTGCTGACCGCCAAACTGTTGCCCGCCGATCTGCTGCCCAAGATTCATTGGCTGGTTGGGCAATCCCTGATTCTAGAACCCGGGGTAGATCTGTTCTTGGTGAAACCCTGTAGCCTGATGATTCTGTTAGGGCAATTGTGGAAAAACTTGCTATCCAAGCCATCCACTATTAGCATTCATCGGCATAGGCCCTGCCGATGACTCATAATTGGGCATCATCATTGAATTGACATACCCTGGCTGAGTCATAAGCCTCTGTTGCATCAGCATTGAGTCTGCTGATGCGTTAGGCATCTGGAACGTTGGAGCTTGAGAATTCCCAGTGTAAGGTCTTGCAGTGGTGGTTGTAGTATATTGGAGACTCTGATTCATCGGCATATTTGGGGGTGCCGATGCCATAGGAGCCTTGCCTCTCATATCAGTTGCCTAAGATGTGCCAGGTGTCTTTAAGTATTCCAGGGGCATACCAAAACCCCACCAGTTAGGAGGAGGGACTGGTCCTGACATTGCCGATGCCAATAGATCTGTAGTGAGCTTAATCTGCTCATCTGAAGTCGGTGGATTAGTTTTCATCAGCGTAGATTGTGCATTAGTGACTCCCAATGTGCTTGGAGGAATGGTAGTCTGTGTACCCGCAACGGCTGTAGCAACCGATGGAG
The DNA here is from genome assembly GCF_000003195.3 of Sorghum bicolor. Taxonomy (NCBI): domain Eukaryota; kingdom Viridiplantae; phylum Streptophyta; class Magnoliopsida; order Poales; family Poaceae; genus Sorghum; species Sorghum bicolor. The sequence continues at coordinate 22,323,227 of NC_012871.2, forward strand.
CTGTGACCACTGGTGATCCTGGCTGATGATGAGAAGGGCCCACATAATCTGGTGGCAATTGTCCTTCCTTGAAAGTTCTAGCCACGGCATTGAAAACCGTATTGGACAGCACATTAGCTTGGTTGATCAAGGCACGGTTGATAGCACTATCGACCATCTCTTGAAGTTTACCAGGATTGGCTTCAAAAGTAACCTGCCGAGGCATCGGCAGCGCATCCTTCTAGATCACTTCGCCGCTCCTGTTCATGCTGAAGGACCTCAGGCATTGCTGCTTGTAATCCTCCATGGCTTTAGCAATAGCTTGCTTCTGCTCATCCTTGAGATTGGCTTCCGTCACGGGGATGACGTTCTCCTGATCGAACTCTGTAGTCGACATGTCAATCTTGAATCGGTCCCACTGGGCGTGCCAAAAGATGTGTTAGTGCAAAAGCTGATCTGCAAACACAAAGGGCTAATACCCGATTTAAACGTTAAGGCGTGCCAGCCGATTTGACCTTACTATCGGCAAAGGTGGTAACTCGACCACTTTGTTCCTGACAACAGCGATGCGCCCGGATGTCACGGCCAAGAGGTGATCACGCGGAACTCGAGAATACGCTGAGCTTAAGTCGACGAATTCCTAAGAACTCGAAATGAAAAAGGAAAATATGATGAAATCGTTGAAAAAGTAGGTACTAGAATATGAGTAAAAACTTGTGTTTGATTGATTGATAGATGTCTCGTATTACAATTCCCTAGGGTCTACATTTATACCCTACTCAAAGAGCTACAAGTAGACACGACTAGAACTCGAATTCCAAATCTAAACAGACTCCGTGTACAAAACGATTTAAATAACTAAGGAAAACATAAAACCATCCTTCCGTGACAAACTGGGACACCACCACGGATCAACCGGCCATCTTCGAGTCTTCCTCCCATGTCATTGGCAGACTCCCCATCGGCATCAATCAATACCGGCCATCAGTATAAACACATCATCACCTATGGACTTAGTCACATTCAACTGTCTCCTCATCAGCAACCACCTTCATCGGCAACTTTCCTGTAGATCAATGACTATTACCCTGTCTTGCCGATCCACATCCTACCGATCCTGGATACGTGTCCAAAAACGGTATCAACAATTTCATATGTTGTGTGCAAATTGAGCCAGTTTGTGTCTAACCCAGGAGATGCACATTGGTAGGCACTTGAGAGAGTGTTGTGCTATCTCAAAGGTACTTTGAGCTATGGCATTCATTATACCAGGTACCTGTTGATGCTCACTAAATGCATATTTTAACCATCAACAAGACATCAATTCATGAATAAAAGAGACATAGATGATGGGGAATTTAGTTTAAACTAATGGAATTCCACATGTACATGAGTTTTATTTGTATGTAGGGAAAATGTTGATAATGTACAAGAATTTGATCACCAAGAGGCAATCCAGCACCTGTGGGCCCACTGGGGCCTAGGAGGGTGGCGGCTGCTAGGGCCCACCTGGCGGGCGCCACCCAACCTCCGCTACCACATCATCGATCCATGTGATTTCACCTATGTCAACATCTAGGACATCGAAGTGAAGTTAGTTTCATCCAAAGGCAGGGAACAAGTGTCACATGGATTGTTGTTTTCCACCACATGCGACAAGTGTTTCCAACATGTGCCAACCGACTTACCTGTGAAGCAAACCACCTCTGAGGTTGATCTAGAGCTGTTAGATGCTATGTCGATTCAGGGGAGGTGGCATCCGCCACAGGTTCCTAGCACCCGCCACTCATTCCTGGTGTCTGCTACTTCACTTCGCGCCAGGAGCTTCCCAGTCACCTCTATCCTATAAATACCTCCTAGTTAGACTTTATTCAGAGGGCCAATGTAGAGAGAAAGCTAGTTGAGTCATATGTGCTTGTGTAGTCCACTCTCTAGTGAGACTAGTAGTCAGAGTGAGAGTGAAGAGTGGAGTCTGGAGCTGTAAGAGAGGAGTCTTCTGGAGCCTCTCGTATAGCTCTGGTAATTTCTTCTTTGTAAGTACTCTTGCATTATCTATTTCTACTTTCAGCATTTACTTTGAGTAGTTTACTTATTGCATTGAGTGCCTTTACTTATTGCATTAAGAGATTTACTTATCATTTGAGTGGTATTAGTTTAGCTATAAATAATTCAGTTGTCTTGTGTACTTATAGTATGGGTTCTTCGCCGCTAGCCGGTACTCTAGTTATTGCATAGGATTAGAGTAGTATCTTATAGCATAGGTGTGGTGCTTAGACTATACTTTACCTTGGATTGTGGCTAGGCCTCCGGATAGCTATGGTAGCGGTAGGTGGTGACAGCCCTGTTAGCCTATGTATTCCACCAGATTGGGCCTAGTTCTTAAAACATAGACCTCATTGTGCATCATGCCTGATTAATTCAGGACGCGTAAGGTCTGAAGTACTAGTTAGGATCCTTGATTGCTAAATTAGATATTCTTGAGCTAGATAGAAATATTGCTTACACACTCTAGGACCTCTCCTATTACGTCTAGGTTGTCTCCAAGTGGTAGTAGCTAGGTTTTTACTTAGTCTATAACCCATATCCAATTTATCAGTTATTTAGATCACCTTTGCTAGATTAGGTTATTCTTAGTAAGTTCATTAGAGTCATCTCTTAGCCATATATAGCTTTCCTGTGGAGTGCTACAACCGATATATTTTGTGCGCTTGTGGAATTTCCAATAGACATAAGAATAATCAACAAACAATTCTAGTGTCGTTGCCAAAGGCTAGGCTTTGTGTCTACCTTTAGTGATTGCGCTAAGAATTGCCAACAGTACCCTAGGGTACTATAGCGCTATAGTGATGCTAATTAGATAACTGATGGTAATGAGTTAAAAGCCATGAGTGGGTATGTGTTCATATTCAGAGGTGGTGCTATTTCCTAGAAGTCTTGCAAGAAGACTATCTATACAAAGTCTACAATAAAATCAAAACTCATAACATTAGATACCGCTAGCGTAGAGGTCGAGTGGCTTCGTAAACTCCTGATGGATTTACTGGTGGTTGAAAAACCTATGCCGGCTATTTCCATGAACCATGACAACCAAACAGTTATAACCAAGGTGAATAGTTCAAGGGATAACATGAAGTCCACTAGACATGTCAAAAGATAGTTAAAATCTATCAAAAGATAACCAAGGTGAATAGTTCAAGGGATAACATGAAGTCCACTAGACATGTCAAAAGACAGTTAAAATCTGTCAGAAGAGCGAGAAACTCGAGAATAATAGCGTTGAACTATGTTCATACATCTAGAAATCTTGCAGATCAATTCACAAAGGGCATATCATGTAATGTGATAGAGAGTGCATCGACAAAAATATGTATGGGATCCAATTGAAATATAATATAGTGGTAACCTGTCCTATGTGATTAGAGATCCCATGAAGTAGGGTAGTGAAACAAACTCGTAGTAGATTGTGAGGAAAGATTCCTTTTATTAAAGGCTCATTTCTGATGCACATCTTTCCTTCTATAAGACAGGTTGGTTTTACCTTAATGTGTTCCGCATGTCTTGATAAAGAAAAGATATTATCCTACAGAACATCTTTTGAGAAATACACCTATATGAGTCAGGCTATTGGTCATAGATTATGAGATTTGGATACTCTCTAAATACTCATGAAAGGTAGTGAAGTATGACTTATACGCTTCAAACCGAGGGTATGCTTATTGCAGCCTAGTATCAGTAGTGGACCCTAGTGAACCTCACTCACACAAAATTATCAATTCAAGGCACACTCCATTGTTCAATTGTATTGAGTGAAACTATTGTTCTATAGATAGATGTTCTTGACAATCTCCACCAAAACACTAGTATATCAAAGAGTTGTGGTTCTAGTAAACCTTTGTGTTACAAACCCTAGAGTTTGGTGGGGATTGTTGGATTTATAATAGGCTTAGACCATATTAAATTTAATAAATCAATAAACTCTATGTTCCGTAACATAACATGGTGTATAACTAATATTGTATGGGATTTTGACAAAACATTGACTCGTCTTATATGGGTGGATTTTATCCGTCTATATTGAGAAGTTGAGAAAAGTACAAAGGCATGCCACACCTGCGTGCATGCAGCCACCATCCACCAAGTTGTCCGGGGCGTGGGCCTAGGCATGGGTGAGGCAGGTGGCGGCGGCGGCGAGTGAGCGTGCGTGATGTGGCAAGGTTTTGCCACTCAAGTCTCATAATTATGAGAGTTTCTGGTTTTGTAATATGACGAGTAATCGTAGCTTATTATGAACTTTTCGCTTGCCCGTCTGTCTCTTGAGTTGCCTGTCTCTTCTCCTGTGCTTCTGCCTACGAGAATAAAATCTTAAGTCTCGTACACAGAGAGTTCCTCCGACCGGAATCATCCTCCGCTGCTCAAAGGCGATCTCCAACCATGTGCTCCGCGCGCACAAAGTATCGGGAGAGTAGGTGCCTCCGGAACCGCTACTTGTCTGAGAACCCTATTCGGAGTTACGGGCGATTAGGGTTTTGGGGAGCGACAATGCGACTCCTCTCTCTACATGCCACTAGCGTCAACATCTCTAGTCCGTGCACATCTACGTAGTCGTCTTCTTCCTCTAGTGCGTTCCTAGGGATCGGGACTACGAACATCTTCCTGCATCGTCTGAGGTCAACGACATAGAGCAAACTAACTACTTTCTACCATGGGTAGTAATAGTAAGAATGGAGCCTCCAATGCCTTCGGTATGGGACCCTCCTCTGGGCACACTCTCAACTTCAACTTCATTGTTCTCAACATTATATTTTTTATATCTATTATGATTTGGCTTGATGCGCAAGATCATATCGTTGCTATATGCCATGCTTTAACATTTGTAATCATGATAATTTTGTTCATACAGTTTATGAACTTGTGGTAATGCTTGCTGCTATGATTTATAAAATAATTATGCTTGCTGGTATGCTTTATAATTCCAACATGTGATGTTCACATGTTCTAAATCATAATATAATGATTTACTTGAGAATATATGATTGCCATGCTAAATTATAATTGCCATGCTAAATTATATATATTTCATCATATTTCTTGATTTGGCATGCAAAAATAGAATTGTGGTGTAGTGCGATGAGCAGCTTTCACACTAGACTGGGAAAGTCTGAAAATCTTACTTCTGATGAGGAGCCTAAGTTTATGGCTGTCCATAACCTATTTACAGGTGTTGTGATAAACTGCCGTATTACCTACTTTAACTACATCGACGTCCATGACCTTGGATTGGGCTTCCCTACTAGCTTTTTTCCTCGCTTCGCTACATGTCTATTTGTAATGATCTAAGATCTACTCGTATATAATGTCTTAGTTGGATGGCTGTGCGCAATAGTATAAAAATTATTTTCGCTGGCACCTTGTTTTTTTTCACAGGCGGTTCATAATTTCATGGCGCCAGTAGAAATGACATGTAAACACTATATGGTTGTGCGGATAACATTGATGTGTATATATGTAATTTTATGGTTGATGTTTGATTTCATGTTTATATATATATATATATATATATATATATATATATATGATGTATGTATGTATGATGCAATTTTATGTTTCATCTTTATATATCTATACTATATATATGTGACAGACATAGCACTGTATATATAAAAACTTATTTACACAGGCGGCTCACCCTCCACCGCCTGTACTATGGTCGATTAGTACTGACCCCTGATACAGGCGGTGGGCTTAGGCAGCATGTGTAAATACTTCTACCGAGCCTATGCAAATGCTTTTCTAATTTGATTAAAAGAGGCGGGTACTAATGCCGCCTATATAGAATGCGACTAAAATAATTATACTTAAGCGGTATGCTTTATAATTCCAACATAATAACATTGCCTGATTGCCTTGGGCCTCGGGAAATTCTTAATGTCCGGCTGTGAGAACTATTTTGGTAGTAGTAATTAGCTATCATTAGAAATTTTTTATTTGATGGTACACGTACGTACAACGTACTACTAACTAGTACCCAGAAAAAAGGCCGACAGTACTGTAACGTACATTGTCTACATATATGAATAAACATCATGCATAAATAAGTGAACAACATGCAGTTATCATATGCACGTAGAGCAAATAGTAAGTGCTAATAACTTGGTACAGTAATGAACCACAGGGTGAATCAGTGAATGAAATTGGATTTTCAAGCCTGCTCCAGATTTCATAGCCTACGTGTTGCGCATAGTACATGCTACATAAAGGACGTAGTATATTGATTATGTACATATTTCTCCGTTTAATATGAATTCATCCCGTTCCAGGCTCCAGTTTTCCGTTAAGTTTTAATTTGATCCTTAATGTTTATCAGCAACTCCATCGATAAGTAGGCACCATGCTGTGTTGCTGTTGGTTATAGTCTTCTAGGTAAACCGGTTAATTTCCTTCCACGCACAAATAAAATCTAAAAGCAACTCTAGTAGACTATCTAAACGCACTACCTATTTTATATTTGGGTAGTGATGATAGCCAAAAAAACATACTCCAGCAGGCTATCTTTCAGGATACCTAAATTATTAGCCAAAAAAAATTCCTCTCCCACTAACTACTTATGTTGGCCCAACAGATAGGCAGCCAAAAAAATCTATTCAGTCGTTTCACCCCACCCGTGCATGCCTGACTCTTACCCTGCTCGTGCCTGACTCCCACCCGCGCCCCCGCCACAAGAAGCCTCCCCGTCCCTACTTCATCTAGTGCAAACGGCAGCCCTAAGTCCCCACCAGCAGCCCCATGTCCGTGCGAACGGCATCGCCCTGCTCTCCACCAACGCTGGATCTAGAGGGCCACGCCGGTCTTCCTCATCCACACCGGTCATCCTCTGCCGCACCGGAAAGACTCCTGGACCCATGCCTATCCACCGCAAGCCTGCTAGTGCTTTCCCAATGCTGCCCGACCTATCCGTGCTGTCCAACACGTCCGCCTGAGCGGAGAGGAGGGCCGACCACAAGTGGGCGCAGTGCAAGCGCCACTAACTTAGCGTAGGTCTACCCCCAACGAGACGTGGTGACCCTCCTGGCACAGGCGCCGGTGAACTTCCAGGTGCGAGGTAGGAGAGGTGGAGGACTTCATCTATGGAGAGGAAGAAACAAATGGCATTCTCTACTAGGATTAGTTTGGGCAGCCTATTTTGATTAGTACTACTAGGTGCAAAATATGGATAGTATGAAAATAGGTGGCCACCAAGAGACAAATTGATAGTTTATTTTAGGTAATATTATTGGAGATACTCTAATGCAGTAACGTCCGTTCATCCTTACATACTATAACAAAGCTAGGGCTACGGTTTGGAATTTTGTTGCATGTTTTTTTATTTAGGATTTTTATTTTACTCTAGTCAGCTGACTGTAATTTATCATCCAGTTTCAAAACAAGCAATTTATATTACCATTTGGGTGTTACATTCATTCACAACTCAACAGTGGACTATGTCTTCAATTAATAGTTTTGTGTGAATGAATTTTACCAAAGTCATTTTTAGTACTAAGCTTCTATATATAAGCATCCCTAGTGGTTAAAACAAATAAGTCATACTTTGAGGCCTTTCATAAGGATCCAGAGATTACTCGCATCTCATATAGACTATGACTAGTAGTCAAACTTATATAGGTGTGTTCCTTCTAATAAGAGGTTTTGTAGAACAACATCTCTGCTAAAACAAATCACCCGAATCACATTAAGGTTTATACCAACCTGCCATATAGCATAGGAGAAATGTGTATCTCAAAAGATAGGACCTTGTTATAAAGGGTCTCTCCATCATAGTCAACCTAGCTTGTTTCATCTACGTCAAGGATCTCTGATCATATATGAACATGTTACTACTATGGAATGACTTTACGTGTGGTCTGTTGGTATTTTTAACATCACTATGCACTAAGTTGTCATCCCTAGCATGATATTAAAAACACTAGTAAACTAATCTTCACTTGACAATTCTATAGTAAGACATAAATGAGAATATATCCGCAAGCGCACAAATAATTCACACATTGTAGCATTTCACCCAGTGATATCTCAAGTATCATTTATTTATTCTTTTTAGCCAAAAGGTAAAACACAATGTCACAGAAAAATAATCCATAGCCTAGAACTATAAATGTGCAGACCTATGATAAACCAACCACACTATAAAAAGGTGTTTGACATGCTAAAGGACATAGATGTCAAGTTTGGAAAAGAAGAAGAAAGAGAAAGATCGGACCACGACAAGGAAGACAAAGCTGGATGCAGTCCTATGTATGCAAGGAATTGGGCAAAGATATTGTTTACCTCTCTCCAATGCATATTACCTAGAGGGTCATTGCTAGTATAATGTACAAGACAAGCATTATAAGCTGGTGAACTTGAACCTGCAAGAGAGAGAGAGAGAATGTCCTTATAGAAATGCACAACTAATTAAAATATAATGCGAGAAATGTACATCTACAAAGTCTTGAAGAATCTCAGGGAACATGGGTGTATCCTTGCCACCCACACTACGGGTAAGTCGAAAGGATACCTGCAATATAATTTATCTAGGATCAGTACTTTTCATATTTTGAAGGTTTGAAATCCGTATTATTTGAATGGTGCGGCTTGGGCATCATGGGCCAATGGATTATATTTATTATCTATCCTTAGGATGAAAAGGCCTATGTATTTGACTCTTATTTGAGGAATGAAACAAAGAAGTGTACATGGATTTCGAAAGCTGTTTGTGATAGTAAGTGACAGTACTTATTATTTTATACACTTAACGTACATGTTAAATTTGTAGTTGACACTACTGGTTTTTATACAACGCTTACAAGAAGTATGTGCAAGATCCCGAGAGTGCATCGATCGAAGATCTGAAAAGAAGAAGAAGAAGAAGAAGAAGAAGAAGAAGAAGAAGAAGAAGAAGAAGAAGAAGAATGGCACAAAAATGAAACTGCCAGTAACGTAACAGAAGTCGTATGTGCTACTTTATCGTGCATGCTCTCTATATATTCTAATATTTGTGTATTATATATCGTCTAGTGCGCCAAACAACCTCCTGTCATAGTAGTATATGGATACTATGCTTACGAGTACCTCGGAGAGTGCGACAAATTCAGCCACAACTAGAGGCAGCTCAAGAAAGCACAAAGTTGGTCGAAGAAGGAAAAGATCGATCATAAAGCCTTACTCAAACAATAATGGACATATATAAATTTATCACGAACTCCTGTGTGCATGTTGGGGAAACGTTCTTTAACGCAGTAGCGAGTTGGCGACGACAGAGAAGTAAGAGAAGATTAAAAAACTAGAGAACCATGCTGGATGTCACGGACTACAAGTTGTCGGATAACTTTTTATCCTTAGATTGACATGCACGAATGTGATATATGTTTGTGGTATGATAATAATGACATGCATGTAATGTAATAACTTATTGTTGGTTCATGGAACGATAAGGATGACACATGAATAAATAAATTTAATATATGTTTGTACTCTATGCATATTTTCTGATTTATCTCTGTTTTAGTTAGCAAAATTTAAATTTCAATTAAAGAAAGTTTTTTATCTAGGAAATCATTAACGGAGACAAACAATTAATAATAGCCGCCTCCATTAACAGTTTAACGAAGGCGGCCGGCTTTAGGCATCCGCCTCGGTTAATCATTTAACGAAGGTGAGCATTTTAGGGTAGTCTCTCAGTTAATTAATTAGTATTAATCGAAGTGGATGGAATCGTCTCCGTTAAGGCGGGATTAGTCATGATGACCTTTGGACGGGTTGGATTGCCCACCTCCGTTAAACTTTTTTTTTTGAGGTTCAATGGGGGGAGTCGTTCCCCACCTGAAAATCAATTGATTTAGCCCAATACGGCTCGTAAAAACGGAAGCAATTACAATAAACGCAACAACGAAGTTGCAGATGGAGAAGCTAGTTATTTCTATCTTCTAACTTTGCTCCTGTCTAGCCATCATAAGGATGTTACACCAGCAAGGCACCACAGACCTCTTGGAAACATGGAATCTGAATTGCCAGAGTTCAGCTACAGTCTTGCAATCGTTGAGCACTTGGTCGACTGACACCGTTTCTTGCCTGAAAACACGGGTGTTTCTTGCCTTCCAGATGTGCCAGCAGATTAGAGAGAGGAAAGTGGGCAACTCAGGTATAGGCGATGGTGATCGGTTGCTGACCATATGCATTTCCGACATGTTCGTCGTCAGCATGGACTGCAGACACAGCCGAATCCATACCTCCTTCCCAATTGAGCAGACATGGATGATGTGTTCTGGAGACTCAACATGACAGTTTCAGATCTCGCAAGTTGCAGAATCAACAACTCTTTTCTTGAGAAGGACTTCCAGGCATTGGATTTTCCTTTACATTAGCACCCACATGAACATTTTAACTCTGGGAGGTGCCATGCTTTTTCAAATGAACACTGCCTTGGGGTCAGTCCCCTGTCCTTTTGCTTTGATCATCCTGTAGAGAGCAGCAGTGTCCAAGCTTTTGTCTGGCTTGAGGAAGGGGGATTGTCTTTTATCCAACTCACTAGAGAGGACCGTTTGATCAAGCAGCTGTTGCACAGAGTGAATCTGATCATTAGCAATCACCGAAAGTCTGGGCACAAGAACTGTTTATAGTCCCCTGCTGAGAGTGTCATAGACAGACAGCAAAGAGTTTGTGCAGTGAGTGAACAGCTCCGGATATCTATCTGCCAAGCATTCGTCTCCCAGCCAGACATCAAACCAGAAGGAGCAATTGCGACCATCCCCAAGTAACACTGATGTGATGGCCTGGTATAACGGCAGAAGATCCTGCATCGTCTTCCAATGGTCTCCAAGCAGATCTCCAGTGAGAGTGACCAAAGATGCATGACCTTGCACCCATGTAGCCCATGCCGAAGACTGTGGGCAATGCAACCTGTGGATTAGCTTTAGCAGTAGGTAGATATTCTGGATCCCGAGGTCCCTAATGCCGAGTCCACCCTGCTCTTTTGGATAGCATACATTTATCTATGCCACGAGGCAGGCTGCTGGAGAGGATCTGCCGTTTTTGTCATCAGACCAAAGGAAGGCTCTGCGTTTTTTGTCCATGAGCTCGATCGTTGCCACTGGAACTTGCAGGGAGCTCATTAGGTATACCAGCAGAGAATCCAGTACCGAGTTGACAAGCACTGATCTTTCCATCGGGTTCAGCAGGTCCGCTTGCCAAGAGCTCAGGAACTTGTCTGTTTTTTGGATATACACCGCGAAAGCTAAAATAGGTAGCTTGGAGATGGACAAAGGCAAACCCAGGTAGGATTGAGGGAATTCTCCAATGGTACATCCCAGAGTCTGAGCGCACTAAACAACAGTTGATTCGGCTGTGTGGATTGGAGTCAGTGTGCTCTTGCTGAAGTTGATATAAGCCCACTCAAGTCGGCAAACTGATCAAGAATTTCTTTGACTGTGGAAGCCGCGGTGGCCTCGGCACTGAAGACAATCAGAGTGTCGTTAGCGTATTGCAGCACGACACAAGGCATACCATCATCAGTTGGATGTCTGATATCTATTGCTTGCTTGAACATTCGCTGCAGCGTCTCGGCCACCAAAATAAAAAGGTAGGGAGACAGTGGATCCCCTTGACGGAGCCCTCTTTTGCAGGTGATCCAAGGTCCTGGGGTCCCGTTCACTAGTACCACCAACTTCGAAGAGTTAAGTAGGCTCGTCATCCACGTAATCCATCTTTGATCAAAACCCCTTGCCAATAAAACTTTCTGGAGACCGACCCAGCTGACAGCATCAAAGGCCTTGGCGAAGTCTAGCTTGAGGACAATTGCAGCATTTTTTCTTTTGTGGCAAGTCTGAACGAGCTCTACCGCATAGATGAAGGTGTCTGAGATGGATCTACCCTTCACAAAACCTGTTTGTTGGATGTCAATGAGGCTTGGAATCTCAGACTGAAGCCTGCTTGTCAGGATTTTAGAAATGATCTTGAGAGCACAATTCTGCAGACATATTGGCCGAAAGGCATTGACTTCCACGGCGTCAGGTTGCTTTGGCAAAAGTACCATGTATGATCTGTTGATCCTATCTAGATCAGCAGTGTCGTTGTAGAAAGCATCAGCAAAGGCTAGAACTGTGTCCTTGACTGAGCTCCAGGCTGCATAAAAGAAAGCTGGGCCGAAGCCATCGGGTCCTGGTGCGCTGAGTCTGTTCATTGCAAACACAGACTGCTTGAGCTCGTCAGATGAGAAGGCTGATGAAAGGTCCTCAGATGGCCTAGCAGAGCCCACGTAGAGAGGATCCAGGTCGATTGTCGCAGCATGGCCAGGCACGCCAATGATAGATTTGAAGAAGGTTGATAGTGCCTCTGTCTTCCCCACATGACTAGCGATCTCTTGACCATCTACTCTGATCGTTCTGATGTACTTGCGGTGCATTCTGTTCGTTGCGTGCGCGTGGTGGTATGCAGTGTTTGCGTCGCATGCCTTGATGTGTTTCTTCTTGCTGCGTTGTCGCCAGTAAGCTGCTTTGGCCTTGATCTCCAGCTGCAACCGCTCCTGGGCCTTTAGGCGGACCTGAAACTCAGCTGCTGAAAGAGGGTGGTTTTCTTCAAAATAGTCAAATAGTTGGATGATGAATTGACAGCTTTGTATAATTTGTGGTGGTGCCCTGTTACACCTTTTCCAAACCTTAGCCGCGGCCCGCGAGGACTTGATGCACGCGACAAGCTGCCCTGTAGCGTCTGGACACATTAGAGCCTGGTGCCAAGCCTGAACAATGGAGGTGAGGAAGCTTTCATTCTTGAGGAGGTGGCTTTCAAGCCTGAAGGAAGAGGACATAGGGATGTTGGACGGGAGGGATAGAAGTAAGGGGGTATGATCTGAGGTCGGACGAGGCAGGGAGGCAAGACTCGCCAGCGGGAAGAGCTGATCGAGGGAAACATTGGTAAAAACTCTGTCAAGTTTTGCTAGAATTGGGAAAATTGCTTGTTTGTCCAAGTGAAACGGCGATCGCATAAATTGACCTCGGCTACCGCTAGCTCATCGATGGTCTAATTGAAGGCATCAACCCGGACAGAGTTGATGATGCCATTGCTTTTGTCCGCAACATGGCGAACCAGATTGAAATCACCTAGCAAAATCCAGGCGCACTGGATGGCCATCCTGGTGTCACGGAGGCACTGCAGGAACTAGGTGGTGAGGGAGTGATCAGAGGGCCGATAGACATTGGTTATGGTGAAATCATAATTGGATGCATTACAGGAGAGAGAGGAAGAGAGGCAGAACTGGTTAGAAGAGTTGGAGGTTAGGGTGAAGAGGGTCGGATCCCAGGCGGTGATCAAACCACCACGTGTTCCATCAACGTTCACCGAAACTAGGGAAGAGGACAGGTGACGAGGGAGGAACGTTTGAGATTTGAATAGCGAGAAATCAGCGAGTTTAGACTCTTGGATACAGAAAATGTTTGGCTTCGCATTAGAAAACAGCTCACGCATAATTCTACATTTGTCTGAGTCGCCAAGACCTCTAACGTTCCAGGAAACAATGCGAAAGCCACGATCACCAGAGCGCAAGTTCTGACTCATAAGATAGAGTAGCAACACCAGCCACAGGCAACACGCCTAGGATACAGACCAAGAGAAACAAAAGAAGAAGCTAAGCAGTAACTAAAACGAAGGGTAGGTGCTCTCCCGCTGTCACATTCCCAGCGACCGTTGGGGCCGGAGAGCAAGCCGCCGAGGTAGTCAGTCGCGCCCGAGGCGATCATTCAGCAAACGCATTCACCACATCGACGTTCTGCACGGCGTTCTGGCCGCCCAGCATCGTAGTCGAGACCAGCTTGCATAGGTCCGCCGCAACGATGGGTATCCGATTCCGCGAAAGGATGTTCCGGCTGGTGACGTGCTTCTTGAGCTTGATGGAGCAGCCGTTGAGCGAGTTCAGCAGCGCCTTGCGCTGCACGGCTTGGGACGTCATGTCGACGAAAGCCCCAGAGGCTTTGGCAACCAGGCGGGAACTTGTGCATCTTACAGCATTGCCAGCGGCCGTAGAGGTGTCCATACCCGTGGCAGCCCACCGCGGACGTCCACAGTGCGCCATGGTGACCAGTAGGGTGTGCACAGCGGAGCGAGCGCGATGACGCTGGTAGGTGATCAGAGGCTTGTCGAGCACGGCGTGCGACGAAAGCAAAGGCAGAGAGTTCTAGCTATTTGGCGCGATTGAGGGTTCAGGCAGGGGAGCAATGTTGAGCCTAGAAGCCGCAGCGGGAGCCGAACCCATGAGGGCACGCGCGAGGGTTATGGCCGAGGCCGCTGAGGCCGAGGCCATGGCTTGCGTGGACACAGGGGTAGAGGCGGTGGCCGTGCTGCCTGAAGTGATTTGGCCAGCAAAGAGTCCCAGAGGGTCGAAAGCACACCGCAAAGAGTTGATGTGCCTTGGCGAGGAGCGGGGAGGGAAGGCTAAGCTATAGGGGTGCGGCTGCGAACGTTGCTGCTGCAAACTGCTAAGTGGCCCCTAGGCCCCAGAGAAGGACCAGGAGCCGGAGGAGCGGGAGGACCGAAGAATCTTGCGAGATTCCCCCGGCTGCCGAGCTGGAACTCACGAGGCCAAACCCTGCAAGGGAGGATCTTGGCCACAACACCGATCCGACCGACGCCGACCTTGCAGGAGATGCGCAACTCCCATAGGATTTCGCAGCGGTCATTGACCTCAAGAAGAAGACGCAGGGAGCCGAAGTCATCCCTGGTTAGGCACTCCGGGTCGATCTCAGCAACCTCTGCAATCCCACAGAAGCATTCCTTGATTTTCTCCTCATACCAGTGCTCAATGGGGAAGTCGATGACGAAGACGTAGGCTAGCCAGACAGGGACACGGAAGAAACGGTTAGCCGTTCCCTCCGGCTTCTGGAAGTGAAGCGCAGAGCCGTCGCAGATGACTGGCCCCAGAAGGTGGAGGGAGTCGCGTGCAGCACGCGAAGCACAGCGAAGAAGCATGGCCCCCATGGAAGAGGGCAGCAGGTCCACAGCCATCAACGGTGCCATGGAGCGTAGCGCGTTGCGGATGAACGCATTAACGTCAAGCCATGGGGCCGGGGGCTCGATGAAGGTGAACAGGAGACACTCGGTCTTGTCGCATCCTGTGGAGACCTAGGCGTCCGCATGCCTGGGGCGCCCCTCCTGCCAAGACGAGCCCGAGGCCTCGGAGCCCGAGTCCATCTCCCTGCTAGCATACTCCTCGGCAGATGACCCAACACCGGAGGCACCCAGAGCGCCAGATCCTAGGGCCGACGCCCCAAGATCAAGCGCAGGAGCGACAGCTGGCAGTGAAGCATCCGAAGCCTGGCTCAAAGGGAGGAGGACAGGCGAGGCCGGGGAGTCCACGACGAACTTGTCGACGCAGGGGGCCTCCAGGTGCTGCAGCGCTAGGGGCGGAAGGTCCTGGGAGCCCAAGACCACCAGCATATGGGCCACCGAGGATGAGGGCACCATGTTGGCGGGGTCGTAGGCAGTCGATGCGGGCAGCGAGAAGTCTGTCGGAGGACTGTCCGTCGGCGGCTGAGCCGCAAAAGCAGCAGGAGGCTCAGAACGCGCACGGGCTGCACGGATTGCAGCGGGCGTGCGGAGGCGTCGAGCGACGGCGCGTAGGATGGCCTTGAGCTTCATCTTGCACTAAGGACTTTTGTGCCCGTAGGCACGGCAGAGCTTGCAGCGGACAGGCTCGCCACATTTGGCGACAAGGTGATCCGAAGCAAGGCAGCGGAAGCAGCCCCTGGCGGGAGCGAGAGGTTTAAGCGCCCTGACTAAGGCGGGTTGCGGCACTAAGGGGGAGCAAATAGCTTCGAGGTAGGTTTGAGGCCTGGGTCGAGAAGCATTGAAGACGGAAACCAAAGGCGTGTCCACAGCTGCCGCATTAGCTGCGACAAGACGTCGCGCCGCTCCCAGCGTACCCGTCGTAGGGGTGAGAGGCATGGGGGACGCAGAAAGAAGATCTACAGGTACTGTCCCAAGCCGGATTGCCTCGAGAGCCGTCGCAGGGGTGGGGTCAGTGGCAGTAAAGACGTTAGGTGAGGCCAGGGCATTTGCACTAACGGGCTGGCGGTCCGTTTGAACGGCCCGACCGACCGTTTGAGAGAGCGGGGGTAGGCGGGATGCGGTGTCCATGGCTGCGGCAAGCGCAGGGTGGAAGAACAGGTGCACGTCGGCAATAAGGAAGTTCCCAGCAATGGGCAGAGCATCGGCGAACTTCTGACTCGACACGATCACCACTAACACAAAGTCCTAGACACGATCAACCCTAAGGCGACTCAGACGGGGCGCGAGCATGTGACAGAGCGAGTTCGTGACGAAAAACACATTGAAACGAGGATCACGAGAAGGAGGGGTTACCCAGATCGGCGCCGGAGCCGGCGACGGGGAGAGGAGGTTGGGGACAATGCACTCGTGGAGGTCCGAGAGCAGGCGGTTTTGGAGTTCATACCGGGCTGGCACAGGCTTGACGATGATGCCCCTCTGCTGGGGCGGCTTGTCGGCGACACCAAGACGACGCCGAGCCGACGGCAGCGGTTGGAGAGGGCGTGCAGGGTCGGGGGGTGGAGGCTTAGAGCGTGGGGTTGGCGGCGGAAGTGGCTGCGGCGGTGGGGGGGGCGGCGGTGGCGGGAAGGGTGGTGGGAGCGGCGGGTCGCCCGAGCGGGAGGGCTCCGGGAGACGACTCATTAGTGAGGGAGTAAGAAAAGGTTAACAGAATCTTCGTTAAACTTTTTTGCCCGACTCGGTTAATATTACCGTAGTAGTGTTGGTGGCGGCCGTGTGCGTGTGTGGCATGTTATCATCATCTCTCAACATCTAAAAAAATATAAGCGCATACAGTCTACCCATATATAGTTGAGTCAATATCCAATTAAAATCCATATGTGACTAATATAACATTATACTGCACATAATATTTAATACGGACCTTATGATTTATTTGATTTATTAATTGAATTGAAATAGACCAAGCCTGTTACTAAATCCAACAGATCGGACAACTGCTCGAGAGGAACAGAAAAGCTAGCATCACCAGTACGTTCGGCTTCTAGTAATGAGTAGGTCGAGTACTATCATACAGTATGTACTCTTTCCTTCAAACATGTATAACATTACCTATGTGTAGCTGTGTGTGCCGTCCCTAGTTCTCTCTGCAGTCCCCATCTCCTCAGCTCTGTCAACGACAAAGAGATTTGAGATTGAGGGAGGCAGCAGAAGAGAGACAGCAGGAATCTCAAAGAAGCCCAGTAGTGATGCATAGGTGCTGCATGCCGTGCTGGTAGCATATTGCTGTGTCCTTTGTATACTCTTTCTAGTGCAGGAGGAGGGAAAAATAAGAAGCCTGAAGCCATACCAGGAGACCTATATAGGCCAACAGAGTCAGACATGGGCAGGGCTCCGTGTTGCGACAAGTTGAGTGTGAAGAAAGGGCCCTGGTCACCTGAGGAGGACCGCAAGCTCAAGGAGTACATCCACAAGAATGGCACCGGCGGCAACTGGATCGCTCTCCCTCACAAAGCAGGTAATAATGGATCAAGTTCGTCGCAAGCAAGAGTAGCATTTTCATGCCTGCTTACATTATTTAGCCACGATCATGTGATGTATCATAACAATGAAACTGCATGCATTGCAGGGCTGAAGAGGTGCGGCAAGAGCTGCAGGCTGCGGTGGCTCAACTATCTGAGGCCAAACATAAAGCATGGCGACTTCTCTGATGACGAGGATAGAATCATCTGCAACCTCTTCACTACCATTGGAAGCAGGTAATTAAGCATAACAATTGTTTAAACTCCTGACAGCCTCCCACTAGTTTTGTGATTGCCACGCTAACAGGGTGGTGCCAACTGGATGCAGTTCATCCATTTTCAGTCAAACTTATCGTTAGGACTTAGGAAGCATGCAGAAATTATAAATAGTAATTTTCACTCAAATAATTTTATGACATATAGTAGTTTATTAGCTAGTCGAATTATTTGTTCTTGCATGGTGGGTGCCTTGGATGGGTATTAATAGTAATTATTACCCCATGCATAATGCACGAATGTACAGGTGGTCGATCATCGCGGCACAGCTCCCTGGGAGGACGGACAACGACATCAAGAACTACTGGAACACCAAGCTCAAGAAGAAGCTCATGCATAGCCTTCAGCCCTACACCACGCACAACCACCACAGCACTACCGTGCCATCAGCAGCGGCGGCGGTGGCGTCTCCAGAAGCTGCTCCCATCATGTCGCTGCAGCACCTCTCGTCTCATGATTATTCTCACATCTACAGCAGCGACGGCAGCTACAGCTCCAATAACAGCATGACGTCCCTCCTCTCCGCGGCCGCCGGTAGCCTCGGTCTCCTCCTCAATGGCGAGCAGCAGGCGACGACGTGTTTGGACAGTGGCGGCGGCCATGGCATTTACTTACAGGAACCATACGCCACCACCATCAGCAGCAACGTCCATGGTCATGGGCTTAGCGCGGAAACCTTCATCTTTGGGGGCTTTCAGTCGCAGGAAGATCATCATCATCATAAGGTACTGCTGCTTTCCGGATCCGGTGCTGCTAATAACCAGCTGGATGAACAATACAACTTTGCCGCTTCCTGCTGCTACGACGACGAGAAGGCACCGCCGTTGCTTAGTCTGACGGGCGGCGCCGATGGTGCCGGTGGTACAACTAGCAGCTTTTTCTACGACAGCACCTACAACGAGCACACAGCGACAGCGACGACAACAAGAGCTGGTGCCCAATAAGGCTAGTTCCTACACTAATTAATCACAATTATCATGAACGGACTTTTCGTACGTTACGTACTATATGTAATTTAAGGGCCGGCCACGGCTCAGGATGAATGACCTAGCTACGTACTCCATGTGTGTCTACCGTACGTACCCTGTAATATGTGTTAATGTGATTTCACCAATTAATTGCATGCATTATTAGGCAAGATGCTAATAAAAAAACAGGCTTAAATTTAAACAGGTTGCGAATTCGAATTGTGTTGCGATCGATCTCTTCTCTTCTGTCATCAGCTCATCTCATACGCTCATGAGTGATCCTGATCTTACAACAAGTAGCACCACCGGTCAAGAGTGCCAACAGTCCAAAGTGTGCAAGTCATCCAAACTAGGGCTCTGCTCCTGATTAGAATCAGCTCTGCTCCTCAACTATCCGTTGAAATAATTCTATTAGATTCCTAGGAGGAAGCAATTGGAGAGCTGATGAGAATTGATTCTCTGCTGATCCCAACCAGAATATAATAGGGGATCAAGGTGAAGCATGTTCTTTTAAGTTCCCAGCTCAAATGGAGAAGTGATTCTCTCCTAAACCCCACTTGAGTCAGTTAGCTAGCATTTTGAACGTTTGGCTGATTGGTAGTGATTCTCTTCGAAGAAGTTGAAGGTGAAGCTCTGCCAAATAGGGTCATCATCGCTGGAGATGCATAGATGTATATCAGCTTGGCTGAAAATAGATACTGAGGCCTATCTTATCCTGTATTTATATTGGGCCTTAATCCAAAGTTACCGAATCATGACATGGGCCTAATTAAATGTCGCGTGTATTACCAACCGGTGTTTTTCTTCACCGGTGGACACATGGTTAAGCCTCGTTTGGCCAGGCTTTATTGTGCCCCGGAGCTCCAGATGTACTATTGAGCATTGTTGATGAATACTGTAATAGCCGATCTTAGTGGAAGTTTTATCAGAGTTTTATTTGTATTTAATAAATTGCTATATAGGTAGTTTGATGATGTGATAATGTTATTAAGATGAGAGAGAAGAAGTGAGTTTTATCAAAATGAAATTTTCTTGGCACGATTACCAATTCTCTGAGTCATGAAATTAAATATCTATGAAACCATAGAATAAATTTTTCATTGAGAGTAGGTGTTTCATTCATGTTTCATTCCATTTAGCAACAAAGGGTAACACATGAATATTAACCTGATGTCCATCAACTATGCCTTTTGGGTTGATCTTAGGCCCCGACTCACCCTTCGTGGATGAACCTTACCGAACAAACGTTGGGTTTTGGAGCATTGGATTCTCACTGATGTTTTTGTTACTCAAGCGAACATTTTCGCTTTCGCTTCGTCGACCCCCATGGAATAAAATAGTTTCTAGAGCAAGAAGATAGAGGCATGTTCTTGCCTTCCTTTAGTGCTTGTTTAGTTACCCTACCAACTTTTTTATTGCATTTAGCAAGTCATTCGTAAGTGCTTATATAACAATCCACAGCAGGTGTTGGTCAATCCTATTGCATTTTGTCTTCCACCGTGTGACGAGATATGATAGCAATTGGTTTAATCTGAGTTTTTTCTTCTGAGCCCACCAACGACGGACCTATGCCTATTCAGAATAAGAATAAAGTTCTCTACATACATAACTCTGATCTTTAGTTTAGAAGAGGGTATCTCTATCCCCTTAAACTTATCTAGTAGTATATATTGTAGGGTTATGAGGACGTTACGCTAGTCAGAAAACAAAAATTTTGACCTCATAAACCAGGATCAACTACTAGTTATAGATTATGGAATTACCCCTAGACGTGCACGTGCAGCGGAACCAACTCAATGTAGTCGTCCGTGTAGTAGCAGTGCCATGTAGTTGCATGGTCGTTCGACACGTCAATCCCTCTCGTGCGTTTCGTCCTTGTGCTCCAGATGCAGCACCTCTGAGGTATCCCACACATACGGGGAAGAAGCGTCACACCTTCAGACTGCTAGGGCCACGAGGAGCAACAGGCGTGGGTGAGCGGCGATGGCTGCCAAATGGCGTGGGTAAACCCTGGCCTCCCCCACCCTCTCTTTTATAGGCATCCCCTAATCAGCCCTGAGTTGGAGGCCCAATTAGAAAAATCTAAGCCTTGTCTAATTTGGGTCCAACCCGAATTGCGCTTCTAGCCTCTTAAGCGTGTGGCCCTATCGGTTTATGTACATATAGACATCAGCTGAGTACTCCTACTCGTCTAATAGTTGACAACAGCCTCTAGCAAGACATGAAAACTCCTATACGCATGCAAAGATTAGATCAGACGAACCACTACAAACTCATATATGTTACTCCCTTGCCACATGATATTTGGTTCAACTCGTGGGTTAACACATAACCCAAGTACGACCATGCATTTGTTGATCCAATCACTTGTGGTGATATCTCTCTCACATAGAGAGAGGCAAGTTCCATCTTAATTATCTATATCTCACAGCATGTTTTCCAACAATCCCGAAGACCACCTTGATAACTACCATGTTATGGAGTAGCATTTAATAGTCCCTAAGTAGGTCATTTCACATCTTGAGAACATACGACAATCTTAGGTCTAAGGACATAACATACATGATACATAAAGAGATAATAAGAACATCTCACGTTGGGTTAGTCCAGCCCCATGTCATACATGTGCTCACATTATTATTTTGACATCTCTACGTCTATGACTTGTGAAACATAGTCATCAACTAATACATATGCTAATCTAATATTCATGAGTGTCCTTACATAAACTCTAATCAGGGATAACTTTAGAATAATCGGACAAGAAAAAGAGTTTCACAAACAATACACATAATTGTCAATCGATACAAGTTTGTCTATAATGGATATTCATTGAACTCATAATATATGTCATGGATAGAATCATAATATCATTATCTCTATGATTACCTCTAGGGCATATTCCCAATAGTCTTCCACTTGCACTAGTGTTAATCTCTAAGATATCTAATACCCATAGACCTCAAGTATGCCTCATGCTTAGGCTGTGCAAGAGCCTTTGTCAAAGGATCTGCAATATTTAAATCTGTATGTATCTTGCACATGTTGATTTCACCTCGCCTAACAAATTCTCAAATGAGGTGAAACTTCTATAACACATGTTTGTTCTTTTGGTGATTCCTAGGCTTCTTATGCACAATCGCCCATTCTGGTCACAATATATATTCAATGGGCTCGACGCAATCAAAAACACACCAAGTTCAATGAGGAACCTCCTCATCCAAACACCTTCCTTCGTAGATTCATAAGCTGCGGTGTACTCGGCCTCTATTGTAGAATCGGTCACCGTCGCCTGCTTGGAACTTTTTTAGCTTACTGCACCACCATTTATTGTGAACATAAAACCTGATTGAGATTGTGAATAATCTATATTAGTTTGGAAGATAGCACTAGCATAACCATTTACAACGAGCTCTTCCTCACTTCCATAGATTAGGAACACATCTTTAGTCCTTCTCAAATACTTAAGAATGGTTTTAACAAGTGTCGAGTAAATTTCACTTGGATTAGCTTCGTACCCGCTCGCAACAGTTAGAGCATATGAGACATCTGGGCAAGTACATATAATGGCATACATGATGGAACCAATTACTGAAGCATATGGAACCTTACTCATGTGTTTGTGCTCTTCATCTGATGAAGGACACTACTTATCGCTAAAACACATACCATGTGACATAGGCGAGAACCCTCTTTTAGATTGTTCCATGTTAAACCATTTCAACACCTTGTCAATGTACGTGTCTTGGCTTAATCCTATTAGCCTTTTGGACCTATCTCTATAGATATTAATGCCCAAAATATATGCTGCTTCTCCTAAATCTTTATAGAAAAACTATTATTCTGTGAAGTCTTTATAGATTGCAATATTGGAATGTCATTCCCAGTCAATAATATGTCATCCACAAACAAGATTAGAAATACACCAACGCTCCCACTTTCCTTCTTATAAACACAAGGTTCTTCATTCTAACAAAAGCCAAATCCTTTGACCACTTCATCAAAATAAATATTCCAGCTCTGAGATGCTTGTTTAACCCATAAATGGATTTCTTAAGCTTGTATATTTTTCTAGCATTATTAGGATCAACAAAACCTTTGGGTTGTATCAAATACACGTCCTCTTCCAAATTTCCATTTATAAGGGCTGTTTTAACATCCATCTGTCATATCTCATAATCAAAATATGCAGCGATTGCTAGAATGATCCAATAGATTTAAGCATCGCTACTAGCGAGAAAGTCTCATTGTAGTCAATTCCTTCAACTTGCCTAAAACCATTTGCGACAATTCAAGCTTTATAGACATGAATATTTCCATCCATATCCTTTTTCTTTTTATAGATCAATTTGCAGTCTATGGGTCTAACCCCATTAGGCGGATCAACCAAGTTCTAAACTTGATTATCTCCCATGGAATCTATCTTAGATCTCATGGCACTTTGCTATTTCTCAGAATTTGGGTCCATCATTGCTTCTGCATAATTTGCATGTTCATCATCGTCTAACAATAACAATTCCCTACATAATTCATGAAGTCTTGCTGGTCTCTATGGTTGTGGTAGTGTTTCCACTACCACAGGTGTCTCAGCTTGTTCTACTATGTTAGCATCACTCGTAGAGTCATTCCCTGTAGGCTCATCTTGAGCCTTTTAAAGATAAACCTTCTATCCATTTTCTCCCTTTTGAGAAACTCTTTCTCTAAGAAAACACCATTTGAGTAACAAACACTTTACCCTCTGACAAGTTAAAGACATAATACCCTAAAGTTTCCTTTGGGTATCCCACAAAAAAGCACTTGTCCGATTTGGGTGTTAGTTTATCTAATATAAGTCGTCCGACATAAACTTCACAACCCCAAATTTTCAAAAAAGACAAACCGAGACACTTACTAGTCCACATCTGAAAGCCCTAGTTTGGTTTTGGATAATTGATGAAACCCTAGTACTAACCTCTATACTAAGTGTGTGTAGACTTGATGAGGTTGGTACATGCCAAGTGATGGAGCAAGTGATGATCATGGTGATGATGGTGATGACCACAAGATGATAAAGTGCTCAACTTGGAAAACAAGGCAAAGTTATTGCTTAGGGTTTTAGTTTTGGTGATCAATACACTATAGAGGGTGTCATCACATTTAGGATAGATAGTCGTACTATAAAGAGGGGAATTCTTTGGCTAAGCGGTTATCAAGTGCCACTAGGTGTCATTGTTCATGTACATGCATTTAGAACCTAGTGAGCTAACCTATCTCCTTTGAAGAAAATGATTGTAAAAATGCTAACTCACTTGCACATGTTGGTACACACATGGTGGTGTTGGCCCACTTTGAGAAGGAGGTGGAGTTTGAAGGGTAGAGAGGGGTTCGGCATTTTTGAGAAAATGAAATGCATATTTTCTATTGCGCCGGTGGAAAGTTTAGAGAAGTCACCGGAGTGTTTCTCACTGAAAAACACTCACCAGATGCTCTGACCGCAGGCATCGGACGCTGAGCCTGCGCGTCTGGTGTGCTGTCAGTATCTAGCGTTGTTAGGGTTGAGCACCAGACGCCAAGCACCGGACGCAGGTTAGACCCTATTTGTGCGTCCGGTGTGGCATGTCTTTTGCAGTGAGTTTGACTATGAGCATCGGACGCTCGCAGTGAGTCCGGTGCTCCTGCGTTTTTACAGACCTCTTTGCTTATGTGACCGATGTGCACCGGACGCATTCGGTGTCTACTTGACCGTGTCCGGTGGTTTGAAATTTACCGTTAGAGTTTAACATGTGAGATTCAAGTAGGGAACATGTGGCTTCCTCTGGAGCACTGGACGCAGGGGTTGAGCGTCCGGTGGTCACCTGCTGTGCGTCCGGTGACCCCGTGTTCTGCCCAGTGAAAGAGTCAACAGCTCTATTTGTTTGAGGGGGCTATAAATAGTTGTTGGCTGGCTTGGGGCTCTCTCTCTCTCTTCGCATTCTAGCATACTTGACATCCTTGTGAGCCTAAGCAAACACCTCCCACTCATCTCCTTCATAGATTAACCATCTTTGTGAGATTGGGAGTGATTCCAAGTGCATTTGCTTGAGTGATTGCATCTAGTGGCACTTGGGGATCGATTTGGCTGTGTTTTTCTTGTTACTCTTGGTGGTTGCCGCCACCTAGATGGCTTGGAGCAGCAGAGGAGGATTGGTACAAGTTGGTGATTGTTTGTGGCAATTATTGACACTAGCTAACACCACTTAGATACTAGGTTGTCATCCCCAGCATGGTGCCAGAGTGTACAAAGGTATTTATAAATGTAAAGGCTCTCTAGAAAATAATCTATTCTATCCGCAAGCACACAGATAAAACACCTCATTGTAGCATTTCACCAGGTAAGTATTCCAGGTATCGTTATTTATAATTTTGCTCAGGAGAAAAGGATTAAATGAAGATAAGGATAAATCTATCAAGGCATAGATTAGAGATAAACTTGCAAGAATATGATTACTAATGAGAAACTCGTCACACAGTCACATACTTTGGCAGGGGGTAAGCCGTAATAATAATGATAATGAAATATAAGCTCATGGGTAAATAACACAGCGATTAGAAAATAGACTACTCCTCATATATGTAAGGTGACGTCGGATTAGCTAGAGAATGGATTCTAAGTTATCTACTATCTACTAAGTCATAACCTACTCTAGTTATCTACAAGATCATATATAGCATAAAAGACTCTTCATTTATGTATAAGGAACATTGCTAAAGTAAATCAGAACATCGTAAGACTTACTCCACAATACAAATTCTAAGCACCCGGCCAATAGGATACATTTCTAAGCACTCCACATATTCTAGTAGTCAACGGAGGGTGGACTATATAAGAATCAACGAAACTGTCACTATCGCGAACTACCACACGACCCGGCCAATAGGATACATTTGCAGGTAAATAACATCTAAGCACCACACCCACATGTGATCTACCACTTAACTCCCTCACGTCAAGAGCTAAGCGCTTTGCAAACTTATACATAAACTCATTATCAATCATAACTATATCAAATATAGAACTAGAGCAAACTAAGAGCATAATAAATAGAGACATAATGCAATTAGAACAAAGTATTAGATAAAGATATGAAATAATACCAATCTTTATTACCGAAGATCCGAATCCAGAGCGTAGTGCTCTACTTCTCCAATTGCTATCTAATCAATCCTCTAAACTTGAAGGATTAGGGAGTAGCTAATTCTAATTCTCTGTGGGAGAGATGTTCTAAACCCTAACTTTGATGGCTACCTCTGATAATGATTTCTCCTCTCTCTCTCTCCCTGGGGTGGAGAGGCCTTGATTATATAGTCCTTTCAAGTGAATTTGGGCCGTCGGATCAAACCGACATTGATCGCACGGTTTTCCTTGATCCTTTAGGTTGGTGGAGCACGATCCAAGAGTTTGGTTCTGATTGGCCCTGAGGTCAGGGCAGGCGCCCAAGGGGGGAGGGCGGGCGCCCTGCCCCCGAGCCCGTCCGGTCTCCCATTCGTTCCCGTGGCTTCTGGACTCTTCTAGATTGAGGAAAATTGCGCGGCACGTAATTATGTCGATGTAAACATGACATGTGGGCCTTCTCTCCATATTTTCTGATAACCCCCTGCAGAAATAGATAAATACCAAAGCTCGTGGAATTCTATCAAATAAAACCCTAATTCTAGATGTTGGTTTCATTTGGATCCTTTTCTTTGTTTATTTGATGGTTAAATTTAGTACTTAAGGACCGTCAACAAACTCCCCCAAGCTTACCCTTCGCTCGTCCCTGAGCAAACAGCTAAACTCAGATGGATCAGGAGTTGCTTCGATGTTTTCTTTCCTGACAGGCACACATGCTTTCACATAAAAATTCTTCGAGATTAGAGTGAAGTGTTATGGAGCTTAGTACCTGCACTTAAGTCTTAAGTAATCGAAAGACAAAATAATTAAGTCAAGCACTATTCCTCATGTCTATACTTCACCTTTGTTCTGGGGTTTTGTATAAGTTTTCAAAAATAAAACTCAGAGTTCCCAGCTATGATTCTCTCAAGTCTCTCTATATGTGGTATTTGTGGATCCTTACAAAGATGTCACCTACCTATAGCTAATGGAATATTTAAGTGGAGCTCATAGGAGTGAAAAACAGCTCATACATATGTTGTCTAATCGAGCCATGGATCCAAAGGAACTCAGCATATAATTAAATCAAGATGTGCATGTGTGGTGGAGTAAATGATAGTATTGGTGAAAATATAAGTAATGATAAAACTTACTTCTCATTGCTCCTCATATTGCTATCTCTCCTCTTCTTTGATCTTTGCTTTGGGAGAACATGGGCTATCTTTTTCCTTTCTTCTTTTTTTTCAGGTGGGTAGTAGATACCCCTAATTCTACTGTCGGACACTTGTCCATTTTTTCCGCTCAAGTGGGCATCTTTGTACCCCTAATTCTACTCCGGACACTTGTCCATTTTTACCTCTCGTCTCACTTTTTTCTTTCTTTTTCGAGGTTCCGAGCACTTGCCCCTTTTTATTTCCTCATATATTTTTGCATGACCCATGCCTCTTTTGCATTGAATCTTATTGGAGAGAGAATAACAACACTTTGGACAGTGAGTGATAATATTTTTAGCAATTTTAATGATTGGTGGTGAATGGTGTAGTGGATGTGTGCAAGTGAATATCTTAATTTAACCACATGAAAAGCTCCTAAGGGTCTACACAGCTCGATCAAACTCAATGTGAATATAGTGAAAGATGTTATAGCAAGTATGGCTGTGATAGGAGGTTTGTCATGCTAGGAACTCATCATGTGATTTGTAAGTTTTCAAAATAAATCTCCAGAACTCATTGTAGTAGGAACAAGATAAACAATAGCTCAAACTTTATATCATGCCTTTCTCTTACCTAGACTTTAGTTTTATGCTTCCCATAGATAGTAATTTCAGTTTTTAGTAATTCCTGGAAGAACTCTAATATAAAAGCTAGGTACTTGAAAGTAAGCAAACAGAGCAACTGTTCATCATTTCCATCAAGCATATTTTTGGTCTTTTTATTTTTCTTGAGATTAACACTTAGCAGATAAATAAACACACTTGTCTACACACTCTTTTTACTTTGTTTTCATGTTTATAGAATGCAGTAAATTAAAGCAAGAAAATATTTATTGGGTTTTCTCAGTTTTTCTTATATATAATTCAGACACTAAAATAGAAAAAGAATAAATAAGAAGAGCAAATAAAAACTTACTTGATAAAATGGGGAGGAACTCCCCCAAGCTAGATGTGGTTGTCGGTCTTACCCAATGTTCCAGAATCGCATCATGGTGGTGATGTTATCGTTCATCGTCGTGGTGTCTTGTCTTAGTTCTTGTACTGCAGTGGTGTGGTCCTGGTTCCATTTTTGTTGCTGTTCCACGAGTCGTCCATGTTCCGCTTGCGTATTCTGGATGTCGAGGAGGGTGTTGTCGGTATGGGTGAAGAAGGCGCCGGCCTCTTGGTAGTAGTCGTTCGTGAAAGCATAAGAGGCGTCGGAGTATCGTCCTGCATCGAATTGAGGTGGAGGTCTGGATCCTGAAGCTCCGTATGGATCAGTGGAGTACCTGCCCATATGGAAAGGCGGGTTTGTCCACTGGTGATCTTGGCTCTCCGGCCATGTCTCCTGTGTTGGCTCTTGTGGTTGAACATGTCGAACCCATGGGTCTCAAAGGACTCAAGGGTTGTAGTCACAATAATGCAGGTGTGATGCTTCTTCCGGCCCGGGATCAGCTTCATACCAAGTGCGTTCTTGATGGGTGGTCATCCTTTCGGATGCCACTCGTTGTGGAGCTCTCTGGTTTACTGGTGTCACTATTTCTTGTAGCAAGATAGGATCAAGAGTGGGGGTATGAATGAAATCTTTGTTCTTTAGTTGCTGGTAAACTTCCTTTTCTCTGCAGGTCTTTAGTCCAAGGTCTCCTATCTTGAGAAGGACCTTGACTTGTTGGTCAGATGAAGATGATGGAGCTTGCGGGGGTGTTGGGTCGACGCTCATCTCTGAGGAGTGTCAGGATGAACTCCTTGTACCTATGTTCTTGAGGACCTCCCTGCGTTATTCACCTTCTTAAACATCCTGTAGACAAAAGTTGACACACACAACTAGTGGAAAATGTGAGAGAAAATGTTAGTGGTCAGCTGTTCGAAATGTCAGTAGTCCAGGGGTTAGTCGTTTAAGATAAGTTTTTATTTTGGCAGCACCTCCCCCTAAACAACTTTTACTTCCGATTTGGACAGCGGGATCACTACTTACTAGATGAACCTTACTCTCTCACTCAGGGACTACCAACCTCTCTTCCACTCTTCTCTTCCTCTCTACTCTCTTCTTACTTCACTACAAGAGCTCCTTCTCTAGAAACTGAAACTTGCGTGGTTTTTTGGAATGCTTGTGTGAAGAGGTTGAAGGTAGGAAGTGGTAATTTATAGGAGGAATGGGGGGCAGGGCGGGCGCCCTCTGTAGGTGGGCGGGCGCCCACCTTTGGTGGCCATCCTAGCTGCCTTTTCTCCACTCCCTCCTTTGCTTGGCTCTTACACAGAATAATAGTTCATGGATGGTGGTTCATCGGTGGAAAAGTGCTGGTGAGTGGAGTTATGTTGGTGGATCAAATAATGTGATGGGATGTGTGTGAGGTGTGGTGTATGACATGTGGGAAACAAGGAGTGTGGGTCATGCTTCTAGAAGGTTGCTATAATTAAATATAATGCAGGAAAATCTATGAGAATTGAAATTTATTGAAAATAATCAAAAAATATTTTTGTGCCTCCACAATAATTAATAAATATGGGTTGTTACACACCACAAATATTATTTATATGGGGCTTTTGATTATTATAATGCTTTGATTAAATATAACTAATGCAAGAATTAAATATGCAGGATTTTAATGATGCAGATAAATACCGATTTACCTCCCGACGAGGGTTTGGGATTTTTAGGTCCCCCAAGCTGGACCTCCAAATCTTTCAATCTTCTGAATTACTTTCCTCCGGAGATGGTGTCTCCAGGGGTCCTTCTTCATGAACTTCCTTCACTGTAGAGTCTCTCACTGGTCCGAGCTTGAATGTGAAGTGTTCTTTTTCGTTTATGTTGAACTTGATTTCTCCCTTCCTGACATCAATGTGGGCATTGGCAGTGCTCAGGAATGGCCTTCCAAGGATGATGGACACTTTTGATTCGGGACTCATGTCCAGTACCACGAAGTCTACTGGCACAAGGAAATCCCTGATCTTAACTGGAATGTTTTCAGCGATGCCCAATGGGTGTCGAACTAATTGATCTGCTAGTTGTAGGCACATTGATGTTGGTTCTAGGGTTGTATGCTCAAGCTTCTCGTCGACTGATGCTGGCATCACACTGACACTTGCTCCGAGATCACAAAGTGCATTGTTGAAGAGTTGATTTTCGATCGAGCAATCAATAGTGGGACATCCTGGATTCTTCTTCTTCCTTGGTGGTTTGTTGAGGATGGCCGCACTACATTCTTCTGTCAGCTTGATAACCTCAGTGGTGGGCAGTGGTCTCTTCTTGTTAATAATATCTCTGATGTACTTTGCATAAGTGGGTACCTGTATGGCATCAAGCAGAGGTATGTTGGCATATAATTTTTGAATTACCTCTACAAACTTACCAAACTGCTCATCCGACTACAGTCCTCTGTTTTTTCTGGGAAATGGCAAATAGTTGGTGTCGTAAAAATCCTTCCTCATTTCTCTAGTTCTTGGTGGTTACAGCAGATCTTCTACTTCAACTGGGCTTTCTTCTTCTATCACTGCTGGTTGCACTGGTGCTGGTGTTCTTTGTTTCTCTTTTGGGTATGGGGGATCCCTAGTGGTTTTGCCTCCTCTAGTAGTTATGTTCTTTACCTGCTCAATATTTGTGGCAACAGGCAGTGCAGCAGCTAGCTTTATTAATTTAAGCTCTACCGTTTTATTGAGAGTGTTTTGCTCATCAAAGGCAGTTAATAGAAAATCCATTTTATTGTGTATATCTTTTAGAGATGATTCATTTGTATCTAGCCTTTGTTTAACTTCATCATTAGTTTTTATTTGTTGAGCAATTATCTCCTTTAATGAAAGTTGCTTGAAAGTATTACCTAAATTCATACCTTTGCTATTGGGTTGACTCGAAGTAGGTTGATATTTATATGCTGTCTCAATGGCCCTTTGATCTTCTTTGAACTTGGCCCTCTGGTCAATCCAATGGAGCAAATTTTCCATCTTGGTTGATAATGCTTTTACTTCTTCTGGTATTTCTTCAGTTTGATGACATTGTTGAGCTTTATCTAGGAACCAGCTTTGGTTTTCTGCTATCTTATCCAAAAGTATCTCTGCTTTTCCAATTGTAAGCTCCAAGAATGATCCTTTAGCAGATGCATCTAGGCACTCACGAGCCTTCTAGGTTAATCCATGATAGAAGGTCTGCATAAGTAACCATGTGGCCATTCCATGGTGAGGACAATTTGATATGTATCCTTGAAAACGCTCCCATGCTTCTTGAATGGTTTCTGTCTTCTGCTATTGGAAACTGACAATATTTCCTCTTAAGGCAGTTGTTTTGCCTATAGGGAAAAACTTTGATAGAAAGGCGTCTGACAAATTCGTCCAATTGTTGATGTTATCTTGATGAATGTAGAACCACTTCCTTGCCTTCCCTTCTAGTGAGAATGGAAAAAGGCGAAGCAGTATGATGTCTTTGTCGAATCCGTTGATGTGGATTGTGCTTCCAATCTCTAAGAAATTCTGCAAGTGTGCACTAGCATCTTCAGGTGCCTTTCCACTGAATTGTGTAGCTTGCACCAAATTGATGAGGCTTGACTTGAGCTCGAACTCAGGTGCTCCTTCTTCTACTGCAAATCTTGGACCAGTTGGAATGTTCTCAAGACTTGGAGCAGAGAATTCTTGCAAGGTCTTTTGTGCCATAGCTTCAGCAATTGGTAGCTAGCTTCTTCTTTCTTTCTTGATTGCTTTGGTTCTGATGATGAAGAGTTGAATGTACCAAAGTCAATCCTGATATACCCTGTATAAAAATATATACATAGAAAAACAACAGGGTGAACCTGCCAAAGCAGAGGTGCCTTGTTATGATTCCTTACTTAGTAGCTGTTTTATGCAATTATTTCTCCATAATCTAGTCTAATATTTTATGTGAATAACCTTGACTGATTTCCTGACTTTCCTTACCGTTCCCCTTGTGTTTCCCTTTTGCTCCCCGGCAACGGCGCCAGAAATGCTTGTTGACACTAGCTAACACCACTTAGATACTAGGTTGTCATCTCCAGCAAGGTGCCAGAGTGTACAAAGGTATTTATAAATGTAAAGGCTCTCTAGAAAATAATCTATTCTATCCGCAAGCGCACAGATAAAACACCTCATTGTAGCATTTCACCAGGTAAGTATTCTAGGTATCGTTATTTATAATTTTGCTCAGGAGAAAAGGATTAAATGAAGATAAGGATAAATCTATCAAGGCATAGATTAGAGATAAACTTGCAAGAACATGATTACTAATGAGGAACTCTTCACACAGTCACATACTTTGGCAGGGGGTAAGCCATAATAATAATAATAATGAAATATAAGCTCATGGGCAAATAACACAGCGATTAGAAAATAGACTACTCCTCATATATGTAAGGTGACGTCGGATTAGCTAGAGAATGGATTCTAAGTTATCTACTATCTACTAAGTCATAACCTACTCTAGTTATCTACAAGATCATATATAGCATAAAAGACTCTTCATTTATGTATAAGAAACATTGCTAAAGTAAATCAGAACATCATAAGACTTACTCCGCAATACAAATTCTGCCTGTCCTATCAACGGAGGGTGGACTATATAAGAATCAACGAAACTGTCACTATTGCGAACTACCACACGACCCGGCCAATAGGATACATTTGCAGGTAAATAACATCTAAGCACCACGCCCACATGTGATCTACCACTTAACTCCCTCGCGTCAAGAGCTAAGCGCTTTGCAAACTTATACATAAACTCATTATCAATCATAACTATGTCAAATATAGAACTACAGCAAACTAAGAGCATAATAAATAGAGACATAATGCAATTAGAACAAAGTATTAGAGAAATATATGAAATAATACCAATCTTTATTACTGAAGATCCGAATCCAGAGCATAGTGCTCTACTTCTCTAATTGCTATCAAATCAATCCTCTAAACTTGAAGGATTAGGTTGTAGCTAATTCTAATTCTTTGTGGGAGAGATGTTCTAAACCCTAACTTTGATGGCTACCTCTAATAACGATTTCTCCTCTCTCTCTCTCCCTGGGGTGGAGAGGCCTTGATTATATAGTCCTTTCAAGTGAATTTGGGCCGTCGGATCAAACCGACATTGATCGCACGGTTTTCCTTGATCCTTTAGGTCGGTGGAGCATGATCCAAGAGTTTGGTTCTGATTGGCCCCGAGGCCAGGGCGGGCGCCCAAGGGGGGAGGTGTTGACGGTCCTTAATGCTCACATTTAACCATCAACTAATCATGGAAAAGGTCTTATATGCAACCAACACCTAGACTTAGGGTTTCATCTGATAGAATTCCAAGAGTTTTGGTGTTTGTCTATTTCTGCATGCGGTTATGAGGAAATATGAAAGAAAGGCCCACATGTCGGGATTACATAGAGATATTAACGTGCCGCGCAATTTTCTACCATCTAGAAGACTTCGGAAGCCATGGGAACAAACGGGAAGGCGATCAGGCTCGGAGGCAGGGCGCCCGCCCTACTCTCCTGGGCGCCCGCCCTGCTACAGTGCCCAATCAGAGTCCTTTTCGCGGATCGTGCTCCACCGACCTAAGGGATCAAGGAAAACCGTGTGATTAATGTCGGTTTGATCCAACGGCCCAGATTCATCTGAAAAGACTATATAAGCAAGGCCCCTGGCCCCTGGAGATCATGCCTCTTCTATAGAATCAAAGTTAGGGTTTCAATTCTTCATCCAAGTAGAGAGGATCCCTCTAGTTCATCTAGTTCTAGTTCTAGTTCATCTAGTTCTAGTTCCTCTAGTTCTAGTTCTAGTTAGTTCTAGTTGTAATCTAGAAAATAGGGAGAGAGAAGAGGAGAGCGGAGGAGGAGGAGCCGGATCTGTCGGATCTTCCTCAACATTGTACTTTTGCAGCAACTGGTTCATTCTTCATCGTTCTCTAGGTTCTTCAATTCATAATTCCTGAGTTCTTTAATTACTTTTATTTACATTCAAGTTATTTATTGGATTCCCACTTGCATCAAGTGCTCTAATCTTTGCAACATTAGAGTAGTAATTAATAGATTAGACGTGGTGTTTAGTCTTGCAATTACCTGGAATTGCATCCAATCCTGCGGATTGTTGTGGTAGCCCTAGGGTAGTGATAGCCCTAACGGTCGACGTATTCCACCTAGTTCGGATCGGTGTTTGTAGGACCGTAGTCAGAGCTTCCTAGCCCCCTTCTCATCTCTTTCTGTGGTTAGTGTTCTGATGTCCCGAAATAAATAATCTTTGAAGTAATTCTTGATCCTTAGATCAACTAGAGAACTCTTAGGAAACTTCCTCTCTTCCCACCAAAAATAATAATATAGTTATCCTTGGGCGATCTTGAATCTTAATTAGTACACTCACGTTCCCTGTAGAAAATCGATACTCTGGAATACTCCCGGGTGAAAGCTACATCGGTATCCGTGCGCTTGCGGATTTTTCTGTTTGCGTTTAAAATACCCAACAAGTTTTCTGGCGCCGTTGCCAGGGAACGGTAGCTGTGCTAGTTTCGAACCAAGTCGTCTGTGTATCCTTTTTATTTTCCTTTTTTACCACACTCAGCTTACCATTTTCACCACACCACATGGATTTCACTCCTATCTATAAATTCTTTGCTCCAGAGGGCGAGTTATTAGAGCCACCTCCATCAATAGATCCAATTCTTACAGATGGCTACGACCTCGGCCCTGATCTAATAGCCATGATTCAGGAGCAACCCTTCTCTGGGCAAGTAGATGAAGATCCATACACCCACCTTAGAGAATTCGAGCAGTTGTGCTCTTGCCGATCTATTTCCGGCATGACACAAGAAACCCTTAAATGGAAATTATTTCCGTTCACCCATTTGGGAAGAGCAAAAAAGTGGTATGCTCATTCTGTAGGAGGCGTTAATGGAAATTGGGATGAACTTCGTGACAACTTTTGTCTCGCTTTCTTCCCACTTTTTCGAATCGCTGACCTTAGAATCAAAATTCTTACATTCAAACAAAGAGAGAAGGAAACTTTAGGAGCAGCTTGGGCTAGGTTCACAAGCCTTACCAATTCCGGTCCAAACCTTTCCTTGCCTGACCATGTACTGTACTACCACTTTTATCGTGGTCTAAACAAGGAAGCTGCTCTTCACCTCGACATTGCTTCAGGAGGCTCATTCACACACAAACTCACACATGAGGGGAGAGCTATCCTAGAGAGAATTCTTGAAAATACCCCTTACACAGGCATTTATGATGAGTTCCCTAAAAAAGAAAAAGAAGTCGAGCCTGATCCTAAACCAAAATATGAGGAACTTGCAACCGAGTTAGAAATTCCACCTGACCCATCCATTAATTTGGTTGCAGAGAAACCTCCTGATAAGGGAATGCAAAACCAACTAAGGGATGATGATCCACCACCTTTAGAGTATCCCTTTGAATTCGAGGAAGATCTTTTTGAAGATTATGGAAACACCTCGAATTTTCCTATCCAAACACGACCTCTAGTAGGGACCACTCAATCTGTTCTAAGAGTAGAATCTGTTGACATAGAACACATCCAAAGCCTTTCGGCTATTCTGAGTTATGAATTGCTAACAGAAGCAGAGCTGTCTCCTGAGGTAGCTCGAATCATCACTCCTTCAACCATTCTTCTATGCCAAATTAGAAGGTCTGCTAGGAAGGTCCACTACAATCCATATGTTGGGATAAATGTTATTTCCAAGGAGTTAGCTGGCACTCTTTATCCCAACAAGTCCATAACCCCATCTCAAAAACTTTTACAAAGTCAATTTGGATTAATTCTAGAAAGCCATGGGGTATTAAGGGCAGTTCCTGTTAGAATCAAGGACTGTGGAATATGTCTAGATTTTCACATTTTTGACATACCGGAGATTCCTCTCTTGATTGGTAGACCAATCATGAAACTTCTACATGAACAACCACAACGAGGTCATTTAGACTTCAAGGTTGGGAATTCCACTATTATTGTTCCTCTTGCTAGATCAATTAACACGATAGTGGAACCCAAACTTGAACTAGATCCTATTGAGGAGATCTTAATGCTGACTCAAGAGGAGATGGCCCAACCATTCTTTAATCATGAACATTTTGTTCAAGAAGAAGAAGAGTTGGTAGAACCCGTTGAGCTACACAAAAATGAACAACCTTCACCTCCTTCGATAGAATTAAAACCTTTTCCTTCTGGCCTTAGATATGTCTTTTTGCACAACAAACCAAAAACTCCAGTAATTATCAGTGACAAGCTTTCCGATTATGAAACACAACAACTTGTCACTGTTCTTGAAAGGCATAGATCAGCATTTGGCTACTCTCTTGAAGATCTCACGGGCATTAGTCCCATTCTCTACACTCATCATATCCCTATTGATCCCAATTTTACACCTTCAAGGGAACCACAACGGAGACTTAACAATGCTATGCGAGAGGTTGTTAAGAAAGAGGTCCTCAAACTCTATCGTGCTGGGATTATTTATCTTGTGCCACATAGTGAGTGGGTTAGCCCTGTCCAAGTAGTGCCAAAGAAAGGAGGAATGACGGTCGTTAGGAATGACAATAATGAACTCATCCCTCAACAAATTGTCACTGGGTGGCGTATGTGTATTGACTATCGAAAACTCAACAAGGCTACAAATAAAGATCACTTTCCATTACCCTTCATTGATGAAATGTTGGAACGGCTTGCAAACCACTCTTTCTTCTGTTTCCTTGATAGTTATTCTGGATATCACCAAATCCCAATCCACTCAGATGACCAAGAAAAAACTACCTTTACATGCCCATATGGAACTTATGCATACCGACGAATGTCGTTCGGATTGTGCAATGCTCCAGCTTCTTTCCAACGGTGCATGATGTCTATTTTCTCGAACATGATTGAGAAGATCATGGAGGTTTTCATGGATGATTTTACCATCTATGGTAGAACCTTCGATCATTGTTTGGAGAATTTAGATAGAGTCTTGCAGCGATGTGAAGAAAAGCACTTAATCTTGAACTGGGAGAAATGCCATTTTATGGTTCAGGAAGGAATAGTGCTAGGACATAAAGTGTCTGAACGTGGTATAGAGGTGGACAAAGCAAAGATTGAAGTTATTGAAAAACTTCCACCTCCCACGAATGTGAAAGGAATCCGTAGCTTTTTGGGACATGCAAGGTTCTATAGACGTTTTATCAAGAACCTTTCATCTTTAGTGATGAGTGTCATGAATCTATTCAAACTCTTAAGAAAGCACTCATCTCAGCCCCGATTATCCAACCACCTGATTGGAATCTTCCTTTTGAGATCATGTGTGATGCTAGCGATTTTGCGGTTGGTGCCGTTTTAGGACAAACCAAGGATAAAAATCATTATGCCATATCCTATGCTAGCAAAACCTTGTCTGGACCACAGCTCATTTACACTACAACTGAAAAAAAGCTTTTGGCTATTGTCTTTGCTATAGACAAGTTTAGATCTTACTTAGTGGGGGCAAAGATAATCATCTATTCAGACCATGCTGCTCTCAAGTACCTCCTCACTAAGAAAGATGCTAAGCCTCGTCTAATTCGATGGATTCTTCTACTCTAAGACTTTGACATAGAAATCTGAGATAGGAAGGGAATAGAGAATTCTGTAGCCGACCACTTGTCTAGGCTTCAATATAAAGAGACACATGATGAGTGTTGACGGTCCTTAAGTATCAAATTTAATTATCAAATAAACAAAGAAAAGGATCCAAATGAAATCAACATCTAGACTTAGGGTTTTATCTGATAGAATTCCACGAGTTTTGGTGTCTGTCTATTTCTGCAGGGGGTTATCAGGAAATACGGAAGAAAGGCCCACACGTCGGGATTACATAGAGATATTAACGTGCCGCGCAATTATCTTACATCTAGAAGACTGCAGAAGCCACGGGAAGAAAGCGGAGGCTGAACGGGGCCAGAGGCAGGGCGCCCGCCCTGTTTCCCTGGGCGCCCGCCCCCTCTCCGAGTCCAATCAGGACTCTGTTTCGTGGGAGATCTCCACCGACCTAAAGGATCAAGGATAACCGTTCAATCAATGTCGGTTTGATCCAACGGCCCATATTCACTTGAAGGGACTATAAAACCAGACACCCCTAGCCCCTGGAGGAGAGAGCCTCTCAACCCTAATTCATTGTTCTTCAAGGGAGAAGAAGCCCCTGATCAAGATTAGAGCCACCACATCAATTAGATATCTAGATTAGCATAGCTACATAGGATTAGAACTAGAAGGAGTCAATCTTCGATTGGTTTCCGGATCTATCAAGAGGATTCTTGGTAATTCTCTAATTGCACTTCTAATTGTTCTTCTAATTATCTTTGTTCTTCAGTATTATGAATATGACTTTGTTCTACTTCATTATATTGCTTATGACTTTGCTCTACTTGTTTATATTCAAGATTATATTGTTCTTAGTTTATCATAGTTATGTACTTGGCTTAGTTAGATTGGATCTATATACATGCTTGGGATCGTATAGCGTTTATCCATCGGATCCAAGGGTAAATGATAGATATTGTGTAGGCGTGGTGCTTATACCGTATTTATCTGCGATTGTACCCAATATGCCAGATCGTGGGGTAGTTCGTGATAGTGACAGCTTCATTGATTCTTATATAGTCCCCCTCTCGTGTATTGGGCTGGCAGAGCAATATTATTACAGGGGAGTGATTGCTATGTTTCTCATTTACCTTGCTAATATCACTATGCATGGGCGTAGTCTTGTCTCGCAATGATTGCTAAGTATGCTTGTAGTAACTATGATAATGCTAGACTATATAGTTGAGAATAACTTAGGAAATATTCTTGTAGTTCATTATAATACCATGCTAATGACTTTCTAGAGTATCTAATTGAGGTGCTTATCATATTTATTATGTGGCTAAGTTATGATCAGAATAATTATCTTTGTCACTATTCATTACTTCATATATCTTTTATGTGACACTTAACCCTGTATGAAAGAGTTAGATATAATGTTCTCAATTATACATGCAATGATAGATACTCAATCTCATATTCTGTTCTGTAATCAATATTGATGATTGTTAATCCCTTCCCAGTGGTAAAAATATAAATAACGATACCTGGAATACTTCCCGGTTAAAATGCTACATCGGTATTAATCTGTGCGCTTGCAGATCCCATTCATTATTTATTTAGAAGAGCAATTGCATATTTCAATACCGCGTCTCTCATGTCATGCTGGGGATGACAACTTGGCTTAAGTGGTATGAGGGATAGGTTTGGCATTTTTGGCACCGTTACTAGAATTAGAAAATTAAGTCTACTTTTGGTAGTGATGTTAAGAATACCCAACAAGCATTTTTCGCGCCGTTGCCGGGGAAGGTTGATTACTAATCAGGAATGGAATAAAGGATTTTGAGTTATCATTCGCATCACTAATATGATTGAGCTTATCTATTCTCTCATACAGTTTTACCCCGATATTTTTCCATTTTATCTTATGCAGGGGAATGTATGAATAGAAGACATCTTCCAGGAAATTTTGTTGACAATCCCGAAGCGTTATTTAGAAGAACTAGAGCCAAGCTCAAGAAGAGATCATCAACACTTCAGCAAGAAACTTCATCCAATCAAGAAGATCACCGAAACTTGTCTTCAGAGTTCGAAGCCATGGCGAACAAATCAATCCGCGAGTTCTCAGCTCCCACTACGGACAACATCCGCACTGGACCTGCTGCAAAGATCGATGGCAACTTTGAGCTCAAGCCTGGACTTATCAACATGGTGCAATCCAACCAGTTCTGTGGGAAGGCACACGAAGATGCTAGTGCTCATCTCCAACACTTTCTGGAGATATGCAACACATTTACCATATCAGGAGTTTCCAGAGATGCTATACTACTTCGCCTCTTCCCATTCTCACTGTTAGGGAAAGTGAAGCAGTGGTTCTACGCTACAAAGGAGAAGAATACTACGTGGGCACTCTGCTCAACAAACTTCCTGGCTAAGTTTTTTCCCATGGGCAAGACCAATGCTCTCCGTGGGAAGATTACAAGTTT
This sequence comes from Sorghum bicolor, assembly GCF_000003195.3. Lineage (NCBI taxonomy): Eukaryota > Viridiplantae > Streptophyta > Magnoliopsida > Poales > Poaceae > Sorghum > Sorghum bicolor. The sequence goes on from NC_012871.2 coordinate 22,363,294, forward strand.
TCAGCAACAAAATGATTAATCTGTTCCAGAAGCATGGGAGCACTTTCAAGACTACATCCTAGAATGTCCCCATCATGGAATGGAGAGTTGGCTATTGATGCAGACATTTTATCATGGGCTCGGCAACAGTGCCCGAGAGACCATGGATGCTGCTGCTGGAGGAGCATTCTTATCACTTACCATATCACAAGCCACAGCTCTTGTGGAGAAGATGGCGTCCAACCAAAGCTGGAATGAAGAGAGGACTCAAACACGCAAGAGAGGTGGAGGTATGCATCAGCTGAAGGAGGTAGACATGTTGTCTGCAAAGCTAGACCTACTCATGAAGAAGCTCGACGATAGAGCTAGAGATAAGAAAGAAGTTATGCACATCTACGACTCTCACATGACTTGTGAGGACTGTGGAGACACTGGACACTCAGGCAACCACTGCCCTGAGATACTTGAGGATGTGAACTACATCAACAATAACAACAACTACTACTACAACCGTCCTCAACAAAATCAAGGTTGGAATCAAGAGAGGCCTAACTACTCAGGTAATTATCAAGGTAACAATTCTTACAACAATAATAATAATTTTCCACCTCTGAGAGAGTTAGTGTCTAATCAAGGAAAGCTAATGGATAATCTATCTAAGAAATTGGCATCTAATGATAAAATGCTAGAAAATATAAATAATATAATGGATAATTTCTCTACTGCCATCAAGAATCAAATTAGCTTTAATAAAATGATTGAATCTCAGTTAAATCAAATAGCTGCTACTGTTTATACTACTAACCCCGGTATACCATCACAACCGGAAGGATTAGAATCTGCAAATCTTGTAGACATGTTTGATGCAGGTAATAACTAGAGTAACCCCGTCACTGAATTCACTACTGACCTTCTGCCCTTCAAGAGAGGTGATCCAGGACGCCCCGTCATCCCGATCTCCTTCGGCATGGTGGACGTCCCAGAAGCACTCTGCGACTTTGGCTCTAGTGTCAACATTATACCCAAGGTACTCTATGAAAAATTCTTTACATATCCTTTATTAGAAACAACCATGTGTTTGCAGTTTGCAGATCAGGCATTAAGTTTCCCCAAGGGAATATTGAAGAACCTTTGTGTCCGAGTTGGTACCTTGTATGCCCTAGCAGACTTCGTGGTGATAGATACCGGTAATGATGAGAGAGCACCCATCATCTTAGGGAGGCCATTCTTAAACACCGCGGGAGCTGTCATCTACGCCAGTGCTGCCAAGATCAGTTTCTACATCAAAGGGAGGAAGGAGACATTTTTCTTCAAGAACAAGACTACACAAATCCCAGATCAATCCAGACATGAATCAAGGAAGAGGACCAACAGGAGGAACAGGAACAAGCAAGTGTGGACCGAGTCAGCTAAGATGGTCACTGCAGTTCATGGAGGTCAAGATCATCAACTTAAGTCACCGTTTTTGACCAAGAAGGATGACCCAGGAATGCCAAGCATCTACTGCTCCATAAATGGATACAGCTTCTACAAGACGTTTTGCGACACCGGATCGGGCGTCAACATAATGGCCGCAGTCACCTATCGGCTCTTGTTCGGAACAATGCCACTAAGACCAACATACATTCAGCTCCAGATAGCAGATCAGACATTTCGAGAAGTTAAAGGAATAGTAACTGATGTCCCAGTCAAAATAGACGATCATTTTGTCTACACAGACTTTCAGGTTATTGACATGGGAGAAGATGAATACGATCCACCCATCATCCTTGGAAGACCGTTCCTCAGCACCGTTAAAGCAATTATCTACATTGGAACTGGAGAAGTCCATATGCACTTCCCCTCAGAGAAGGTACGCCGTTATTTTATTGACCCTGACTATATCGTTGAAGAATCTAAGCAGGTAAGAAAACAACGCAACCGCAACCAGAGGAGGCAAATCATCAAGGACGGATGGGCAGACTATGAAGGAGAAGTTGTAAGGTCAGAAGACGTAGAGTTTAAACAGAATTATCCAGAGGAGACCGAAGCACCGAGTCAGGTATGGAAAGAGAAGATAACTATACATGAAGAAGAGGCGCTGCTGGAAGTACCGACTCCGCCACCCAACGAATCCCAGGACAATTGAGAAAATGGAGAGTCCTGTTCGGAGGACTTAAAAACACCGAACGCCTTGCCAAGAGGTAAACTTGGTAGTTATCCTTTCCCTTTCAATTATTTTAAATAGTCTACTTAGTTAATCATATTCATACTATCTTAAAAATAAAATAAAAATGTGAAAAACAGTAAGCCCCATGTGAGTATACAAGTGGCATAAAACCCATAAGTACATTCATTGTGGTGGCATAAAAATAAAAAAAATATTTCTTTTCTGCTTTATAAAATAAAAATATAAAAACAGGGAGTAACAATTATTAAGGAGTCTCAACATGATAAAGGCTAAATATTTATGCTAACACTTAATCAGTTCCACAAGCTTTGTTGTCTATTTCAGCTCCACAGAATTTAAGAATCAAGAAGACTAGTAGACGGAGGACATTCTAATCGCTGTCAGAATGCTGCTGACTTTCAAATACACCTCTACCACCTGCTAGCTACATCAAGAGAAATTACGTCAAAATTCAGCTTGGGGGAGAGCACCCCCACTTATCCCGATAAGTATTTCTATCTATCTATCTTTATACTTATACTATTTTAGAATATAAATATACATAAACCAGGAAAAACCAAATAAAGATTTTGTGCTTATATCTTTTGCCTAGTGTGTTTAATAAATAAATAAAGTGGCTATGCTAATCTGTATCTTAATAATAAAACTCTAGCATGGATATGATGAATAGTTGCTCTGCCTAATTTGCACATTTTAAGTTCTCTCTCAAATTTAGATATAACTGTTATAATTTAAAGCTTGCTCTAGATCTAAACTTGTGGGATGAAAACTTGATCTGAAGTCTAAGTTGTTAATGGATACGATATGGGAAGGTTGAGCTGCTGTTTATCTATTCCTAGAGATGCTAGAATTCTGGAGAATTTTATCTTTGAAAATCTTTAAAATGTTGCATGATGAGTTCCTGTATGATGAGGGTTTAAATTCCTACCACAGCCATATATACATGCTTGCTAGACTTTGAGCCACACATTTACTATTTACTGCTTATGAGCATTGAGTGTGGTCAAGCTGTGTAGACCTTTAGGAGCTTGTCATGTGGTTAAATCAAGATTTCACTTGCACGTTCACTCTTATATGCTACTTCTACTCCGGAAGTACCATCCACATATATCCATCCAATTCCATCTCCAGAATCACCCAAAAATATTCTACTCCTAATCCGGGAGAGAATAACTAAAAATATTTTTGTTTTTCCCTTGTGAAATAAATACTCAAGTTATCTTGTTACTACCACTTGCTATATTATCTCAAGAGATGAGTGCTCTAGAAAAAGAAGAAAAAAAAAGATACGAGGAAATAAAAAGGGGCAAGTGCTCGGAACCTCGAAAGAAAGAAAAAGTGAGATGAGAGGTAAAAATGGACAAGTGTCCGACAGTAGAATTAGGGGTACAAGATACCCACCTGAGAGGAAAGAAAAAGAAAAGATAGAGCATCTCATTCTCCTCACTATTCAAAAAGCAAGGAAGGTATGTATCCCCTCAAAGAGCAAAAGTAGAATTAGACTTTCACCATTGTTATCACCATCATCACCATACACCATTCATTCGCCATACATGCACATCTTGATTGAACTTATTGATTTGTTTCTTTGGATCCATGGTTTGACTATGCAATAAATGTCTTGTAAGTTTGTCTATTTTATCTCCCACCTATGAGCTCTAGATATTAAAGCCTTATTAAAGTAGGGTGAGAGAGAAGGCAATGTCACTATGCCTTATACCACAAATACTACATATATTGAGAGAAGGCATATACCATCACTGCCTTGGTAAGGATCCAGAAATACCATAAAAGAGAGATATGAGGGAATTATACAAGTAATCTCTGAGTTTTATTTGAAAATCTCCAAAAACTCTAGAGCTATAGCTGATCAAGAATAAGAGACATGGCACTTGACTAGACTGTTCTATCTTTTAACTACTCAAGACAAAAGTGACAGTTACAAGTCCCATGGTAGAAGGTAAAGTAAGTAAGTTTTAAGTCTTGACAGTTTTACTCTAACTCAGAGATGAGATCTTATTTAAAAAGCATGTGTACCATCAATTTTTAAAATATTCTAACAACTTATGATCCATAGCTGAGTCTATCCTTGCTCAGGGACGAGCAAGAGGTAAGCTTGGGGGAGTTTGTTGACGGTCCTTAAGTATCAAATTTAATTATCAAATAAACAAAGAAAAGGATCCAAATGAAATCAACATCTAGACTTAGGGTTTTATCTGACAGAATTCCACGAGTTTTGGTGTTTGTCTATTTCTGCAGGGGGTTATCAGGAAATACAGAAGAAAGGTCCACACATCGGGAATACATAGAGATATTAACGTGCCGCACAATTATCTTACATCTAGAAGACTCCAGAAGCCACGGGAAGAAAGCGGAGGCCGAACAGGGCCAGAGGCAGGGCGCCCGCCCTGTTTCCCTGGGCGCCCGCCCCCTCTCTGAGTCCAATCAGGACTCTGTTTCGTGGAAGATCTCCACCGACCTAAAGGATCAAGGATAACCGTTCAATCAATGTCGGTTTGATCCAACGACCCATATTCACTTGAAGGGACTATAAAACCAGACCCCCTGGCCCCTGGAGGAGAGAGCCTCTCAACCCTAATTCATTGTTCTTCAAGGGAGAAGAAGCCCCTGATCAAGATTAGAGCCACTACATCAATTAGATATCTAGATTAGCATAGCTACATAGGATTAGAACTAGAAGGAGTCAATCTTCGATTGGTTTCCGGATCTGTCAAGAGGATTCTTGGTAATTCTCTAATTGCGCTTCTAATTGTTCTTCTAATTATCTTTGTTCTTCAGTATTATGAATATGACTTTGTTCTACTTTATTATATTGCTTATGACTTTGCTCTACTTGTTTATATTCAAGATTATATTGTTCTTAGTTTATCATAGTTATGTACTTGGCTTAGTTAGATTGGATCTATATACATGCTTAGGATCGTATAGCGTTTATCCATCGGATCCATGGGTAAATGATAGATATTGTGTAGGCGTGGTGCTTATACCGTATTTATCTGCGATTGTACCCAATATGCCAGATCGTGGGGTAGTTCGTGATAGTGACAGCTTCATTTATTCTTATATAGCCCCCCTCTCGTGTATTGGGCTGGCAGAGCAATATTATTACAGGGGAGTGATTGCTATGTTTCTCATTTACCTTGCTAATATCACTATGCATGGGCGTAGTCTTGTCTCGCAATGATTGCTAAGTATGCTTGCACTAACTATGATAATGCTAGACTATATAGTTGAGAATAACTTAGGAAATATTCTTGTAGTTCGTTCTAATACCATGCTAATGACTTTCTAGAGTATCTAATTGAGGTGCTTATCATATTTATTATGTGGCTAAGTTATGATCAGAATAATTATCTTTGTCACTATTCATTACTTCATATATCTTTTATGTGACACTTACCCCTGTATGAAAGAGTTAGATATAATGTTCTCAATTATACATGCAATGATAGATACTCAAATCTCATATTCTATTCTGTAATCAATATTGATGATTGTTAGTCCCGTCCCAGTGGTAAAAATATAAATAACGATACCTGGAATACTTCCCGGTTAAAATGCTACATCGGTATTAATCTGTGCGCTTGCAGATCCCATTCATTATTTATTTAGAAGAGCAATTGCATATTTTAATACCGCGTCTCTCATGTCATGCTGGGGATGACAACTTGGCTTAAGTGGTATGAGGGATAGGTTTGGCATTTTTGGCACCGTTACTAGAATTAGAAAATTAAGTCTACTTTTGGTAGTGATGTTAAGAATACCCAACAATGAGCTTCCCGTAAATGACTACCTAAGGGATGACACCCTACTTAAAATAACACATGCAGATCCATGGTACGCAGACATCGTAAACTTTATAGTAAAAGGCTATGTCCCACCTGGCACAAACAAAAGGAAGTTGCTTCACGATAGTCGTTTCCACCTTTGGGATGAGCCATATCTTTTCCGAGTCTGCGCTGATGGACTCTTGAGAAGGTGTGTTCCTATGGCTGAGTCTACTCAAATTATGGAAAGATGTCATGCCTCGCCATATGGAGGACACTACGGAGCATTCCGGACACATGCTAAAATTTAGCAAAGTGGCTTTTTCTGGCCAATGATGTATGAACATTCAAAGGACTTTGTCAGGAGATACCACCGATGTCAAAAACATGGGAATATCAACTCACGAAATGAAATGCCTCTCACAAATAATCTTCAAGTAGAACTTTTCGGCGTATGGGGCATTGATTTCATGGGGGCATTCCCTATTGTTTGATAATTATTTTCAGCAGTAAAATAAATAGAAATAATATGTGTGAAGCAATATACAAAATGTATGTTTATAGGGAGGAGCTTATGATACGTGGGCCATGCAACTTTAATTCATTAATGAAGTTCCATCACAAAGCGCATGGATATTTTTTTTTAGCAAGTCCAGATCATGCACGTACGTGTACATGCATGTATGCTAATGTGCCTGGTCAAGATCAGCCGGGACTCTGGTTGGTTAGAGTTGGATCGTGTATGTATATATACGTATATATGTCAGCTGATCTTGCCCTGATTGAATACGACTTGCTAGACGTCCGTGACTCTTGGGCAGTTTGTTAGAGATAAATCTTTTTTTTTCTCTTACGATATCCATCCAATGAAGATAAACGTGTTTGCTTGGGCGTGGGGCAAACGTCAAGCTACCTGCCCCTATATAAGTCAGCTCACGCCAACAGATGAAAAAAAAAGGAGGCATCGAGAGGTATCGCTGTCAAAATATACGCTAATCTCCCGGCTGCTTGCGCTGCTGCACGCTAAGCCTCCAGATCGTCAACCCGTCGTCGCTGCTGCACCCTGCACGCACTCCTGCGCTAATCACAGCATCCGCAGCTTCATCATGTCGACCGTCGCGTTCCGTGGTGAGCATCTAATCTGATGCGTCAAGTTCACAAGAGCAATCGTCCATAAGATCCATCTACTCCGAGCTTTTTTTACTCTATTATTACCATGACGGCGGAGAGGTCGTTTTGGCCTACTCTTTTATTTCTACGGCGGCGGAGGGGTCGTTTTGGCCTACTCTATTATTTCTATGGCGGCGGAGAGGTCGCTTTGGCCTACTCTATTCTTCCCACGGCGACAACGAAGGGTGCACCATGAAAGTCATTCTTTTGATATACTATCACGAGAAGGCCAGCAACTTGACGACGTCAGAACCCTCGCCGCGCGAGGTCGTCTGTCGAGTTGCTGATGGCAAAGCCAAGCTCTATATACAAAAACGGGTTCAAGACGCACCAGACGGCAACGTCCCGCTCGTTGCAGGGCGCGAGACGGAAATTTCTGCTCGTCGCGACGCTAAAAGAGGAGATGCGCGAGATGGAAATCTCCGCTCGTTGCAGTGCTCAAGACGAGAACATTCGCTCTTCGTGCTGATAAAAGACAAGACGCGTTAGACGGAAAAAACGCTCATCGTAACACGCAAGACGAGAAATTCCCGCTTGTCGCGATAATCGAAAGTCAAGACACGAGATGAGTACGCCTCGTTTCGTTATAAAATATTGATGCCGACAGGCTGTCGATTCAATCACATGAGCAACTGTTGTTCGAGCATATACTATGTCATGATGAGAGTTGCCATCATATATATGTCTTGGAGATACATACACACACATGTACATGCTGGCGCCCTGTTCCTTGGACCGGAGAGGATGCCATATCAGAAATAGTTGGATACTGTCGACGAAAGTTGGTCGGCAGTCTACCTTGGGGTATACCCACGGTAGTAGTTTATCGGTAGACGGTGCGCAAACTACGAACTCGATGGTGACGCAAGACACGGACAAGCTTTTTATCCAGGTTCGGCCGCCGAGTTGGCGTAATACCTACGTCCTGCGTCTGGTTGTATTGATTTGTGTTGAGAGAATATGATATGTCCTAGGGGGTCCCTTGCCCCTCCTTATATAGTCTGGAGGGCAGAGTTACAGATCTGGAAACTAATCCTAGTCGGTTACAATTGCCATGGATAATTCGATATCAATTCCTATTCTAACCGACTGGAATCCTGCTTGATCTCCACATCTTGTTTCCTTGCGCGAAACTCCAGGTTGTCGGATCAAGCCTTGAACTCGTCTCGTAATGGGCCAAGCCTCCTGGCCGAAGTCTAGCCGTACGGGTATAGGGGTTTATACCCCCACAGCTAGTCCCCGAGCACCATGTATTGTGATGTAACACGCCGTCTTGAGCTTCTTCGATCAGTGAGACTTGACGTCTTCAATAAGTGGGAAAGTCGCCCAAACAGTTGCAACGGTTCTTTGACCAACTCAAAAGACAGTTGATCAACATTGACATCGAAGAAGCGAGTTGTTCGAAGAATGCATGGTGCTCTAAATTAAAAAAGATTTCTTTCCTGGTGAAGTGTGCCCACTTTACTTTTTTGAAAGGTATAAACATCAAAAAAGCAAGCATATTCACCGCAAGGTGAAGTGTGCCCACTTAGTCCCCGAGCCTGGTAGTAGGTGACGTAGGCACGTGGTGCCAGGGTCAAAATAAAATTCCTCAAAGTAGTTTTGAGACTGAGATGCATCGCTAGATGCATCGTACCGATATAGTCCCCGAGCTTGCTGGAAGGCAAAGTATGAGCCTTGTAGCAAGGTCTAAAAAATTGAATTGACCAGTCCGTCTGCAATTGAATAGACCAATCGACCAGTCCCCAAGCACCAAGTGCGCTCCTTAGAATTCTGTGTTGCTGTACTGTACGACCAGTCCCCGAGCATCGAGTGCTCGGTGGTCGGTGCAGTCTTTAAAGCTTCGAGCTGATAGACTGGACGACCAGTCCCCGAGCGTCGAGTACTCGGTGGTCGGTGCAGTCCTTGAAGCTTCGAGCTGATAGACTGGACGACCAGTCCCCGAGCGTCGAGTGCTCGGTGGTCGGTGCAGTCCTTGAAGTTCCGAGCTGATAGACTGGGCGACCAGTCCCCGAGCGTCGAGTGCTCGGTGGTCGGTGCAGTCCTTGAAGTTCCGAGCTGATAGACTGGGCGACCAGTCCCCGAGCGTCGAGTGCTCGGTGGTCGGTGAAGTCCTTGAAGTTCCGAGCTGATAGACTGGGCGACCAGTCCCCGAGCGTCGAGTGCTCGGTGGTCGGTGCAGTCCTTGGATTGTTGACTCTCTGGCATATGTGTCTTCTTGTTTTTGAAAAGATCTTTCCAGTTAAAGTTGACGTGACGAGACCTCCTGACGGGGTGTCAGATGGATGCATGAAAAATTGCGCCTGGCAACTGTGCAGCCGCCCTTTGCATGGTTTGAGAAAAGGAAACCATCAATTGGTACGAAAACTCCGCCGCATTAATTGTCTATAATCATTGTAAACCGAAACGCCGCATCCGCCGCATGGCCCGCCCACTTCCCGAGAATACAGGAAGTGGGAGAGGTGGAGTTGCGGGTTATAAGAGCCTGACAGTTCCGCCTGTACTGCTTACCCTGCCATTGCCTTCAAGCCTTCCGCTCTCGCCTCCTTCAACCACCTGCATCTTCCTCCAATGGCGAAGAGCGACTCCAAGAAGAGGGCCGAACTGATGGCCAAGGAGTGGAAAAAGTCCCGCAGCACCACGAAATCTCTTGGTGACCTCGTCGATATGGGGCTTCTGCACAGCCCGGAGCTCGGCGGCTGGAGGGCACCGGAGGGGGAGAGCTACCCCGACCCCCGCGCCAGTGAGATCGTCGTATTTGAAGATTTCATTAAGAGGGGCTTTGGTGTTCCTGTTCATCCTTTTCTTCAAGGTCTTCTTTTGTATTATGAGATCGGGATTTGCAATCTGCACCCGAACTCAATTCTCCTCATTTCCACTTTTATCCACCTGTGCGAGGCCTATGTTGGCATAGAGCCGCACTTCGATCTTTTTCGGTATCTTTTCTGCTTGAGGAAGAAGGGAGCAGTTGGAGGCTCCAAGGTTGCAGGTGGAGTATACCTCAACCTTCGTGATGGAATGAAGAATCGCTACCTGCACTGTCCATGGAACACTTCCTTGACCGAATGGTACAGGAAGTGGTTCTACATCAGGGAGGAACCGGGCAGCTCCACGTTCTGCGACGTGGGATACATTCCTGAGAAGAGGATGAGCTGGACCGACCGCCCGGAGTTCGACGGTCCAGTGGCGGATCTCATGAAGCTGATCGACTGGTCGCGCCTGGACGGGCTTGGCGTGGTCGGCAACTTCATTTGTCGTCGGGTGATGCCCTGCCAGAAGAGGGTGCACTCGGCGTACGAGTATGCCGGAAGCGTGGACCCGACCAGGATGCGGCCGGAGATCTTGGAGAAAGCGGAGGTACAACAGCTGTTGAACGAGCTGTTTAACTTCGCGGACGGAGGCTTCATCCGTGGCAGTGATCGGGTGCAAGCCTTCAAGTTTGGACGACCAGCACCAAAGGTATGTAGCAGATTATTTTGTTTTAGCCTTCGTATATCGTCTGCAGCTGACTCATCTCTGTTGCTTTTGCAGATCGGCGATGTCGACCGGTGCACAGTGTATGTATCACTGGCACCGGGGATGGAAAATCCTGCGGGAGAAGACCCGCCAGAGGAGGACGCTGCTCGGTGTACTCATTACACCAGCAGTGAGGAGGACCAAGCCCGCCCCGTCCCGACCTCCGAGGAGAGGGTAGCGGGGAAGAGGCCATTGCCGGCAGATCCCTTGCCGACACCGGAGCTGCCGGCAGATCTACCGGCGGAGAGCAGCCAAGCACCAAAGCGTCGTCGGCTCGTGCGGATCGTTGACGACGACGACGACAACGACGACGGGGAGGCTGCGCCGTCGCTGGTCCGACGGCCTCGGAGCCGCCCAGATAATGCGCCGGCCGCTACTGATCGAGTGGCCAGCGACCCCCCTGCACCGCAAGTTGTCGAGATGGGGGCGCAGGTGCCGACCGGCCGGGCGAGGAGGAGGTTCACCGCGACCCACCGCCGATCAGACCTGTAAGTGTTCGACTTACGTATTTTGGACTCCTCTTTTTTTTTGAAATTGCACTTTTGTTCCTGTAGTGCGGCGTCGGATGTCGACCCCGGCCAGGCTGCCAGCCAAGGGACGGGCGACCCTGTCCGCGCTGCTGAAGATACGGCCCCCCAGACCACAGAGCAGCCTACAGCTGCAGTCGCGCCTGGGAGCACCGAGGGGCTCCCGACCGCGGCACCGACTACGATAGGCAGCCCGACCAGGGCTGAAGAGGCTCCCCCAGCTGGCTCCACAGAAGAGGAGGGAAGATCCCCGACCGCTCCTCCTGCCGGGGGGAGTGAAGTCCCCACGCCACCCCGAGCAGGAACCTCTTCGGCTGCAGGCTCCCCAGGTCTGGTCCGAGGGCCAGTAATACCTGGGACCACCACCGGGGGTGGCGCAGCGCAGGAGGAGGAAACCCGGGCGGCCTCCGATGACGAGGTGGAAGAGATTGAGGGTCGTCCCCGTGATGGCCGCCAACACGTTTATGTGTGGCGCCAGCGCGGGGATCACTTTATCGGGCATGAGGAGCTCGCCGAGACCGAGGAGGCCGCCAGGGTGGAGCGCGCGGCCAAGCGCCTCGTCGACGAAGTCAAGGTAAGCGGCTTTTTGTACTGCTGCACATTGTATGCCTTGTCTTGCATGGTCGTTATATGCCCGCTTTGTAGGGCGCAATGAAAACGGCAAAGTACCGGAAACGGTGCTTTGACCAGATAGAAGGCGTCGTGGCCGAGAACAAGGCCCTTGCCGCAGAGGTAGACCGGCTGCGGTCGGAAGTCGGGGAGAAGGTGGCCGAGATGAGTGCCCAAGAGGAGCGTCGTCTCGACCTCACTCGTCGCTTGGCCGATCAGTACCGGCAGCGAGAAGGTTAGTCACACGCTCCGAGCAGCTTTGCGCACTTGTGTAGTTTGCTTTACTGACCAGTTTATGATTCACGCAGACTTGGAGGAGGAGGTGGCGCGCCTCCGACAAGAGAAGGAGCAGCTCAGCCAACAGCTCGCCGGTGCGCTGGAGTCCGGGCGGCGAGCAGGAGAGGAATTGGGTCGAAAGGACCGGGAATTATCTGGTAATGGGTGCTGCTGCTTGTCGCCCCTTTGTTTGTTTGGTATGCCGAAAATAACGCTTTGTTTCGTTTGCAGTGCTCAAGGTGAACGCCAAGAAGCACCTGGATGATCTGATCAAGGACCGGGACTCCTGGAAGGTCAACTGTTGCAGGATCTGGAAAGGAGTGTCCCCGGTCCTAGACCTGATCAGTCCCGAGCTCCCGGAGAGCCAGCCCCGCGCGCCGCAGTTGACCCCGGTCGAGAAGGCGCAACGGGCGTGGGACTGGCTCCAGCAGTTCGTGAAGGACGCCGGGGAGTTTGCCGGCGCGCACGTCCTCAGCATGGTGCGCGCCCACTACCCCCTGGTCGACTTGAGCAGGCTGGAGAAGGGGTACCCGAAGGAAGTCGGTCCACAGGAAGCGGACGAGCTTCGGGGTAGTCTGCTGGACTTGTCGTCGACAGTGATCGGCGACATCAATCTGTGCGGAACGGCCACTCCCCCCGACCAGCCGAGTTCAGATAGGTCGGCCAGGGAGTTGTCGGGCGCGTCCGTTGCGGGAGATGGGCGGTCGACGCCTGCGGTCTCGACGAGCCAGGCGCCGGTGGCCCCGACCCCTTCGTCCGGGCAGCAGGGCCAGGCGGGTGATCAGCCCGAGCAGCTAGGCCAATAGAATAGTCTGTAGAAATAGACTAGTGTCTGCCCGTCAGGGTATTTATTGTAAACTTTGTATGTAAAGTTTGTAATAAAGTTTGCTTTTTTGTCATGACTGTTATTTTGAGCGCTGTAAGAATATCTGAGTGACGTGTCACCGTATTCGTCTTGGTAGTCGTTAAGAGTATCCATTGCAGGAGTTTTGCCGAGTGCTGTGTGCGACAAGGTACAGGCAAAAAATAGAGAATTTCATTATCAACAATTATAAGATACTTACAAAGGAAAGTTATTAAAACTTTATGGATAGAAACGTCGCAGTTTGTCGATGTGCCAAGAGTTAGGTACTCGCGTTCCGTCTGGGTATGCCAATCTGTAGGACGTAGGTCGTGTGACCTCGGTCACCACGAAGGGTCCTTCCCAGGGAGTGGATAGCTTGTGCATTCCCTCCTGGCTTGTTTTCCATCGAAGTACCAGATCGCCGACCACGAAGGAACGGTCCTTGACGTTCCTGTTGTAGTATCGCCTGACTGCCGCGAGATATTTTGCTGTTCGGAGACAAGAATCTAAACGCTTTTCCTCCATGCAATTGATTTCGAGTTCTCTGGCGTTGTCGGCGGTCGCCTGGTCGAAGTGTTCGATTCTAGGAGATCCGAAGCGTATGTCAGACGGCAGGACCGCCTCTGCACCGTACACCATGAAGTAGGGAGACACCCCTGTGTTTCGACTGGTCTGAGTTCGGAGGCCCCAGACCACTGCCGGCAATTCTTTCATCCATCGACTGGGTGCTCTGTCGTTTTCGGTGTACAACCTTTTCTTTAGGGCGTCAACGATCATTCCGTTAGCACGTTCCACTTGACCGTTGGCACGTGGATGTGCCACTGACACGTATTTTATGACTATGCCTCTGTCATCGCAGAAGTCCCAAAAAGTGGTGCCAGTAAACTGAGTGCCCAGGTCGGTGATTATGCTGTTCGGGATGCCGAATCTGTGTATGATTTGATTGAGGAACTCCACAGCCTTCTCGGAGGTTGCCTTGACCAGAGGCATGTATTCAATCCACTTGGAGAACTTGTCGATTAACACAAAAACAAACTTGAAATTGCCCGGGGCTGGTTTAAATGGCCCGATCATGTCAAGCCCCCAGCAAGCAAAGGGCCAAGACGACGGGATGGTTTGAATTTCGTGGGCAGGTACGTGGGTCCTCTTAGCGAAAAACTGGCATCCTTCACAATGTCGAACCAGTTTTTCTGCGTCACCGACCGTGGTTGGCCAATAAAAACCTGCTCGGAAAGCCTTTCCGACCAGCGTTCTGGATGCGGCGTGATTGCCGCAGGATCCAGCATGTATGTCCTCTAAGAGCTTGATACCATCATCTTGGGGTATGCACTTGAGCAGTACTTTGGAGCTTGCGTTTTTCCGCATGAGTTTGCCGTCGACCAGGATGTAGTTCTTTGATCGTCGAATGAGGCGCTCGTTCTCTGTTTTGTCCTGAAGGCCTGTCCCGTCCGATATGTATTTGATGAACGGGGTACGCCAGTCATGCCCACCGGTTGTCGGAGTGGCGTCGTCTATGAGCATTGCCTCGGTGGGCTGCTTGTCGACCAGGGGGGAGCCTACGCTCGGATCGTGGATGTCCTGGACGAAAATACCCCGCGGGATCTGGGCCCGAGATGAGCCTAACTTCGACAACGCATCTTCTGCTTGGTTCTTATCCCGGACCACGTGGATGTACTCTATGCCGTAGAAGTTGGTTTCCCATTTGCGAATTTCTTTGCAGTAGAGATCCATCTTCTCGTGGGTTGCGTCCCACTCCTTGTTGAGCTGGTTGATGACCAAAGCGGAGTCGCCATAAACATAGAGGCGCTTGACTCCCAGCTCGACGGCTAGTCTTATGCCATGCAAGCATGCTTCGTATTCGGCGACGTTGTTTGACGCCGGAAAAAGGATCCGAAGGACGTAACGCAGTTTGTCCTTGTTGGGTGATACGAACAGTATCCGAGCGCCGGCACCGTTGATGTTCAAGGACCCGTCAAAGAACATTGACCAGTGGTCTGAGACATCGGGAACGGAGGGCTCGTTGAGATCCGTCCATTCAGCAATGAAATCGACCAGGGCCTGAGACTTGACAGTGGTGCGACTCTGGAACTCCTGGGAAAATGGACATAATTCCATTGCCCATTTCACGATTCTGCCATTGGCGTCTTTATTGCGCAGGATGTCCCCGAGAGGGAAACTGGTTGTCACCAGGACTCGATGGCCGTCGAAGTAGTGCTTCAGCTTTCTTGACGTTATTAGAATGGCGTATATGAGCTTCTGTATTTGTGGATACCTGGCCTTGGACTCGTTTAAGACTTCACTTGTGAAGTAAACTGGTCTCTGGACCTTGTAGGCGTGACCTGGTTCACCTCGCTCGACCACTATTGCCGTGGAGACGACCCTGTCGGTTGCAGCAATGTAAAGGAGTAGGTCTTCATTGGGCTGAGGCGCTGTAAGGACAGGTGGTGAAGTGAGGAAGGTCTTAAGCTGGTTGAATGCGGTGTCGGCTTCTTCTGTCCAAGAAAATTTTTCCGACGCTTTTAACAGTTTGAAGAAAGGGAGGCCTTTTTCTCCTAGCCTTGAGATGAAGCGACTGAGGGTGGCCATACATCCTGTTAGCTTTTGGATATCCTTTACGTTCTTCGGTGGTCGCATGTCGAGTACCGCCTTTACTTTTGAAGGGTTTGGTCGTATGCCGTCGCGACTGACAACGTTGCCGAGCAGTAGACCGGAAGGGACGCCGAAAATGCATTTCTTGGGGTTGAGCTTCCACTTGTACCTATTAAGTGCCTTGAAGGTTCGGTCTAAGTTGTCGATTAGGGTGCTCGCGTCCCTTGTTTTTACGACCACGTCGTCCACATAGGCCTCGACGAGGTCATCACGAATCTCGTCGTGGAGGCATTGCTGGATGGCCCTTTGATAAGTGGCTCCGGCGTTTTTGAGTCCGAAAGACATGGTCGTGTAGCAGTATGCGCCGAAGGGTGTGATAAAGGATGTTTTGATCTGATCTTCTTCCTTTAGCGAGATCTGGTGATAACCAGAGTAGCAGTCTAGAAAGGAGAGGAGTTCGCATCCGGCCGTTGAGTCGACCACCTCGTCGATGCGAGGGAGACCAAAAGGATTTTTAGGACAGTGTTTATTGAGATCAGTGTAATCAACGCACATTCTCCATTCATTATTCTTTTTGCGTACAAGAACCGGATTGGCGAGCCAATCGGGGTGATACACTTCTTTTATGAATCCGGCTGCTAGAAGCCGTGTTATTTCTGTCCTAATAGCCTCCTTTTTGTCACGAGCGAACCGTCGCAGTTTTTGCTTGATTGGTCTTGCGGTCTTCGAGACATTTAAGGAGTGCTCGATCAGGTTTCGTGGGACACCGGGCATGTCTGCGGGTTTCCATGCGAAAACGCTCACGTTGTCCCTTAGAAACCTGACGAGCGCGTCTTCCTATTTTGGATCCAGGTTGGCCCCGAGGAGGGCTGTCTTCTCGGGGTTGCCTTCGACCAGCTGCACTTCTTTGTACTCCTTGGATTTTGAGTTCTTCCTGGCTGTCGCCTGTTCGGGTAATCGGAGCTGGTCGGGAGGCAGCTGTGCGGCTTGGTTTGCTGTTTCCGCCATGCGGATTGAGAGGTCAATTGCCTCGGTGATCTTGAAGCTTTCTTCTTCGTAGGTGTACGCAGTGTAGACGTTGCCTCTGACGGTTAGGACACCCTTCTCCGTGGGCATCTTAAGGACTAGGTATGAGTAGTGCGGGACTGCCATGAACTTTGTCAGCGATGGGCGGCCCAGTATGGCGTGATAGGTCCCGTCGAAATCCGCGACTACGAAGTTGATGAACTCCGTCCGGAAGTGGTCAGGTGTGCCGAATTGGACAGGCAATGTTATCTGTCCGAGAGGCACGGAACTTTGACCTGGCAAAACCCCCCAGAATTGGGCGTCGTAAGGTTTTAGTTGTGCCGGGGATATCTTGAGGGCGGGCAGGCTGTTGCGGAAGAGGATGTCGATGGAGCTTCCCCTGTCCACGAGCACGCGCTCGAATCTGATGCTGTTGATGCAGGGGTCAAGAATCAGGGGGAAACGACCCGGCTCTGGGATAGCGGCCCACTGGTCCTTCCTGCTGAACGAAATCTCCCTGTGGGACCACGTGGGAAATTTCGGGTCTGCGATCAGCCCGTCCGTGCTGTCTATGTTGAGGCAGGCTCTCTTTAACAGCTTTCTTTCTCGCTTGGACTCAGTGGAGACCTTGCCCCGAAAATGGAGTGGACCACGTCAGTGGGGCTGACGTACTGGTGTCGGGGGTCCCTATCTTGGTCCTCATCCTCATCTTCGTGGTCGTGCCCGTCGCGCTTGTTATTTTTCTTGGCGGAGTCGTCTTGGGCGGCCCGCCGTGTATAGATACTTTTGAGGACGCGGCACTCTTCCATGGTATGATTGGACTTTGGGTGTAGTTGGCATGGTCCCTTCAACGTTTTGTTGTAGTCTTCTTGGTAGTCCCGTCGTCCATTGGGACGTTTGACCGTATTTACTTCGTGGTCGTAGTCGCGAGGGCGCTTTCCTCTGAAGTCGTCGCGGCTGTCGCGCCGCCGATCCCAACCCTCTCGGTGATCGCGGTTGTCGGAGCGGCGGTGATTTCTGCTGTCGTAGCGACCACGACCGTCATCTCGCCGGGGAGGCTGGTCGGGACCTCTCGCATCGTCTCGGATTAGTTTTTCTGCGTCATCGGCATCGGCGTAATTTTTGGCCGTGGCGAGGAGCTCTGCTACCGTTGTTGGGCGCTTACGCAACAGCTTGTTCCTCAGCGCTTCGTGGAAACGCAGGCCCTTGATGAAGGCTGAGATGGCCTCGTCATGAGAAATCTTCGGGATTTTGAGGCGCATATGCGAGAATCGTCGGATGTAATCGCGCAGAGGTTCGTTCTTCCTGTCCCTTATCCTTTCAAGGTCATACTTGTTTCCGGGCTGCTCGCATGTGGCGATGAAGTTGTCGATGAAAGCCTGGCGTAGCTCTTCCCAAGAGTCGAAGGAGTCCTCGGGCAAGCCGAGAAGCCACTGATGACCAGCCTAGTCGAGGACTACGGGGAAGTAGTTAGCCATGACGTGCTCATCCCCTGCCGCTGATCGGACGGCGATTTCATAGAGGGTGATCCAGTTCTCTGGATTTTCCTTGCCGTCGTATTTTTTAAGTTTTTCGAGCTTGAAATTGCGGGGCCACACGACCTGGCGGAGGTGTGAGGAGAACTGTCTTAGGCCCGGAGGACCGTGCGTTGCATCGTACTCGATGCGGCGCAGGTTTTCGTGGACTGCTCTCTCTGCGGCGCGCCTGTTGATGCGGTCCTGGGCATCTTTGGAAGGGATGTTGTGGCGGAGATCCCTGTGTTGATCTTCTTCTTGGCCGCGTACGCGGTTCTGCTTGCGGCGGCCATCGGCGTCCCGACCACCATCGTCGCGCCGTGAGTCCCCTCGACGGTTGTTGGGGGAGCGGCTGCGGTGACGCCCGCTGGGTGAGGCCCGGCTACGATTAGTCTGGTCGGAGGCGGCTTCCGTATAAGAGACGTCCTGGACTCTCTTGAGCAGAGTGGCTGTCTGTCCCATTGCGGCGATCAGGTGTGCTCGGATGCTGGTCCGGACTCCCTGGCATTCGGGGGTGTCAGGAAGCCGATCTAGGTTAGCCATGGCGACAGCCACGTTGGCGCTTGGCGTTTTGTAGACTGGCTGGTCCCCGACCATGTCAAAGGCATCGTTGAGATTATTTGGTGGCATTTGTTGTTGCTCGTCCGCACGTCGTCGGGCGCGATCGGCGTTACGCTGTTCGCGGAGTTGCCTCTGGTCATCTGTTTCTCCATCAACGACCGGTTCGTCGGCGCTGACATTGAACACAATATCCCCTCGCCGGGGGGGGGGGAATATCGGGAATCGGTCGAAACCTGGAGGGTGTGAAGGAAAATCCAGGTCGTAGTCCTCGTCTTCGGTGTTTATAACCTCGGTGGGGACGGAGCCGGTGCTTGAGTTGGTGCTGGAAACCTGGCCGTCCCGTAGTTCTCGGATTGTCACCATGTTGACGTGGTGACGATTGTTCCTTGTCGGCGACCAACCCGCCTTGCTGAAAATGGATTGGGTGTGCTGTGAGTAAACAGAGGCCGAGTTGTTCAGGCCGCAAGGATAGTCTTCCTTCTTGAGCTCGACGGATCGTCCTGAGGGGGTTGAGGTTATCGTCAGAGACGTTCCCAGCCGTTCGTGTGTGGCGACACGAGTTGGCCGGTGGGATTTGAAAAAATCCGCTGGAGCAGCTTGGTCGGGCCGACGCAGAACTCCATCTATTAGTTGGGAAACTTCGAGTAGCTTGGAGTCAGCGCGATCAAGCGCTTGGAGAAGGTCCGAGCAGTCGATCTCCTTTCCCTTGTAGAGTGGGAACGGTGGTCGGGCGCTTGGTGCCGTCATGCGTGTGGTCGGAGACGGCGTGATCTCAGATTGGATCTGGATCTCTTTCGAAACCGTGGTCGTGAAGCCGCCGCTGCACGTCGTCCACGTGATCTGGCCGACGGTGAACGTGAGGCCTTCGGGCTCGGTCGCAGAAGCTGGGATCGTGACCATCTTGTTCGCCGGAAAAGTTGCACGCACACCCCCTACCTGGCGCGCCACTGTCGACGAAAGTTGGTCGGCAGTCTACCTTGGGGTATACCCACGGTAGTAGTTTATCGGTAGACGGTGCGCAAACTACGAACTCGATGGTGACGCAAGACACGGACAAGCTTTTTATCCAGGTTCGGCCGCCGAGTTGGCGTAATACCTACGTCCTGCGTCTGGTTGTATTGATTTGTGTTGAGAGAATATGATATGTCCTAGGGGGGTCCCTTGCCTCTCCTTATATAGTCTGGAGGGCAGGGTTATAGATCTGGAAACTAATCCTAGTCGGTTACAATTGCCATGGATAATTCGATATCAATTCCTATTCTAACCGAATGGAATCCTGCTTGATCTCCACATCTTGTTTCCTTGCGCGAAACTCCAGGTTGTCGGATCAAGCCTTGAACTCGTCTCGTAATGGGCCAAGCCTCCTGGCCGAAGTCTAGCCGTAAGGGTATAGGGGTTTATACCCCCACAGATACCCCTGCTAGTTGCTCCACGCAATGCATGCATGCAAACATGATCGTATGACTTGTTAAATTTCTACCCGAGGCTCTGCAAGTCTCCCGAATGGCAATTGTTCATGATTACGAGTTTGAGCTAGTTATTGGCTCTATTATATCATGATGGCAATTTTACCACGCCGTTCATGTACTAAAACACCTTGCCGTACTGACTCGGATAGCGAATTATTATGGCTATCCATGGTCACAAAGATTTGGTGACTAATGAAGCACTTGCCTCTATAAGTTCTATTCCTACGTATAAAAATCGTTGCGACCAAATTTGGTGTAACGCCCGAATTAACACAAGTAATATCGGGAGGCTGTCAATTTGATCTTGTGATGAGAAAGCATCGTTCAAGCAATACTTTGCCGCTAATTGATTTTTGGCGGATTTGTACTATTTGCGTCTAGTACCGACGAGGCTAGGCGGAACTCTGGCCAAGTGCCAACGAGGCGAGGTTACGAGTCCATCTACACGTCCCAATTGACGGGATCAGACAGATCGTTGCTGGGCACCGACGAGGCGAAAGTCATCCCCTTTATTAACATATTCCGTTTATTACTCCGACGTGGCGATGGCAATGTCGTGACCGAGTTTCGGCGACATAAAGCCACCCATAATCATTATGCCGTATATCACATATGGCTACGACGGCGACTAATATATTTGACGACCATAGAGCGCAGCTTAATCGGAGGTTTTCCGCAAGCTCGTCTTGCGGATGTAATTAACCGGACGCGCCCAACAGGCCCCGGGAATCGGCGAACCACGCAATTTTCTCTACAAGTCAGACCTCTCCTTAAGCATGACGCTGAAGACGGAAGAAGACAATTTTTTCGTTGATCATGTATTTTGTATATTCAAGAAAGAATTAATGAAATATGTGGTTCTTGAATATGTGCGCATGTGTCTCCCTTGCATTACATTATTTTTCTATGTCTTCGCCCGGTTTTCGACCAAACAAAATGGCACGCCCAGTGAGACCCGATTCTCCTCCCATCTTTGCTGCGCTTCAATGGTTGTCAAAAAAAAGAGGTTGCTCGTTCGTGGTCGCTGTATATGATTGAACGATGCTTACTCCAAAGACATGCCTCCCGGCTTATACACGAAGGAAGAACAACAATCTTGCCGCATCATTAAAAGAACGTCTTGCATGCTTATGTAGACTCATATATTTGTATACACGAAAGGGCATTCAGTGCCTAGTTTGTGTGCTTGGTTCACTCTCTATGTCTGGTTTTTTTTATAAAAAAAAGAGGGAAGAAATTGAGCGTGGCTTGCTGGTCCAAACAGCCAAAGCCGTTTTAAGAAAAAAACTAGAGGAGAAGCACGCCGTGTTTATATATACATGTGAAGAAAACATATATTCCTCCATACAAGTTTTATTACACGGTGTACTAATTGAAGGATTCCCTCTCGCAGGTGAGTCCTTCCCTGCCATCACCATCGAAGAAGCGATGAAGTTCTCTCCTGCTCCGTGTCTCATTCATTTCGGCACTCACGCGCCCATGGCAGTCTTCACCCATGGAGAGAAGAAGTACTACCATCTCACACAAGATTTTGCACCAGTTCAAGCTGGAGAATCGAAGAAAGCACGCGAGCATGCGGCTGCTAAAGCCAAGAAGGCAAGACAAACTGCCGTTGCCGACGCTCGTGAACTGCTAGGGAAGCCCGAAGCGCTCTCTAATGCACGGGAGCCGAGTTGTCCAATCTCAGAGGCCAAAGTCCTCGAGGCACTTAATGATGCCTCTTATTCCTTGTCCTGGTCAATGTGCAATGCGCGCTCTAGGAACAAGAAGAATACTCTCCGCAACTATCGAAGGAAGCGGAGCCACGTCAAGAAGCTTCATGCCGAATTGAGTGCACACGTTGTAAGAAGCACGACGCCTAAGCAAGTGCAACCAGTCCCTGAGTTCCTCGACGTTGTGGGAGAGCCTTATGTGCTATCTGTAAAGGCCAATAGGCCAACTGAATTAAAGAAGCTTGTCAGGCAAGCTATTATGAATGAATTTTGGACACGTACATTAAAACGTGTAGCCAAATTTCCCGAGTGCGAAATTGCAGCTCGCACTAAAAGTATTCTTCTACGCCCGTCTATGATGGTTGCATCATACCATACCACGGCTGATGCCAGCCCCGAGAAAAATAAATTTGCTGCACTAGCAAATGAAGTACCAGCGCCTCATGCAAACGCACCACCAACCGATCAGCTCCGGCAGCAATTTCAGCAGCTGCAAGCTCAAATGAAGGAGTTGGAAAGGCAGCTCCAGGGTCGCCAGCCAACTGCATATGCAGGGGGTAATCGGAGGCCTGTCTCTCCTGTTCGTAACTCTCAAGAATCGAGGCCATTCACGCGAACTGGTGGCAGGTCTAAGTACCAAGGCCCTGGTCGTTATGGTCACGCTCCGGAGTCTTCTCAACAAGCTGGTGGCAGGTACTATGTCGCTAGCCATCGCCCCCAAGATGAGCGGAAGACGCTAGCACCACGGAGGGATCTCCCTCCACGCCCGTTTCATCATTCAAGACAGGCTCCATTGCCTCCTCGCTGGAATTCGTGGGCACGCCAAGAATGGCAACCAAGAGATTTCAGAAGGGACCAATATCATGCGAAAGAGCAACAACATGAACATGTTGCGAGCGCACCACCCACACGACCAAGGCAAGTGCCGCAGGATGAGCCGCGCTTGAAGGTCGCACCTACTCAGGTGGCGTCTTCATCAGGCCCTCAAGTGAACTCGTCACTCTTGCCGACTCCGATGATTCCACCTAAAGCTCCGCGGCCTCCTACAGCTAATCAACGCAAACGCGAAAACCGCAGGAGGAATCGACGCGCTATGTACCAAGAGCTACAAGATCTAGTACTTGGCAGCGTGCATGTTTGGGTCCGCCCCGAAGGACAAGTTCACCCCTTCTACGACAAGATTACACTTCGCCTTTCGCCTACTCTACTCCAAAACGAGAGATACAAATATCTCGTGGATAACCTCGTGCCAAGACCACGTCTTGTACAAGGGGATGAAAGGCCAAGTGTGGCCAAAGAAGAGAACCCTTCGCTCCAACCCTCCGCTAAAGGGTCTTTGGAGAAAACGCAAAATGATGTCACTATGGAAGACTCCCATAAATATATTCAACAAGAGGATATGCACCCATCGTCTCTGATAAAGGAGACTGAGCAAGCGGTGTTGATTGCTCACCGACCAGGGGAGCAGTCTAAAAGAATGCAAGTTGAAGATAGGAAGCATGGTTCTACCTCTCCCATTCAGATGGCCTCGTGTGGCACTACGTCCACACATGCTGAACATGAAGATGATCTGATATGGGTACCTCCACAAGTTACTCATGATTTCTCATATCCTTCGGATGAAGAGATCGTACCTAACCCCAAAGCAACCGTTTCTAATGGTTCGCTTCCGAAATTACGCCGCCGGTCCAAGGGACCTGGTAATCAAGAACAAGAGGGTGTGTCATCGGCTCCATGCTGCCCGATTACTTCTGGTGGCTCTAAGTCTGAGGGTGGATTATCTCCACGTGCTTATAATGACCTACAATCACAACTCCCTCAAAATCCTGCCTCCTTAGAGCGGATAGCACGGCGCCCGGGTGCTTCAACCCGATTGAAAGGAATCGCTATGCAAGAAATTGAAGGCACTATGAGTCCAGTTGATGGAGCCTTCAAAGATGGAGAGTTGGATGATGATTCCAGCATTTCTCTAGAACAACACACTAACTCCCCTCGCTATTCTGAACTTGCTCATTCTGTAGTATCAGACGAGGAGAGTGAAAACGAAGGTCAAAACACTGTCCCGGTTCATATGGTCTCGGACGAAAATCAAAAGCAAGATGATCTAGTTGATCCCAATGGGAAGGACGATACAAGTCAGGCTAAACAGCCAGACCCCAAGAACAAAGAGAAAACCCTTCCTGAAAATCCACAATATGGAATGCCCCCGCACCTTTGGCCGGGAACAAGTGCACAGGGAGCTCATGACGGGTCGATTGACGAGAAGCTGCGTAACCAGCAACAACAAATAAATAATTTGTCCTTAAAACTCGATCAACTTGTTGAGATCCTAACAGGTTCTGGGCAAGGTGTACCTCGAACTCCACAGAAGGCCGCAGCTGACCCACAAATAGAAGAGCTGGAAGATGCGGGTCATGTGCCCAAGACTAATGAGGTACCCAAGCCTCCGCCGCAATTACAGTTCACCTCACTGGGTGCAACAGCTAATGCTGCGCCTCCCCCGAACACATTGAAGAATTTTCATACTATCATAGAGGACCTAATAAATAAAAAGATGAGACAAGTGAATGTTGATCAGTCACCGCAATCGTCCGATTATGAGCTTGATAAGCCTTACGAGGCTTGGCATGATTTGGTGCAATTCCCAGCTGGCTGGAATCCACCGAAGTTTCGACAATTTGACGGAACGGGAGACGCACGAGAACATTTGTCGTACTTTGAGGCAATGTGTGGCGATACTGCTCGTATCCCTTCTCTCTTGTTACGACAATTTTCTAGCTCATTAACGAGCGCAGCCTTTCATTGGTATAGTCGCTTGCCAGTTGGCACCATACCTGACTGGAAAACCATGAAAGAGCTATTCAAGGCACACTTTGTATCAATGAAGAAGGATTTTTCAATAATCGAGTTAGCACAAGTTCGCCAGAGGCGTGACGAAAAAATTGATGACTACATAGTCCGTTTTCGTAACAGCTATGTACGCCTCGCACGTGAGATGGATCCCGAGGATGCAATTGAAATGTGTGTCTACGGCATGCAACAACACTGGTCACTAGAAGTTTCACGGCGTGAGCCCAAAACATTCAGTGCTCTTAGCTCAGCGGTGGCTGCGACAAAATTGGAGTTCGAAAAGTCACCTCAGATTATGGAACTCTACAAGAATGCTAGCACTCCCGATAATGTCAGGAGGTTTAACTCGACCATCAAGGGCAATAATAATAACAATAATGGCGGCAAACAGAAGGCTCCAGCCGAAGCTAACACTGCAAGGGTTGAAACCTCACAGCATCAAAGGAATGTGCCTGTATTGGGCATGCGAAATAATACTGGCGCCAAGACATGACCATCTATTCAAGAGCTCCTTCGGAAGCAATATATATTTCGTCGAGAGGTGGTGAAGGTTTTCTTCCAACAAGTCATGGAGCACGAGTACCTCACCCTGCCTGATCCTAAGCGACCGGATCAAGTTAAGATGGTCGACAATCCTTTGTATTGCCCATACCATCGGTATGTTGGGCACGTTATTGAAGATTGTGTCGCCTTCAAAGAGTGGCTACAAAGAGCCATCGATGAAAAGAGGTTGGCAATCCCACCTGATGCCGTCAATCCAGACTTTCATGCAGTAAATATAATAACTACAAGGACGAATGCTGCTGAAGCAAATTAAGATAGCTGGGTGCCACTTGCTCAAGTTGAGTACCGATTAAAAAGTTTGGAGCTCTCTCAAGAAACAGCTGAGCAGAACCCCAATGTTTGGCAGACCGTTACTCATCACAAGTTGTCGCCAAGACGCATACATCAATGTGATTCAGGACGTAGAATTTTGCATTCTATGGATGTACCCTCATACAGGTGGCCCGATCCAAGTCGTCGTCGTATGCCGCCTAGATTTGTACCTAAGGCGCAAGGAAATGAATCATTCCCCCGACGAAGCCAAATGTTGCCTACGCTTGGACATTTCATGCCTCATAATTGGGAGCAACAAGCTAAAGCTCCAAATGGTGAGCCACAAGGTAAAAAGGAGTATACTATATTACATCGTCGGCCTGATATGGCTACGTGTACTGTGGTCCTTAAATATAATGATACGACTAGTTCTGAAGCGGATGATGGGCTTACACCTCGTGAGCGCCAAATGCTTATGGATGAAGTATCACCAGAGTGTTCTGAAGTAGAAGTTAACATGAATTTGCGAAGCGGAAAGGCCTTGCCAGAGCTCCAAAGGCCTCAGCCAAAAAAGGGTGCCAAGGAAGACGCTCCTCGTACAAAGGATGCAGCTGCTCAAGAAAACGCACAAGATATTCCACCCAATAGTGTGGGAGAGTCTCACAAAATTGATTACAATGTTGTCGCACACCTAAAGCGCATCCCAGCATTGTTGAGCGTCTATGACGCATTGCTACTAATTCCAGAGCTACGCCAGGCCCTCATCAAAGCGCTTGAAGCTCCAGAAGTTTACGAATTTACTATGGCTAAACATCGACTTCTATGCAATGCAAGTGAAGTCAACGAAATCACCTTTTCAGAGGAAGATAAGTTGGTGGAGGATGATAATCACAATCGTCCACTTTACATCGAAGGAAATATCGGCACCGCTCATTTGCGTCGTGTGCTCATTGATCCTGGTTCCGCGGTGAATATTTTGCCGATTCGAAGCCTCACCCGTGCTGGATTTACAATAGATGACCTTGAACCGACTGAGGTGGTGATCTGCGGGTTTAATAACCAGGGCACTTCAGCCCTAGGTTCCATCACTGTGAAGATTCAGATGTCCTCTTTTAGCTTCAAAGTGCGGTTCTTTGTAATTGAAGCAAATACATCATACTCGGCGCTCTTCGGTAGACCGTGGATACACAAAAACCAAGTAGTCCCCTCGACACTCCACCAATGCTTAAAATTCCTAGATAATAAAGGAATGCAGCATCGCATCGCTGCTAATGAGTCCCCATATACCGTTCATGAGTCGCATCATGCCGACGCGAAATATTATTTCTCAGGCGGAGAGCTGAGTAAGCATCAAGGACGTGTTGCACCAGCTGCTGACATAATTATTACACCTGGCTCGAATACATCTTTTGAAGTGGATGCCTTGAGCACCCCATATTCTGGAAGAAGAATTCAAAAGAAAGAACAAGTTAAAAGGCACGGAAAATCTCTCATGGTTACACCGTCCTTCAATATTAAAAATACTCCGTCGACACCAAGCTCAGGTGCGCCAGCTACGCCTATACTCTTAAGGTCTGTGCCTGGACCCCAATTGACTTTGGGGGCTGAAGCAAGAGACTCTTCAATGATAAAGTCATTAAAATCCAATGACTTGACTCATCTTAATTCTACAGGCGCTCGATTAGTTCCTAAGCTTCTCACGTCAAAAGGCAACATGCCACCTCCCCTGATGCTACGTA
This sequence comes from Sorghum bicolor, assembly GCF_000003195.3. Lineage (NCBI taxonomy): Eukaryota > Viridiplantae > Streptophyta > Magnoliopsida > Poales > Poaceae > Sorghum > Sorghum bicolor. The sequence goes on from NC_012871.2 coordinate 22,390,428, forward strand.
CTGATATTACAAAGGCAGGAACTGCAGTTCCTCAAGAAGGGATGGTGCGTAAAAGGGTGGCAGAAATTGAGGATCAAAGGAAGGCTGGGATGAAATAACCTCCTTCAATGTATACGTCTGTGACGACACCATTAGATGTGTGGCTAGTTCCTAGACAAGCAGACTGTAAATCTCCGATGCTCTTCTACAAAGCACCACAAGCGTTGCCTTGTGATTTTGTAATTAAATTTCCAAAAGTCTATTTAGAGACAGGAGAACCCACCACTACTACCAGAGCTGAACCAAGGATGGTTCGCTTACTCGAGAAGTCTGGGATTCATCTTCGGCAAAATTGTAGGTTACCACCACCACCCGCCATATGTGAAGAGTGGTGGGATGAAATAGAGAAGATTTCTAAGATGGCTGAAAAGAAGACAAACCAGACTCAACCAAAATATGGTTTGGGTTATGTTCATTCAGACTCATCTGAAGGTGAGGGTGATAAAAATAATGATCCGCGACGAGCGATGTGTCACATGACATCCGTAGTTGCAAATACAAATGATAGGGAGGGTGCAGCTTCTGACAACGAGGATTGCAACCCGTGTTCTATACTTCACCAGTCACGATCCTTGCAAGCTGCTGCTAATGCTTATCAAGGGTTGAGAGATGAACAATACCTTCTGAATCGAATCCATAAAAACATGAACGTGGAACAAGATGAAGTTCTTGATCCTGCTTCTGCTCCTCAACAACTCGAAGACGGTGTCCAATTGACTATTGATGAGCTAGTCGAGATCAACCTCGGAACTGAGGATGACCCACGTCCCACTTTTGTGAGCGCGACACTCACAATGGAGGAACGCGAAAGTTATCGAATTTTCTTAACAGAGTTCCATGACTGTTTTGCATGGAGCTATAAGGAGATGCCTGGGCTTGACCCTCACGTCGCCACTCATAAGCTGGCCATCGATCCTCGGTTTCGGCCAGTCAAGCAGCAACCTCGTCGAGTTTGTCCTAAGCTACAAAATGACATAGTTGCTGAAGTTGATAAATTAATCGCTGCGGGCTTTATAAAGGAGGCGCAATATCCTCGTTGGCTATCAAACATTGTTCCTGTTAAGAAAAAGAATGGTCAGCTTCGGATTTGCGTCGATTATCGCGATCTAAACCGTGCTTGTCCTAAGGATGATTTTCCAATTCCCATCACAGAGATGGTAGTAGATGCTACCACCGGCTATGGCGCCTTGTCCTTCATGGATGGTTTTTCGGGTTATAACCAAATTAAGATGGACCCACAAGATGCATTTGATACAGCTTTTCGAACGCCCAAAGGGAATTTCTACTACACTGTCATGACATTTGGCTTCAAAAATGCGGGCGCGACTTATCAACGTGCTATGACTGTGGTCCTTGATGGCCTCATCCATGAGACGGTTGAATGTTACATTGATGATCTGGTCGTGAAAACAAAGGATCGCCAAAAGCATCAGGATGATCTACGTATTGTCTTTAATAAGCTACGGAAGTATCAACTAAAGATGAACCCGCTTAAATGTGCTTTTGCGGTACAATCAGGTGTGTTCTTGGGCTTTATTGTTCATCATCGAGGCATTGAAATTGAGCCAAAGAAAATTAAAGCTATTTTTGATTTGCCGCCTCCCCAAAATTTGAGTGACCTTAAATCTTTACAGGGTCACCTAGCATATATTCGACGCTTCATATCTAATCTCTCAGGACGCACTCAGCCGTTCTCGAGACTAATGAGAAAGGGTGTGCCATTCTATTGGGACGAGCAGTGCCAAAATGCGCTCGACAGCCTTAAAAGCCCTCTTCGGTGGGCGCGCTGCTCGCACAACATAATGATGAAGGAAAGGAGGTCGCATGTTACTATTTGAGCCGCACCATGGTAGGTGCCGAACATAACTACTCACCTATTGAGAAGTTGTGCTTGGCCCTCGTCTTTGCACTAAAGAAGTTGCGGCACTATATGTTGGCACACCAAATTCAGCTCATAGCAAGAGCAGACCCCATAAGGTACGTACTAAGCCAACCGGCCCTAATGGGACGTCTTGGTAAATGGGCTGTATTTATGATGGAATTTGACATTACTTATGTCCCACAAAAGGCAGTTAAGGGGCAAGCTTTGGCTGATTTTCTTGCAGCCCACCCTGTGCCAGACGATTCGCCACTAGTGGTTGATTTACCTGATGAAGAGGTATTTTCCATCGGTATTGAATCACCGTGGGAATTATATTTTGATGGTGCATCCCGTACCGAAACAAATCCTGACGGCACGCTTAGCAAAAGAGCTGGGGCCGGACTCGTATTCAATACGCCGCAAGGCGAGACCATCTATCACTCATTCTCCCTTCTTAAGGAAGAGTGCTCAAATAATGAAGCTGAATATGAGGCCCTGATCTTCGGCCTTTTACTTGCACTTTCTATGGATATTCGGAATTTGCAAGCATACGGTGACTCTCAGCTCGTCGTTTGCCAAATCAATGATATTTATGAGGTACGCAAACCTAAGCTGGTGCCATACTATGTGGCGGCACGTAAGCTCATGGAGAAATTTCAGAATGTTCAAGTTTCACATATTCCACGAGGCAAAAATGCCTCAGCTGACGCATTGGCTAAACTTGCAGCAGCGCTAGTGCTCCCAGGTGGCGAGCCCGCTGAAATAAAAATAGAAGAGAGATGGCTACTCCCCGCTGTCCTAGAACTCGTTCCTGAAGAATATGAAGTCAATCAAGTGACGACGATGATTGTTGAGCAGGATGATTGGCGTGAGCCATTCATTGATTATTTTAATCATGGCACGTGGCCAGATGATTCGGTGGAAAGGCGCCGCCTACAACAACGCCTACCATCATATATCTATAAGGCTGGGATTTTGTACCGACGATCATTTGGTCAAGAAATACTCCTACGATGTGTCTCAAGAAAAGAAGCTGATCAAATATTACAGGAGATGCACCATGGAGTATGCGGTGGCCATCAAGGTGGCGCCAAGATGTATCATAGAATCAGGTTGGCTGGGTACTACTGGCCAAAAATCATGGCCGATTGCCTTAGAACAGCAAAGGCTTGTCATAACTGTCAAATTCACGGTGACTTCAAGCATCAACCACCGGTTCCGCTTCACCCTACCGTTCCCTCATGGCCATTCAACGCATGGGGAATTGACGTTATTGGCTCCATTGAGCCTCCCTCATCCAAGGGGCATCACTACATCCTTGCTGCAACTGACTACTTTTCCAAGTGGGCTGAGGCCATACCTTTACGAGAAGTTAAGACGGACAACGTCATCAACTTCCTAGAACGACATATCATATATCGTTTTGGGGTTCCACGAAGTATTACATCCGACAATGCTAAGGCATTCACATCCACTAAGATGCAGAGATTCATTGCAAAGTATAATATTACATGGAATTATTCTACGGGATATTATCCTCAAGCTAATGGGCTTGCTGAGGCGTTCAATAAGACCCTTGGGAAAATACTTAAAAAGACTGTGTCGAAGTATAAAAGAGACTGGCATGATCGTCTCTTTGAAGCCTTATGGGCATATCGAGTTACTACTCGTACCCCAACACAAGCAACGCCGTACTCCCTCGTTTATGGAAGTGAAGCAGTCTTACCACTTGAAGTGCAGCTCCCATCATTACGGGTGGCTGTCCAAGATGAACTTACAAATGATGAGCAGATTCGGCTTCGCTTTCAGGAGCTAGATGCTTTGGAGGAGGGTCGTCTCAACGCACTTCAAAATTTGGAGCTATATCGCCAGAACATGGTGAGGGCCTATGATAAATTGGTGAAGCAGCGAGTTTTCCGCAAAGGTGAACTTGTTCTTGTTCTTCGACGCCCTATTGTCGTTACACACAGGACGAAAGGGAAATTCGAGCCGAAGTGGGAAGGGCCATTTGTCATTGAGCAGGTTTATGATGGTGGTGCATATCAACTGATAGATGACCAAGGACTCCGTCCTATGCCGCCTATCAACGGCAGATATTTAAAAAAATATTTCGCGTGACTAATGGTCGGGCGATCCTCTCTCTTTTTTTAAAATATATATATATATATATATATATAAACATGTTTTCTCTCGTTATAGAAAATGTGTTTTAAAATGAATGGACATCATGTCCAACAACAAAAGGCTTTCTCCCATATATGTCGTCAAGCTCAGTCCTCTGGTGGCTGTCATTCAGGTGTGTCCCTGGGCAGGGAATGCCCCGATTAACTTAATTCGAGGTAAAGGGACCTCAACACAAGCACATGGTTGGCACCAATAAGGGATAAAAGTGGGCAGATGAATTTCGATCCGTGCTGACCCTGAAAGTCATGGGTTCGCCATACCCTTCACCTACGTCTAGTTAAAAGGGAATACCAAGCCTCTAGGGAGACTATAGGGAAAAGAGCATGAAAGGGCTACCTGACTCGACAAAAGTCTGAATCAAGTGTGAAGCCACATGCCACCCTAAGAGGTGATAACAAGGGCCAAAAAAATAAGCCTGCGAGGATTATTAGTTACACAAAGTTGAAGAGCTACCCTCCGAATTCATTGAAGACAAAATCCAAGAAACAAAATAAAAAGAGAGAAAGAAAAAGGAGACATAGTCAAGTGTCTCGAAGCTCTCAATAATCAAATAAAATCAAGGTGTCAAGTGAACGAAGGAGGAGGGTAGCTATTCATCGTCCTCGGCAAAAGTAAAGGCAAAAAAAAAATACCACAACTTGTCCCCCCAAACCAATTCCAAAAATATAGCCGTATCCTATATTTCCTACTGGACAAAGGTAGAAGGTGTGAGGCACATGACCGAAGGGAGGCTCGGAGATAATTTTTCTGACCTAAAGAGGTCCTAATGAAGTGCTAATCTCTCAACACGTATATCACGAGGAAACTAAACCTCAAGTGAAAGTTGTGTCGTTGACCTTTTATGTCAAAATACACCCTTGGATGATGTCGCCGGAAGATCCTTCATAGCTTGGTGACTCATGGGAAAGCCGACATTTTTTTTAAAAAAAAAACATTGTTCTTATGCAAGAAGAACTCAAGGCATGTCTATATTGACGCCCACCGGGGCTTATGTGCCAAGATGGCCCTTCACCCACAAATTGGCCTATACGTTATTTGGCTAAATTATATTTTGGTAGTATACCTACGGAGCTTCGGACGTATATGCTATTTATTTGGGAGCAGTGAAGCAAGTCAGTACGACGATCGTGGAACTGTGAAACCCTTCAGGAGGGATGGCTAGCACTGTTGTGGCTAAACGGTTGCATCCATCTTGATGAATTTTGTTAATGATTCGACATCCCATTGACTGCTACGAGTATCTTTGGTCGCAATGGGACTAAAGTGTTTATTCAGGATATAGTATGATTTTCACTATATCATGCTTATTGATATTACCCAAATGTGGCATGGATTTTCGTCATATTTTCTAAATATCACCGTAGTTGAGGTCTCAAGGCCCTCTAAGCTCATGGGGCTTGAAGAAAGTAAAGCCAGGCTATGACCATGCGGCCAGGTTCATCGAAGTTTTTATTGCCCCGAGTCGAATCTCCGCTGCTCTGCGCATAGACTCGACTCGGCAATTACGTAGCTGTCGAACCCTTCAAGACGGATGGTCGGTACTATTGTAATCACACGGTTACAACCGGCTCGATAAAGATAATTGAAGGTTTTCTCCAGTGCCAGTGTGTTCAGCGGTGATAAAGCTGGAGGTCTTTTTCCTTATGATGTGGCATGATTTTCGCCCTGGTATTGTCTTGTGTTACCTTGGGTAGTGGCATGATTTTCGCCATATCCTAGCGTGATGTTTCCCTTAGATAATTATATAGCAGGAATTTTCGTCATGATCCTTGCTATCTTAAATTATATGCGTGAGCTATAGCTAAGTTTGTGCTGTGGCCACCTATGTGTAGCTGGCCGAGATACTGCCTACGAAGCGGCGGCGACCGGTGCCGGAGAACTACTGAAGCGCTATGTTTGATGGCGTGTGTATATATGTGTACGAGAGACCATTCTTTACTGTTCGGTTGTCATGTGCATACGACGGCTTAGCATAATAAAATATAATTGGTATAAATAGTATTCTGTGTACAGCCAACGGACTAAAAAAAAAGGGAGAAGAACGGGTGCTAAAATTTTAGGATGATACCGTGCTTTATGGCTCAAATGAGCATGACAAAAAGAAATTCATCAGAGATCGGGCGCGTTCCGTGAGACCGTCGTCATCCTGACCAGTAAGGCGAACAGTCGCTTGCTCAAGGTCCTGCAGGCGTTTCTGCTCCTTTCCCAGTGTCACCTCCAGTTGGGATTGTAGCGCGCTCGCCTCCTTGAGACGTTCCTGATGTTTGTCCAAGCATCGAGCTGTGCGTTGCTTTAAATCCTTCTCATGAGCATAAGCTTCGCTGGCTACCCCAAGCTGGGCGTTGAGCTCTTCAATCTGCGATTTCAGCTCCTGTATACGAGAGGAGTGTTGCTGTATCCTTAGTTCCTGAGATGATAGCAGTTCCTCAAAACTCTTGGTGATCTCAACCATAGAAACGTGGGTTGCAGCCACAGTATGTTGGTGACCTTCAATCATCGTAGTTCTCCCCGTAGCTTGAGTTTGGCTTGAGGTAAAACTTGCAGCTAAAGATTGCAGATCGAGAGTGAAGGCCTCCCTCAGGGCGTCAAACCCGTCCATCAGTCGTTTCACTTCAATCGGGGGTGATTCAAAGAGCTTTGCCCACCATCTCATATTAGACTCTATTTTGGAAACGACCTTCTCCCTATCAAGGGGACGCTGCTTTAATATATCCTGAAAACTCTGAAGGTCCATACGGATATAATCAATACAGCGTGACGAGTCATCGTCCGTGGGCCTAGGAAGTGAAACGGGCCGGAAGGCATTGAACTTGTCGCTTGTCGAAGCCTCAACCAGAGTATTGTCATCGGCAGTGTTCTTTGCTCCCAGCTCGCTTTTTACTTTCTCAAAATGCTAGTCCAAAGCTTTTCGGACTCAGCCGAGAATACCTCAGGATCGACGAGTTTGGCTAAAAGAAAACAAAAGAATTAATTAAAGCGACCAGAACGAGAGGGGTATGTAACCATACATATAAGAGGGTTGAGTTACCTGTTTTTCTGCGCTTCTTGGACGTACCAGCGTGCCCCCTTTTTCTCTTGGGAAGGCTGGGCATTGTTTCCTTCGCTGAAAGCAGTTCAGGTTGAAACTCTGGAACCCCTGTCGGCATCAACCTGATGGGTGTTGATTTTGTTTTCCGGGTTGATTTTGGTTTCGATACCGTGGTCACCTCATCAGCGGTTAACTCCATTAACTGCCCTGACTTCTTTTGCCCAGGTTCTTGTGGCATTGCATCGGAAGCCATTGTGGTCGCTGCTTGATCTAGTAGTGATGCTCCTGGTGAAACATCAGCAACTTTCAGTGAGGGGTCTCCAGTAGTCACCTCCTCAATTTCAACGTCAGATAGGCTGAGTGTTTCTCGTGTTAACAGAGGAGGCTCGCTAAAGAGATTGGCTGGAAGGGAATCCAGATCATCTTGAGGAATAGCTAGCCTCCCTTCTTCCAAAGAATCCGAATTAACTTTTTCAGTTTCAATTATCGAGTCCTCTTCTTGCCGCTGGGATGAACTGATGGACTCAGCCGAAACTGTATGAGGCGAAGCTGCCGCGGCAGCAGGTGCGGCTCCTTGAACAGCCCGTGCTTTTACCACCTCCACGTCCTTCCCACGCCCATATTGTTTCGTGGGACGAGGGTCTGGCTGCCCCTGACCTGGGCCAAGCGCCTCATCATTGACCGCTGCTAGTCCCGCCACCACCACGTCTTGCCTTGTTGATGGTTTGACTATAGGGTTTCTTGCTGCTCTCTCCATGATTGCAGAAGCCTTGCCGACGTCTTTCACCTCTGAAAAAAGGGAAAAAAAAAGGAAAAAAAGATAAATGATAATCTGTGTCAGCATTAATTTTTGGTTTATGCCCCTCGCTATGAGATGCTCACCTGGCTTGCTAGCTGGTGCGCAGATTGCCCGTGGCACCTTGTGAGGCTTGTCATAAAAAAGACTAGGATTTTGGAGGAACCCGAAAGCCTGGTTGCACCAGGAGATATAAAAGTACGAGCACCTGGTTCCTCTGGCTAAGGGTTGTGCGGAAAACGTATGACCATCAGGTCTCCACCGAGAAGAGAGATGGCGCCGCAATAAAATCTGGAGTGACTCATCTCGACTGTTAGGTGAGTAACTCTGGAAGTCTAAGCTGTTGGTTTTTCCATCTTCTGCTTGGAAGTTGATGTCTGGGATAAGTTGATCGCAGTTAAACATCCGAGCGAACCGATGAGGGCAGTATACTTGATTATCGAAGTGTTCGCCTCGTCGGTGGGTGACTCCACCCAAGCTACAGCTCGCAAGCAGCTCCATAGCACATATTGAGATCATGAACTTTCGACCATGGTAATTTGTACGGCCATCTTGTATATAATACAGTTTGTCACCCTCGGGAAATCGTAGGGACGAACGTCCTAGAAAGTCCAAGAAGCATAGCCCCTGTCCAGAATCATCAAAATCATGGAAGATACGATGTGCTTCCGCCATAGTATACGACTTGACACCTCTCCAATCTATGATGAAAGGAGGGTGTTGTGCTGGGCAAGATAAAGAAGCAAATATGGGTGCCTTCTTTAGAAAAGAGGCGAACCATCCCATAATAAAATGGCCAGGGATGAATAGAGGACATTCATTCGCTATTTTAGTGTCATTAGCAATACTCCTATGCACACTGTCCAATTTACGATATAAGAAGGCCAAACTCGCTACGCCAATAGCCACTCGAATGCCCTCCGCGATTTTTACAGCCATATTAAAAACCTCTGGGCGAATGTAATGCCCGGCCATGACAGGAATACAGTAGGTACAAAGCCAAGCTGCGATGAAGGCGGCACGGTAGAGTACCGGCGAATATGTAACGGCGAAAGGAAGTCTTTGCTTGCCCAAAACAGCGGTAGGGAGGCCATCCCGAACTTCAACTCTGAAGTGTACTTTTTGAAGCAAAGGATCGGCTGGGTCAGCGAAACCAGATGGCGGGGAGACTTTGAAAGAATTGGCTCGATCATCGAGAAAGTGGTCTACCCAGGTGGAAATAGTCACCAAGCCTGATCCTGGCTTCATGTCCACGGGGCATAGATTTGAGTAAATGGCATAAAGAGATTCCACGTGGCCACACATGGCTGGCTCGAGTGGGATGAATTCTTCATACAGGCGACCGACGATCGGTATACCCATTGCATCAGAGATCGTGTGCAGAGGAAAGCCCATCTCGCCCTGGCTGGTGAGCAATGTATGTCCATCAATATTCCAGTGTGTCAAAAAGGCAGCTACCAAGGAGGGATCAACTTCACAATGATAAATCGACGCCAAAACTCCACGGAAAATGTCAGTCTTCTGTAAAGCCTCACGATCTTCTTTGTTCACCAGCATGATGCGAGCCCATATCAATATTTTCTTGCTCATTTGGACACTGAGCCGGAGCTGCGGGGGGTGCTCGTGTGTCCACTTTGAGGAAGGTGACTTAATGAAGCTCTGTGCCAGCGTTGCGGTGCGATTAGGGAGGTCCTTGTAGGTCACAGGACCCTCCGTTATTGGCCGCAGAATAGACACTGTGCTGCAACAGTCTTGAACCGGCTGCTCCCATGGTCTTTTGCGTAGGCCAAGAGGAACTTCATAAAGAAAAGTTGTCAATTCTTTGCCTGGGGTTGGGACTCGGCACTTGGACCGGTACTTGTCTTCCCTCTTAATGACTTCAGATGCCGGCTCAAGGATCAGTTGTTGGCCTCGACCGAGCTTAAAATGCGCTGCAATTTTTGTTATGGACTGGTCCAGGCCTTCCCTGTTAGTAGCGGAAACTTCGCTGTCTGAAGGTTGAGTTTTGATATCTGCATCTTTAAAAAAATCGAATTCGGGGCGCCACAAGAAAACTTCCCCTGGCTTTTCTTTCGGTGCATAGTCAGCAAACCCGCTGTATAGCGTGTAAGGCGTGTGATCCATGGGATGGCCATCCTGGGAATAGAAAAAAAAGGAAAAGGCAGGAGGTTCACTTGTGCTGTATATATAGTTATATATATTAAAGTGTTATGTATGGGTTATCTGCCGGCATCTAACGCACCTCCGTTGGAGCATCTGTTGGGACGTTAAGGTGTGACGCCCTGAACGGCGCGTTATGATACTGTCGACGGGGACGGGTCCGTGGAGATTTACTGGAGCGATCTTGGTTGAGGCCTGGAGCCTCCTCTGAAATCCTAGTGTTATGAGCCTCCTTCGTTGAACGGCCCATCTCTGTTTGACAAATCAAATAAAGATGCGGTGCGCAATAGCAAAGAAAATAAGCATACATACTGAACGAATTTCAATGCTGCACCGCACCGTAATACATACTGAACGAATTTCGTTGGGACGGACGAGTACCTGGCAACTTCGAAGAAGATTGCGTTGCTAGTCCGACAACGTTTTCTTCTCGCCGGATTTCCCTCTGTTAACTGGCTGGTCGAGCGAATTGTTTTTTTTTGCTCCCTCGGTGATTTGCTAATTGTTTGCTATAAAGGAGGCTGTAGGGAAGCACAAATTAATCAGGACTACTTCGGCGCCAATACATTATTAGTTTTATATATAGGAACGGGGGTTTCTGTCTCCTATACGCCTAAAACATGTGAGTCATTATCGTTTCTGATACGGTTTCTGGCTGGAGTCGGAAACCTCGGCCATACGAACTTTTGTTCATGTCAAACTCTGCTACAAAATTGTATTGCCCCGAGTCGAATCTCCGCCGCTTTGCGCATAGACTCGACTCGGCGGGTGGCATTTGTTTGATAATTATTTTCAGCAGTAAAATAAATAGAAATAATATGTGTGAAGCAATATACAAAATGTATGTTTATAGGGAGGAGCTTATGATACGTGGGCCATGCAACTTTAATTCATTAATGAAGTTCCATCACAAAGCGCATGGATATTTTTTTTTAGCAAGTCCAGATCATGCACGTACGTGTACATGCATGTATGCTAATGTGCCTGGTCAAGATCAGCCGGGACTCTGGTTGGTTAGAGTTGGATCGTGTATGTATATATACGTATATATGTCAGCTGATCTTGCCCTGATTGAATACGACTTGCTAGACGTCCGTGACTCTTGGGCAGTTTGTTAGAGATAAATCTTTTTTTTTTCTCTTACGATATCCATCCAATGAAGATAAACGTGTTTGCTTGGGCGTGGGGCAAACGTCAAGCTACCTGCCCCTATATAAGTCAGCTCACGCCAACAGATGAAAAAAAAGAGGAGGCATCGAGAGGTATCGCTGTCAAAATATACGCTAATCTCCCGGCTGCTTGCGCTGCTGCACGCTAAGCCTCCAGATCGTCAACCCGTCGTCGCTGCTGCACCCTGCACGCACGCCTGCGCTAATCACAGCATCCGCAGCGTCATCATGTCGACCGTCGCGTTCCGTGGTGAGCATCTAATCTGATGCGTCAAGTTCACAAGAGCAATCGTCCATAAGATCCATCTACTCCGAGCTTTTTTTACTCTATTATTACCATGACGGCGGAGAGGTCGTTTTGGCCTACTCTTTTATTTCTACGGCGGCGGAGGGGTCGTTTTGGCCTACTCTATTATTTCTATGGCGGCGGAGAGGTCGCTTTGGCCTACTCTATTCTTCCCACGGCGACAACGAAGGGTGCACGATGAAAGTCGTTCTTTTGATATACTATCACGAGAAGGCCAGCAACTTGACGACGTCAGAACCGCGCGAGGTCGTCTGTCGAGTTGCTGATGGCAAAGCCAAGCTCTATATACAAAAACGGGTTCAAGACGCACGAGACGGCAACGTCCCGCTCGTTGCAGGGCGCGAGACGGAAATTTCTGCTCGTCGCGACGCTAAAAGAGGAGATGCGCGAGATGGAAATCTCCGCTCGTTGCAGTGCTCAAGACGAGAACATTCGCTCTTCGTGCTGATAAAAGACAAGACGCGTGAGACGGAAAAAACGCTCATCGTAACACGCAAGACGGGAAATTCCCGCTTGTCGCGATAATCGAAAGTCAAGACACGAGATGAGTACGCCTCGTTTCGTTATAAAATATTGATGCCGACAGGCTGTCGATTCAATCACATGAGCAACTGTTGTTCGAGCATATACTATGTCATGATGAGAGTTGCCATCATATATATGTCTTGGAGATACATACACACACATGTACATGCCGGCGCCCTGTTCCTTGGACCGGAGAGGATGCCATATCAGAAATAGTTGGATACCCCTGCTAGTTGCTCCACGCAATGCATGCATGCAAACATGATCGTATGACTTGTTAAATTTCTACCCGAGGCTCTGCAAGTCTCCCGAATGGCAATTGTTCATGATTACGAGTTTGAGCTAGTTATTGGCTCTATTATATCATGATGGCAATTTTACCACGCCGTTCATGTACTAAAACACCTTGCCGTACTGACTCGGATAGCGAATTATTATGGCTATCCATGGTCACAAAGATTTGGTGACTAATGAAGCGCTTGCCTCTATAAGTTCTATTCCTACGTATAAAAATCGTTGCGACCAAATTTGGTGTAACGCCCGAATTAACACAAGTAATATCGGGAGGCTGTCAATTTGATCTTGTGATGAGAAAGCATCGTTCAAGCAATACTTTGCCGCTAATTGATTTTTGGCGGATTTGTACTATTTGCGTCTAGTACCGACGAGGCTAGGCGGAACTCTGGCCAAGTGCCAACGAGGCGACGTTACGAGTCCATCTACACGTCCCAATTGACGGGATCAGACAGATCGTTGCTGGGCACCGACGAGGCAAAGGCAACTCACATATGTCCATGTTAATGAAGGCCGGCGTACATAACTGGGCACCGACGAGGCGAAAGTCACCCCCTTTATTAACATATTCCGTTTATTACTCCGACGTGGCGATGGCAATGTCGTGACCGAGTTTCGGCGACATAAAGCCACCCATAATCATTATGCCGTATATCACATATGGCTACGACGGCGACTAATATATTTGACGACCATAGAGCGCAGCTTAATCGGAGGTTTTCCGCAAGCTCGTCTTGCGGATGTAATTAACCGGACGCGCCCAACAGGCCCCGGGAATCGGCGAACCACGCAATTTTCTCTACAAGTCAGACCTCTCCTTAAGCATGACGCTGAAGACGGAAGAAGACAATTTTTTCGTTGATCATGTATTTTGTATATTCAAGAAAGAATTAATGAAATATGTGGTTCTCGAATATGTGCGCATGTGTCTCCCTTGCATTACATTATTTTTCTATGTCTTCGCCCGGTTTTCGACCTAACACCTATGTCCGGGAATTGTGAGTATATCTTAGTAGCTGTGGACTATGTGTCCAAATGGGTAGAAGCCCTACCTTGTCGATCAGCTGATTCAAAACATGCCAAGAGAATGTTCCATGAGTAATCTTTCCTCGCTTTGGTATACCCCGGATAGTTATAAGCGATGGAGGTTCCCACTTCATCGACAAAATCTTCCGGAAGTACCTAGCCGATCATGGAGTTCGACACAACATCACAACACCATACCATCCTCAGACTAGCGGTCAAGCCGAAACATCTAATAAACAAATCAAAAATATTTTACAAAAGACCGTAGATGAGATGGGTAAGGGGTGGAAGGACAAACTTCCTGATGCACTTTGGGCATATAGAATTGTATTCAAAACACCCATAGGCATGTCACCTTATCAACTTGTATATGGAAAAACTTGTCATTTGCCTGTGCAAGTAGAGTTTAAGGCTCATTGGGCACTCAAGAAATGGAACATGGATCTCCACCTCGCTAGCGAGAATCGTCTGATGCAACTATCTAAGCTAGAAGAATGGAGAGAGAAAGCCTACCACAATTCAAGGATCTATAAAGAGAGAACAAAACGATGGCATGATAAGAGAATCAAGCATAAGGAGTTTAAGCCTGTGGATAAGGTTCTACTATTCAATTCAAGAGTTAAGCTCTTTGGGCATGGTAAGCTACGAAGTAAATGGGATGGACCATACAAGGTTATTGACACTTCAACTCATGGAGCCATTACCATCCAAGACGACATAGGTAACACTTTTAAGGTAAATGGTCAACGCTTGAAAATCTATCTCGAGCCACAAAACAACCTGGTAGAGGAACTTGATGTGATTGAGTTCATAGAATTCTCACATTAAGCTCCCATAAGCTCTAGAGAATTACCTAACCCTTAACATGTTCCACGAGTTTTGTTGTCTATTTGGGTTGTGCAGGATTTTGAGGCTTAAGAAGAGTGAGGCTGAACATGCAGGCCACAAGAGTGAACGACTATGTCAACATCCAGCTTGGGGGAGGCATCCCCACGTGTATCTAGATAAGTATTACTTTTTCTTTCTTGGTTTTATTTACTAGTATTCGAAAAAAAAGAGATGCATAACCATGAAACCAAATAAAGTTTTTCTTTTGAGTAATATACGATAGTTTTGTGTAATCCTAAGTTTTAAATAAAATAAAAAGAAAGTGTGATCCAAGTCTAGGTAATTGACAAGCATGATATGAGAAGGTCTGAGCTACTATTTAACTTGTACCAAGTTTTGCTAGAGTTCTAGAGATTTTATCATTTGAAAATCTAAAAAAATGATGAGATCCTATTTGACATAATACCTAGAGTCTTATAAGATATAAATATTAAAACTGTGGTGTTGACACCGTTTTTGAGCACGTGTCCAGGATGGCAGGATAAGGTGGCAGTATACTATTTACAAAGATGAATTGCCGATGAGGATGGTTGCCGATGAAGGAGAGGTCGGATGTGACTAAGTCTGTAGGCAGTAATGTGTTTATGTCGATGGCTATAATGGGGAAGTCTACCGATGACCATGGCTAGAAATCTGCCGATGACCATGGCAAGGAGTCTGCCGATGATATGGAGGAGGAGTCCGGAAACCACTGATCGGTTTAATGGAAGAATTTTAGTTCGTCACGGAGGATAGCTTTGTTATTTCCTTATTTATTTAAGTCGTTTTGTATACGGATTCCGTGTAATTTGGAATTCGAATTCTAGTCGTGTTTAGTTGTAGCTCTTTGAGCAGGGTATAAATATGAACCCTAGGGCCTTGTAATGAGACATCTATCAATCAATCAAACACACGTTTTTACTCATATTCCAGCATCTACTTTTCGACGACTTCGTCATATTTTTTCTCTTTTACTACGAGTTCTTAGGAATTCGTCGACTTAAGCTCGGCGTATTCTCGAGTTCCGCGTGAGTACCTCTTAGCCGTGACATCCGGGCGCATCGCTGTTGTCAGGACTAAAGTATTCGAGTTATCACCTTTGCCGATAGCAAGGTCAAATCGGCTGGCACGCCTTAACGTTTAAATCAGGTATTAGCCCTTTGTGTTTGCAGATCAGTCTTTGCATCAACACATCTTTTGGCACGCCTGGTGGGACCAGATTCAAGATCAAGATCAACATGTCGATCTCTGACCTCGATCAGGAGAACGTCATCCCCGTGACGGAGGCCAATCTCAAGGATGAGCAGAAGCAGGCTATTGCCCAAGCCATGGAAGAGTTCAAGCTCCAATGCCTGAGGTCTTTCAGCATAAGCAGGAGCGGCGAGGTGATCCAGAAAGATGCACTGCCGGCACCACGGCAGGTTACCTTCGAAGCCAATCCTGGCAAGCTTCAAGATATGGTTGACAGTGCTATCAACCGAGCTTTGATCAACCAAGCCGGTGTACTGTCTAATACGGTTTTCAATGCCGTGGCAAGAACTTTCAAGGAAGGACAAATCCCACCAGATTATGTGGGCCCCTCTCATCATCAGCCAACAGCACCAGAGGTCACGGCTCCATCGGCTGCTTTGACGGCTGCAAGTGCACAATCTGCCGTCCCTCCAAGTACATCGGGAGCTACTGGTGCACTATCTGTGCCGATGACAACCAACTCACAGACTTCAAGTGGGCAGAATAAACTGACAACAGACATGTTGGCATCGGCAATGTCAGGGTTGACTCTTCCTCCTAATTGGTGGGGTTATGGTATGCCTCCAGAATTGACGCCAGGTACATCGCAGATAACCGACATGAGGGGCAAGGCTCATATGACATCGGCGCCTCCCAATGCGCCGTTGAACCAGAGTCCTCGATATACTACAACTACTACTGCAAGGCCTCACACTGGGAATCCTCAAGATTCAATGTTCCAGATGCCTAATGCATCGGCAGATTCGATGCTGATGCAACAGAGGTCTATGGCCCAGTCGGGGTATGTCAATTCGATGATGGTACCCAATTACCAATCATCGGCAGCGCCTATGCCGATGAACGCTAATAATGGGTGGCTTGGACAGCAAGTCTTTCCACAATCGCCCCAGCAGAGTTACCAGGCCACAGGGTTCCAGCAAGGACAGGTCTATCCCGGGTTCCAAGGTCAGGGGATTCCAAACCAGCCAATGAATTTCGGACAGCAGCTCGGGGGGCAGCAAATCGGTGGATAGCAGTTCGGTGGTCCGCAGATTGGAGGCCAGGTGATCAACCCAGTGTTCTGTGCAGATCATGCCCCAAACAGACACGTGGAGGCTCGCCACCAGGTGCCGGATCCGCAGCCGCCCCATCGGCAGGATGCCGATGCATATTGGGCCGATAAGATCGCTGAAGTAATGAGGGAGCAAATTGGGATAAAACCCAAAGTCAACACTTACTCTTATCGGACACCGTATCCACCCGCATATGATCTGATCCCGCTTCCACATCGGTACAAGGTACCGGATTTTACCAAGTTTTCCGGGCAGGATGACACGTCAACCATGGAGCATGTCAACAGGTTCATCATTCAATGTGGAGAGGTTGGTAACAGGGATGAATTGAGGGTTCGTTTATTTTCATCATCATTGTCTGGATCGGCCTTTACCTGGTTCATATCATTACCTCCTAATTCAGTGATTACTTGGGCCGATCTAGAGAAACAATTCCACAAGTACTTCTTTTCTGGAGTTCACGAGAAAAAGATCACCGATTTGGTCAAATTGAGACAGCGCAATGATGAATCGGTTGAAGGTTTCGTACAGAGAATACAGGAGGTTAAGAATAAATGTTACAGTCTGGTTCTGGATGATCGGCAGCTAGCCGATTTGGCCTTCCAGGGTTTATTGCCACATATCAGGGATAAGTATGCCTCTCAGGAGTTTGAAAGTTTAAGTCATCTAGTGCAGAGAATTTCTGATCAAGACATCAAGCCCTTCGAGCCCAAAAGAGCATGGAATAAGAAAGTGTCATTTGTCGATGAAGCGTCAAGCTCAGATTCTGACGAGGAACCAGTCATCGGCTTAGCAGAATGGGTGAAAAACAAGAAGCCAATGTCTTGCCCTTTTGGGCAGAAAGAACCGGAGAAGTTCGCTTTTGACACCGCTAAGGCCGATAAGATATTTGATTTTCTACTCCAGGAAGGTCAGATCAAGTTGTCTCCTAATCACGTGATCCCATCGGCAGAGGAGTTGAAGAGGATGAAATATTGCAAGTGGCATAATGCAACTTCTCATGACACTAATGAATGCAAAGTTTTCAGACAACAGCTGCAATCGGCAATAGAGTGTGGGAGAATTAAATTTGATAGTTCCAAGACTCAGAAGCCGATGAAGATTGACCAACATCCTTTCCCAACAAATATGTTGGATGCAAAGGGGAAGGCCAAGGTTTTAACATCAGAAGCAGCTGAGAAAAGTGCATCGGTAGATCCTCAGCATCAGATTACTACTGCCGATGCAAAAGGTAAAGGTTTGGTCCAGGAAGGAACCAATTCAGGTAGGCCTCCTCGGTCTGGCATCGTTATAACTCATAGAAGGCCTCGAGAGAACTGGCAGCAACGAGAAGATCGGTATCAGCGCCGGCAAGAAGATTACCGATGGGAAGAAGAAAGACGTCGACAGGAGTGGAATCGGCATAGGGATCATTGGAATTGTCCGTTCTTCATCCATTGTTGGGAGGAAAATATCAAGCTTCCCACTGCCAGAGATTGCCCTGAGTGCAACGGTTATGATCGGTACGACAGGACCGATCGGCGTTATCATGACAATGATCGGCGATTTAATGGACCAATCAGAGGAAGGGCGTCAGTTCACGATCGGCTGGGGGGCAGGCTTAGCGTGCACGATAGGCTTGGTGACCGTGTCCAATATTTTCCCAGGAATCAGGAAGAGCTTGAGGAGACGGCTAATGCGCGGGTTCCCGATGAGTTCATATTTTGCAGGGATGCTAACACGCATCGTATGGAGTCAAGGGAGAACCGACGCCCGGCGGCAAGGCAAAAACCACTCCCTCCATGGTGTCCTGAAGGGTTAACCAAGACACAGAAAAGGAGATTGCAACGTGAAAGGCGAGAGGAGTTAAACAAAGGCGAGGACTCTGGAAGTCAGCAGCCATCAGACATTAAGAAGGGAGGTCCATCGGCAGGAGTCAACATGGTCTTTATGTTGCCGATGGAGTTTCTTGCACCATCCAGTGATGATGAGTTAGAGTTTTCTGATCAGATAGCTCAGCTGGCTCTGGATCCTATGACAGCTATCTTTGAGAAACCTGCTGATGATGAAAGACAGCATCTCAAAGCTTTGTTCGTCAAAGGCAGAGTTGATGGGCAGCCAATGACCAAAATCCTTGTTGATGGTGGGGCTGCTATTAATATTATGCCGTATGCAGTGTATCGGAAGCTTGGGAAAGGAGATCAGGATTTGACCAAGACCGATATGATGCTCAAGGACTTTGAAGGAAACGTGTCTCCAGTCAAGGGGGCAATATGTGTAGAGTTGACCATCGGCAGCAAAACCTTGCCGACAACTTTCTTCGTGATCAGTGGAAAAGGTGCTTATAACTTATTGTTGGGGAGAGATTGGATTCATGCCAATTGTTGCATCCCATCTACAATGCACCAATGCTTGGTTCAGTGGGTAGGTGACAAGATTGAGATTGTCCCAGGAGACTCTTCTTATGTTATTGCGTCGGCAGAGGCGGATACTTATGAGAGGACTAGGTGCATTTCAGGGGAAGTTTGGGAGAAAGATTTTCTCAAAGTTGCCGATTACGAGATTCCACCGATCCAAGCAGTCGGTTCTGACGACGATTTTTAATGGATAGATTCGCCGATGATGGAAAATTGGGCCAGGGATTCACATCGGCCGATGATTTGGTGGAAGTAGATATAGGTAGTGGTGATAAGCCTAGACCTACTTTTATTAGTGCTAAATTAGATCCTGAGTGTAAGCAACAATTGACTGATTTGTTAAAGGAATATAAAGATTGCTTTGCTTGGGATTACACCGAGATGCCTGGTTTAGACCGATCAATTGTTGAACATCGATTACCCATCAAGTCTGGATTTCGGCCACATCAGCAACCAGCTCACCGATGTAATCCTAACATTCTACCTGATATTAAGGCCGAAATCACCAAACTCATTGAAGCTAAGTTTATTCGGCAGTGTCGGTATGCCGAATGGATTTCCAATGTTGTTCCGGTTTACAAGAAAAGCGGGAAGCTTCGGGTGTGCATTGATTTCAGGAATCTCAATAAAGCTACGCCAATGGATGGATACCCAATGCCTGTTGCCGATCTATTGGTTGATGCTGCGGCTGGTCATCGGGTCATCAGCTTTATGGACGGCAATGCAGGATACAATCAAATATTCATGGCAGAGGAAGATATTCCAAAAACCGCATTTAGGTGTCCTGGTCATGTTGGGTTATTTGAATGGATAGTCATGACCTTTGGGTTGAAGAATGCTGGTGCTACTTATCAAAGGGCCATGAATTTTATATTTCATGAGTTCATCGGCAAGCTGGTGGAAATCTATATTGATGATGTGGTGGTTAAGTCTGGGGATTTCTCAAAGCATCTTGCCGACTTACAAAAGGTGTTAGAGTGCACAAGGAAGCATGGGTTGAAGATGAATCCCAATAAGTGTGCATTTGGTGTATCGGCAGGGCAGTTTCTTGGTTTCATGGTACATCAAAGGGGGATTGAAATTAGTCGAAGATCGATTGATGCCATCAATAAAATAGTGGCCCCTACTAACAAGACTGAGCTCCAATCCTTGATCGGCAAAGTAAATTTTATTAGGAGATTTATATCCAATCTGTCTGGTAAGATTCGTGCTTTCAGTCCTCTTCTTAAATTGAAAGCCGATCAAGAATTTATTTGTGGAAAAGAGCAGCAGTTGGCTTTGGATGAAATCAAGAAATATCTAGTGAATCCTCCAGTTCTAGTTCCACCTCAACAAGGAAAGCCCTTCAGATTGTATTTATCTACCGACGGGACGGTTATCGGTTCAGCTTTGGTCCAAGAATTTGAAGGAAAAGAGAGGGTAATTTATTACTTGAGTAGGAGGTTGATTGATGCTGAAACCAGGTATTCGGCCATCGAGAAACTATGCCTATGCTTGTATTTTTCGTGTATCAAACTAAGGCATTACCTGCTATCGGCCGAATGCACTGTTGTTTGCAAAGACGACGTGGTCCGGTACATGCTATCCATGCCGATTATGAGTGGCAGGATCGGTAAATGGATTTTAGCGCTGTCGGAGTTCAACCTACGTTACGAATCGGCCAAGGCAGTCAAAGGGCAGATTATGGCCGATTTTGTAACTCAGCATTGCGGTGTAGTGGAAGCCTTGGAAATTGTACCCTGGACACTTTTCTTTAATGGATCTACCTGTGACCGGGGGGCAGGAATCGGCATTGTATTAGTTTCCCCTAAGGGGAGGAAGTATGAGTTTTCCTTGCCGATTGTTGCTACGTCAACAAATAATCAGGCTGAGTATCAGGCTCTGATCAAGGGATTGGAGTTGTTAAGAGAAGTTCGTGCTGATGTTGTTGAAATTTTTGGGGATTCTATGTTGGTTATAAGTCAATTGGCCGGGAGCTATGAATGCCGAAGTGAAGTTCTCATAACTCATTTCGAGAGAAGCATGCGACTGTTGAAGGAATTCAAAGATTTCCGATTAAAGCATATTCCTCGATTGCATAATGAAGAGGCCAATCGGTTAGCTCAGCATGCCTCGGGATATCAGCCTATGATTAATGCAATATCGGCAATCGGTGCCGATGATTGGAGGAAGGAAATTATTGATTATCTAAAGGATCCATCCAAGAAAGTTGAAAGACGAGTTCGATTTCAAGCAACCAAATATGTGCTCCTTGAAGATGAATTGTATTATCGAACTATTGATGGGATTCTTCTCCGATGCTTGGGTAATGATGAAGCTAGAAGTTTGATGGGAGAAATCCATGAAGGAGTGTGTGGAGCGCATCAGTCAGCTTTTAAGATGAAGTGGATGATTCGAAGGAATGGATATTTTTGGCCGACCATACTTGAGGATTGTTTTAAATATTTCAAGGGGTGTCAAGGTTGTCAAAAGTTTGGTAATATTCAAAGAGCACCCGCATCGGCTATGAATCCTATAATAAAGCCTTGGCCGTTCCGGGGATGGGCTATCGATCTGATCGGCCAGATTTATCCACCATCTAGCAAAGGGCATAAGTTCATTCTGGTTGCCACTGATTATTTCACTAAGTGGGTTGAAGCTATTCCTTTGAAGAAAGTCACATCGGCCAATATAATTGATTTTGTGAAGGAGCATATTATTTACCGATTTGGGATCCCTCAAACGATTACTACCGATCAGGGCACTATGTTTACATCGGGGGAGTTTGATGAATTCGCAATCGGTATGGGGATTAAAGTGTTGAATTCTTCTCCTTATTATGCTCAAGCCAATGGGCAGGCCGAGGCTAACAAAGGAATTATCAAGCTTATTAAACGAAAGATTGAAGAAAATCCTAAGCGGTGGCATACATTATTAAATGAAGCATTGTGGTCTTATCGGATGGCTTGTCATGGATCAACCAAGGTGTCACCCTATCAATTGGTGTATAGACATGATGCGGTGTTGCCTTGGGAAATTAAGGCTGGATCTAGGCGATTATCTTTTCAAGATCAATTAACTGCCGATGATTATGCCACTTTGATGACCGATGAATTGGATGATCTAGCAGGGCATCGGTTAAAAGCTTTAATGAGTATAGAAGAAAATAAGAAGAGAGTTGCTAGATGGTATGATAAGAAAGTGAAGGCTAAGGAGTTTGCCGATGGGGATTTGGTATGGAAATTAATTTTGCCAGTCGGGACTAAAAGTTCGAAGTTTGGAAAGTGGTCTCCTAATTGGGAAGGTCCTTATCGGATAAGTCGATCGGCTCCTGGTAATGCCTATATTCTAGAAACTCTCGAAGGAGTTGAATTTCCCAGAGCATTAAACGGCAAGTATTTAAAGAAGTACCACCCTAGCATATGGGTCGATGCATGAAAGTTTAAATGCCGATAACGTTCCTATCGGCTGGATTAAAGTGTATCTAGGGATGGATTTAATGTTTCAAAGGATGCCGATAACAGTCCTATCGGCTAGACTAAAAGCTGAGGAAGCAGGGAAGCACAGATATGATGCCGATGAAAACTTTATGTGTTAAGCAGCGCCTGGATTGCCGATATAGCACGTAGCCGGATTTGGTTGGCTGCTTCTATCTCCTTAATGTCATCATCGGCAGAACCCTCTATCGGCTTCAGTTTCTTCTTCAGTTGAAGTGCCTTGCGACCATGAACGTTTCGCTCGTGCTCAAGAAGCTTGATGGTCTCTGGCAGTTGGCTCTCTTCCTGTTGAGCTTGGGATAAGGCGTCCTCCACTTCCTTGAGTTCTGCCAACAAGGATTCTCTTCTTGCCAATAGATCGGATATTTTCTGCTTCAGCGCGTCTCCTGAAGATCTCAGGATGCCGATGTTCTTGTGCTTCTCATCGGTCAAGAGCTTCTCTTTCCTCATTTCGTCGGAGAGTTGAGTCTGAGCAGCTCTATCGGCAAGACGCCGAGAAGCTCTCTGGTACTGCAGCTGGCGACTCTCCAGATGAGCGGCTTGGAAAAGGGTTTCTTCGACATCGGCTGGGATTTAGCCTCTGAGAGTTCTGAACAGGGTCTTGGTAGGGTCGGAGTCGTCAACCAACTGCGCTGTGTCTTGGTGAAGGAGAGCTGACAATTCCTCCAGTCTGGTCCTGATCTCTGCCGATGTAATGCCAACTGTCTGAGAGGAGCTTGCCTCTTCGCCTTCTTCCTCAGAGAGATCGATGGCGAAGGGGAACAGGCTGTCGGGAGAATCTTGTTCCTGGGAGGGAGAGCAAAGTTAGTTCATACTCGGAGAATCGGCAAATAATACTGGTAAAGGTTGGGTGGCTTACTTATTTTACGGCTATTTCCTGCCTTTGTCTGAAAGATGCCGATGGAGATGCAGGTTGATCGGCTAAGGTTGCCGATGGGACGATATCGATTGAAAGAAGACAGGAAGGGTTATGAGACTAAATGAGAATAAGTTTATCGGCGGAAGTATTGTTGAAATATGTTACCTGGAGGAGGAACAACAGTTGTCTGAATCGGAGGAACCGCCGATGATATAATTGGACCTGCCGGGCCAGTTGTTTGTTCACCCACGTCAGCTGATGTACCTTCTGTTTGAGGTTCTTCCTGCTGGGGTTCTTCCATCTGTGGTGCTTCCTGCATTGGTTGGGGAGATGGTGCTTGCTGTGTCTGGACGTCTGGAGAAGAAGGGGAAGACTCCACCGGAATTGGAGATACCGGAGGAGGAGGGGGAGTTGCCACTTTCTGGCGTTTCGTTTCGGCCCTGGTACTCTTGGCGCCCTTCCTCTTTGGCTGGCTGGACTGGGGGGCATCGGCACCTTGGCGTGTGGCTTTTGCTGATGCACTGGTTTGCTGCAATGACAAGAAAAGTTTATGAGTATAAATGCAGTCGATATAAGAGTGATTGGTATAAATAAAAATGGGTTGACAAATTGCCTTGAAAGCTTGTGCCAAAGTGGAAGCGGCTACCGTTGATGATGTTTGAGTCCTCTTGGTGGTAACTTTCTTGAGGCGCACACCCCGGTGCACGATGGCAGCTAGAGTGGGAGCGTTGCGGCCGATTGAGGAAATTGGACCTGATGGAAACAGGTCAATCGGCTTACCACTTCTGCTGACCGATGGAGGGATGTCGTCGACCTGCAAAGGGGATACAAAGGTGAGTTACCGATATAAAAAAAAATGGAATATCGGTTTGGAATACTTACAGCATCATCGGGAACTTGGTACTCGGGATCAATCATGCCGCGATACGAGGAGATTGATTTGCAGAACAGATGCTCCTTCCATTCTGCCCACCATAGTTTGTACGCCTGGGTAATGAAGGCGGCCGGAACCCACTCTGACAAGTCTGCATCTGTATCGGCATTTGGTGGTAGCTGGGCTACTCGGATCCACTCGAGAAAGTTGGCGATGGGCTCCCTGGGTTTTATCACATCGGCATAAGGAAGTGCAATCGGCAACTGGCCGAAAGCTAGCTGACGGGCTAAGGCCGATGGATTGTAAAATTCATAGGTTTGGGGAGAGGTTTTTGTGCTACCAAAGAAATTCACTAGTATGGCTCTGGGAGTCACAATTGCCATCATCACCTCATTATCCCTATCAAGGGCTTCATCGAATGGATTGAAGGTTAGAGGGAGCATGCTGTCTGGGTCATCATAAGCCAACCATGGTCGTTCATCTCTGGCTAAACCCTCATACAGAGTCTGGAAAAACTGGCCAATCTGATCCGGATTACTCCCTGAACCAGGTAGAACTATGGCAGCTTCGCCAAAGTTCAGGGGGGCACGTGTTGCCGATTCCTCTTCGCCCAACACGTGATTTTCGGCTATATCTCTTGGGAAATGCTGTGTGAACAAGTTGAAGTCAAGGCGCTTATGCAAGTGCAGATTAAGCCACATGTTAATAAACCACCAGGGACCTCCCAAGTTGCCGATAGACTGACCAAGCAGGAGTTTCTGAGCTACCTGATGGAGAAGATGGTAAGCAGCGCCAAGCAAGTATCGGCCGAGAGGAAATTGGCCACCGTTAGCCAGTCTCTCTGCTGCCGATAGATAGACAGAAGTCGGTCCTGCCGATCGACCACAGAATACGAACTTGTCCAGCCACATGTTCAGAAAGGTGGTTTGTTCCTTGATGGTGACAGGCCCCTTCCCACGGTACTTCTGAATGTACCCCGACCAACCGCCGATAGCGCGAGTCTCCACTTTGGCACTAGGGGCGGTATCAAAGAAGTGGGTGCTATCGACAGAAGAGACGTCTAGACCAGTGAGCATAGCTACATCGGCAAGAGTGGAAGAAACAGGGCCGTGGCCAAAGACGAAAGCATTAAGGGTATCTGACCAAAAATAAGACGCAGCTATCAACAGTGACTCGTTCTTGTGCATATCGGCAATAGATAGCCTGATGCATTGGGCTAGTTTTCTTTCACCCCACTGGACTTCATTCGAGTTGCTGACTCTCAAGAACCAGTCTTTCCACCCTACAGTAGGGCTGGGCCAAGAGCGAAAGGTGTCTTTCCACAGATCTAAAGAAAAATTTTCGGCTCTAAAGGGAATCCTGTTGGTTTCTGCATTGATAAGGTCAGTTGGATCTGGATCCCCTAGAGGGCCGAGACATTGGAGGTGTGGTTGATCGGTGGGGATGACAATTTTATTGGACAACTCCTAGTGTTTTGGGGAATAAAAGAAATACAAAGAAAAGGAAAAGGAAGATATTCAGTAAAATGAATTACGGATGAACAGGGATACGAAGAAAAATACAGGAGACGAGATGGAGATCTGACCTCAGGGACGACGAAGCCAATGGCCATCTTGCCGCGAAGAGAGCGTTTGAGGGCGCCGGAGTTGATGAGGAGGAGTGCTTGTCGGAGGTCTTGGAGTTTCGAATGGCGCCGCTGCTGGGAAAGTAAACTTGGGTGGTGGAATGATGTGATAGGGAAGGAGTACCCGAGAAGGAACTATTTATAGGATAAAATGGGAAAGGGCAAATCTGACTTATCTCTTTGCCGCCTCCGAGAAATCCGAGGGTACTCAGGTAGATATGGTAACTGTTCGCACGGTAATCAAGGGATTGCGTAGGCGATTTGACGGGAAGCGGTCATTATCTGAAGATATTTTACTGTGCGAGATCTCCTGGTCGGTCCATTAGCAGCGTTCTATAACGGTCATATTGCCGATGGGCGAATAAAGGGGAGGTAGCCGTTTGAACAAACGTCCTGGTCAGTATATCGGCAAATCTTTGTAACGGTATTATTGCCGATGTACGGTTGAGAGAGAAATACCCGTTTAGGAAGTCGGGGATTTCGAGGAATCTGTGGGAGAATAGGATCAGAGTTGTTCAGATTGAGGTTGTCGGTTACCAGATTAGGAGCATTAATTGCGAGAAAAAGGCATCATTACTGCAGAGAATTTCGGAGCATTAATAGTTTTATACTCCGAAATTGGGGGGCATGTGTTGACACCGTTTTTGAGCACGTGTCCAGGATGGCAGGATAAGGTGGCAGTATACTATTTACAAAGATGAATTGCCGATGAGGATGGTTGCCGATGAAGGAGAGGTCGGATGTGACTAAGTCTGTAGGCAGTAATGTGTTTATGTCGATGGCTATAATGGGGAAGTCTGCCGATGACCATGGCTAGAAATCTGCCGATGACCATGGCAAGGAGTCTGCCGATGATATGGAGGAGTCTGGAAACCACTGATCGGTTTAATGGAAGAATTTTAGTTCGTCACGGAGGATAGCTTTGTTATTTCCTTATTTATTTAAGTCGTTTTGTATACGAATTCCGTGTAATTTGGAATTCGAATTCTAGTCGTGTTTAGTTGTAGCTCTTTGAGCAGGGTATAAATATGAACCCTAGGGCCTTGTAATGAGACATCTATCAATCAATCAAACACACGTTTTTACTCATATTCCAGCATCTACTTTTCGACGACTTCGTCATATTTTTTCTCTTTTACTACGAGTTCTTAGGAATTCATCGACTTAAGCTCGGCGTATTCTCGAGTTCCGCGTGAGTACCTCTTAGCCGTGACATCCGGGCGCATCGCTGTTGTCAGGACTAAAGTATTCGAGTTATCACCTTTGCCGATAGCAAGGTCAAATCGGCTGGCACGCCTTAACGTTTAAATCGGGTATTAGCCCTTTGTGTTTGCAGATCAGTCTTTGCATCAACATGTGGGCACTTGCTTTGTTCAAGCCATTGTTAATTTTTGTAGTTTTGGTTGAGAGAATTATCATGCTCCAAAGATCAAGATCTTTTTGTTTTAAAAATATAAAAGATTCACTCTTCTGGAGTATTATTGCATTAGAGGCATGGGACTATGCAAAAATTTGATTCGAAAAAAAGAGTGAGACGAGAGGTAAAAATGGACAAGTGTCCGAAGTAGAATTAGGGGTACAAAGATACCCATCTGAGTGGAAAAAAATGGACACGTGTCCGAGAGTAGAATTAGGGGTACTTGGTGCCCACTTGAAAAAAAAGAAAGAAAAAAATGATAGCCCATGGTCCCTCTAATAAGCAATATGCCAGTAAGAGATGACAATCTTTTCAAAAAGGTCAAATGCCTCAGTTTTATTTTGGAAACTTACAAAAAAACTCCAGAACAAAGGTAAGACAGAAGAACTTGAGACATAGTGCTTGACTTGATCGTTCTGTTTTTCAATCACTTAAGTCCTTAGTAATAACTTAAAACCCTGTAGTAAGAGGCATAAAAGAAACCTCTGTTTTCTTGTTGATTTTAGCTTTGCTCAGGGACGAGCAAAGGTTAAGCTTGGGGGAGCTTGTTGACGGTCCTTAATGCTCACATTTAACCATCAACTAATCATGCAAAAGGACTTATATGCAACCAACACCTAGACTTATGGTTTCATCTCAGAGAATTCCATGAGTTTTGGTGTTTGTCTATTTCTACAGGGGGTTATCAGAAAATACGGAAGAAAGGTCCACATGTCAGGATTACATAGAGATATTAATGTGCCGCGCAATTTTCTACCATCTAGAAGACTCCAGAAGCCACGGAAACAAACGGGAAGGTGATCGGGCTCGGAGGCAGGGCGCCCGCCCTACTCTCCTGGGCGCCCGCCCTGCTATAGGGCCCAATCAAAGTCCTTTTCACGGATCGTGCTCCACCGACCTAAGTTATCAAGGAAAACTGTGCGATTAATGTCGGTTTGATCCGACGGCCTAGATTCATCTGAAAAGACTATATAAGCAAGGCCCCTGGCCCCTGGAGATCATGCCTCTTCTACAGAATCAAAGTTAGGGTTTCAATTCTTCATCCAAGTAGAGAGGATCCCTCTAGTTCATCTAGTTCTAGTTCTAGTTCTAGTTCTAGTTCTAGTTCTAGTTCTAGTTCTAGTTCATCTAGTTCTAGTTCATCTAGTTCTAGTTCTAGTTAGTTCTAGTTGTAATCTAGAAAATAGGGAGAGAGAAGAGGAGAGCGGAGGAGGAGCCGGATCTGTCGGATCTTCCTCAATATTGTACTTTTGCAGCAACTGGTTCGTTCTTCATCGTTCTCCAGGTTCTTCAATTCATAATTCCTGAGTTCTTTAATTACTTTTATTTACATTCAAGTTATTTATTGGATTCCCGCTTGCATCAAGTGCTCTAATCTTTGCAACATTAGAGTAGTAATTAATAGATTAGACGTGGTGTTTAGTCTTGCAATTACCTGGAATTGCACCCAATCCTGCGGATTGTTGTGGTAGCCCTAGTGTAGTGATAGCCCTAACGGTCGACGTATTCCACCTCGTTCGGATCGGTGTTTGTAGGACCGTAGTCAGAGCTTCCTAGCCCCCTTCTCATCTCTTTCTGTGGTTAGTCTTCTGATGTCCCGAAATAAATAATCTTTGAAGTAATTCTTGATTCTTAGATCAACTAGAGAACTCTCTAGAAACTTCCTCTCTTCCCACCAAAAATAATTATATAGTTATCCTTGGGTGATCTTGAGTCTTAATTAGTACACTCACATTCCCTGTAGAAAATCGATACTCTGGAATACTCCCGGGTGAAAGCTACATCGGTATCCGTGCACTTAATTAGTACACTCACATTTTCTGTTTGCGTTTAAAATACCCAACAGGAGGGCGGGCACCCTGCCCCCGAGACCGTCCGGTCTCCCATTCGTTCCCGTGGCTTCTGGACTCTTCTAGATTGAGGAAAATTGCGCGGCACGTAATTATCTTGATGTAAACATGACATGTGGGCCTTCTCTCCATATTTTCTGATAACCCCCTGCAGAAATAGATAAACACCAAAGCTCGTGGAATTCTGTCAAATAAAACCCTAATTCTAGATGTTGGTTTCATTTGGATCCTTTTCTTTGTTTATTTGATGGTTAAATTTAGTACTTAAGGACCATCAACAGCAATCTCCCGGTGATTGTGAGGGGTATTGTGCCTACCCCGGCGCCAAAGGAAACATTAGTGGATTGCGCGTGTCATTGAGCTACCTCACTTGTGGGTAGGTTCTTGTGGTGTCCTAGTGAGGACGAGGTTCGTGCTACACCTCTTAGCCGCCGAACGACCAAGTGTGGGTCGACACAACGGGGATGTAGTGTGTCGGCAAGCATGTGAACCTCGTGAGAAAATCGGTGTCTCAATTGTGATTGATTCGCATTCTCCCGGTGCTTGTTTGTTGATATATTGGTGATTGGTTCATCCCCTACACAGCGGTATAAATATCTCTTCCTCTCCTTTTACTTACTGCAAAGTAGTGTAACTAGTTTAGTTGCTAGTCTTGCCTGTGTAGTTAAGCTCACTAGTGTAACTTGTAGAGACATAGTTCCTATGTGCATAGCGACCATAGCATCTAGAATTGTTGGATAGGTGGCTTGCAAACACTCCTTTAGAGCTAGAGCAAAAAGCTTTGCTTTGTTATTTACTAACCTCTTGCTCTAGTGAGTTTGTAGAATTTTTAAATAGGCTATTCACCCCCCTCTAGCCATATTAGGACCATTCAACATCTCATATGGTGTCATAACTACAGATTTAGATGATACCCTATTTAATGTGAAAATGGTTGTTTCTAGAGCGTATCCCCAAAACAATAAAGGTAGGTACGACTAGCTCATCATAGACCGAACCATGTTCAACAAAGTTTGATTACGTCGCTTGGACATGCCATTCCTCTAAGGTGTTCTAGGTCGTGTAAGTTGTGGAACAATTCCACAACTCTTTAGATGATTGCTAAATTTATGACTGAAATATTCACCTCCACGATCAGACCGCAAAGCCTTAATTTTCTTAACACATTGATTCTCTACTTTATTCTAAAATTCTTTGAACTTTTCAAATGTTTCAGACATATGCTTCATTAAGTAGACATCCATATTTACTAAAATCATGAGTAAAAGTTATGAAGTATTAGAATCCACCTCTAGCTATCATGCTCATTGGTACTGTTGATGCAAAACTGATCTGCAAACACAAAGGGCTAATACCCGATTCAAACGTTAAGGCGTGCCAGCCGATTTGACCTTGCTATCGGCAAAGGTGATAACTCTAATACTTTAGTCCTGACAACAGCGATGCGCCCGGATGTCACGGCTAAGAGGTACTCACGCGGAACTTGAGAACACGCCGAGCTTAAGTCGACGAATTCCTAAGAACTCGTAACAAAAGGAAAAAGTATGACGAAGTCGTCGAAAAGTAAATGCTGGAATATGAGTAAAAACGTGTGTTTTATTGATTGATTCATTATTACAAAGCCCTAGGGTCTATATTTATACCCTGCTCAAAGAGCTACAACCAGACACGATTAGAATTCGAATTCCAAATTACACGGAATCCATATACAAAACGATGCAAATAATTAAGGAAATAACAAAACTATCCCTCGTGACAAACCGAAACTCCTCCACATAACGACCGGCAGCTTCCAGACTCCTCCTTTGCATCATCGGCAGATCCTTTGCCATAGTCATCGGCAGACTTTCTTATCTAGCCATCGGCATCATATTACTGCCTGTGGACTTAGTCACATTCAACTTCTCCCTCATCGGCAACCATCCTCATCGGCAACCCGCTTTGTAAACATCGTACTGCCACCTTATCCTGCCATCCTAGACACGCGCCCAAAAACGGTGTCAACACATGCCCCCCAGTTTCGGAGTATAAAACTATTAATGCTCCGAAATTCTCTGCAGTAATGATGCTTCCTCCCGCAATTAATGCTCCTAATCTGGTAACCGACAACCTCAATCTGGACAACTCTGATCCTAATCCTCCGCAGATTCCTCGAAATCCCCAACTTCCTAAACGGGCATTTTTCTCAGTCGTACATCGGCAACAATACCATTACAAAGATCTGCCGATGTTCTGACCAGGATATTCGCAAAAACGGTTACTTCCCCTCTATCCGCCCATCGGCAATATGACCGTTATAGAATATCGCCGATGGACCGACCAGGAGATCTCGCACAGTAAAATATCTTCAGATAATGACCGCTTCCCGTCAAATCACCTGCACAATCCCTGGATTACCGTGCGAACAGTTACCATATCCACCTGAGTACCCTCGGATTTCTCGGATGCGGCAAAGAGATAAGTCGGATTTGCCCTTGCCCATCTTGTCCTATAAATAGTTCCTTCTTGGGTACTCCTTCCCCATCACACCATTCTACTACCCAACTTTACTTTTCCAGCGGCGGCGCCACCAAAAACTCCTAAGGTCTCCGACAAGTACCCCTCTTCATCAACTCCGGCGCCTTCACACGCTTCCTTCGCAGCAAGATGGCCGTCGGGTTCGTCGTCCCTGAGGTCAAATCTCCACCCCGTCTTCTGTATTTTTCTTCATATCCCTGTTCACTCGCAATTCATTTTACTGAACATCTTCCTTTTCTTTCCTCTTTGTATTTCTTTTTACGCCCAAAATCACTAGGAATTGTCCAACAAAATTGTCATCCCCACCGATCAACCACACCTTCAATGCCTCGGCCCTCTAGGGGACCCAGATCCAACTGACCTTATCAACGCAGAAACCAACAGGATCCCCTTCAGAGCCGAAAATTTTTCCTTAGATCTGTGGAAGGACACCTTCCGCTCTTGGCCCAGCCCAACTGTAGGGTGGAAAGACTGGTTCTTGAGGGTCAGCAACTCTAATGAAGTTCAGTGGGGTGAAAGGAATCTAGCCCAATGCATTAGATTGTCCATTACCGATATGCATAGGAACGAGTCACTGCTGATAGCTGCATCCTACTTTTGGTCAGACACCCTCAATACTTTTGCCTTTGGCCACGGCCCTGCTTCTCCTACTCTTGCCGATGTAGCCATGCTTACTGGTCTAGATATATCTTCTGCCGATAGCACCCACTTTTTTGATACTGCCCCTAGTGCCAAAGTGGAGACTCGCGCTATCGGCGGTTGGTCGGGGTACATTCAGAAGTACCGTGGGAAAGGATCTGTCACCATAAAGGAACAAACCACCTTTCTGAACATGTGGCTGGACAAGTTTGTATTCTGTGGTCGATCGGCAGGACCGACTTCTGTCTACCTATCGGCAGCAGAAAGACTGGCTAACGGTGGCCGATTCCCTCTCGGCCGATACTTGCTTGGCGCTGCTTACCACCTTCTCCATCAAGTAGCCCAGAAACTTCTGCTCGGCCAATCCATTGGCAATTTGGGAGGCCCCTGGTGGTTTGTCAACATGTGGCTCAATCTGCATCTGCACAAGCGTCTCAACTTCAACCTGTTCACACAGCGTTTCCCAAGAGATATAGCTGAAAACCATGTATTGGGTGAAGAGGAATCGGCAACACGCGCCCCCTTGAACTTTGGCGAAGCTGTCATAGTTCTGCCTGGTTCAGGGGGTAATCCAGATCAGATCGGCCGATTCTTCCAGACTCTGTATGAGGGTTTGACCAGAGACGAACGACCATGGTTGGCTTATGATGACCCAGATAGCATGCTCCCTCTGACCTTCAATCCATTTGATGAAGCTCTCGACAGGGACAATGAGGTGATGATGGCAATTGTGACTCCCAGAATCATTCCAGTGAATTTCTTTGGTAGCACAAAAACCTCCCCTCAAACTTACGAATTTTACAATCCATCGGCATTAGCTCGCCAGTTAGCTTTCGGCCAGTTGCCGATTGCACTTCCTTATGCCGATGTGATAAAACCCAGAGAAACTATCAACAACCTTCTTGAGTGGACTCGAGCAGCCCAACTACCACCAAACGCCGATATAGATGTAAATCTGTCAGAATGGGTTCCGGCTGCTTTTATCACTCAGGCATACAAGTTATGGTGGGCAGAATGGAAAGAGCATCTATTCTGCAGATCGGCACTTTCATACCGCGGCATGATTGACTCCGAATACGAAGTTCCCGATGACACTGTAAGTAACTCAAACCAACGTTTCATTTTCTCAATATTACCCCCATCGGCAGCTTACCCTTGTATTCCTTTTGCAGGTTGACAATATTCCTCCATTGGTTAGCAGGAGTGGCAGGCCGATCGACTTGTTTCCATCAGGCCCGATGTCCTCAATTGGCCACAATGCTCCCACTCTAGCTTCCATCGTGCATCGGGGTGTACGCCTCAGGAAAGTCACCACCAGAAGAACTCAGACATCACCAACGGTTGCTGCTCCCACTCTTGCGCGGGCTTTCAAGGCAATCTGTCAAATCTTTTCCTTTATGCTGACTATCTTTATATCGGCTATATTTATGCTTATAAACTCTTATTCATTATTGCAGCAAACCGGCGCATCGGCGAAAGCCAGGTGTGAGAGTACCGATGCCCCCCAGTCTAGCCAACCCAAGAGAAAGGGCACCACGGGTGCTAAGACTGGAACAAAGCGCCAGAAGGTAGCAACTCCCCCTCCTCCTCCGGTATCTCCAATTCCGGTGGAGTCTTCTCCTTCTTCTCCAGAAGCCCAGCCACAGCAAGCACCATCTCCCCCACCTATGCAGGAAGCACCACAGATAGAAGAACCCCAACAGGAAGGATCTCAAACAGAAAATACATCAGCTGACACGGGCGAACAAACAACTGGCCCGGTGGGTCCAGTTATACCATCGGCAGTTCTCCCGATTCAGACAACCGTTGTCCCTCCTCCAGGTAACATACTTTAACAATATCGCTACCGATGAACTTATTCTTATCTAGCCTCATAACTCCTTTTGTCTTCTTTCAGTTGATATCGTTCCATCGGCAATCTCAGCCGATCAACCTGTAGCTCCATCGGCATCTTTGGCCGATCAGCCTGCAGCTCCGTCAGCACTTCTCAGTCAAGGACAAGAGATCGCCTTGAAGCAAGTAAGTCACCGTTTACCGTTAGCACTATTTGCCGATTCTCTAAGTATGAGCTAATTTTGCTTTCCCTCCCAGGAACAAGATTCTCCTGATAGCCTGTTCTCCTTCGCCATTGATCTCTCTGAAGAAGAAGGTGAAGAAGCAAGCACTTCTCAGACGGTCGGCATCACATCGGCAGAGGTCAGGGTCAGGCTGGAAGAATTGTCAGCTCTTCTTCACCAGGACACAGCGCAATTGGTTGATGATTCCGACCCTACCAAGACCCTGTTCAGAACTCTCAGAGGCCAAATCTCAGCCGATGTTGAAGAAATCCTGTTCCAAGCCGCTCATCTGGAGAGTCGCCAGCTGCAGTACCAAAGAGCTTCTCGGTGGCTTGCCGATAGAGCCGCTCAGACTCAACTCTCCGATGAAATGAGGAAAGAGAAGCTTCTGACTGATGAGAAGCACAAGAACATCGGTATCCTGAGATCTTCTGGAGACGCGCTGAAGCAGAAGATATCCGATCTATCGGCAAGAAAAGAGTCCCTGTTGGCGGAGCTCAAGGAAGTAGAGAACGCTCTGTCCCAAGCCCAACAGGAAGAGAGCCAATTGCCAGAGACCATCAGGCTTCTTGAGCGCGAGCGAAATGCTCATGGTCGCAAAGCACTCCAACTGAAGAAGAAGCTGAAGCCGATAGAAGGTTCTGCCGATGATGACATCAAGGAGATAGAAGCAGCCAACCAAATTCGGCTACGCGCTATATCGGCAATCCAGACGCTGCTTAACACATAGAGTTTCCATCGGCATTGTATCTGCGCTTTCCTGCTTCCTCAGCTTTTAGTCTAGCCGATAGGACTGTTATCGGCGCCTAAACTTTTGAAACACCAAGTGTTGTCCCCAAGCATTTGGATCCAGCCGATAGGAGTGTTATCGGCACCTAAACTTCTATGCATCGACCCATATACTGGGGTAGTACTTCTTTAAATATTTGCCGTTTAATGCTCTGGGAAATTCAATTCCTTCGAGGGTTTCTAGAATGTAGGCATTACCAGAAACCGATCGACTTATCCGATAAGGACCCTCCCAATTTTCCAAACTTCGAACTTTTGGTCCCAATTGGTAAAATTAATTTCCATACCAAATCCCCATCGGCAAACTCTTTAGCCTTCACTTTCTTATCATACCATCTAGCAACTCTCTTCTTATTTTCTTCTATACTCATTAAAGCTTTTAACCGATGCCCTGCTAGATCGTCCAATTCATCGGTCATCAAAGTGGCATAACCATCGGAAGTTAATTGATCTTGAAAAGATAATCGCCTAGATCCAGCCTTAATTTCCCAAGGCAACACTGCATCATGTCCATACACCAATTGATAGGGTGATACCTTAGTCGATCCATGACAAGCCATCCGATAAGACCACAATGCTTCATTTAATAATGTATGCCACCGCTTAGGATTTTCTTCAATCTTTCGTTTAATAAGCTTGATAATTCCTTTGTTAGACGCTTCGGCCTGCCCATTGGCTTGAGCATAATAAGGAGAAGAATTCAACACTTTAATTCCCATACCGATTGCGAATTCATCGAACTCCCCCGATGTGAACATGGTGCCCTGATCGGTAGTAATCGTTTGGGGAATCCCAAATCGGTAAATAATATGCTCCTTCACAAAATCAATCATATTGGCCGATGTGACTTTCTTCAAAGGAATAGCTTCAACCCACTTAGTGAAATAGTCAGTGGCAACTAGAATGAACTTATGCCCTTTGCTAGATGGTGGATAAATCTGGCCGATCAGATCGATGGCCCATCCCCGAAACGGCCAAGGCTTTATTATAGGATTCATAGCCGATGCGGGTGCTCTCTGGATATTACCAAACTTTTGACAACCTTGACATCCGTTGAAATATTTAAAACAATCTTCAAGTATGGTTGGCCAAAAATATCCATTCCTTCGAATCATCCACTTCATCTTAAAAGCTGACTGATGCGCTCCACACACTCCTTCATGGATTTCCCCCATCAAACTTCTAGCTTCATCATCACCCAAGCATCGGAGAAGAATTCCGTCGATAGTTCAATAATACAATTCATTTTCAAGGAGCACATACTTGGTTGCTTGAAATCGAACCCGTCTTTCAACTTTTTTGGATGGATCTTTTAGATAATCAATAATTTCTTTCCTCCAATCACCGGCACCGACTGCCGATGTCGCATTAATCATTGGCTGATATCCCGAGGCATGCTGAGCTAACCGATTAGCGTCTTCATTATGCAATCGGGGAACATGCTCCAATCGGAAATCCTTGAATTCCTTTAACAGTTGCATACTTCTCTCGAAATAAGTTATGAGAACTTCACTTCGGCATTCATAGCTTCCGGCCAATTGATTTATAACCAACATAGAATCCCCGAATATTTCAACAGCATCAGCACGAACTTCTCTTAACAACTCCAATCCCTTGATCAGAGCTTGATACTCAGCCTGATTATTTGTTGATGTGGCAACAATCGGCAAGGAAAACTCATACTTCCTCCCCTTAGGGGAAACTAATACAATGCCGATTCCTGCCCCCCGGTCACAGGTAGATCCATCAAAGAAGAGCGTCCAGGGTACAATTTCCAAGGTTTCCACTAGACTGCAATGCTGAGTCACAAAATCGGCCATAATCTGCCCTTTGACTGCCTTAGCCGATTCGTAACGCAAATCGAACTCCGACAGCGCTAAAATCCATTTACCGATCCTACCACTCATAATCGGCATAGATAGCATGTATCGGACCACGTCATCTTTGCAAACAACAGTGCATTCGGCCGATAACAGGTAATGTCTCAGCTTGATACATGAAAAATATAAGCATAAGCATAGTTTCTCAATGGCCGAATACCTGGTTTCAGCATCAATCAACCTCCTACTCAAATAATAATTTACCCTTTCTTTCCCTTCAAATTCTTGAACTAAAGCTGAACCGATAACCGATCCATCGGTAGATAAATACAATCTGAAGGGCTTCCCTTGTTGAGGTGGAACTAGAACTGGAGGATTTACTAGATACTTCTTGATTTCATCCAGAGCCAACTGTTGTTCTTCTCCCCAAATAAACTCTTGATCGGCTTTCAATTTAAGAAGAGGACTGAAAGCACGAATCCTACCAGACAAATTCGATATAAATCTCCTGATAAAATTTACCTTGCCGATCAAGGATTGGAGCTCGGTTTTGTTGGTAGGGGCCACTATTTTATTGATGGCATCAATAGATCTTCGACTAATTTCAATACCCCTCTGATGTACCATGAAACCAAGAAACTGCCCTGCCGATACACCAAATGCACACTTGTTGGGATTCATCTTCAATCCATGCTTCCTTGTGCACTCTAACACTTTTTGTAAATCGGCAAGATGCTTTGAGAAATCTCCAGACTTAACCACCACATCATCAATATAAATCTCTACGAGCTTGCCGATGAACTCATGAAATATAAAATTCATAGCCCTTTGATAAGTAGCACCAGCATTCTTCAACCCAAAAGTCATGACTATCCATTCAAATAGCCCAACATGACCGGGACACCTGAATGCGGTTTTTGGAATATCTTCCTCCGCCATGAATATTTGATTGTAACCTGCATTACCATCCATGAAGCTGATGACCTGATGACCAGCCGCAGCATCAACCAATAGATCGGCGACAGGCATTGGGTATCCATCCATCGGCGTAGCTTTATTGAGATTTCTGAAATCAATGCACACCCGAAGCTTCCCGTTCTTCTTGTAAACCGGAACAACATTGGAAATCCACTCGGCATACCGACACTGCCGAATAAACTTGGCTTCAATAAGTTTGGTGATTTCGGCCTTAATATCAGGTAGAATGTTAGGATTGCATCGGCAGGCTGGTTGCTGATGTGGCCGAAATCCAGACTTGATGGGTAACCGATGTTCAACAATTGATCGGTCTAAACCAGGCATCTCGGTATAATCCCAAGCAAAGCAATCTTTATATTCCTTTAACAAACTAGTCAATTGTTGCTTACTCTCAGGATCTAATTTAGCACTAATAAAAGTAGGCCTAGGTTTATCACCACTACCTATATCTATTTCTACCAAATCATCGGCCGATGTGAATCCCTGGCCTAATTTTCCATCATCGGCGAATCTATCCATTAAAAACCGTCGTCACAACCGACTGCTTGGATCGGTGGAATCTCATAATCGGCAACTTTGAGAAAATCTTTCTCCCAAACTTCTCCTGAAATGCACCTGGTCCTTTCGTAAGTATCCGCTTCTGCCGATGCGATAACATAAGAAGAATCTCCTGGGACAATCTCAATCTTGTCACCTACCCACTGAACCAAGCATTGATGCATTGTAGATGGGATACAACAATTGGCATGAATCCAATCTCTTCCCAATAATAAGTTGTAAGCACCTTTTCCGCTGATCACGAAAAAAGTTGTCGGCAAGGTTTTGCTGCCGATGGTCAACTCTGCACATATCGCCCCCTTGACTGGAGACACGTTTCCTTCAAAGTCTTTGAGCATCATATCGGTCTTGGTCAAATCTTGATCCCCTTTCCCAAGCTTCCGATATACTGCATACGGCATAATATTAATAGCAGCTCCACCATCAACTAGGATCTTGGTCATTGGCTGCCCATCAACCCTTCCTTTGAGGAACAGAGCTTTAAGATGCTGCCTCTCGTCATCGGCAGGTTTCTCAAAGATAGCCGTCATCGGATCCAGAGCCAACTGAGCTATCTGATCAGAAAATTCCAACTCATCATCACTGGCTGGTGCAAGAAACTCCATCGGCAACATGAAGACCATGTTGACGCCTGCCGATGGACCTTCCCTCTTAGTGTCTGACGGCTGCCGACTTCCAGAGTTCTCTCCCTTGTTTAGCTCTTCTTGCCTTTCACGTTGCAATCTCCTTTTCCGTGTCTTGGTTAATCCTCCAGGGCACCATGGAGGAAGTGGCCTTTGCCTTGCCGTCGGGCGTCGGTTCTCCCTTGACTCCATACGATGCATGTTAGCATCCCTGCAAAATATGAATTCATCGGGAACCCGCGCATCAGCCATTCCCTCGAGCTCTTCTTGGTTCCTGGGAAAATACTGGACACGGTCACTAAGTCTGTCGTGCCCGCTATATCTGCCCCCCAGCCGGTCATGAACTGACACCCTTCCTCTGATCGGCCCATTAAATCGCCGTTCATCATTATGATAATGTCGATCGATCCTATCGTACCGATCATAACCGTTGCACTCAGGGCAGTCTCTGACAGTAGGAAGCTTGATATTTTCCTCCCAACAATGGATGAAGAATGGACAATTCCAATGATCCCTGTGCCGATTCCACCCCTGTCGGCGTCTTTCTTCTTCCCGTCGACAATCTTCCTGCTGGCGCCGATACCGATCTTCCCGTTGTTGCCAT
Organism: Sorghum bicolor; assembly: GCF_000003195.3. Taxonomy (NCBI): domain Eukaryota; kingdom Viridiplantae; phylum Streptophyta; class Magnoliopsida; order Poales; family Poaceae; genus Sorghum; species Sorghum bicolor. The sequence goes on from NC_012871.2 coordinate 22,430,068, forward strand.
TTTTCTCGAGGCCTTCTATGAGTTATGACGATACCAGATCGAGGAAGCCTTCCTGAGCTAGTTCCTTCCTGGACCAAGCCCTTACTTCTTGCATCGGCAGTAGTAACTTGATGCTGAGGATCTACCGATGCACTCTTCTCAGCTGTCTCCGATGTTAAGACCTTAGCCTTCCCCTTAGCATCCAACATGTTTGTCGGGAAAGGATGTTGGTCTATCTTCATCGGCTTCTGGGCTTTGGAACTGTCAAACTTGATTCTCCCTGACTCTATAGCCGATTGCAGCTGCTGTCTGAATACTTTGCACTCGTTGGTGTCATGGGAAGTTGCATTATGCCACTTGCAATATCTCATCCTCTTCAACTCTTCTGCCGATGGGATCACATGGTTAGGTGACAGTTTGATCTGACCTTCCTGAAGTAGAAAGTCAAATATCCTATCAGCCTTAGCGGTGTCAAAAGCAAACTTCTCTGGTTCCTTCTGCCCAAAAGGACAAGACATCGGCTTCTTGTTTTTTACCCACTCTGCCAAACCGATTACTGGTTCTTCATCAGAATCTGAGCTTGTTGCTTCATCGACAAATGACACTTTCTTATTCCATGCTCTCTTAGGCTCAAAAGGCTTGATGTCTTGATCAGAAACCCTCTGCACCAAATGACTTAAACTTTCGAACTCCTGAGAGGCATACTTATCCCTGATATGTGGCAACAAACCCTGGAAAGCCAAATCGGCTAGCTGCCGATCATCCAGAACCAGGCTATAGCATTTATTCTTGACCTCTCGTATCCTCTGCACAAATCCCTCAACCGACTCATCATTACGTTGTCTCAACTTGACCAAGTCGGTGATCTTCTTCTCATGAACCCCCGAGAAGAAGTATTTGTGGAATTGCTTCTCTAGATCGGCCCAAGTAATTACTGAGTTGGGAGGTAACGATATGAACCAAGTAAAGGCCGATCCAGACAATGATGATGAAAATAGACGAACCCTCAATTCGTCCCTGTTACCAGCCTCTCCACATTGAATAATGAACCTGTTGACATGCTCCATGGTTGACGTGTCGTCCTGTCCGGAAAACTTTGTAAAATCCGGTACCTTGTACCGATGTGGAAGCGGGATCAAATCATACGCGGGAGGATACGGTGTCCGATAAGAATAAGTGTTGACTTTGGGTTTTATCCCAAATTGTTCTCTCATTACTTCAGCAATCTTATCGGCCCAATATGCATCGGCATCTTGCCGATGAGGCGGCTGCGGATCTGGCACTTGGTGGCGAACCTCCACGTGTCTGTTCGGGACGTGATCTGCACGGAACATTGTATTGATCACCTGTCCTCCAATCTGCGGACCACCAAACTGCTGTCCACCGATTGGCTGTCCTCCGAGTTGCTGTCCAAAATTCATTGGCTGGTTGGGAATCCCCTGACCTTGGAACCCGGGATAGACCTGCCCTTGCTGGAACCCTGTAGTCTGGTAACTCTGCTGGGGCGATTGTGGAAAGGCTTGCTGTCCAAGCCATCCATTATTAGCGTTCATCGGCATAGGTGCTGCCGATGATTGGTAATTGGGTACCGTCGTTGAATTGACATACCCCGACTGGGCCATAGGCCTCTGTTGCATCAGCATTGACTCTGCCGATGCGTTGGGCATCTGGAACATTGAATCTTGAGGATTTCCAGTGTGAGGCCTTGCAGTAGTAGTTGTGGTATACCGAGGACTCTGGTTCACCGGCGCATTGGGAGGTGCCGATGTCATAGGAGTTTTGCCCCTCATGTCAGTTATTTGTGATGTTCCCGGCGTCAACTCTGGAGGCATACCGTAACCCCACCAGTTGGGAGGAAGAGTCAACCCTGACATTGCCGATGCCAACATATCTGTTGTCAGTTTATGCTGCCCAACTGAAATTTGTGGGTTGGTTGCCATCGGCATAGATAGTGCACCAGTAGTCCCCGATGTACTTGAAGGGACGGCAGATTGTGCACTTGCATTCGTCAAGGCAGCCGATGGAGCCGTGACCTCTGGTGCCGTTGGCTGATGATGGGAGGGGCCCACATAATCTGGTGGGATTTGTCCTTCCTTGAAAGTTCTTGCCACGGCATTGAAAACCGTATTAGACAGTACACCAGCTTGGTTAATAAACGCTCGATTGATGGCGTTGTCCACCATATCTTGAAGCTTGCCAGGATTGGTGTCAAAGGTAACCTGCCGTGGTGCCGGCAGTGCATCTTTCTGGACCACTTCGCCGCTCCTGTTTATGCTGAAAGACCTCAGGCATTGCTGCTTGAACTCTTCCATGGCTTGGGCAATAGCTTGCTTCTGCTCATCCTTGAGGTTGGCCTCCGTCACGGGGATGACGTTCTCTTGATCGAGGTCAGAGATCGACATGTTGATCTTGATCTTGAATCTGGTCCCACTGGGCGTGCCAAAAGATGTGTTGATGCAAAACTGATCTGCAAACACAAAGGGCTAATACCCGATTCAAACGTTAAGGCGTGCCAGCCGATTTGACCTTGCTATCGGCAAAGGTGATAACTCGAATACTTTAGTCCTGACAACAGCGATGCGCCCGGATGTCACGGCTAAGAGGTACTCACGCGGAACTTGAGAACACGCCGAGCTTAAGTCGACGAATTCCTAAGAACTCGTAACAAAAGGAAAAAGTATGACGAAGTCGTCGAAAAGTAAATGCTGGAATATGAGTAAAAACGTGTGTTTTATTGATTGATTCATTATTACAAGGCCCTAGGGTCTATATTTATACCCTGTTCAAAGAGCTACAACCAGAAACGATTAGAATTCGAATTCCAAATTACACGGAATCCGTATACAAAACGATGCAAATAATTAAGGAAATAACAAAACTATCCCTCGTGACAAACCGAAACTCCTCCACATAACGACCGGCAGCTTCCAGACTCCTCCTTTGCATCATCGGCAGATCCTTTGCCATAGTCATCGGCAGACTTTCTTATCTAGCCATCGGCATCATATTACTGCCTGTGGACTTAGTCACATTCAACTTCTCCCTCATCGGCAACCATCCTCATCGGCAACCCGCTTTGTAAACATCGTACTGCCACCTTATCCTGCCATCCTAGACACGCGCCCAAAAACGGTGTCAACAGGTACATCAGTATGTACAAGTTCCAATAGGTCAGATGCTCTCTCAGGAACACCTATAAAAGGTGCCTTGGTCATATTGCCCAATAAGCAAGACTCATATGTCTTGTATGATTTAAAATCAAACGAAGTTAAAAGTCCATCATTGTGGAGCCTCTTCATGCGATTCTGACTTATATGACCCAAACAAGAATGCCACATATAGGTAGAACTTAACTCAGTAAGCCGAGGCCTTTTAGCAGTAACATTACAGATAGGTGCATGTTGACACATCTAACACCACATAAGCTAGGTTGTCATCCCTAGAATGGCGCCAGAGGTGCTGGTATTAATAAATGGAAATGCTCCTCTAGAATAAATATGGAATCCACAAGCGCACAGATAATAACAATTTAGCATTTTAACCGGGAATAATCTAGGTATTGTTATTTATATTTTTATCACTAGGAAGGGAGCGCTCAGGATAATGAGCAATGAGCATCACTGCATGTGGTAATGGAGAGTATAACCATTTCTTTATCTATCTTCTCATACAAGATAAGTGTCACAAGATAAATAGTATATATAAATGATAAAGAATAACTCATAAGCACATAGCCACATAATAAATGATAAACATCTCAATAGATTACTCTAAGCTTATAGCACTAGCATGGATTAGGACAAACTACAAACATAACTCCTAAGTTATTCTAACTATAAATTCAAAGCATACAATGATTAGTTATACAATGATTAGTGCAATTACACTTGGCAATCATAGCGTGAAAAGGTTATATATGCATAGTGATATTACGAAGGAATATGATGAACATAGCTATCACTTCCCTGTAATAGTTGTGTTCTGCCTACCCTATACTCGGGAGGTGGACTACGAATGACTCAACAGGACTGTCACTCCTGCGATCTACCACATGGTCAGGAATATAGGGTGCAATCGCAGGAAAATACGGTATAGGCACCACGCCTACACAATATTTACCACTCACCCATCAATCTAATGAGAAAGCGTTATATGATCCTATACTTTGATATAATTCTAATCTAACTATGCCAACCATATAATCAAAGTAGACTAAGAACAATATAATTGAGAACATAATCAAATAGAGCAAAGTCATATCCAATATGATAGAATAGACTAAAGTCATATTCATACAAATGATGAACTAGATGAATAATAAAAGAACGAATATAAAAGTAGGAGAGAATTACCAAGAATCCTCTTGACAGATCTATTCCCAAGTAATGATTGTCTCCTTCTAGTTCTAATCCTATGTAGCTATGCTAAACTATAGAGATCTAATTGAGATGGTGACTCTAGGGCTTCTTAGAGGAATGCTCTACATCTTGGAATGAATTCAAGAATGAATTAGGGTTTCTCTTGGGGCTAGGGGCTCTGCTTATATAGCCCTCTAGGAAGTACCACGGCCCTTGGATCAAACCGACCTTGATGAACAATTATTATTGATCCTCGAAGGTGGTGGAGGCATGATCTAGGAGATCGAAGCTGAATGGATCTGTAGGGGGGCGACCGCCTAGGGGGTGTGGGTGTCCACCCATGTCATAGTGATAGGTAGGTCCCACCTCCTAGGGTTTGTCTTCCCAGTCTTCTAGATTATTCTTTTTATATATGTGGTCCTTTTCTCTCTATGTAAATATGACATGTGGGCCTCTTTTGGTTGTTTCTTGATAACCCCCTGCATAAATAGACATTCACCAAAACTTATGGAATTTTGTTAGTTTAACCCCTATATCTAGAGAGTAATTATATTTAGATCCTTTTTCATGTTATGTTCACGGTTAAAAATTGATACTTATCTGCCATCAACAGTGCATCATCAAGATTTAAAATAAATAGCTCATTCACAATGGATGTAAAAGCCATAAATATTTCATTCTTAGAGATCACACAACCATTGTCTTTACTTGCAAATGAGTAACCATCCTTCATCAAACATGAAGGTGACACAATGTTTTGACTTAAGCTAGGAACAAAATAACAATTATTCAATTCCAAAATAAATCCTGATGGTAGGTGGAGTTGCATTGTCCCGACGTTCAACACAGTAACTCTTGCATTATTGCCCACGTGGAAATCAACTTCTCCCTTTTCCACGCTTCTACTTCTTATCATTCCCTACATCGTATTGCAAATATGAGCAACCGATATAGTATCAAATACCCAAGAAATAATATAAGAGTTAGTGAGAAAGATATTTGTAACATAAACAACAAGTATATGAGCAGCGGAGTACCTTTACTACAGCCATACTTATTCAAGGATGACAAGTACAACTTGCAGTTCCTCTTCCAGTGACTTTTCCTCTTACAATGAAAGCACTCAGCATCAGCACCTAGTCTAGCCTTGGGCATAGGTGGGTTTGGCTTATGGATCTCATCCTTAGCCTTACCTGTTTTCTTATTCCAAGCGTTACCTATAACACCCCAGTGTTATGGTTGCATCCTTTCACATGCATAACATGAGCATCATCATCCTCATAAGCATATCATGATCATCATTTACCTTGGGTCATGTCATTTTATGCATAAGTATGAATTAACTTGCTTAATTATGCCTTCTATGTTATGTTTGTTTGTACCATGCTCTTGTGTGTGTGCTATGCCTTGGTAAATAGTTCACCTGTGCTTAACTCAACTTTTGGAGCAAGTTCATGTTGGTCACATCTCCAAATTATGTATCTAAGTCATACTTTCACTCCTAGGTCCTATAAACCTCTTTTGCTTAGGCTTTTAAAAAGTGGTTCATAAACTATTTGCATGTCATAACTTCCTCAAGCAAAGTTGTAGCAAATTTTATAAGGAACAAAAGTTGTTTCATGGCCATCTCATGAAAATGATTACAACTTGCTCAAAAAGTGCTTACAAGGCAGATTTGGGGGCTGTTTTGCTAAGTCCTGGCGCCACCAATTTGCCTGATCGATTTTGGGAGCTTCACATCTCTTCATCCAGGCCGATTTAGTCTTTGCTCTAGTCGACAAACTTATAGAACTCGATTAATACTCCAAGAATTTCAACTACACCATCTCCTATTTTGCCTCGGTTTGGGAGATAATCATCATCAAAGTAGCTCTGACAAGCGTTGCAAGCCCTAAATGGACGTCGTCCCCGTCGACGTGGCCGACCGGCGTCAGCACCTCGGCGACATTTGGCGTCCGTACTCCATCTCTAGCCCCGCTCGTCAGCGCTGAAGGCGTGCATGACCTCCACGGCGACGCCCGCGAGCGCCTGGACGCGTCCACTCTCTCCCTCTCGCCTCCCCGCGTAGAAAGCTCGGCCGCAGCGGAGACGCCGTCGTGAGCTCACTCCGGTGAGCTCGAGCGCGCTCCACCCGGCATCGCTGACCACCAAAACTCGTCCACAGCTCCGCCTTGCTCTGCTCTCCAACTTCCACCCTCAAGCTCGCTGTGAAACCCTCCGGTGAGCCAACATTTCCAATCTTCCCCAAATCGGGTCGCTGGAACAGTTTTCTCCGGCAAGCCCAATGCTGAGCTCCTCGGAGCCTTTCGCTCTCTCTGGGTGGGTTCTCGGGGGTACCTTAGGACCTTAGCTAGCGTCTGCGCCACTTGAGGGATACTCTACCGCACTCACCGTCGCCGAACACGACGCGCAGCGCCGCCGTGTTTCCGCCGGAGTTCGGTCCTCTCGTGGCCAGCCCTCTCCGCACCATCTCGAGCCAAGTCACCTACCTAGAAAGCTTCGCCGTAGTTCGTTGGTGCTGGAGGAAACCCTAGGACACGTTCTACCAGCCTGAGAGCTCTGGTGTATCGCCGAGCACCTCCGCCGAGCCGCCATGGTCGACGGCGAGTCCCTTCCGGTGGCTCCGCCGTGGGGAAAAGGGGGTCAATCGGTTCGCAAGTGACCTGGGATCATGTTGGTGTCCTCGGTTTGGCCGGAGACCTCGCCGTCACAAAGAAATCGCCGGTGAACATCGTCTCAGTCGAGAGGAAGAAGAACTTGACACGTGGGTCCCGCTGTCAGTGACACAACGGATCCCTCCTCTCTTTTATTTAAATTCCATATTTTTTGCAATCCTGCAAAAATCATATCTCCAGTTTCTGAGCTCCAAAAGTTGTGAAACAAATTTTATGATGATCCATGAGATGACTAGTGTTTAATAAAAATATAATATGCACCATGTTTTCTGTGAAAAATAATTGTTTTGAATTAATCTTTTTAATTATATGTAAATTCATATCTCTTGGTATACTGCTCCAAATGCTGTGAAATTTTTATGCTATGCTCTGGATAGTATTATAATGCTCTGGTAAATATTTCATGATTTTTGGAGTGTTTTACCTCTGATATGTAATTTATGTCCATACTATTGCTTAAATCCATGTTTAAATCATATTAAATGTTCCATGCTTATGCTGGTATTCTCCTTTGGTGCCAAGCTTGTTCATAGTAGTAGTAACATGTAAATAATCTAAAATCTGTAGTTTTACACCATTTAGGCCATGTTTCTTAATTTATGAAATCAGTACCATGTTACCTGTTAATTAATTATCTTAAGTTTGGCATGTGCTTTTGCTCTGAAAATTTTATGGTAATGTCTAGTACCTTGTTTGTGCTTCTGTAATTTTTGTAGAGTTTTCTGAGCACTCTTGTTGGTATTTTGTAATTATGTCCTTTTATGGAATTAAGTTAATAAATGCCTGGTTAGTAAGTATTTAGCTATCAACATGTGGTTTTCTAGTAATCTTAGGTTATGCTTGTGCTTATGAGTCACTTGGTTGGTGCTAAATATGTTTGTGCTATGTCATCCAATAATTAACTAAGGGTTATAAAGCTGTTCTGGACAGCAAGGGAGTAATCTGAGTTTTTTCTAAAGATAACTTTGTTTTCTGAAGGACTTGTCTATAACAAAGATGTTGTAAACTTTGTATGCTAGCTGCAGTCCAAATTTGGGATCATTTGGTTCAGTAGTTTAAAAGTTATGGCTTTTCTAAGTTGAGTTCCAGAACTAGGTGTTCTCTGTCTTTCTGGAACAGAACCTGGAACTTTATTTATTTGACCTGTCTAACTTATGAATCTTGCTGTGGTGTCTAAAGATGAAATGTAAACAATTTTCATAAGCTTTCCAGAATGTCCTTATTCATGTTTGTTGGATCTATATACCTCTAGTTATGAAATGTTCTTTGGGCTGCTCTGTTATGTTGTTACTGCTGTTTTATTGTGCTAGGCTATGGTGGTGCTCTTTCTGAACTTGTAATAGAAGCTTATTCCGTAAATGAGTGTCCACTGAAGATTTTAATCATGTTACCAAGCATTCATCATCATCTAGTGTGCACACATTCCTTACTTATTGTGCATGCAATAGGTGCATCGGAAGTGGCAGCATCGTTCGAGCTCGAGAGGGTGAACCACGAAGGCCCAGAGATCACTCAGGAGCCGGAGGTCCAGCCAGCAGGACAAGAGGAGCCCGAGGAGGAGGTCGAGTGCCCTAGTCACGAGCCCGCTTCGTTCATGAAAGGCAAGCCCCGGAGCATCTTAAGTCTTCCACTTTAATTTTCAAAGCATACTTGAATATGTTATATCTATTGATACATTACTTATAGTAGTTGTGATGAAACTCTTGTTGCATTATACCTTTCCTTGTCCAGATATCTTATCACTACCTGGTAGTAGAGTTAGGATCGAGTAGCAGCTTAGCCATGCTTTAATCGGTAGAAGTCCGGTGATATTCTGTCACCTGCGCGAAATAGGGTCGGTGTTGGATCACGATTGGCTATATATTTGCTATCGTGGGAAAGAACCTGGTTTAAAATGACTTAAGCCGGGCGGAGTTTTGCAAGGTGGTAGTAACTCCATGTGTGGCAGCTAAGGACCGATCGTTGTACGTTCTCTTGTCATGTTGAACACATGCCTGACACTTAGTTGGCCGGATAACTCATTCCGACCGTGAAGCCTAGTAGTATGACTCAGGCCGGAAGACCGGCAAGTATAAAGTGCGCACTACCGGAGGAAGTGCGGTGTGTGGGGGGCCATTGGCGTAAGACCAAAGGCAGGTGAGTTAAAATTCCTGACCTCCCTAGCAGAGTGGCAGCCCTAGGAGTGCGGTGCTGATCGGAGCCGCGATTCCTGAGTCGTACCAAAGGTGACCCTCTTTGCTCTCTGATGGGGGATGCTTGGGTGAGTGCTAGGAATAACCCTCCAGCTGGATAGGAATCGATTCGAATCGCCATCTCTCCTGGATAGTGAGAACTTGACAGAGCAGCGGCAAGCGTAGCATCCACTAAGTACTATGGTTCTTAATGATGATGTTGAAGATAGCAAGAAGGAACATAAGATGAAACTTGATATGGTTATTATTGTTTGCTAATAATCAAGTGAAGTGCTTAGTATAGGTGCTAATCTAGTGGTAGGCTAATGATAATCAATATGATGCTTAGTATAGGTGCTAATCTAAGCTTTTGGCAAATGTTGAGTCAAGCCAGCTACACTTTATACTCGGCTTTGCATGATCCTTGGTGTCTTTTATGTTTGGTTAGATGGGTAAGTCTAGCTGAGTACATCCTCGTACTCAGGGTTTATTCCCACCTGTTGCAGATGATGTGTTTTATGATGGCTTCTGCAAGACCTGTCTCCATCCCGCTGGGGATGAGGACTAAACCGTTGGGCGCGGTTCTCTAACAACTTCATACCCTGATGCTTTTGGTGGATGAGATGAGACTCTGGCAGTAACAAGAACTTATGAAATGTGTGTGTAAACTATTTTGCTTCTGCTACTTCGAACTTGTGTTGTAATAACTAAATACTCCGATGTGGTGCCGCTTCGTCGGCAATGAATGAACTATGTAACATTCGTTGTGTTATGTTGAACTATTACGATCTTGGTATGTTGGAAAGTTGGTTTGAAGTCCTTCATGATTTCAGTTGACTACCGGGATTATATGGGCTCAAGTCTGGAAACTTGATTGCTAGATCGATCGTTTCTACACTTGAACTCTTATAATTTGGTCGATTCTGTGACAGCTGGCATCGGAGCAAGTTCAGCATTAAAATGCAGTGTTTGTGTATTTAAAAACAAAAGAGTTTTTAAATAAATTGTGAAAATCAGCACCTAAAGTATGCCAGTGGTCGAATCCTCCTTGCCCATATAAGGACTCTAGGTGGCAATTTTAGTACTTACCTAAAGTATGCCAGGTGTCCTACTCACAAAGACAAGGCGGAAATTCAAGTGCATGGGCTCTATTGGTGGAAAACACCAACAGAACCAAAAGTTTTATTGATTCTTCTCTAACCTTAGGCATAGCGAACAAGATAAAGTTGATGTTTATGGGTGGTAAGATCAGAAGACGAGCAAGAATGTTACATTTCAAAAACATTTTTCAAGTCAGATTGCTTAACCTATGGAAGGATTGTCTATCTATGCATATCTTTCTTTGTATGAGTGAGACTATCTTCTTCCAAAGGTTGAATAAGCAACATTTTTGCTCAAGTGGTTAAGACATTAAGATCAAGAGAGTGAAGCTAAGAACAGAGATTAAAATAACTGAACATATTAAGTTGATCAAATTGGATCAAGTGAGCCAGGATTGAGAAAAGCTTTTTAAATAGTGATTATGTACCTCAAGGTGTTTAAATAATCAATTGGAGGGTCATGGTACTGAACCACCTTGTGGAAGCTTCTCTTGCCCAGCTAGTTGTGTCCATGAATGGATTGTCTTCACCATCTTTTTGTTCTCCTGAACTTGACATTCTTGTCGGTCCTTGTGCTCCCTTCATTTTCTTGAGAGTTTCTCCATGATGGTCTTGTCTTGAAGGGGCCTGGTGGAGATTTGTTCAGCCTTTTCCATGGAGTGAGTGTAGATCTTGTTTTGTGGCACTCATCTTCTTGTTCCATGGATCTCTCTATGGGTTGTGTTTTCCTTGTGTGAGGTTGTTGAAGTTCATGTATCTCTTCTTTCTCTGTGTGAGTTCATCTTAGGACTTTCTAGTTTGACTTTGAAAGTTTTTCTGCAAGGGTTAGTCCAACAAAGTATCCAATATCCACTATAGCATACTATCAACTCAAAAATCAACCTAGACACCACGTCTAATTTGATTTAGGAAGGCAATTTCAACCTAAGCACCAAGCTTAATTTAAAATCCTTTAGAAGTAAGGTCAGCGCACCTTTTAGTCAAGAATTAAACTAGACACCTTATCTAACTTAAGTCCGAAAATTAGTTTAAACTAAGCACCTTGCTTAATTTAAAGAGGTGTATGAAAAGACTCAAAACCTACGCATACTATATCAAACAATGGTAGAATGAAAGCACTATAGAGATTTGCTCAAACAGTGAAGAAAGAGCATGATTTATGTTTTAGCAAATTGAGCATGCCTTAAAAGCAGGGACAACTAGGATAGCAACATGGCAGGGGATGTTCTTAGAACTTTTCCCCAAGCTTGGATTTTGGATGGATTTAATTCAATGTTGCATGATGTTTGGTCGAACATGCCTTATGCTTTGTTATTCCTTCGTTCTTTTTGCTTGTTTATGGGGGATAAAGATATAGCAACCTGAAAAGTTAGTGACAAGAATACCCAAAGTAATATTTTCATAATTATATCTTTATGCTTGTTTCACAAGGACAACGTATCAAAAAGGCAAACACTCGTGTTAGGATCTGAAAAGCGCTTGTTTTAGGACACTAAGCTTGTCCTTGGGAAACCTTCAAAATGTTTTTGGTGAAGTTGTTTCCCTTCTAACACCAACCTTAAGAACACATAGAGATCTGCAATATTTATGATAAACATATGCATCGACAACCACCCTGTTGAAATTTTTGTAAATAGAAAGAATGAGGGGGTTGGAGATCTTGAATGTGGAGAGGTTGGAGAGACCAATTGAATTGGAAGATGTCTCATACGAGCAAGGACTTGATGAAGTGTTTATGAAGTAGCTTCCTTGCTCATTGAAGTCTCTATCATTTTCAACTTCCAAGGGTGATTCATCATAAATGTCCAAAATTTTCCTTGGATTGCCTCTTGAATTGATCTCATATAATACCTCATCCACACATTCAATGGAAATAGGGTATATGTTTTAATGCTCTTTAGCCATTGATGTTGCTCTTCTCAATCCTCCTTATGGTCTAGATGATTCCTATGTGTAGGATGTGTAGATGAATTTCTAAGATTGTCAAGAGGTTTAGGAGAAAGAGCATTAGAGGATTCATCAGGGTCAAGGATGGGTTCAATGGTGGGTTCATAGAAGTCATCTAGTGTGAGCATAGAAGGGGAGAGGATAGGATTGTCTTCTAGGTGGCTTTGCTCTCCTACTATGGCATCACTAGACTTGCCATCCTTCAGTCTTTCTAAATATCCTTCAAGGGGATTGGATTTGGAACGCTTTCTAAGAGATCCATTCTTGAGAAGATTCAAACTACATTCACTAAAATATATCTTATGAAGTAGGAAGTTTATGCTTCTCCCAAAATTATCATTGAAAAAGATTTCTAAGGGAAGAATTTCTTCTTCCCTTAGAGGATTTTAGAGTACAAATAGTTTGGGATGGAGAGACGAATCATAGAATTCAAATGTTTGTAATGTGGCTATGGAAACTTCCTCTTCTTGTTTTGGGGATGATTCCTTTTTTACCTCTAAGAGTTCATCATGAAGGCTTGTGCAAGGATTGTGTCTACTAATAAGGGCAAACCTTGCTTTACTAATGGGTAAAGAAAGAAAAACTCCTCCAAAGGCAATATTATCAAGACCCGTATAAAAATATTGGAGAGGAATAGGCTCTTGTAACGCTAGGTCTAAACCTAAATTTATAAGAAGATTGAAAGATTCCCTTGGTGTAGCCAAAAGTTCATTACCTTCTTGATCAGAAGATAGGACCTTGGGTTCATTACCCTCTTGATTAAAAGATAGGACCATGGCTATAGAAAAGGGTTGGTTTTGACCTATTGCAACCAAACATGGGCGCAACTCATAGCTAGATATAAGAATCATGGGCTGTGGGTGCTCTAAGCTTGTGCTCATGGGTGTAACATATTGATAGATATGCATGGAATTTGGGTTATTGTTGCAAAAATGATAAAATAAAAAGGTGATAAATGAAAAAGAAAACTTAGACGAACTTGGTTTGATTCTAGAACAGCTACAGTTCTAGAACAATGGCACCAGAAAGCTTATTGAGTATTTTAAACGCACATAGAAAAATCCGCAAACGCACGAATACCGATGTAGCCTTCACCTGGGAGTATTCTAGGGTATCAATTTCTACAGGGAATGTGAAGTGTACTAGATGAATTAGGAACATCCAAGGGAAGAGTGAGAGCGATTTTAGTGTTTTCTAAACGGTTCAATCTAATCAAAGGCTTACTCTATTTTACTTACTTCGGAGCAGCAATACCTTTCTTACTCTCAAAAAGATTGGGAAGGAGGTAATCAAGTGAAGGCTGTCAAAAAGCTCTATGAAATACCAACCCTAACATGGTGGATTACAAAGGCCTAATAGAGCTATCACCTTTGGGGCTACAACAACTACCCAAAGGATTGGGCGTAAACTCAAGTAAACCCTAATCTAGATGCCACGTCTACACTATCGCTTACTACTCTAATTACCTAGAATAAATAGAGCACTCAATGCGAGCAGAGATCCAGTAAATATATTAAAGCAAGAACTAAAATTAAATAAATACTTAGAAATAAATTATGAAGAACTTGGAGATTGCTTAAGACGAACTAGATGATGCAAAAGTACAATGTCAAGGAAGATCTGACAGGTCTGGCTCCTTCTTAGCTTTCTCCTCTCCTCTCTCCCTAATCTCTAGTTTGCAACTAGATGAACTAGACAACTAGAAGAGATTCAAACCATAGCTTTTGCTCTACTTCTACTTTGTTGGAGGGTTCAAACCGTAGCTTTTGCTCTCGAGGTAGCTAATGAAGATGGAGATCAAGAGATGATGATTCAGGGGGTCTGCCTCTGCTTATATAGTCTAGTGGGGTGAACCATAGCCCTTAGATCAAACCGACCTTAATGTATGGTGGAGATGCATCCTTTAAGGTGGTGGAGGAGTCATGAAAAAGCACGGCGTGAGAGAGTTCAAGGGCAGGCCGGCCAGCCTTACATGTGGGGCCAGCCGGCCTAGATTAATACTAGGTGGCCTTCTATTTTGATGGGCTAATAGATCTCTTTTTAGCTTTCCAAAAAGTCTTGGATCACTAAAATGGAGTCCGGATGAGGGAAATATGCCCAATTTACTCTGGACTGCTTTGGAAGCCCATTTGCAATCTTTCGGAAGGCGTAACTTTGTCATGTGGACTCTTATTTGGGTGAATCAAAACTTTATTTCATGTATCTCGACGAGCTCTTGACAATGGTGTACTCCAATTCATCACTTGAGATACTTATATTTGGTGATTTTGTTCCTTTTCCAGTTTAACCCTGTAAATATAGATTCACCAAAATTCGTGGAAATCGTTAGTTTTAAACCCTACAATTATGCTTTGTGGTTCATGTCGTGTCATATAAAGCAATAGTTTATGGTTAAAAATGAACAATAGTGACCATCAACATGTGGGTCAACCTTGCCCGCCCCACCCTATCTTTTACAGGCGTCCCCTAATCAACCCTGAGTTAGAGGCTCCTAGCCTCTTAAACATGCGACCTTATGGGTTCATGTACATATAGACATGAGTCGAGTACTCCTACTCATCCAATAGTTGACAGCGGCCTCTAGTAAGGCGTGACAACTCCTATATGCATGCAAAGATTATTTCAGACGAACCACTACAAACACATACATGTTATTCCCTTGACACATGATATTTGGTTCCACTCATGGGTTAACACTTAACTCAAGCACGGCCATGCATTTGTTGATCCAATCACTTGAGTAATTTAGTGATATCTCTCTCACATAGAGAGGGACAAATTCCATCTTGATTATCTATGTCTCACAGCATGTTTCCCGACAAACCCGAAGACCACCTTTATAACTACCCTGTTACGGAGTAGCGTTTAATAGTCCCTAAATAGGTCATTTCACATCTTGAGAATATATGACAATCTCAGGCCTAAGGACATAACTGTTGACGGTAGATAAGGACCACATTTATATCAACAAGGAGAAGGAAAAAGGGCACAAAGTAATCACCAATAGAAGTATAGGGTTTTATCTGATAGATTTCCACGAGTTTTGGTGAATGTCTATTTCTGCAGGGGGTTATTTAGAAATGACCTTAGGAGGCCCACATGTCATGACTACATAGAGAGAAACGAGATATCTGCGCCAGGTATACAAAAGAAGGGTCTAGAAGGATCAGGAAGCCACCAGAACAAAGCGGAAGACGAGAGGAGCCAGAGGCAGGGCGCCCAAGCAGGGCGGCCGCCCCCTCCCCTCGACCAATCAGGAGCAGTTCGCAGATTATGCCCTAACCGCCTTTGAGGAGCAAGGATCTTCGTCTATTAAGTCGGTTTGATCCAAGGGTCACGGTTCATCCCACCTCCCTATATAAGGAGGGGTAGACCCTAGGGTTTGAGGGGAGAAGGAGAGAGGAAAGAAGAAGAAGAAGAAGAAGAAGAATAAGAAGCCCTAGCCACCTCCTCCACCAGAGAATTAGACTAGATACTCCAATTCCTCCATTCTATATAGGATTAGCAAGTAGATTTAAGAAGAGTTCGGGCGCTTCGCTCAGGATTCTGGATCGTTCGTCCCAAGAGTCGGGTATTATTTTGTATCTTTCTCTAAGACTTTATTCTAATTGGTTATGTTGCTATATATTATGTTTATAGTTTGCTCTAGTTATATATTTGATATAGTCATGATTGATAATGAGTGCATACATATGTTAGTAGAGCGCTTAGTTCTCATCACGAGAGAATTAGGTGGTAGACTAAGTTTAAGAGTAGTGCTTAGATGGTATTTACCTGCGAATGCATCCTATTGGCTGGGCATTGTGGTAGATCGCGGTTGTGAATTTACTGTTGCGTCTTCTATAGTCCACACCCCGTCAATATCGATAATAGAACCATATTACAAGGATTGTCTTGCTCTGTTCCTGATCTTCCTTGCTAATTTTCCTTATGCATGAATTCAAAGTCATTATGCTATAATTGTATATAAACTAGAGTAGATGAAAAGGTTTAGTAACTTAGTTGCTACATAGGAGTTCAATCTCTTGACTAGTCTCTTGCTTGCCTACCTATATGATGAGTAGTCTATCTCTAATCTCTGGTTTATTATTATTATTATCATACATATCATTATTATTGTCTTACCCCTGCCTTAGCAAGTGACTGTGATTGATTTTCTCATTAGTAATCATATTTGACAACTCCATCTCTGAGCCTACTCCTTCCTAAGCGATACCTGGAATACTCCCGGTGAAGTGTTGCAATGGTATTTGCTCCGTGCGCTTGCGGATTACCTTCTATAATATATCATTATTTCAAGAGTTTAGTTATCCAATATCACCTCCATGTGCTTTTAGTGTTGTTGCTAGAGATGACAACATAGTATCTAAGGTGACATTAAAAGTACCAACAATAACGTACATGATGCATAAAGAGATAATAAGAACATCTCGCGTTGGGTCAGTCTAGCCTCATGCCATACATGTGTCCACATTATTAGTTTGACATCTCTATGTCTATGACTTATAAAATATAGTCATCAACTAATACATGTGCTAATCTAATATTCATGTGTGTCCTCACATAAACTCTGATCAAGGACGACTTCAGAATAGTCATACAAGTGAAAGAGTTTCACAAATAATTCACATAATTGTCAATCGATACAAGTTTATCTATAATGGATGTTCATTGAACTCATAATATATGTCATGGATACAATTATAATATCATCATCTCTATGATTACCTCTAAGACATATTCCCAACATATACTCCTTCCATCCTAAAAAGATGTCATTCTAGAATAGTGCTAAGTTCAACGATTTAAAGTCTGACCAAATATATTATAAAAAAATACTAAAATTTATTATACTAAATACTCTTTTGTCCAAAAATAAGTGTACATCTTGTTTCTCGAGGAGTCAAATAGTGTTAGGTTTGACCAATTATATGAAAAGTAATGTTAACTTTTGTATTTTTAAATAAGTTTATTATGAAATTATATACTACTTTTATCTAATCATACTTACTGCACATAATAACTAAGAGTATTTTAAAAAAATATTTGTCAAATTTGAAAGTGTTTGACTTTTGAGAAACAAAATGTATAGTTCTTTGGGATGGATAAAGTAATAATACCACGTTAGATTTGTCATTAAATGTATTTTTACTGTATACCTGCTATTTATAGCCATGCATATAGATATATTTTTAAAAAAATTAGTTAAACTTAAGATATTTTGACTTTGACCAGAGCTGAAATTATATCTATTGGTGTTGATAGTACTGTATGTGAATCTGTGATATGCCAGCCAGGCAGCAGGAGGCATGCATGGAAGATGCCATAGTTCTTATCTATATCTATATATCTCGTATATATAGATAATACATAGGATAGAGAAGGATATCTTCATATACTTATATTCATTTTATTATATTTATCAAGGCTGGTAGGTGCTGCATTTGCATTAATACATTGTTGTGCTTTTGTCTAAGCTAGCTGTGCTCCAATGGCCCAATGTCAATGTACACCGCGGGCTGCGGCCGCAGACAAAACAACTGATCGATCGATGACATGCATGTCTCTCGTGAACGCGCGTGCACGTGTACACTACCGGCCATATACGCACCGCACATCCAGTTTTTCTACGGCTGGAGTACATACACACATACATATGACGCGCGCACAAATACAAAGCAAAGCACTGAGCGGCGAAAGTACAAAGATACATCACAGATGGAAAGCTAAGCAACGTCGTCGGGCAGCGCACTAGCGCTAGCAGGCGCTAGCTGGCCGGGAAGCAGATGCATACAGCATACTACTGGAGTGCATGTCAAAATTAATTAATCGTATATTTATTTTTTATATACTACGGTATATGTCTATCAGGTCTAGTAGAGTCCAGGATTTGTTTGTATATAAATACTACACGGACAGCCCTCTTCAGTCCACAGTATATACGTAGTACGTGCACCCTGCAATCGGTTCCATGCCTTTGCCTACACACGCCGATTGTTCTTGGTTATTAATCGGCGAGCAAGCTGTAGTAGCTAATAAGGCACGGCCATGAGGAGGCTCGGGTTGTTGGGTACTGCGGCAGCCGCAGCATCAGGGTCTCGGTCTCCGGCGACGACGATGCCGCCGTCGTCCGTGATGCGCGCGGCCTGGCAGGCGGTGCGGTGGTCCGTGGTGGTGCCGACGCTGCAGGTCGCCGTGTACGTCTGCGCCGCCATGTCGCTGATGCTCTTCCTCGAGCGCCTCTACATGGCGGCCGTGATCACCGGGCTCTGGCTGCGCCGGCGCCGCAATAAGCAGCGCTCCCGACGCCGCCTCGCCGACGAGCTGGACGACGACGACCTGGAGGCCGGCGACGACGACCACTGCTGCCCCATGGTCCTGGTCCAGATCCCCATGTTCAACGAGGGACAGGTGAGCGAGAACTGCTGCTTGATTATTATTGCTTCCAATTCAGATTTTGCTTCTATCTTCCTTATTTACTGCTAGTAGTAGTATGTATACTCCTACTAGCTGATTGGCACACAATAAATGCACACTGGTATGGTGTTGTATGACATTGCAATACTAGTAGTACAAGTAGTATTTGCTTGTTTGTACTGGCGCAAATAAAGGAAGCGTGCGTGAAGTCTGCACGCCAAACAACTGAAAGGGGTCGAAGCGTCGTCGATGTTTACATGCGTAGCATGATCGATCACCCCAAGCACGCTACATGGTACTATGAGTGTGCATGTTTCTCGTGTGTGCAGTTAGTTCTTGCAGCATGATATTCTCTTCAATATGTTTCTCGTTGATGTAGAAGCTAGAAACTAAAGCTACTTTATTTTTCTTTACCTGGATGCGTTTCTTCCTTTTTTTTCCTTTTAATTTCTTTTCCTTTTCCACCAAGTCACAAGCTACAGAAATAAAGAAGAAATAGCTAGATATGTTTCTGTTTGTTTTCATCATGAATATTAAGGTAATAACTTCATAACATCATATCTGGCAGCGGTTTTTTCGGCGCACCGCACGCCTGCCTCCCCCAACTCCCTTCCCACCGCACCGCACGTGTGGTGGGTCCCACCAACCTAGCACTGTTCTTCTTTCCCACCACAACACACACCCTCTCTCCTCCTCTAGCAGCTATCGGCGTCAACTCCAATGGCCGCATGCCTACACCCATCCACCCTCTTCTTTTCCAACTCCGGTGAGCTTAGAGAAAACGGGTCGGGGGGAGGCAGATCAAGCATGTGGTGGGGACGGCGGGAGGATGGCTTTAAGGTCCTAGCAGCGGTGAAGATGGTCGGGCCATGTTAGGGCAGGAGCACCATGACCATAGAGGGGTGGAGGGGGAGGAGGAGGTCGCCGTAGACGTGCTAGTGTTTTGCTGGAGGTGAAGGGCGATGGGCAGCGGGCAGGCAAGGGACACTAGAGAGGGAGAAGATAACAAAAATGTCACGTGTGCAATAAAAAAAGTGGGGGAAGAGTGTGAGGAAGAAGGCAGCCGTGTGGCTCCCCTTTAGAAGTTTACTTCTTTGGAGCATTCATTTTGCATATATAGCAGCTGCAGAAGTGAAAGTTAGATATATGTTACCATATATATCATTATGCATTGTCTCAAAAAAATATATCATCATGCATTGAGAGGTCAACTCTCACGATTTGTTGCTAGCGATCCTGAGATGAAAATCTATCATGGGAAAATAAAAAAGGCTAGCTGGAATCACTAATTTCCATCTCTCATTTAATTTATGAACAATGACAAAATATCTTGACAGATGTAATTAAGGGTGTGCATGTCTACCAAACTTGAATTAACCACAACTGTGTAGGAGAGATTCAGGCGTAGAGCGTGAGTTTCCTCTCCGTGAGACCATGACGCATATAATTAAGGAACGCAGTTTTTTTTTTTGTCCCTTGTCATAATATAGATCACAGGATCACACTAATTAAGATTCGTGCTTAGCCGGAGAGACGATAAATTTACTTTACCGATAATTAAGGTCGAGAGAGAATTGATGGCCACAGCCGTCGTTGATTGAAAAATGAAAATGCGAGGGAGCCAAATTAAAATGCCAATGAGCATTTGCCTGATAATAATAATAATAATAATAAAACGCGCTGGATCATGGATGCAGGTGTACCGTCTGTCCATCGGAGCGGCGTGCGGGATGTCATGGCCATCGGACCGGCTGGTGATCCAAGTGCTGGACGACTCGACGAACCCGGCCATCAGGGAGCTGGTGGAGGTGGAGTGCTTGCGGTGGGCGGGCAAGGGCGTGCGCATCCGCTACGAGAACCGCAGCAACCGCAACGGGTACAAGGCCGGCGCCATGCGCGAGGGCCTCAAGAAGCACTACGCCAGGGAGTGCGAGTTCGTGGCCATCTTCGACGCCGACTTCCAGCCGGACTCGGACTTCCTCCGGCGCACGGTCCCGCTGCTGCAGCGCGACCCCGGCGTCGCCCTGGTGCAGGCCCGCTGGCGCTACGTCAACGCCGACGACTGCATCCTCACCCGCATCCAGGAGATGTCCCTCAACTACCACTTCGCCGTGGAGCAGGAGGTGGGCTCCGCCTGCCACGCCTTCTTCGGCTTCAACGGCACGGCCGGGGTGTGGCGCGTCGCCGCGCTGGCGGACGCCGGCGGGTGGAAGGAGCGCACCACTGTGGAGGACATGGACCTGGCCGTGCGCGCCAGCCTCCGCGGCTGGCGCTTCGTCTACGTCGGCGACCTCGTCGTGCGCAACGAGCTGCCCAGCACCTTCAAGGCGTACCGCTACCAGCAGCACCGGTGGTCGTGCGGCCCCGCCAACCTGTTCCGCAAGGTGCTGCCGGAGATCCTCCGCAGCGACCGGGTGTCGCTGGGGAAGAAGCTGCACCTCCTCTACGCCTTCTTCTTCGTCAGGAAGGTGGTGGCGCACCTCGTCACTTTCCTCTTCTACTGCGTCGTCATCCCGGCATGCGTGCTGGTGCAGGGCGACGTGCGACTGCCCAAGTACGTGGCCATGTACGTGCCGGCGCTCATCACGCTGCTCAACGCCGCCTGCACGCCAAGGTCCTGCCACCTCCTCATCTTCTGGATCCTCTTCGAGAACGTCATGTCCATGCACCGATCCAAGGCCGCCGTCATCGGACTGCTGGAGGCCAGCCGCGCCAACGAGTGGGTGGTCACCGACAAGCTCGGCAGCGGCAAGGCTGCTCCGGTGGTCGCGAGGAAGAAGAAACAGCAGGTGCTCCGGAGCAGGTGCTGCAGCACGAGGCGGGAGATGCATGTGCTGGAGCTCGCCATGGGGGCGTGCCTGCTCTATTGCGCCGTCTACGACATTGTCTTCTTCGGCCGCGACCACTACTACATGTACCTGCTCCTGCAATCGGCGGCGGCCTTTATCGTTGGCTTCGGCTACGTGGGAGCCTCGGCACCCTCCTGATGAGTCTCGAGTCCTGACCAACCCACCAACAGCGCGAGTGCCTGTGATCCAGTGTCTCCTAACATTGATTAAATTATTTGTAGCATTGTATGGATCAAGTGGGGAATAGTCATGATAAATCAGTCTTTTTATAGTACTACATTATAGGAAAATACAGATTCAACCAAAACAAAACAAAAAAAAGGCTTCCTAGCCAAGCTGGACCTCAGTCACTGTAGGTTGTACGTTAATGTGCTATTTATACTTCCATTCAAATGAACATACTAGCTGGCTCATGCGTTCTGAATGAGTATGACTGATTGTAATTAGATTACAGCAGCAACAATTTACTCATAGAACATACTGTTACAGAAGACTGACAGTATCTTTTCCAACGTACTGTTACTGCAGGTTAACAGTATCTTTTCCAAATGAAGATACAACAGAGAGCAAAGGCGCGTACCATAGAGTTGTATCTTTTCCATGTATCTACACGACTTCTAAGACAAATGGCAAAACAAAAGAAGGGAAAGAAAAACCATGATTATAATCAGCAAAACTATCACTCTAGTTCACCCGCCTTTACCTCGAATTCTTCTCTGGTTGATAGTATCTTTACACGAACCATGCCTCGCTCCCACTCCGAATTTCCGACCAATATCAGCCTGCTAGCATTGATCCTCTCTGCGTGCTTAAATACCCTGGTAGTATCAAAACGAATATTTCAGACACAACAATAAAGAAAGAAAAATATGGTAGGTATACCATTTGAGACGCTTGTCTTCTACAAGGTCAACAGAACGCCCTTTCTTTCTCAGAGAGGAAGCAATACTGGATGCTGGTCCTTCAAGTTCTTCGTCCAAAGGGAAGACAATGTCATCAATTTGACGTGACAGATCAGGCAAGAGACCCTTTTCTTTCAACAGCTGTTAGACACATAAATTACAGCCAAATCAATGCCACTCCCTTGAAGTAGTACACAAACTCAAAATGATCTATAAAGTGCAATAATACTTTCAAAAAAAATCATGTTATCAAGTACTAGACTTCTATTTCTGCACTCCACATTGCATGAATTAGCACGCACATAACACTTGTGATGGTTAGCATCTCGAATTGGTTACGCTTTAGGTTCATATTAACAGATGTTGCCCTTACTGCATTAAACATCAATCTAAAACTGAACTTATTCTTAGACCAACCAGATTGCTCAATTCTTCTATCTAAAAAGAAAAGAACCAGAGATAAGAATAAGACAGAACATGCCATACTTCCACTATAACAGCATCTCCAAATCCGAAGCCACAAGCTGGTATATCTTCACTTCCAAATGTTGAAAGCAATCTATCATACCTTCCACCACCACAAATTGCTCTCAGTTTTCCCTCTCTATCAAATGCCTGAAAAAGTGATACAAGAGTTTCAAAACAGGAGTTAGTGGCATCAAAAAAAGTAATGTAGAATACATTTATTTGAAAAACAAAAAAAATAAAGGAATGTAAGATCAACACAACATTGAAAAAAAAATCCAAATAAACTCACGAAACATCCTATCTAGTCAGGTAAAAATATTAAATTGTTGATCAAATTATAACCTGCCGTTCTACATGGACTACAGTAGCTTAAGCGCTCAAAATGATCCTAAGAACAGAATTCACGACATTTGACTTTAGAAACCACTGCAAAAATATTTGTTTCTCTCAAAAACACAAGAGAGTTTTCTATCATTATATTAAGAGAAAAAAGGGGTAGGAGCCCTTACAAATTACAAAGCCACACACACCCAAACCATCCAAATGCTGAAATATTATTTGTAAATAGAATAGAGATTATTATCTGAAAATAAATAATATCTTTTTTGAAATAAGCTTTCATGTGCAGTTTGATGACATGGCTCCTTCTCTAGTTGTTAGTGGTCCTGCTGTTGACATAAGAGATAAGCAGAAAACAACCTCAAATACAATTCCTGTGTAGTATGCAAGGCCACGGACCACTGATGCATCAAAACAAATCCAATCAGCATAACCATATTGCTCCGCAAATGAGAAGAGTTTTTTCAAGTCAGCAACAGCTTCAACACCAGATCCTAGCACCTCTGCATAAGTATATCAAGATTAAACAAGAACCTTGCCCAAAGGTCCTGAAGACTAAAAAACAAACATTTATATATGGATAAAGAAACCCAAGATTGTCAGCTTAACAGATAAAGCATAAAGGCCTGATGTAAGAGAACACCTTTAATCAATATTCCTTTACACGATATATTTTCCAACTTAGCAACATTACTTCAGTGTTATTATATTCAAATAGATGTATATCATATGGAGCATGCATAAGCATAATAATAAGCCAACAACAAAAGATTAGGAGAAAACCTTCAAGCTTGGAAAGTGACTTGAGCGAAAGCACATTGATGATACCCTGGACAGCTTCGGATGACAGCCCAGTTGAAATAAGTTCCTTCTCAATTTCTTCCCTAGTTATTTTACCCAACTGCATAATGCTTATGTTAGAACGTAAGGCAGTCATTACACCAACAAAAGTATAGCAATAAACAATTACATCAATCAATGGGTATTCAGCTAATTGTTAAAAATAGATAAGATATGAAAAGCAAAACAGTGATAATCTGTTCGAGAGACTGGCCTTCTAGGGTAATCGGTTACTGGTTACTTCCAAATTAATAATAGAGGTAGAATGGTCAATGTCACCATCTAATGGAGCAACATGTGCTCTTCGTAGCAAGAGTCAAACTCTTAAAAGGCAACCAGTTTTGGAAAGGTGCTCTCTGGATTCAATTAAGAGTTGAGGTGCTTTAAGATTTGTTCCATTACTAAAAAAAGTTAGACCTCTAGTATATAAATAAAGATATAACAAGCTGAAGATATAAAAATCATCCTATTTCTATTTGCAGTTCAATATTATAAATTACCACAACTTGTCAGCTCCTGAAGCTACAAATAGAGTATAACTGGCAAGCAGATAACATGGTATCGCAACCCAAATCTACAGAGTACAACTGGCAATAAGATAATATGGTAATTGGTACAGCAATCAGCAATGAAAACAGGTGGTGAGTCACCAGCAGAATTTGGGCATACTTTATCAACAATAACACAAACTTCAGTGAATAAATGTTCTGGGATGAAGTACATGTTCAACACAGCCTGAAGAACCTGCAAAAAGCAAATGACAGCCAACAAGAATCAGAGCAAAACACATGCACTAACATGTATAAAGATGTTATAACATATCCAGATGTCAGCAGCTACAACATTCTTAGGCAATCCGATTCCCAGAATTCGCATCTCCTTATGGAATAGATAAGGAATAAAAAGGGCATCCACTACCATGAAGCAACATGGTTATGTACCATACCAATTTGGTCATAATAGTTTAAAAATCTGAGATTAATAGTGTATTAACAAAGCTTAACAATTTACTTTTGGTACGGCCAAAACAAAAGGCACCAAATACATGAAAGGGAAGTATTAAGGAAAATGTGAACTAAAGATGGATACTTGAGTGTGTGTGTGTGTGTGAAATGTTACCTTCCGACTGGACACCCTGATCCCCACATCAGAAGATGTAATTCCAAGACGTTGAAATAAGAGAACAATTGCATGAAGAAGCTCTGCCTCAGCCTGATTCCAACGATGAGATGGCAATGCCGAATCAGTTCAAAAGCATACGAGCACAGCAGCATCCGGAATCAGTAAAGGAGAAGGGTGATACCCGAACTTTAGGCACACCAAATATATCCATATTCCATTGGTAATGTTCCCGTCTTCTTCCTCTGGTCATGCGCTCATATCGCCAGCACTGTCCTATAGTAAACCATTTTAGTGGAAGGGAGACTGATTTTCTAGACAGAAGAAGAGTAGGTGAACATCACATTCTGACGGAAAGAAGAGGCATGAATAGACACTACAATGCATGAGAAATAGATTAGCAAAGGCATACATACCCTTGCTTTATGACTAGGCGCGCGAGAGAAGGGGTGATTTCCGGCCTGAGAACAACACGGCGACCCCCTTTATCCTCAAAGTTGTAGAGCTGCGGTGCAGAATCAAAATGCAAAGTTATAAATGACTTCAGTTCGGAAAGAAGAATGGGCTTATCAGCTAAATAATGATGAATATGGGGGGAAGACCTGCTGCGTAATCTCTTCCCCTGCCTTCCGGATGAAGAGCGCCTCCGACTCAAGGACGGGGAAGTCCACCTCCTCGAAGGCCATGATGCGGGAGACCTCCCTGAATTGGTCGAAGAGCCAGGTGCGGAGCCGCATGTCCTCCGGCGTAAAGTCCCTAGTTCCGCGCGGAGGGTTGACTTCGACGACGCCATCAGCATCACCGTGTGTCGAGGAGGCCTCGCCGTGGGTCAGTGTCGAGGAGGATGCAGAGGAGAAGAGACGGCGGCGGCCATGGATGTGGCGGCGCGAGAAGGAGCCAGCAAGGCAGGTGGGGCTGAGGAGCAAGCGCGGGCGGAGAAGGAGGAGGTGGCGAAACGACGGCGACGACGACAACGCCGCCATCGATTCGACTCCACTGGCAGATTGGAGCAGCAGCGAGCAAGCAACAGGTGGGAGAAGAAGGCCGCGGATGGTGCAGTGGGGATAATGCGATGCGATTCACGTTTGGGCCGGACCGCACCAGCCTGAGGCCCATTAACGATGCAATTTGCTGGGCCTCCATTTTTTTTTCCCGTGCCTCCATCCTCTTCTGTCTTCTCCGTCGGCGGGGAGAAGTGAAATGTCGTGGAGATGGGCGGCGGCGGCGAGAAAGCTCGCCGGAATGCCCCAGTTGCGCACTCC
Organism: Sorghum bicolor; assembly: GCF_000003195.3. NCBI lineage: Eukaryota > Viridiplantae > Streptophyta > Magnoliopsida > Poales > Poaceae > Sorghum > Sorghum bicolor. Next base: position 22,456,494 of record NC_012871.2, read on the forward strand.
AGGAGCCTTTACCGGCGGTCTTCTCTACCGGTAGGAATTCATCTACAAATCTTGCATTCCAAGTTCCTAGCCCGAACTGACCCCGAGATCTCTCGTCTTCTTCTCCGTGTCATGCCAAACTTTGGGCTTCAGCTCGTTCGGAAGCGACTCCATCGGAAGCCGCAAGAGCTCGCTACCACGGAGGGTCCTGTCGATCGGGGCCATCAGCCTTGCTGGCGGGCTCGTGCTCAGCGCCGTCAACGACCTCGCCATCTTCAATGGATGCACAACGTCAGCTTCCTTCTTTCTTTTGGCTTCGTCTCTCCCAACAAAATTAATCCAGCCCAATCTACTATTGTGTTACTAATATTTTACGCTCCTCAGTTACTAGAGAGAATTGAATTGCATGGCAGCTAGTAGTTTGATCTTTATTCAGGACCAAAGAGATGTGATTTCTTTGCACATCAATTGGATGTATAGAATGGAATGGGCATGGCACAGTGAGCAGTTTCCCCAAACCCAAACATCTTGACTTTTTAGAGTACTAGTATAATGCCCATACTAACGTTACGGCTTCATTTTGGGATGCACTTGAAAACAACCAAATGATGATATTTTTTTTCATAATAGTTTCATGTAAATATATATGACCATGTATATAATCAGGAAACACTTGTGCATAACAAGGCATTATAAAGTTATGTCTCACTTCAACCATCTAATTTACATTTACAATCTATTTAATGTGTCAAGTGGGTCTTGTGTTCTCTAGGGATACTGTCTCCACATTTATTTGCACGGGTGTTCAAAATGTCCACCAATAATTCTGTCCTCAGTTACCTTTATAGTTGTTCATGGCAGATCTTAATAAGTTACTTATTGATCTGCAATGTAGTCTACAAAATATACATGAATAGCACAACAGAAATTTACTTTGCTGAAACCATTCACAACCATTCCGCAAGCAAAAAGAATGATCAGATGTCATCAGTAATAAACTTTGAGAAAAAGAGAAAAATGAACTTGAATTGACATGAACAGACAAAAATGTGTTGCACCAAGAAGAACATCTACTGTTATATGCCACAACAAAATACACATCACCATCTCGTAGAGACTGGTCATTTGTCATTTGTCAATAGAGAATCCAGTTAGACAACCTGGTTAAATAAAACATGTCCCAAAAATAAAATAGCATCTAGACACAATGATGACTGCAATGCACATCCGTGCTAAGCAAAGCAAGTGTGTTAAAAGATATTGGTGGACTTCAGAAATAAGAAACTAAAAAAATAAAATAAGAAAGGTGAAATAACTGGATACCTGTTCTGTCTAGCACAACTCAAACATGTTCTGTCTAATTCATATATATTGCATTCGATCAGTATACAATTATTTTCAGAATATGCTGTCTACAGACCAAATCCGTTTGAATCATTTAGAAAATAATTAGAACAACAAGTTGTGCATTATACCTTTACTGATATTTTCCAATTCAAGTTCCCTCCTCAAATCATCATGATATAAGTGGTTTCATACCAAAAAAACATTTTTAAGTTTCAAAGAAAATTGATGACAACAAAATAGTATTAAGACAAATCAATGCACAGACATATATTTATCTGTTTCCTTGAAACTTAAACAGTAATGCTCTGGGGTATATGGCATATTCATTGAACATTGTAAATGAATATCTGAGTCTTTTGAAAGACCATGTATGGTTCATACTAAAATTAGCAAGAATAGAAATATAAAAAAACTTAGGGTGAGCTAAATACCTTAACAAGAACTCGGTAGAATGATTGTCGAATCGGAAGACCGAATGAGCAGATTTGAGAAGGTTGTAGATCACCCAGTATTGCCCGCTTGGCAACTTTTTCTGAAGGGAAGTAATATCTGTTCATATTAGCATGGAACATGCATTTTTTTCTTCTAATTGTCAGATCAAGTGAACAAATTGTTTTACTATATGTTTTCCTTATCATTAACTGAATATACCATTTTGGGTGGCAAGTGTTGAGGTCTGTGATCACAGTTAGAAAGATACTCTATTTTGTAAGCATTGCCATTTGAGAATCCACAGAGGAATGTGTTGCATGAGGGGGTGGAAGCTAATTATGATGTCTGACTTGTACTTTTTCAGTCCAGTCTCCACCTTCCTTCATCCATAAAAAAGCATTCAGGAAAAGAATATATAAGAAACAGATCATGCAGCAAGGCGTAAGATAAATGTTGCACAAGGAATGGCAGCACCGCAGTGAACTACAGATTTTCAGTGCCCCCAACCCCAAGTCCCCAAGTATGCAAATGTAACCATTCCCGTCTGGTGCCAGAGTGTTTGGTGGCCACAATGCAACCTTGATTTTATAGCTTCCGTCATATATAAAAAATACTATACAGCATACACATCAACAATATAGCTCATACAAATTTCAAAGCATTTGGGCTACACAAACATCAGCTATTAATCAAACATATTAGCAGATCATGATAAAAACAGTAACTATGTGTCTTTCATCTTTCACATGAAATGTGGTAATTTTGTAGGCATAAAAGAGAGAAAATGAAGATCCACGATACTATACTCTTCCTGAAGTTAAAACCTTCGATAAAGTTAGTACCATTTTATTTCTCTTTCAGAGTGTTTGGGGTTATCCATTTCAGCTTCAATTTCAGGTGAGTAAATGAGTGATTGCAGCAATGCGGTTTAGTTTTAGTCAGCCTTTTTCGAGAAGTGCATGGAGAGTACATCCTTGAACCACAAGGATATTACAAGAGAAAAAATCCGCTATATATAAGATCCAGTTCATCTCATATTAACCAAGGGCAACCTCTGTTGTTCCCACTAATACGAAAAGAAATTGACCAAAAATAATTAATTATACTGTCATACCAGTACTCGTCCAGCACACATCAAACAAGCAAGCAAATCTAAGAACCTAGAAGGGGATTGAATTGCAGGAGCGTCCATGCATCCGCCCCAGCAATGAAAGATTTGGATTTAAGGACAGACAACATGAAGAGGGAAAATGTTGTTCTCAACTCTTAAAAGCAAGCAGTTAATCTAAGGAAGGAAATATCTAGCATTTCCTTACCAGGACCGGTGAAACAATTTGAGGTCCCCTTGGACAGATAGATTATGCCAGTCCTGCCGTGTTCCACTCCTCACCGAAGTTGAGCCAGCTCTCGTGCGTCATCATCGTTGCGGCCACCCGACCCGCTTGCCTGGTCGTGTCACCGCCGCCAGGGTCCGCCGTACGTGCAGGCCGACATGGGCATAGGCCTGGCCGCGGCCCCGTCGGGGATTCAGGCCTTGGATCACCACCGCCACGACCACTGTTCCTGATTTACCTGGCCGACGACGACCCGAACCCAACGCCGGGTAGCGTAGAAGCTTCGCCGCATAAGGAGGCTGGCGCTGGCAACGACGGCCCTGCCTGGCTTTGCGTCTCGCCAGGCAGTCGACCTCCTCCACGCACAGCATGCGGTCCCTGGCCGGCTGGAGGACAGAGGAAGTAGGGGCGGACACCTGGGGACACGTCTCGATGACGGCCGACTAACATTCTGTGCTTGCGGAGGAACTCTAGCAGCGACATCGGAGAAAAAAAATGGAAAAACGGTGTGGGACGTGGGAATCGAACCGAGAGAACAGGGCTGATGGGGAGGGTGTGCAACGCGTTTGAACAGGGCTGATGGGGAGGCTGATGCTAAGGGTGTGTAAAGTCGTGATCATACTTCTAATCTGGACCGTTAAATCTGTAGGATATGTGCTGTGAGTCGTTGATCTTGCAGGTGAGATTTGCCTGGAGAAGATTTCAATTATAGTAGAGATCAGGGGAGGTGAAAACATCTTGCCTTTTTTTTTTTTGAGTAGCATGGTGATATCCGAACATCTTGCCTCTGCTCATATCACGTGAATTGTAGGATTCCATTATGGGAACAATCAACCGCTCAACACTGGGTATCAATGTTAATGTGTTTACAATATGTCAGCAAACACTCACTGCAAATTTTGACTTTATCTGGGACAACCATTATGCACTCCTATTATCTTGATTATGCACGGTAATTTGTTGGTTTGGTTTTTTTAATGCAAAGTGAATGGTGCTTTTTTTCTTTAATGGAAACAAGAACAGTTGGGTTAAGTCCTCATACACATGTGATGTGTGTGGTTTATTTGGTCTCCATTGCTTTAGCCGTAGAGAATAAATAGCGACCTGTAGCACTCATTCAATATTCTAATAAATTCTAGACATCTTAGTTTATTTTCCTTTTATCTTAAATTTTTATATGGGCATCTTTTTTTGTTAATCAGACATGAAGTTTATGTTACCTTAATAATGTTCTTCTAGATGCATATGAATTCCATTTTCCATATATTATATTTTTGTCCCTTAGAATGGTTGAAATTACATGGATGTAACATTGCTTTTACTCTGTTTGTTTTAACGAAAAAAATTACAAGTCTGAATGTTTTCAGTAAGGCAATCGAGCATGCTGCTGACAACCCTGCGGTTGTGGAAGCAATTGGAGCGCCGATAGTCAGAGGACCGTGGTACGAGTCTTCTCTTATGGTGGGCCATCGACGGAGATCTGTGTCATGCACATTCCCCGTATCTGGGCCACATGGATCAGGATTTCTCCAGATTAAGGCAACCCGAAATGGAGGTTTGGTTACAATTTTCTCCTTTGTTGTGCCCCGATTAGTCACATATACTTGATACAAAACAATGATGGAATCTGTTATGCTGTGTAGAGGATGGTCTGCTTTCGTTTCTGCGGCATCACGACTGGGAGATCCTTATGCTGGAGGCTCATCTTCATGTACCTTCAGATGATGAGGAGCAGAAAAGGCTGGTTAAGGTGAATCTTGCTAGTGATGGCCGTGGGGAAGATGGGGATCCAGAGAGTGAGTGTTAAGCTGCCATATTCTCAAATCTGCACCTGTGGTTGGCTGGTTGATCTTGGTATGTACTGTATTCCATGGAGGGCGGGTGATTGTGTCATCTGAATGGATTCCAAATATTAATAGGGTGTTTGGTTTGAGGTATAAGTTAGTCCATCGTCTCACTCCTCACTTTTTTGTTTTGTTTGTAGAATAGATGATGCATCCTCGCCTCATTTCACAGGCTAATATTTAACACTAGTGTGAGAATTGGAGTCATTCCATCAAATTTGAGGAATAGACTTGTGATGAAATAGAGATCAAGAGAAGCAGTTGTTTTTGTTCCAAAATTAGCTGCTGCTGCAGCAGCAGCAACCTGCAAGCACGCAATCCTGCACGCGGCAATATGCTATTTGTGGCCATATTGGTCCAGTTTTGGCGACCTGGCAGGGTCCGTCTGCTCGCATCGCAACATGACAACCGGATCATTCACATTCTAGGCGATCTTGTTATTGATTTGTTTTTGCATCAGCTGATGCTGCTGCTTCTCCCGGGGCCAAGCCTCCCTCCAATTGGATAGTCGCCTCTTTGCGGTGCTCTCCCCCTCGCCGGCCGGCGGAGCGCACGGCTCGCCGCTGCATTGCCATCGTGTCACTTGTTCACACAAATCCAATCGGATTATTGGATTCGGGTGAATGCTTGGGCAAATTCGATTGCCCAAGCATTCGTTTCGATTATTGCCGCTAGCTCGCCGGTCGCTGGAATCATTGGACGGCGACGACGATGGGCATCTTGTGTTGCTTCCAGTCCCACACCGGCGACGGGACCGCCCACCATGATCATTTTGTGGCTTCGTCCCCGGCTACCTCTTCGTCCTCTGTCCCCTCGTCGTACCGTCGTGCTCCCCCCGAGCGGCAGTCCGCCGGCGTGGAGAAGAGCAGCAGGAGGAACGACAGCATCGACAACAGCAACCTGGTCGCCCTCGTCAACGACATCGTCACCGAGTCAGGTACCATACCCACCTTTACCTTTATCCTAATCGATCGATGATCATCCATCCAAATAAATAACAATGGCATGTGATCGATCGATGCGTGCATGCACAGTGAGCTACCATCACAGGCGGGTGGCCGAGGAGATCCTCAAGATGGGCAAGGCGGGCAAGGTGACGGCGCGCGCCTTCACGTACGCCGAGCTGTGCGAGGCCACGGGCGGGTTCCGGCCGGAGTCGCTGCTGGGCGAGGGCGGCTTCGGCCCCGTCTACAGGGGCCGCCTGGGCTCGTCGTCGGGACCGGAGGTGGCCGTCAAGCAGCTGGACCGCAACGGCATGCAGGGCACGCGCGAGTTCCTGGTGGAGGCGCTCATGCTCAGCCTGCTCAAGCACCCCAACCTGGTGACGCTGCTGGGCTTCTGCACCGACGCCGACCACCGCATGCTCATCTACGAGTACATGCCGCTGGGGTCCCTGGAGGACCACCTGCTGGACCTGCCGCCGGGGCGCGCGCCGCTCGACTGGGCGACGCGCATGGGCGTCGCGCAGGACGCCGCGCGCGGCCTCGAGTACCTGCACGACGCCGCGCAGCCGCCCGTGATCTACCGCGACTTCAAGGCCTCCAACATCCTGCTCGACACCGGCTTCCGCGCACGCCTCTCCGACTTCGGGCTCGCCAAGGTCGGCCCCGTCGGCGACAAGACACACGTCTCCACGCGCGTCATGGGCACCTACGGCTACTGCGCACCGGAGTACGCGCTCACGGGCAAGCTCACCACCATGTCCGACGTCTACAGCTTCGGCGTCGTCTTCCTCGAGATCATCACCGGCAGCCGCGCCATCGACACCACCAGGCCGCCAGACAAGCACAACCTCGTCCTCTGGGCCGGCCCGCGATTCAAGGACAAGCGACGGTTCGCCGAGATGGCCGACCCGCTGCTCCAGGGCGCATACCCAACCAAGGGACTCTACCAGGCGCTCGCCATCGCAGCCATGTGCCTCCAGGAGGATGCCACCATGCGCCCCGTCATCAGCGACGTCGTCACCGCGCTCGAGTACCTCACCGTTGCAGGCGGAGGCGCCGCTGACGAAGAACCGGCTCCGGATCCCAAGCAGCAGCAGCAGCAGCAGCAAATAGACGTTATCGGCCACGCCGACGACCAAGCGTAACATCGTTTTCTCATGGAAAATTGTTAAGCGCTGCGTGTGCATTCATACATATAATGTGATGCTGTTGCATGTGTATGCGCCATAGATCGATGAAAGGAGGACTTTCATTACAAACTATAACGCGTATTGATTGTTACAAAGACAGTTGATGTATTTTTTTTTTTTTTTTACAAATGAATTGACACTAGCTAGCCTTCTGACTATACTCCGTCCGTCCGAATAAGAGCAGCCTTTTACCGATTTATTAGGCAAAGTCATACTATAATAGGTTTGGGATTATAACAAAAATGTATCAACATTTATGATATCTGTTATCCAACTGTCATATAATATAGTTTATGGTATACTCCCTCCATACCCATAAAACAAGTCGTTTTGGACAATGGCACGATCTCCAAAGTGTAACTTTTTGACTTCTTATTTTTATAAAAATTTTATCAAAAAGTGGTATAAATATATTTTTATAAAAGTATTTTTCAAGACAAATCTATTCATATGGTTTTCATATTTTTAAACTCAACGACTTAAAAGTTATTCATAATTTATATTGCCAATGTTTGACCCAAACCTTGTCCAAAACGACTTGTTTTATGGGTATGGAGGGAGTACCTATCATAGGTGTTTACTATCGTTTTATCTCAGTGGTTTAAGAAAAAAATCCAATAGCCTCCATCATCTTGAGGTGGCCGGCTGTAATTATAGTTGCATCTCGCATGCGCCCTGGTAGTTCCTTGGTTACATATGCATGTCTCTGCGGAGGACCTCAGCTATCCTGGCTCCTCCTTGGTTGCATACAGGCACATTAATTGGATTAATTAGATCACAGAAACTTATTATAAAAGACATGGGTCATCTGTGCTTCTTCGTCTCTGGGCACAAGGCTTAAACGGCGAAGACTAAGACCAGTCTCAATGGAGTTCATTAGAGTTTTATGGATATTAAATATGTTGATCTGACATCATAATAATGAAGAGAGATGATAAGAGTTTCATGAAAGTATAAAGAATTTTATGGGGATAAAACTCTTCTGCACTGTTTCTAAAATATGGATGCGTTGAAAACTAGGTAATGAAACTCCCATTGAGGATAGCCTAAAAAATGGAGGGAGTACATTGTAATGGGAGAAATAACTATTAAACATTTTTAGAAAAAAAAATAACAAAAAATAGTATATATCTACTTCAATTTTATTTTTTTATAAAATTTAAAAACTATAATGTATTTTATGGTGACCATAATATCCATAATATAATTAAGTTAATATAGAAATAATATTACATGTCCTATTAAACTTGTATGAAATCTATCTATCTATCTATCTATCTATCTATCTATGCACTATAAAAAACAAAAGAATAGATAAAATACAATCGATTTCTACCCACTTTATCTCTTGCCCCTTTGACATTCTTTACTAAACAGATCTTCGAGCATCTTCAAAAGTTTTTTCTAAAATGTACTCTCTAAATCATCATTGAAGAGTCATTTTCTATATCTTTGTATTCTCTAAATTTTTTATATATCTTGTGCGTAGTCAAAGTGTCATCCTCGCTCTCCATCTTTGGTTAGCAAAGCTAGAAATCCAAAATAGAGGATATCTATATTTAAATATCTAAAATAAAGAGGCTATTGGAGGGGGTTTTTTCATCAAAATATCTATTTCTGTAAATTATAAAAAATAATCTCTTGAAAATGCTCTTATACATGAAAGCCATCCAACCATATGTAATGGGTGGGCCTAGCTTGTTACGGTTGATAACCTATGTCACACCCTGGCTTTTAAAATAAGACCAGAGTCGTCATATGTGTGCCCAGGAAGTCCACACATATAACAAAAGAATAGAAATATCAGAATCAATGTTATATATAGCGGAAAAACATATTTATAATAACACTTACAAAACATCAGAGTACGCGGAAACAGTAGCTAAACTTCTTAGGCTCCAATCTTCTCAGGGACGGTTGACTGGGGGCTCCGTACGCCAAGCACTTCCCATAAGCTTCTAGAAAACTCCATGACCTCTTTATCCTTCTTCTGAGCAGCACTTTACTACACACTGGGGGTGTGGGGGAAATAGCAAGGGTGAGTTCATGTCGAACTCAGCAAGTACAGACGGAAAGTATAATGACATGCAAGGCTTAATCAAAGGAAAAGCTGACACTGTTTAACTGCAGGTGAGCTTTTTAGTTGGTACACTTTTATTACAATTCTTTTATTAAAATAACCTATTACTAAATATGAGTGAAGCATCCCAACCCTTAATTAGATGAAAGTATATTAACAATTTTATTAATCATCATTATAATTATTACCGAGGTAGCAACCTCAGATAGTAACTCGGGGTAGCAACCCCATTAAGGTCATGGGATAGCAATCCCAATTTAGAACACAGGATAGCAATCCTGCCAACACGGAATAGCCATTCCGCCAAAGCACGAGGTAGCAACCTCAACCAAATTTCGCCTCCAAGTATCCAGTGAATCCAATTTGCTCATCAAGTGAGGGTCTGGGCCGCTCGTGACCGTGAGCACGGCTGATATATCAGTTTTACACTCTGCAGAGGTGTGCACTTTCACTCCAAGTCGTGATTCCCATTTGCCCGGGGTCGCGACTCCCCAAAACACTTCCAAGGTGAGCAGGCAGGGTCTCACTACGAGACCTTTCACAGGGTCCAACTAATAGGATGCCACTCGCAAGTTTTCGCCGGGGCGCTCGACAGTCGATACTCATAGCCATGGCGTACCGAGCAGCCGCTAACTTAATATTCATTACCCAAGTTACTTCCTCACGCCTACCCGGAAAGTAACACCCTACTAGTGGAGGTCCTGCTAATTAGTCAAGCCAGAGCCATATAGCTTGGAGCTGCACTGTAAGTCCCAGGGGGCCGCTCCCTGACTAAGTCCTTACGGAGAGCAGAGACGGGTACGCCCGGCAAACCGGACCACCAACAGTACCCGCTCCCCCTTTCCTCAACCAAAACACGATGCTCGCAAGCACCGCAACATCTCCATCACCGAAGTGACCATTGTTCACCATTTAATCATTAATCATCATTGAAGAATTTATTAAGCAAGATCATTATTTTTATTATTATATAGATTAGATGAGTAGAGCAACTAAGCATATCTACTGTTCACTATACTACCCAAGTATAACCCAGGCATACAAGGAATATAGTAGGAGGCTAGTCAAGTCCTTATGGTTTGCAGTATTAAGACACATGCAATGGAAAGTAAATATATTTAAAGTTCATAGGTACAATATGATCAAAGGGTGTCTGCACTTGCCTTTATTCCTAGTGTATAACTGCTCAGAATTCTTTAGCTTCTTTCCTTCTGCTTCGACTGTCGGTCCTCAGCTCCTGGTCTTCACTGTTGACGAACCACACTTCTTCTACGTGTAGCAACCAAGCAACACAAACAGACAAACAAACAATCACGACTAAGAACAAGCATCAATCAAAAGAAAAGCTTAGAAAGAGCGCACTAAACGACACGACTTATTGCTACGATCGTGGTCACACAAGAACGATTGAGAACGGAGCTATCGTTAAACGGACACGACTTTCGAGGTTTGCAACATAACACAGAACACAGACTATACGCTTGGATTATTTTATTAGATGAATTATGGTGACAGATATTCAAGAGAAAAGTCATAAAATGGAGTTAAACAAATCATAATTATCAAATATGAAGTATAGTTCTAGTCATACTCTATTTATAAATAATTATAGAAATTATTTAAACTATTTTAGCATTTATAGCTTAGAGAATATAAAACGAGTGAGAGCAACTTAATTAGAATCACTATTTATTTTTAAAGTTGAGCGGAGCAAGTCATAATTAACAAGGCATTTATGTTGATATTATATAATTAATATGATTTATGAAAGATCGGAGATAAACCTAAACTACTTCAAATTCAAAAATACATTGAATAAATACTAATCAAAATTATCTAAAACAATTTTATATGATCATATTTAAACAAGGCAAATTAATAATTAATAAATACACATTTAAGTTGACAAGTAATTATAAAAAGGTTAATATTTGCATATGTTACTCTTATTTAGAAACAAATATGTGCAATCATTAATCAAATTATGTTTTATTTAGAAAGAACCTTTACAAACCTTAACCATATTGTGGTTATAAACATTTAACATTATTTATGTCACTTAAAAGATTTACGGTTTGGAAACATAAAACATGCGACAAAAACAAACAAAAGCATAGATGGCTCGAGGTTGAACTAAGTGAGTTATATTAGAAAGGTATTAATGTTGACACTAATCATATTAGCATTGTTTATTAAAGTCCAAACTTATATACCTAAATTGCTTGTAATTAAAAAAACATTAGTGTTGGTATTAATCATATTATAATTAATTTATGAAAGACCAATATATAAACCTAACTTTATTTTATTAAACATGACATTAGATAAATATTATCCAAATTAATTACATGCTTTATATTTAACTAAATAAATTATAATTAAGAAACATTTAAGCTAATATTAATCGGGTCAATATTTATTTATTTATTTATTTATAAGGTTGAAATTATAAACCTAATTCGCTTTTAATTTAGAAGAGCAATCACTAATCAGTAACCAAATTCATATGATTAAAATTTATAAACACATAACATGGCAACGATCATAACTTACATCATAGCAACAAGAACAGAATTATAACCCTAGGTTATTTTTAGTTAGAAAGTTATTAAATAAATATTAAACAAATTACATTTAAATTAATAAATGTATAAACAAGTCACATAATAAATGTTTACACTACTGCGTATAACACAACGTTACGAAACTAACGCAACTGAAACGGAACAAAACGAAGTTAAAACGAATAAACTATTGCTATTTTTATTCAGTGGCAAAATCGTAATTAGGGGCATCTTCTACCTTGGTCATGTTCGTAACCCATCCATGGCTGACTGCTGCTGCGTTCATCCAGAGGCTCGCGCAGGCGTGCAGGGGCTTCGGCAGGTCAGCGGCGCGGCAGCACGTGGCCGTGGTGACCCACACGCGGAGCCGGGGCAGGGGCTTGCTCGGCACCCACGGTAGTGGCCGGGCGGCCACAGGCGGTGCAGCGCTGCTGCCCTGCAGCGTGCTGGGCACGGGAGAGGGCCGCGAAGGGGGCGCCGGATGGCGGCGCGACCGTGAGGGTGAGGTGCGGGGTTGGGCGCAGGGGGGAAACCGAGCGGCGCCGTGCGCCAGAGGCGAAAGAGAGGGCCGGCCATGGATGCTGCTCGTCGGAGAAGACAAATAAATATCAGAGACACGACGAACGAGTATGGATTCGTAAAACAAATGGCGTGCCGATGTAGAGGACGACGACACGAACCTTACTGTGGCGGCGGTTTTCGCAGGGGACGACGGAGGCGGCCGGAAACACTCGCCGAACGTTCGCCGGAAAAGTTCGCCGGGAATGAGATCCAAAACTTCGGCGATGGATCTGCGGAGCTACGAGCGGCGGCTCGGAAAAAGGGTCGTACTTCTGAAATCAGCGCGTCGAGGGCTACGCCGGCATATATATAGGTCTAGGGTTTGGAAAAGTTTCGGAATTTCTTAATTTCGGGATTTAAAATAAATCATTTTCAGTTCCAAAATAATTCCAGAAAAAGCTGAAATCATTTTAAATTTCTGAAAAATATTTCTAAAATTCCAAAAATTCAATAAAAACTAGTAGAGATAGATTAGGAGATTATGAACCAAAATAAAGTTTTTGGAGCCCATGAAAAAGTATTTTAGAGCATACAAAATTATATTTTTGTTTTAGGAAAATAGAAAAAAAGTCTCGAAAAGGTCCGAAAAATTCTCGGGAAAGATTGGACGACATCTAACGTGTTTTTTTTAAAATCTTAGCACACATAAAAATAATAAACTCAAGTAATAGACAAGCATCACATCAACAAAAGCTCGTCTAATTAATTCCAAAATATTTAAAAAGGACCATTTTTCTTTGATAAAAATATGTGGAAATCTAAACTATTGTTGGAAAATTTTATCCACATATTAAAACCATACATTTTTTTAATATTTTCTAATAACAACCCGAAATAGAAATTTTGGGGTGTTATAACCTAGCTTGTTATGGTTGATACAATCATTAGTTAATTAGTTATATAGAGGGTATTCTTTTAGGTAATTGAAGAATACCGGCTTCGTCTCTACGTGCAAGAAATTACATCAAAATTATTACAGCACATGAATACATAAAATAACCAAATAAACTTAGTTTGTATACCAAATACGTAAGGCCGCCCATGGGAGACGAGGAAGGCCATTGTGGGCTGCTAGCTGACCAACTCCAACGTGTGACCAGGTGTGGAGCCAGGATTTAGGTACAGAAGAGATTAGTTTTGCAAATGTCAACAAAAATTTTAATACCAAAATAAAACATTATTATTGGCTTAAAAAATTATAAATCATCTTTAATCTCTTTCTTTTTCTTTATCTAGTACAAGTGCTAATTGTCTAAATTGAAGATAAAAAAGAATAGTTTTCATAAAACCAATTGCTCACATTATATTTATTCAGATTAATTAGATATGTGCCATTATAATTTACTATTTTTTATGTGTGTCATTAGAACTTAATTAAGAAACTGTGTCAGTGCTATTATAATTATATACAAATGTTTGAGATATGCTATTATGTACGTCCTCTGGCTACTTGGGCCTGCTTGCAGGCATAAGGACGCTATGTATATTTATGTATGGAAAAAGATTGCCGCCGTCGATAGATAAGGCCTTGTTTAGTTTCTAGAAAATTTTGCAAATTTTTCATATTTTTTGTCACATCGAATCTTTAGACGCATGTATTAAGTATTAAATATAGACAAAAATAAAAACTAATTGCACAGTTTGGTCGGAATTGACGAGACAAATCTTTTGAGCCTAGTTAGTCCATGATTAGATAATATTTGTCAAATACAAACGAAAATGCTACAGTGTCAATTTCCTAAAAATTTTCGAAACTAAACAAGGCCTATATAAAAGTTGTGACCACAACAGTATACTTGGGCCTTGTTTAGTTCCAAAAAGTGAAAAGTTTTCGGTACTGTAGCACTTTCGTTTGTTTGTGACAAATATAATCTAATCATGGACTAACTAGGATCAAAAGATTCGTCTCGTGATTTACAGCTAAACTGTTAATTAGTTTTTGTTTCGTTTATATTTAATGTTTCATACATGTACCATAAGATTCGATGTGACAGAGAATTTTGAAAACTTGTTGGTTTTCAGGTGAACTAAACAAGGCCTTGGTCCGAGTCAATGAAAAAATACGAGTAGTGTGCACGCTGACGGGCAGAAGGGCCGACCGCGATGTTGTTTCAAGTTTCAACGCGGCAAATCATCAGCAGCTAGTCAGGGTTTCAACGCGGCGAATGGGCAGCTAGCCAGGGTGGTTGGCGTGCTGACCTTTCATCTGCGGCTGCCTCGTCGTATCTCTGGGCTCCATTCAAGACCGGGTCAGTTTCAGACTGATATGCTGCTCTTAACTTCAACGCAACTATTCCAATCCCGTGTTGAACATGTCAAAGTACATTTTATAGGTTCCGTTTTACATTGAGTTCTTGTTTAGTAGCAAAATTGCACAATAGTAGTCCACGACGGAAGCTTTTGCTCTGACGGCTGACGGTACGTAGTATACCTTTTCAACAACGGCATTCCCCTGCCTAACGTACATGTATCACACATACATGTATCTGCCGCCTACCGCGCTGTCGCATGGATCACACATACATATGCTATATATACGTGCCCAAATCCAACCGAAGGCATCAGTCCGTCACCCATTCACCACAATTTTACAAGCTCTGGTTTTCTAGCTCTGCAGCTGCTGCACACAAGATAATTCAGCAAGCTCCAAGAAGCTTGGCAATAGTCTCCTCCTCTGCTTAGTTATCTCCCCTTCCAGCAGACGGCATGGCAACAAGCAAGCTTGCGCTCGTGGCCGTGATGGCAGCAGCCGTCCTCCTGGGCATGGCGTCGGCGGCGACCTACAACGTCGGCGAGCCCAGCGGGTCCTGGGACCTGCGCACAAACTACGGCACCTGGGTCTCGTCCAAGAGGTTCCACCCGGGTGACCAGATCGTGTTCAAGTACTCACCCCAAGCGCACGACGTGGTGGAGGTGAGCAAGGCGGACTACGACTCCTGCTCCAACGCGAATCCCATCGCCACCCACAACTCCGGCAACGACGCCATCGCCCTCGCCTCCCCGGGCACCCGCTACTTCATCTGCGGATTCCCTGGCCACTGCACCGGAGGCATGAAGATCCAGATCGACGTCGTGCCCAGCGCCAACTCCCTCGCCCCCGCCGGCGCTCCCTCCGCTAACTCTCCCGTCTCTCCCCCGCCAGCGCCCGCTTCCGCCGCTACGAAGGCCACCGGTTTCGGCGCCCTCGCCGCCGTCATGATCGCCGCAGGCCTTATGGCTTACTAGATACTCTGTTAATTGCTTTCTGCGTATATTTAGTTTTCCTATGTTGAACATTTGTATTCTTTTGAGTTCGCACGACATACATGTATATACGTATACATAGATGAGACAGTGCCAGCATATATAAATATACTCCTACATTTAATTACGAGAAAAAATCACTGGTGGCTGAAGGTGTCATCTAGGTCTGAACTTTCAAAGTGATATATGTAGGTTTCTAAATTTGGTAGAGGGTGTCATTAAGTCCTTAAACTTTTAAGGTGATCAGAGGTTCTTAAACTTGGTAAATATTATCATCCAGGTCCCTAAACTTTTAATGTGATTGTTGTAGGTCTAGAAATATGGTCTAACTCACCCTATAAGTTGGTGTGACATTGTGACTGTAAGTTAGATGTGTATCCACCATATGTCAATTAATGAATCATTATTTATATAATATTTATCATGAAATTATAATTATGTAAAATAATTTACATAAACAAAAAATAAATTAAAGTATTAAAAAGTTACGACCACTAGTACACAGAGGTATTGTACAGGCGGTTTGTAACCCCTTTTTACAGGCGGTTTGGCGAACCGCCTGTGTTTGGTGGCCTGTGGAAATAAATTTTTCCACGGGTGGGTAACTGCGAACCGCCTGTAGAAATATTTTTTCAGAAAATATGAAATCGGTTTTTGAAAATAGGGAAAAAAAGATTTTCGGTTTTTGAAAATAGGGAAAAAAAGATTTTAATACAAGTAAGGCTCACTGGCTATTCGCAAGTCTCGTATTTTTTCGCGTAAAATCACGTGCTACGCGGTCTGTGGGATTCGAACCTGAGACCTCGCCCTCGTGCGAATCCTCCTCTACCACTCCACCTATCCACTAAGTTGTGTTTGGATTAGAGTTTAGTTTCCCACATACTATCATAAACCAAGCATAAATTGATTATTTGAGGCCCTAAATGGATTTAAATGGAAAAGTCGTCAACTATAAAGTTTTACAACTTTTTAAGATCTACAACTTTTATATTGGTAGCTCCTTCATCCGAGGTCATTTACAAAATTTAAATTTCAAATTTGAGAAATTCAAACATAGTTTTCAATGACAAGATGATTTCAAATGAAAAAATTATCAACTACAAAGTTTCATAACTTTTCAAGATCTACAACTTTCATTTTGACAGTTTTTTCAAATGAGGTCATTTGAAAAGCTCAAAATATTCAAGTTCAAATGTATTTCTACATGCGGATTTCTTAAGAAACCGCATGTAGAAATTGATTTTCACAAGCGGTTTTGTAGTCGGGTAAGCCAATTTCTTTTCACAGGCGTTCTTTAATTAAAACCGCCTGTAAAAATTATATTCCACCGCTGGCTTTGACCAATTCTGTACTAGTGAACAACAAATAATTTACGACAGCAAAAAATTTACAACAAATATACTATAATACCTTCAGTAAAACTTTTAATACTATAAAACTAGTATTAGAACTTTTAATAAAAGTATTATTAATAGTAGTATAATATTATATAGTAATACTATAAATATTATTATTTTCTAAGTTTAATATTATTAAAAGTTTAGGAACCTGGATGACACCCTTTGCTAAGTTTAAGGACCTGCTATGATCATCTTAAAAGTTTAAGGAGGTGAATGACACCTTCTGCCAAGTTTAAAAACCCACATATATTACTTTGAAAGTTTAGGAACTTAGATGACATCTTGAGCCAAGTTAAGGGACCGCAATAAAATTTTCTCTTTAATTACTCACTGTGTCCTTCAGATTAAGTTCTTCCGTGAGTAGTCATTATCTTCGTTCGCTTATCTTACAAGCCGTATTTTTTCTGTCAGTCAATAATTTTTTCTCATAATAAATTAGCGAATAGTATTTTCAGTCATGGCTTTTCAGACTACTAAACAAGCTGTATGTATAAGGTCAGTCTCAATGCATAGTTTCATGGCACAGTTACCAAGACTATAAACTAGGTAACCGAGCCATAGGAGTTTCATGGGGATAAAACTCCTCTCTCATCTGATGAAACTCCTTCATTTAATGACCCTGCAAAGTCAGCAATTTTGCTTATGTGACACTCTATTTAATGTGTATGACACTCTCATGAAATATGCATTGAGACGGCCCTAATAAGACCAGTCATGGAACCAGAGAACCATGGCTTAACGTGCATGATTAAATGGTGGAACACAAATTAATTGAGGGTAGAATGGTCTTTTGTTTGCCACACTAATCTGTCTGAAATCTGCTAGAAATAGCAGTATTTGAGCACGGAGGGAGTATCATGACACATCAGCAAATTTACTAAGTTGACGAGGTGTTGATGGATAAGGAGAGAGAAAACAAGTTTCATTCAGATAAAGCCTAACCAGCATTGATACCCATGCCATGCATTAAACTTAATAAAATCCCCACTGAGACCGTTGAGTTCCATTTCATCGCACTCATAGGATCTCTTACGAGGCTGCGACGAGTCTGATTCTCTGTCCGGCCGCCGCCTGCAACCGTCCCTCATCCTATTGTGCGCCAACTCCTTCAATCCCCAACACTATATTGCTTCCTCCTTTCAATGCGGCTAGTCTAGGTTCCTCAGCGGGGCGACGAATCTCCATTGGCAAGGCAGAAGGATAGGAGACATCGGCGAGCCACTGCTAGTGCTACTGTGCTAGTGCCTCGCATGGGCAGCAGGGGACATCAGCAAGCGTTAGGGTAGACCATCGTCGGCAACTGATGGTTAAAATCGATCTTCAAAGGTCTTTTGAAAAATCTCTACAATGTCACGTCTATAAAGATAGACCTTTATAACGTTGGGCATTACAGTCCTTGGAAAAGGTTCCGTTAGGATATCCGCCCTTAAAAATTTTATTTTCAGGGGGCAGTTGTCTTAGCAGAGCTGCTCCTAAAAATATATTTCAGGGAAGGTTGCAGTAGGAGGACTGCCTTTGTCAACATATTTTCAGTGGCGGTTGCTGCACTGCAACCTTCCTTGAAAATGATTTGTCAAAGGGCTGTTGGCTTCTAAAAAATTATTTGTTAAGGAGCTATGGTAAAGCAATCGCATCTAAAATCATATTTTCAGGGGTTGTTGACTTAATCAATTTTCCCATAAAAATGTATTTATAAGTGCGGTTCACTGAACCACCTCTGAAAATCAGTTTCAAATATTTAGAATTTTAAATTTCTCGCTATATTTGAAATTATGTTTTCCCACCAAATTTCAGAGATGAATACAATTAATTCAAATTAACTTTATATATACATAGTAGTGAACTAGTTAACTAATACACATATGGTCAACAAAGTATTTATAGCATAATTCAATTTGTATTACAAACTACTCACTAACATTAACTGTGTTGCTTCTGTCCAAAAAATAAAAGGAAGGCATGCTCGTATGCAGTGGCGAAGAGCCTCAAACTTATCATGTGTGGCATACTCTGACATTTTATCAAAGAATAAGCCCCTCGCGAAGAACATAAATCATATTGAACTTCTTGAATACCCTTTTGGTTAATTGCATAGGAAGCTGAAAACGTCTTATGTTGCACCAAAAAAGAGCACAATAGATTCATATTAATGAACATATGCCTATGATAGTATTTATACTCAGATGTAAAACAGAACCTATAAAATGTATGGATGACAACTTCAACACTGGATTGGAGTAGGTCGTATTGAAGTTAAGGGCACCCACAATAGTTAGAGCTAGTTACTATATCTCTAAGACAACTTCTCTAATAGTAATAACTTTTAGCACATAGCTTTTAACATGGATAGTCCTATATGACACTCTAACATAAGAGCAGGTAGAATAATACATATTAGCTTATCTTATAGCCAAGTCAACTCAGCAAAAACCTACATCGAAGAGAGAGAAGGAGAGAGAACGAGCTTGTCGCGAGTTCTAGCTCCGAGCGCTTGCACGATTCCATGTGGTGTGTGAGGGCCGCCACCACCAAGGTCTCGTGACTCATCCATTCATGTCACAGCGATGCGCCCTTCACTAGCCAGCACCTCAGCCGAGCAGATCTCGTTGCTGCGCCTGTCATCATCCATGCCGCTGTCGCGCGCAGGTTTCTACACCGTGTTCGCCATCATCCTTGTCGTGTCCACCATTGTCCTCATGCCGACCACCATCGTCTTCGCGCTGCGTCCACCGCCATCCTCACTGCCGTCATGCATAGGCCATCCTCATAGTGCTCACCATCCTCGTGCGCAGGCCGTGTCCTCATCGCATCTGTCGCCGTCCACGCCCTGGTCACCACCATCCGCATAGCTTATGTCATCCGCGGCCCAGCCGCCATCATTCACGCAGCAGCCACTGCCCTCATCTGTGCAGCAGCCACAACCACTACCGTCATCCGTGCAGCAGCCACCGTCATCCACGCCCCAGCTGTTGTCCTTCTCGCTGTTGTCTCGTCGTCCTCGCTCCATGAAAGAATAGTGTGGAAAGCCGAGAAGGAGAGAAAGGAACGCATGGGGATGGGTGTGTGAATCACATAGATAATAAAATATACTTCCTCCATTCCAAATTATAAGATATTTCAAGAATCTTGAAGAGTTAAAGCATTTTAAGTATGACCAAAATTATAGAGAAAACTATAAGATTTATGTCATCAAATAGATATACTACGAAAATATAATTAATAAAGAATCTAATAATACTTAGTTGGTATAATAAATATTATCGTGTTATATAATTTTGGTTCAGCTTAAGATGTTTTGACTTTCTTATAATTTGGGATGGAGGGAGTATGAGTTAAAATAGGAGAGGAGATTAGATCGTTGTAATGTTTTGTCTATTATCTTGATCGGTTGCTGATCTACCTTGCCTTATAGCCAAGTTTAATGAACCTACTCTCTAATATTAAAAATTTAAAATATGTGCAATAACTTAGCTCGTGATAAAGAACTAGTTTCTCTCTCTTATATTAAAAAAATATAAGAATATATTTAGAGCTAGGTTAAGAATCTATTGTTGGAGGTACCTTAAGAGCAGCTTTATAAACTGACCTGGAACATGGATGTAACATCCCAGAATTTTACGTAAACCAAAAATACGAGCTTTTAAAATTTTTTCCTGTAATCGTGTGAAGCATATAGTTTTTAGGTCTAACTCGATCCTAACCCGCTAACAAATCGTGTCATACATATAGAATTGTTTGTAGGCGAGTGCCTTTGTTCGTGAGTCGTCTTGAGTTGGGTATTGTTTAGGGTTTTGAGTTCGTTTGGAGTGCACAAAATCCATAGTGAAGGAGCTCATCTCAAATCTTCGTTGAGCATATCTCAAAGGCGATGCGAATCCCTTCTCAACTTCTTGAATTCTTTCCGAACTCTTGTCGAAGTTCTCTTCTCAAGCTCTCCCTCCCTCTTTGGTCTCATCTCAAATGTCCACCGGCAAATCCCCCTCAAATCATTCGTCGAATCAAATCTAAATCTTCTCCAGGTCTTATCTCAAAATCCTTTAAATCAAATGTGGAAATCCCTCTTCCTTTCTTGGGCCAACTTTTCCTCTTTTCCTCTCCCTTCCTGTACAGCCCAGGCCCCCCTCCTACCTTTCTTCTCCTTTTGGCCCACGCGACCAGCCAGCCCAGCTCCCTCCCCTGCTCCAAGGCCCGCGCGCACAGAGGCTTGCCTCGCCTCGGCCTAAGCAACCTCCACGGCCCAGTTCCCCTTCTGGCCCACTCGCGCCCCCTCCAACCCTAGCTGGGGCACTCCCAACCCTAGCCAGGAGCAGCAGCCGCCTGAGAGGCCGCACCCCCAGCGCCCCGATGCCCGTGTGCGCACCCGAAATTTCCACCGCGTGTCCCTCCCTGGGCACGGACATCAAGGATGGACGGTGCCCCCTCGGAACCCTAGGGCACCGTGCCATAAAAACCCAAGCCGCCCTCCTCCTTGCTCTTCCCCAATGGCACCGCCGCACTCCTCTACTCCCCCTCCTCTTTGCTTCTGATCCGCAGAGCCGCCTCGCCCTGCAGTGCTCCGCTCTAAGGTCGCGACCCTGACGGAGCTCCCCATCGACCACCGCACCGCGAGCACGACGCCCTAAGGCCGATCGCGGCGGACCCCGACCACCTCTGCTCCACCGGCATTCACGGCGCCAACGCCGAGACTGAGCCGCGACGTCAAGCTCCACAAGCACCCTCTCCCGTGCCTCGCAGTCTCTTGGAGCTCGACCACGCCGTCGGAGCCCCTCGACCTCGCCCACATGTTGCCGACTACGAGCTCCAGCATCGTCCTCGGCCACACCACGGCTCCGGTCACCGTGAGCCGCCTCCGCGCCCACGACGACGTCGAGCCCCGACGCGTCCTCGTCCTCGCCATGCTGCGGTCACCATCGCAACGTCCTCGTCCTCCACCATGACGTGCACCCTCTGCCTCCACCTCGCTGGAGTTCCTCTACCATCGGTGAGCTCTCAAAGGCACAAGCTTCTGCCCTTTTTCCCCTTGCTGCCGTTCCCGTCTGATACTGGCCTTCGTGCCACTATTCTCACCGTCACAAGGGAGCTGCGACACCGACCCACCTACTTCTTCGTTGAGCATGATGCTGCGCTTGAAGTCGCCTCGGCGCCATCCTCGCGACACCTCGGGCCGGGTGCCCTAGTCGAGCAGCCGCGTCACTGGACGACGCCGCTGCTGCCACTAGGAGCTTCTTCCACCCCGTCGAGTTGCCGAACCTGGAACCAGAGCCACGGCACTTTGCCTCAGCTGTTGTGCATTGCTACAGCAAGGTCGAATTCTCTAAATCCCCGTCGATGTCGTCCTGAGATCGACCAAACCTCCTTTCTTTCATATGCCATTTCATAGATTTGTTGTACATCTAGTTATATCCATCTATCTATACTTGTGCTACATGATCTCTCCATATGACCATCTGTCTCTATTCTATCTTGCTTGTGTCGTGCCTTCGTGCCGGTCTATCTGTATATGTATCTTCTTTTGATGCTATGGAAATGTGCAACTCCAATTTGTCATCATTGTCAAGTTGTGGTACTTGCGGTTTGTGTGTGGTTCTTATCGTTGTGGACCGTGCCTTCGAGCCGGTCGGGGGATCGTAGTACGTTCGAACATTCGGTCGTGGGATTCTTCCCGCCATGGCTATGATGTTGTACGTAGCTCGAACCCTCATTTTAGTTGACTCTCTAGTGCTATGAATATTAGTGTCCCTATTCTACCCACAGGCGTGGTCCCCATGGACTTGTTGTTGGTGCGCCTCCTACCCGCACTTGGCGAGCCACTTGTGACCTAGTTTAGTGGGAGGATTAGCGGACGATGATCGTGGGACTTACGAAAGCCAACTCGTTAGGTGGAGCTCATGGCCGTGAGTCGCCTCGCCATGGCTATCGGGCTTAACCCATTTTCTTGTGTGTTTATCTTATCTGTCTCGTATGCTTAAGCCACATAGAACCGGGCATTTCCCCTGGTTTCCGCAGTGACAACCGCATCGCCTGGAACTATAGGAATGACCTTGTGCCGATTTAGAAGCACATATGTCGTGAAGTGTTATGAGTTGGTGTAGTTCATGGGATCGTGTTTATTTCTCCAACTATCGTTTGTTCCATGGTGAGTTGGTTGAAAGAGTGTGATTTTGTTCTCCTCTCTTGTTCTCAATTCCCGTCGATCCAGTAAGATGTGGATTGAGCCCCTTTTGCTTGTTCGACGTTTTGTTTCCAATCCCGCGATTCTCGCAGTTGCTATGGCGAGCGGATCAATGGAAAGTGAAACCAATGTCTTTTCTTGCCTTTTTGGTTCTTCGTGCTTAAACTCTTGTATGCTTGTACCTATTTGACCGTAGCATTTCTTTGGTTCTGACGATGACAACCGCACTGCTAAGAACCCTAGGAATGTCTTAGTGCATTCAGTGTACCTATGTCGTGGTACCCTACAAGTAGCTTGAGCACTCGTGATCTGTTGTGTGTCACTCCCTTTGATGCCCCGTCTCTTCCCATGACATGAGTATTGGAAGGAGTAGACCACTCGTCTCTTTCTCTTTGTTCCACCCTCTCTTGGCTCTCGCCAACTACAATGGCGTATGGATTGAGGGAGACCGGAACTACTCATCCTCGTAGTCTTTTCTTCTTCGTCGATCTCCGTGACGCTTGGATCGAAAGGCCACTAGTTGTGGTGTTTGCTTATGATAAGTTAGGGTCTAAGCCATTTATTAAAGCTATACAGGTTGACACAGTCGACCTAGGAAGTACCGGCTAGGCTAAGACTCTAGCTTGTACTTAGTGAACAACCATTCCCATTTCTTTTAGCCCAGGGATCAGATATCCACCAAGAGGGCTAAGTCATTTTTCTTTTGTTGCTCTTTTAGTGTAGTTGTTCCTCAGTGTTCTGTCATCTCTTTTCGCAGTCTTTCGAGGTCTAGTGGTTTGATTGTTTCGCCTTGATTGTCGCTTTCAAGGTAGTCGCTTCGAGGTTAGCGTTGATCGGATTAGGACCCGTTGAAGGAAGGACATGCAGATGGAAGAAATACCTTGGATGAGTACAACTGCAAGTGCACTGAGGATCTTGGAAATGTCATTCGACAGGTGCCACGTCCCACCCAACCTCGTAGAATCCTAATAGACATGCAATAATGTAGATGCTAGTGCTTTACTTTTATGCAAATGAACTGAGATAGGTTGCATGGTAGAAATGCTTGTGAGCCATTGCCTTGTTGCAACCTATAACCCTCGCACACCCGCTGTTAGGTTAGATGCTTGCATACTACTTGCTACTGCTCCTACTACGCATTATATCTGTGATGTGATGCATTGTGGAGGATTAGATGTGAGTGGATAAGGCATGTGGTGCCGATAACTGGATAAGGAATGGATAATGGATTTGAGGAGATCTTGGCGTGCGTCTTGGGTGTGTGGTGAGGGTTGAGTCGACGGAACAGGATCTACAACGAGTCTTGGGACAAGTCTTGCCGAGGGACGCTACCTGGACGTTCTCCATGAGAGATACCTGTGGCAGGTACATGTGATAGGGAGAGGTCCCAGAGTGGAGTGTCTTCGTGGGACGAAGCACCGGGATAGGAGGTGCTATTTAGCACGGGGTAGCCGGATGTCCCGTCGAGTGGAGCATCTCGGTTGGCCCCTCGTGAAGATGTCCTGTTTGGTCACCCTAAGGACTGACATGTTCTGAGAACCGGTTCGTAGAAAGCCTTACACACCACTCGCCTTATTATGGTGCGGGACGGATGTACGACGAGCTAGTGCTGTGCCACTACTACTAGGTTGATAGCGGATAGTGTAGGGAGGTACGGGCATGAGGACCCACACCCTCCTAAGACAGCGTAGTAACCTTTGGGGGCCCGGTACTACGCCTCACAGTCTCAGCATGCCAGTGGTACTCCGGTATGGCGCCAGTCCTGAGTGGTAGGGTGGCATCGTGTTTAGTTGGAAGGCAGCCCAGTATCAGCCTAGATGAGCCGGATCGTCGATGATGGTGATCTTGTGGTTAGTGTAAACCTCTGCAGAGTTTTGGTTGATCGATCGATACATATGTCGTCTTCTCGGCTATGGACCTTTTCTATGTTTCCGCTTCGCTTGACTAGTGAGAGGAGTCCCTTCTATCTTACCCTGGGTTTGTGTTGGATCCGGCGTTGGCCGTTGAGGTAAGGCACGAGCGGGAGTCGTTCTTGCCGCCTAGAGAGTGAGAGTTTGGTGAGATGTGTGTGATGGGATGGATGTGTGGTTGAAATGGATTAAAACTTGATGAATTATTATTTATAAAATATTGATGAACTTGTATAAGAAAAACTATAGCCGTATATGTAGGTCTTTTGATATACCCTTTGCATTTCCACCTACTACAAAGCATACGCAAAAACATAGGGTGGGAGCTAGTGGCCAGTACAAATCGTACTGAAAATTGTTTAGTAGGTTTTGAACGTGGTCTATGACGATAACTACGAAGAATAGAAGGATTAGGTGGTCTCGTTCCTGCGCTCAAGTTTGGTTTGGAGATGAAGGCTACGCCCGCTGATCAACTACGCCGACTCTGATGATTGTCCGTGAAGGAGGAGTCTTCACCGCTCACGCGCTACATCGACTCTGATGAAGACCCGCATGTATTTCCGCTAGAAAAACGATGTAATATGCTTCTTAACAAAGAGTTGTAAGGTAAATGTGTTGTAATCTTGTTTTTCTACGATGTATGACTATGATAACAGCTGATATATGATAATATGATGACTTAATTTCTGAATTATTACATTATAATTCGAATCTGCGTTTGAGTGGAAATACGACGGAGTAGGCGCAAATGAAAAGGTCAGCACGCCAGCTACCCTGGCTAGTTGCCGATTCGCCGCGTTGAAACTTGAAACAACATCACGGTCAGTCCATCTGACCGGCGGCCGTCAGTGTGCACACTACTCGTATTTTTTATTGACTCGGACCAAGTATACTGGTATGGTCACAACTTTTATATAGTAGCGAAATCGCACAATAGTAGTCGACGACCGAAGGAAACTATGCTCTGACGTCTGAAGGTACCGTGCGTATACCTTTTCACAACGGCATTTCCCTGCTGCCTAACGCACACGTATCTGCCACCTACCGCGCCGTCGCATGGATCACATATATACACATGTGTGCTATATATACACGCCCAAATCCAAGCGGAAGTATCAAACCATCATCCATTCATCACAAGCTTAGTTTTCTACTCCGTAGTTTTCTAGCTAGCTCCAAGAAACTTGGCAATAGTCTCCTCCTCTGCTGCAGTATCTCCCCTGCCAGCAGACGACATGGCAACAAGCAGCAGGCTTGCGCTCATGGCCGTGATGGCAGCAGCCGTCCTACTGGGCATGGCGTCGGCGGCGACCTACAACGTCGGCGAGCCCAGCGGGTCTTGGGACCTGCGCACCAACTACGACACCTGGGTTTCCTCCAAGAGGTTCCACCCGGGTGACCAGATCGTGTTCAAGTACTCGCCCCAAGCGCACGACGTGGTGGAGGTGAGCAAGGCAGACTACGACTCCTGCTCCAACGCGAGTCCCATCGCCACCCACAACTCCGGCAACGACGCCATCGCCCTCGCCTCCCCCGGCACCCGCTACTTCATCTGCGGCTTCTCTGGCCACTGCACCGGAGGCATGAAGATTCAGATCGACGTCGTGCCCAGCGCCAACTCCCTCACCCCCGCCGGCGCTCCCTCCGCTAACTCTCCCCCGGCCACGTCCACGCCCGATTCCGCTGCTACCAAGGCCACCGGTTTCGGCGTCCTCGCCGCCGTCATGATCGCCGCCGGCCTCATGGCTTACTAGATACTCTGTTGCTTGCTGCGTATATTTAGTTTTCATCATTGGACATTATATATATATATATATATATATATATATATATATATTGTATTCTTTTGAGTTCGCACGACATACATGTATGAGATAGTGTCAGCATACGTATATAAATACTACATTTGATTACTCATTACTGTGTCCTTCCGATTATGTTCTTCAGTGACTAGTAATTTGCGTGGCACGCATTTATATTTATTTTCCTGAAAATATGGATGGGTGGTCAGTATTTATCGGTCTAAACTCGGGACATATATATAGCGAGGGACGGACGGCCTCCCTCTGCCATTCTTAGCTAGCTACTACAATTGCTCTGCATCGAACGTTCGTCCCTGCTTGCTACCACTCCCGCTGCTACATATATTGTTTCGACAGCGACGATCGCACCTCGCTGCCGATCAATCGATAACGAACAACGGATCGGAGGTGTTGATGATGGGACGACGGTGCATAACAGATCAGGTGCTGCTCGCCGCGGTGGTGGTGGTGGCGGCGGCCAGCGGCGGCCTGCTGGTGGCCGCGGTGAAGGACGACGACTTCTTCGTGGACGGCTCGGTGTACTGCGACACGTGCCGGGCGGGTTTCGAGACGAACGCGACGACGCCGATCGCGGGCGCCAAGGTGCGTCTGGAGTGCCGGCACTACATGAGCGCGAGCGGCGCGGTGGAGCGGTCGGCGGAGGGCGCCACGGACGCGGCGGGGCGGTACCGCATCGAGCTGGTGGACAACCGCGGCGCCGAGGAGGTGTGCTCGGTGGTGCTGCTCAGCAGCCCCGTGCCCGGGTGCGCCGAGAAGGAGGTGGGCCGCGACCGCGCGCAGGTGGAGCTGGTCACGGACGCCGGCGCCGGGCTCGCCACCACCGTGCGCCGCGCCAACCCGCTGGGCTTCCTCAAGAGTCAGCCGCTCCCCAACTGCGGCGAGATACTCAAGAGCTACGGGCTTGGCTCCGGGCCTGGCTACTGACCTGACGGATGACTCCATCGGTGTTTATTAGTAGTTGCGATTAATCCATTCCTTCCTGCTTCTTCTTCAGCAATGCATTGCATGCAGCTCTTTCCATTTGATTTGCATATGTTTGTTTTTATTTAATGAACATTACGAGTAATCTCCATCAGCTAGCTAGCACGAGAAATTTAGCCATGTCTTGTTCCTGTCTGTGTGACCCCGATAGATCAGTAATGTAACATAATATATATATATGTCATGTGACCCCGATATATACACAACAAGAATATCCCTATCCCTACTAATAAAGTACGACTATTACATACAAGTATGTCATGTGTATTGCTAGCAGCAAGATCGTGACTACAGTATATGTATAGTACCTATATAAAAGCTACGTATATAGCGCTAATAGCCCAAAAATGTATGCCCAATTCCGATCCTCTGTATCGCTTATCTGCTGCTGCTCCATGCCACAGAATCGACCTCATCCCTCGCAGATTTGTACAGCTCCAGCCTCTTCAAGCATTGCTGCCGGCGCTCCATCATCGCCGGGTCCTCATCCAGCATATGCCCAAACTCCCCACCCTGCTCCGATACGGCCGGATCCCATGCATCAAAGCAAGCAACGGCATCAATTACCGAGTGAATTTCAGTTACCAATTTAGACAGCACATGACAATTGCCTTGCCTACCTCTTTCTTCCCGATCTGCACGTAGAAATGGTTGAGCAGAGACCTCTTCGCCTCGCGAACTTGGCAGTGGACAGCTGCCTTGGGGATCTTCTGCAAGAGTTCGTCTCCAACCATCCGAATGTACTGGGACACGTTGGAGGCAATATTCCTGAAGTGCCCATCACCATAGCGGTCCGGCGTCGGCGACGGCTCCACTGGAGGTTTATTAGGTCCGACCTTACTACTAGGATCAGCAGGATCCTGAGGGAGCTTCCGGAAGAATTCCACCGTCACGTATGCAGCCTCCATGTCCACTAGACGAAGTGCTGTGCTGCGCCCATCCTCCCGGAATCGTTCCAGGGCTTCATTCGCGGCGGTCGCAATCGCAGCTTGAAGAGTTGGGAATCTTCTCAGTTGCTGAAATCCACAAAACATGCATACCATGTCAATCACATCTTTTTATTCCTAGAACTAGATGTTTGTCGTATAATGCTTAGCTGACAAAGCACCGAGAGTAGTGGAAAAAGGAAGCCACCTCTGTCTCCCCAATGGATTTCCTGACCAAGTCTTTTAGAACAACGTGGACCTGCAACATAATAGATTTGTCAGACAACTTTGACACTGTCTTACCGATAATTGGAAGCTTAGATCATTAGATGTTTTACAAAACATGGAATGCCGGCATTTGGACCATGTCAATGCAGAATACTACTGTAATAGAGAAGCAAAATAATATATATGCATATGCTGCATCACTAATTGAAGGCCACAAGTCAGCGTATATCATCATCAGTTGATCATTTAGTGGAACAATAACACAACAAATAGCACGACAAGCCATGGAGAATAGTCAGTTTACCGCATCAACCGTGGCTTCAGCTGGTCCTCTGAAATAGGTAATGCCTTTTTCAATAAGCCGACGGTATCCTTGTTCGGGAGCGATAAGATGGGGCTGATAGCCATCTGCTTCTGAAACCACCTTCTTCACGTTTTGCACAGACAGATAGCGGTCAAAGGGAAGCTTCTTAAAAGCAGCAGGAAGCTTATGATCAAACACGCCATATATTCTATCTCCACCTGACCTCCTGAGTTAGGCAACCAAGAGTTCATGAAACAGAATAAACCTATAAGAACACAATGGATGCATACGATTCCTCAAGACATTGCAATATGAATTGTTAGCAAAAACTTCATACAGAGAACAAATGCTACATATCACATGATCTTAGCAATGCTTATAAGGAAACTGCATGTTTGAGAACTTATTTTTCAAAAATGTTGACCATAGAAGATAAGTGAGAAGAATCGTGAAGCACCACAAGAAGAAAAAAGCACAGATAAATGGAGTCATAAAACTTGGTCCAAGAGCTGAACATGCAAATGAAATAATGAGTAATATTAGATGGTTTATCATGTGCTCCTTGACATTTCAAAATGAATAAAAGGCTTTGTTAAGTATCCTCCAAGCTATGCACTAAGAGAAACAAACACAAGATGCTAAAGAAGGATGATGCCAACCCTCCATCAAGATGTTCCTTGAAAACACGGTCAAAAGCACGGCAGAGGTCCAATATGGTGTACAGTTGAGCCTGGGATATTTATGGAAAGAGTTATCGCAAAATTGATAAGAGAAAATACACTCGTGATTATTTTGATTGTCTAAATATGATATAACTGACTAACCCCTGGATCAGAAGCCACACCTCTCCCAATGATGTCCAGCTCTGATTCAAGTTCATCTATAGTTTTGTTGATTGTCGCTGTGATACTAGGAATGCGTGCTTTGATAACAGATTCAAGATGCTGAAATGTTGTCATAAGATTACTGAATATGCTGTTTTGTTCGGATATAAGTCCAAGAAATGAGCTTTAAAGTTACCTGAGAAAGAAGCTTAGCAAGATACTCGGAACCCATCCGACTTGCTAAATGAGCATAGTCAGGACTGGTTTCAAAATATTCCCTTTCTTTTTCCCTCGCTGAAAGCATGCCAACCTTCCTATTAATATCTGCTTGCGAGCGGTTGACGATTCCAACCCAAGGATTCTGCAGCCGATAGGCTCTTCCCTCAAGAACCTAAGAGGGGGGGTTAAGAACATTCAAGGTAGATCGGTGATCAATCATTAACCTTACAGATGTCAGAAATCCACAATATAAACAAACAAGACAAATAAGCAATTTGATATTTTTTAGTAGGCGAAATTCAAGTTGGAGAAGACAGACAAGATCAATCTTACATCGAGAGCATTTGTTCCTTTATCCATTAGGTCCAGCTTTGTCAACACGCCAAACGTCCTTTCACCTTATCATGTAGAAATTTTTAAATATTAATTGTATGGAGAACATATGGAAGTACCTAGTATGTGCACTAAATTCTAGTACCTGTTGGATCAACTTCTTTTGAGAGCTTAATTGCATCAGAAGTTGCAATATCCTGATTTGCTGGAGATATAGCCAAAATAATACAGTTGGGCTGCAAAACATGTATAAAAAGCTTATTCTCACTTGAATAAATGGCCACTAAGGTGAAAAGTAAAAGAACACGCCCACACGTTTGTTTCAAAAGAACACCCCCACACAGCCAGGCATATTGTTATATCAGCAGGTGGTTGTCCAGGCATATGGAATCAGTGGTAGAAATAGACAAAGTCAACAAGAAATGTGTTCCATAATCAACAACTTTATCAATGGGATCCTTATCTGCCTTGCTACTTGTCACATTAAATTGAACAAACATAGATGCCTAAGTTTGATATGTATAAGATACATGATGCAAATAGTTACCAGGAAAAAAAAGACTACAGACTAATGGAACCATGCTGCAGGTAATACAAGAACAAAGGGCTCACTGTGAAGATATGATAATTAAAATAGAATAGTATTTCCCTTTCTAAAAAAATAGAATAGTATTAAGTTAATTTGTTACCTTATCAACATATGAGCGAACCATATTCTCTATATCTTGCACAATATTTTCAGACTGTCCCTCTGCGTATTACCAAATGAACCAAGTTGCCAGAGGTGAGGCTAACACTAATAGCAAATGAAAAAACTTATTTTCGTTTTTAATAAATAGAATAGAAGAACAGCATACCTACAGCAACTTTTGTCAACCCTGGAAGATCAATCAAGGTTAAGTTCACAACTGAAAAAAGACATTTCAAACTATTATAAGCCAAAATGCAACGGAAACAACAGTTGGAGTTGAAAGCTAATTAAAACAGAAATGCTGCAACAACAGTATGAATGAGTTGGATAAGCTAACAGGTTAGAAATCTGGACAGCGACAATGCTTTTGCATGAATGATATGTGGTTTGGAGCATCTTAATCTTTTTTCGAGAACATGCATCGGCATGTGTTTCATTAAGCACAAAAGGAGCATCTTAATCTAGAAACAATGTTATACAATCATTCAATTCTGGCTTGCAACATTGAAAACTATTTGCCATGTGACATATGGCATGATACACACTGCAGATTGAAGGAATTTGTCAAAAGTAAATAGATTTACCCTTGGGCGAGTAGATGCTGAGATGAATAGGGACAGGAGATATTTGCTTAGTTTTTCCAGTCAGTCTATCCGTCTCATCAGCAATTTCTTGGCGAACAAGGGCTGCACCATAGTAAAGAGAAATTATTGTTTGTGTGCTCGTTAAATTTTGAGAATTCTACTTGTCATCACAAGGAACACATTATAAGCAATATACACCAGCCGAGGAATGCAGGGACCTGAAATTGACAAACT
The DNA here is from genome assembly GCF_000003195.3 of Sorghum bicolor. Classification (NCBI taxonomy): domain Eukaryota; kingdom Viridiplantae; phylum Streptophyta; class Magnoliopsida; order Poales; family Poaceae; genus Sorghum; species Sorghum bicolor. The sequence goes on from NC_012871.2 coordinate 22,488,641, forward strand.
GGACCCTACACTATATGCATCTGGTTGCGATGTTTACCAAGTTTCAATGAATTAGAAATTGGGAAGGTCACAAGAGATGTTTGGTGTGATAATTTTGATCCATAGTTGACAGAGGACACAAACAAACAAACAAACAAAATTAGGGTGAGGTTCGCACCAAAGTCTGAAAACCTTGTTTTTGGCTTATGTAAGAACTCTGCGTATTCCTGAGATCCATTGTCTGTCTGTTGCAGCTGTAGCACCAAAGGCCTTCGCGTGACGATTCCTGTATACATATTATTATTACAACTCAGAGAAAGTTCATTCCTCAAGAAATTAAGTGATGAACCATAACTTGTTGGGGGACTGAATGAAATTGAAAAGGGCAAAAAGCTGAACTGACCCGATCCACGGGGAAGAAAGTCGGTGCCAACAATGCTCTCAAGTACAGAGGATTTGCCCGAACTCTGTTTCACGGATTAAAAAAATATTGCTGGTAGATCAGTAAACCGGACCGTGCAGAATTATTAGCTATAACAAGCATGCTGTCCTCAAAACAAGACAACAAGTGATCAATACTATATATAAATTCCCTCGGTTCTAAAATAAAAATAATTTTTAGAAGCACCCAAAGTCAAATTATCTTTAATTTTAATTAAATTTAACCAACTTTATAGAAAAGTGTAATAACATCTATGACACCAAATAAGTAAATTATGAAAATATATTGGGTGACATATTAGTGATATAATTTGGTGACATAAATATTTCTGTTCTTTTCTATGAAATTTGGACAAACTTAACATTATTTGACTTGGCACAAAATCTAGAGAAATATTTTTTAATAATTTCGAAAAGAGGGAGCATCCGGATGGGAGTATGGACGACCGGAGAGAAATTGAGAAGAGCAGCACCTGGCCTCCAACGACGGCGATGGTTGGGAGAGACTCCCAGAGGGTGGGCAAGTCGCTTCCTCCTCCGTGGTCTCCGAGGGCGGTGCAGGCGCGCTGGATGCGGTTCATCAACCCGATCAGGCCCTCCATGGACGCCATAATCTTCTTCTTGCTTTCCCAAATTCACCTGTTTTCCAGTATGGGTGGGGTTGTTCCGTTGCGTTGCGTGGAGAAGAGGAGGAGAAGGAGCCAAGGACGACTGACTGGAAGAAGAAGAAGGTTCGAAGAAACAGAGAGTCGGCTGGGAAGAAAGAAAACCCCCCTGCGAAGGAAGCTAAGGACGACGACGACCTCCGGTACTCACAAGACGACACGGCGGCGCTTTGAATTCTCAACGGGGCGAGGCAAGGCTGGGCCCAACTTTGTTCGTTCGGCCGGCCCAAGATGTTGACCCAGCCCAGGCTGGCCTATATGGCAGGAGAGGGGAATCTGATGACATTCCTTCGCCATGGCTAAAAAAAAAAAAACAAAGAAGTTAAGTGCGATTGTCTTAAAAAAAAAGAAGTTAAATGCCTCCGTTCTAACATTGACTAAATATATTTTAAAAACTATTAATATTTATAGTACATAATTAATATTATCGAAAAAGATCTTTAAATCTATTTTTTAATAAATTTATTTAAAGAAATAAATATTATATGTATTTTTTATAAATCGAGTCAAACTTGTAGCGTAGAAACCCAAAACGAAAGTTAACTTAGGACGAGGGGAGTATGTGTTAATTAACACAACACTAGCTCAACTACAACATCAATCCAACTCACACAACCCCATGCGACTCGCGACTCGAAAGGTTGGCGTCGTTCCCCGTCTCCATCACCGCTATCCCCTTCCCTTACTCCTCTGGCGATCACTCAAGACTAGAGGGATCGAGTCTCTTCATACTAATTGTACAATTTGCATGTATTTTACGAGATGAATCTTTTAAGCTTAGTTAGTCCATGATTAGACATTAATTACTATAGTTACAGTACGCCAAAAAAAATTTCAGGGTGCCAACTAAGGCTTTTGACCAACCGATCTATTCATTATTTTTTTGATCTTGATAGCTCTTCTTTCATTTTATTTCTTAGCATCCATAGAGCCAATGTAAACATGTTTAACATATCTTATCATGCATGTTGGTTATATTGTTTGTGTATGCCACTTCAACCACTAAAATCATAACGAAATGGCAATAAGAGACGTGTTGGCTGTATAAATATCTTCAAAGATCAAATAAATGCACTATTAAAACGTATTTTATGAATAATTTAATGAAATTAAAATTTGATCTTTTAGATGTTAGTGTTGAAGGCAATTAAAAATATTTGACTGAGGAAAAAAGTAAAATAAATTATAATTTGAAACGCAGGAGTATCATGCAATATGTAGTGAAAGTCATGATTGTAGTGACTATGTACTCCCAGTGTCATATAATATGGTGCACCGTAGAGATTTCATAACTTATTAAGAAAACATAAAACACATATTTACCTTACTTTATTTTCTAATTAGGCGCTACCATCAACATCAATAATAATGATCGATTAATAAATGGTAAGTAACAATATAATACCTATCAAATTTATATAGCTTAATGCAAAGTTGTTTTATCTCTCTTAAATCTCTTGTATTTGTGTATAATTTTTTTATTTTTTTAATACTTAAATGCTCTATATTACATGACCGTGGCAGTAAGAAGAGGTTGTTTTTATCTTTTCTTTTTAAAATCACTTTTTATATTTTGGGTGTCTGAATTGTAAGATGATTTCAGGTAACACATTTGGAAAATTATTACTTTTGTAATTTTTTATTTGTCTTTATGCCATATATATTAAAATTTTATCCTTATCTAACAATAGAAATAATTATAAATTATTAATTGTCTTTGCTCCAAGACAAATTAGATTTTGTCAGGTTCGTAGATTTGTCTAACAAGTTTTTTATTTTTGGAATTGAAAATTGCATATTGTACATATATAAGTTGAAAAAAAATAAAACTACAATTTTATTATAAAATATGCAATAATCCTCGTCTAAAAAACAAAAACTCAATCACCTAAATTTTAGTAAATTCATTTTTAATATAAACTACTCCCTCCGTCCTACAAATAAACGTATTTCTTTGACTTACATGATTTATGTTTGACCGTCCGTCTTATTCAAATTTTTTTAATAAATATTATTTATTTTTTATGACTTATTTTATTGTTAGATATATGTGTACAATAATTTATTTATTTTATTATTTGTATAAAAAATTAAATAAAATGAATAGTTAAATATAAATTATACTGGTCAAAAAAATATATTTATTTATAGGATGAATAGAGTAGAAATCAATGAAGTCACTATTCAACCGGAGCCGCACCCAACGGAGGGCTATATGTCGCGTCTGGTCGGACATAAATCCGAACCCCCTCCCCCGCTCTTGTTCAGAGGGGAGGGAGTAAAGCAAACAGCGGTGGGCATGGTGGGCCCAGGAGGAGCGCTCGCCGCGGCCCCGCGCCTCCTCGTGCTCGTGCTCCTCTCCTTCCTCGCCGGTGGAGCCCGCGCATCCCCGGCCACAGACGCGCTGCGCCGCGTCTCCCCGCTCGCGGCCGCCGGCGGCCTCTGCCAGCAGCTGCTCCTGCCGCAGGGCTACCCGTGCACCGAGCACACCGTACGTTCGCCACCCCCGCTGCCTGTTCTTGATCTTCTTCTCTCTTGCAGCCGAAAATTGATTCTTTGTTACTTTGTGCTCTATTGTTCGGGACCGAATTGTTAGCATCGCAGCCAGGATCGGTTGATTGGGTATGATATGACTAGCTTACTAGATTGATTGCATTAAGGCAAGGCATTGAGTTGATTTTTGTCTCTATATCGTTGATCGCATCTGGAATGGTGTTTCAGTAGCCATCGCCCATCTGGAAATCGTGTTCTTGTATCTATCGATGGTTAATGAGCTGTATCTATCGCTGAATAATAAGCCCAACCAGACGCGGGGAGGGAAGACTGGAAGTGTCAATATTTGTTCCAGTTCCAATTGGAGTTGCCGTAAAACCACTGGACTCTGTGTCTCAGGTCCCTTTCCGAGAAGTGGAAAACAAAGCCAACATTTAATGGCCTGTCTCAATTGGATAAGAGACTTCCATTAGTAATTTCTCTACAGTCTACGGCTCTAGGTTAATCAGAGCAAAGTGGCTTCTATATTCCTTGCTTTCCACTCCAAGCAAAGGAGAAACTTTCTGACAGACACAGACTTTGCTTATACTTCTGTAATTTCAGTGTTGAGGCCTGGTCCCAAGGAACACAAGGCTTGTCACGGCACACAGACTTTGCTTATACTTCTGTAATTTGAGTGTTGAGGGCGGGTCCCAAGGAACACAAGGCTTGTCATGGCACCACTATGTGCATGTGAACTAAACGTTTATCAAATTCATCTCCTATGAGCTTGCAAAAATGCCTTCTTTTAGTTCTCCGTTGTGTCAAATACCTTTGATGGTTTTCTGTTGCTTATTGCTTTAACCTTTATCACAAGGAGTGTACCCCTGCCAAGTGCCAACTAAAGGGGTCATTACTAATAGTCATGTTAAACCATAAAGTGAACCCATTGGAATTGTTAAACATCTGTTGCTATCACGCCATGTTTTTTTTCCCTGATCTTGAACTGCAAACCATTTTTTTCTGGCCATTTGTTTTTCAAGGGGAAAAGGACTCAAGTGTTATCTTTTATCTCATATGTAACTGATCAGAAATAAAAAATTGTTATTGAAACTTATCTTATTTTTCTTTGACGAAATTGGTCTGGAACCTTAATATTTCCAAACATATTCCTTTTTCTGCCTAAGTTCATAAAGTAACAAGTTTGAGCAGTAACTGAAAATTATTCGGTTGCTAATTTTGTTGAGTCTGCTGCTCTTTTTCATAGGGATCTTAGCATACCTTTGTTGCAGGTTCAAACGGATGATGGCTTCCTTTTGTCTCTTCAGCATATTCCACATGGCAAAAATGGAATACCAGATAATGCTGGACCTCCAGTTTTTCTTCAGCATGGTCTTTTTCAGGTTTTTCCTTAGAACTATATGCATGTTTTTTATTTAGACCTTCTCATATCAAGATTCTGGTCACTTTGATATTTCTGGATGTTTTTTTTTGGATAATGGACTGCATAGCTTCATTTACATTAATAGATTACCTTTTTTCCCTGGCATCATTTCATTCTTCAATTGCGTTACTTTATTCAAATCCTGCACAGGGTGGAGATACATGGTTCATAAACTCCAATGAACAATCACTTGGATATATCCTTGCTGATAATGGTTTTGATGTTTGGATTGGAAATGTCCGTGGCACACGTTGGAGTAAAGGCCACTCTACTCTCTCTGTTCATGATAAGGTAAATGAATCCCATAGGAAGTTACACCATAAAAATCTCCGTACAAAAAACTATGAGATATCCACAATAAGTCTTCTGTCATTTCGAATTGCATTGCTTGCAAAAATGTGATTGGAAGATTGAAGCCATTAAAGAAAAACAGATCTGCTTGTTATAACTTTGATGAGATTGTATAGAGTGCCTGCCTATTGTGATTTAAGCAGCAAATGAAGTGTTTTCTAGCTGTGATCCTATGGTTTATTGTTCATTTAACTGAATCCTGTGGTAACTTTTGCAGCTTTTCTGGGAATGGAGTTGGCAAGACCTTGCTGAATACGATGTTTTGGCAATGTTAAGCTATGTATATACAATTACACAGTCCAAAATTTCATATGTGGGACATTCACAGGTAGCCTGTTGCTGGGTTTGATTGAGTCAAAACCTTGCCATTGTATTACTAATGAGTATATGGCTTTGTAGGGAACTATCATGGGTCTGGCTGCGTTTACAATGCCTGAAATAGTAAAAATGATAAGCTCTGCTGTGCTTCTTTGTCCCATTTCTTACCTTGATCACATCAGTGCTAGTTTTGTTCTTAGAGCAGTTGCCATGCATCTTGACCAGGTAATATAACATGCCAAAACAAATCCACCAAATAAATGTCAATAACTTCTGAATCAACGTATGGTGCCCTTTTGCCACAGATGCTTGTTGCTATGGGCATCCATCAGTTGAACTTCCGGAGGTATGACCATATGACACTTCTTTGCCTATCTTTCCTTCTTTTTTTTCCTTGGGTGTGATTATAATAGTTTTAAGTTACTCCTTGAGCAGTGATATGGGTGTCCAGATTTTAGATTCGCTGTGTGATGATGAACATTTGGACTGCAACGATCTGTTATCTTCAATAACAGGTATGCAATGCCACAGGAATATCTTTTTTGTTACTTTCTGTATTCTCCGTAAAAGAAAAATTAGATGTCCAAGCATGCTCTTCTGTTCTACCTAGTTGTGTTGGTGTTGACTGAGTGCATGTGTTTGCATGTGTATGTTGGGTGGAGTGGGGGATTGTTTGTGTTCTCATACCCTTTTTGCTTCTTAATACAAAGTGTTAGAGTATATGTGTATGAGGCCCATGAGGCCCATGTATCCATAATTATATGGCCACCCTGGTTTAGGGTGAGCCCATTAATGAAACCCTAATTCTAACATGGTATCAGCCTAGGTTTTCCTCCTCCTCCCCTTCCCAGCCGCCTCCAGGCCAGCAGCCGCCGCCGCCGGCCGGCCAGCTGCCTGGGCGCCGCCGCCGCCGCCATGGCAGGCCGGGACCCTCCTCCCTCTCCTCCTCCTCCCTATTTCCAGCAATTCCCGGCGCTGCCCTACCGACTTGGGCCCAAGCCGCCGCCGCCGCCGCCCGACCTCCCCTGCCGGCCGCGACCCGCCCTCCTCTCCTCCTGGCGGCCGTCGCGAGCGCGGAGCCGGCGGCTGCCGCGGAAGCCGCGGCGCGTGCGGCGGCAGAGGCGCGCGCGGGCGCAGACGTGCACGCAGACGTAGCACGTGCGGGCGCGGACGCAGCACGCGCGGCCGCAGACGCGCGCCCGGATGCTCCAGCGCTCGCGGACACGGCAGCGCTCGCGGCTGCAGCGCGTGCGGCGCGAGGGGAGCGCGCGCCTGCAGCAGACGACGACTCGAGCGCAGCAGCCTACGCCCGGGGAGCTGCTGCCGCCATTGCTGCAGGGCTTGGCATGCCCCTGGACATGGAGACTCTGCCCAGGACACTCCTCACAGCCGGGGGCGCCCTGTCCAGGGGGCTTCCTGCCGTGGGCACGACTCCCTTCCCTGCACCGCCTCCGCCGCCCGTGATGCATCGTCCGGACTCCACCCTCCTCGCCGCTCTCGCCACTGCTCGTGCTGCAGCTGCGGAGGGCCGGGCCCGCGTGCGTGAGGCCGCTCTCGCTTGGGAGCGCGAGCGTGACGCGGCCGACGCCTTGGCCCGCCAGATTGCCGACGCGGAGCAGTTCCTCGGCCTTCCGGCCTCGCCTGACGTCGGGACAACGTCCTCGGCATCGGCTCCGGTCGTCTGGCACGATCCGACCGACCCCCACGTGGTGCAGCTCCACTACCAGGCAGGGGGCGTCCAGAACATACGCCTCCTCGTCCCGGTCGTCCTCGAGCCCGAGTCGCCCTCCTACGCTCGCTGGAGGGACTTGGTCCTCACCCTCCGCCGCTACGCCCTCGACGACCACGTCCTCCTCGACGCCGCGGGGGCGGTCCCGACCCCCTCGTGGCTTCGCCTCGACAGCGTCGTCCTCTCCTGGATTCTGGGGACGATCTCCCTGGATCTCCACGACCTCGTCCGCAACACCCCGAGCGCTCGCGGGGCCTGGCTGGCGCTCGAGGGCCAGTTCCTGGGCAACGCCGAAGCCCGGGCTCTGCGGCTCGACGCGAGCTTCCGCACCTTCGTCCAGGGAGACCTCTCCGTCAGCGAGTACTGCCGCCAGATGAAGGGTATGGCGGACTCCCTCGGCGACCTCGGCTGGCCCGTGGAGGACCGCATCTTGGTCCTCAACGTTCTCCGCGGGCTCAGTGACCGGTACTCCTACCTCCGGACGTGGATCACCAGGCAGCGGCCCTTCCCCACCTTCCTGCAGGTCCGTGACGACCTTGTCATGGAGGAGCTTACTCAGGGCCTACAGCCTGGGTCCACCTCCGCTTCGGGGTCCTCGTCCTCCTCCTCGACTGCTCTCGCTGCCACTCCGCCCCGTCCCGCCACCCCACCACAGTCGTCTCTTCTTGGTCCCCTTCCCCCCGGGCCGAGCGGGGGTGGGGGGGGTCGGGGCGGCCGCCGTCGTCGTGGTGGGGGACGTGGAGCAGGTCGTGGGGGCAACACGACGATGCCGCCACCTCCACGGGGTGCACCCTGGCCATCCTACAACAACCCATGGTCAGGGCGCATCTCCATGTGGCCGTTCCAGGCTTCCGGTGGCGAGCCTCGCCCGCCGGCGGCCATGCTTGCGGGTGCTCCCCCGGGGTTCCCCTCAGTGACCCCGTGGGCGGCCCCGTTCCCCGCGCCCTCGTGGGCTACTCCACCGGACCAGGCGGCCTTGGCGCACTCCTTCAGCACCATGGCCCTGACACCCCCAGTCGGGCCGGAGTGGGTCGCCGACTCTGGGGCTACTTACCACACCACTCCTAACCTCCTAACCCCGGTATACTTTCTTCTGTTCGCCCTCCTTCTCCATCTCTCTCTTCGTCCATTATGGTCGCTAATGGGTCTTGTCTTCCTGTCACCTCTGTGGGTGCTGCTGGCCCCCATGGTTCCTTTCGTCTTCCTGATGTTCTTGTTGCTCCTTCTATGGTTCACAATCTTCTTTCTATTCGTCGTTTTACAGCTGACAATTCTTGTTCTGTCGAGTTTGACTCTTCTGGTCTTACTGTGAAGGATTTGGCTTCCCGGCGTCCTCTGCTCCGATGTGACAGCACGGGGCCCCTTTACACTCTTCGCTTTCCGGCATCTGCCTCGCCTCCTTCGCCAGTTTTGTCAGCTGCCTTCGCCACCACCACCTCCACTACTTGGCACCGGCGTCTCGGCCATCCTGGACGTGATGCTTTGATGCAGCTTAGTCGTAGTTCCGATATTCGATGTACTCGGGCTCACGATGAGCATTTGTGTCATGCGTGCCAACTGGGCCGACATGTTCGTCTTCCTTTTTCTAGTTCTTCTTCTCATGCGGCCCGCATTTTTGACCTTGTACATTGTGACTTATGGACCTCTCCTGTCATCAGTATTTCTGGATACAAGTACTATCTTGTGGTGGTGGATGAGTATTCTCATTATTCCTGGACTTTTCCTTTACGTGCAAAGTCTGATGCTTTCCCCGCGCTTGTCCACTTTTTCGCTTGGGTGTCCACTCAGTTCGGCCTCACTATCAAGGCTATCCAGTGTGACAATGGTCGGGAGTTCGACAACTCCGCCTCCCGTGCCTTCTTTCTCTCTCACGGTGTCCAGTTGCGCATGTCTTGCCCGTATACATCCTCTCAAAACGGCAAGGCTGAGCGCATGATTCGCACCACCAACGACACCGTGCGCACTCTCCTGCTCCAGGCCTCTCTTCCTGCTCGCTTCTGGGCCGAGAGCTTGCACACCTCCACTTACCTCCTTAACCGCCTTCCTTCCGCTGCTTGTCCAGCTCCCACACCTCACCACGCTCTCTTTGGTACCCCTCCTCGCTATGATCACCTTCGAGTCTTTGGGTGTGCGTGTTATCCCAACACCACCGCCACCGCTCCTCATAAGCTAGCACCCCGTTCGACTCTCTGTGTCTTCCTTGGGTACTCCCCGGATCACAAGGGGTACCGATGCTACGACCTTGCCTCTCGTCGAGTCCTCATATCTCGCCATGTGGTGTTCGACGAGTCGATCTTCCCCTTTTCCACCACTGCCACTCCTGCTTCCACCTCGGAGCATGACCTCTCCTCTGTGTTTCCTACTGACCCGGTGGTCCAGCCACCGTTTCCGGTGTTTCCTGCAGGTACTGCTACGTCGCCTGTCGCCCGTGACACCTCGGGGCCTCTACCCTGCCCGGGTCCCGAGGTGCCACCTTCCGGCCCGGCCCCTGCGCCTGACGCGGGTCCCGGGTCGGCACCTTCGCCACCGGTACGCTTCGCCCAGCCGGTGCGTGTCTACCAGCGACGTGCTCCCGACGTGGGCACCGGGCCGGCGTCTCCGACTCCGGCCCCACTGGCACGTTACGCCCAGCCGGTGCGCGTCTACCAGCGACGTGCCCGGCTGGCGCCGCTGCCTCCGGCGGCGCCGGTGGCCCCCTCTCCGCCGGGGTCACCTGCGCCACCGGCGACGTCTTCTCCGCCGGCGACACCGACCCCGCCGCCGCGGCATCCAGCTACTCGGGCCGCGACGCCGGTGTACCACCCACCGCTCCTTCACCGACACCCGCGTCATGTTCACCCGATGGTGACGCGACACGCGGCTGGGACCCTGCAGCCCCGGGCTCTTGCGGCGATGCCCGGGGACTCGCAGGTCTCACCGGTACCCTCTTCCGTCCGCGAGGCCTTGCTGGACCCTCACTGGCGCCGCGCGATGGAAGAGGAGTACGCGGCCCTCCTCGCCAACCAGACATGGGATCTGGTGCCACGACCGCCGGGCTCCAACATCGTCACCGGCAAGTGGATCTGGACCCACAAGCGCCGGGCTGACGGCACCCTTGAGCGGTACAAGGCTCGCTGGGTTCTCCGGGGCTTCACTCAGCGGCCCGGTGTCGACTACGACGAGACCTTCAGCCCGGTGGTGAAGCCGGCCACCGTCCGCACGGTGCTCTCACTGGCTCTCACGCGCGGGTGGCCCGTGCATCAGCTGGACGTCAAGAATGCCTTCCTGCATGGCGTTCTTACTGAGACAGTCTACTGCAGTCAGCCGGCGGGATTTGTTGACTCTGCTTGTCCTGACATGGTGTGTCGGCTCAACAAGTCTCTCTACGGCCTCAAGCAGGCCCCCCGGGCGTGGAACCATCGGTTTGCTGCTTTTCTACAGACTCTGGGGTTTGTGGAGGCCAAGTCAGATACCTCTCTGTTCATCTATCACTATGGGACTGAGACTGCTTATCTGCTGCTCTATGTTGATGACATTGTCCTCACAGCCTCCACTGAGTCACTCCTTCGGCGGATCATCGCCTCTCTTCAGCAGGAGTTTGCCATGAAGGATCTGGGTGCTCTACATCACTTCCTCGGGGTCACTGTTCAGCCTCACCCTGCTGGATTACTCCTTCACCAGCGGCAGTACACTCTTGATATCCTGGAGAGAGCTGGGATGACTGACTGCAAGCCCTGCTCCACTCCAGTTGACACACAGGGCAAGATCTCAGAGGCTGAGGGTATACCAGTGACAGATCCTACTGCATATCGGAGTCTTGCCGGGGCACTTCAGTACCTCACCTTCACCCGGCCGGATATCACCTATGCAGTTCAGCAGATCTGCCTTCATATGCATGATCCCAGGGAGCCACACCTCACCGCTCTCAAGCGGATCCTACGGTACCTCCGCGGCACAGTCGACTTCGGTCTTCTCCTTCACCGACGGTCGCCCTCCACCGAGCTCGTCGTCTACACCGACGCCGACTGGGCCGGGTACCCGGACACCCGCCGCTCCACCTCTGGCTACGCCGTCTTCTTAGGCGGCAACCTGGTGTCTTGGTCGTCCAAGCGCCAGCCGGTCGTCTCCCGCTCCAGTGCCGAGGCGGAGTACCGTGCTGTCGCCAACGGCGTGGCCGAGGCTTCCTGGCTCCGTCAGCTCCTCGCCGAGCTCCACAGCCCTCTCTCCCGGAGCGCACTGGTCTACTGCGACAACGTCAGTGCGGTGTACCTCTCCACCAACCCTGTGCAGCACCAGAGGACCAAGCACGTGGAGATTGATCTACACTTCGTCCGGGACCGGGTCGCTGTCGGCGATGTTCGGGTCCTCCACGTCCCGACCACCTCCCAGTTCGCCGACATCTTCACCAAGGGTCTCCCGTCCTCGACCTTCACCGAGTTCCGCACCAGCCTCAACATCACCAGTGGCTAGTTGTGTCTGTGGGGGGCTCGTGTGTTGTACTTCTTTTCTTTCGTGTCCAGTCTGTAAACTCCGCTGCGACGGTAGTTCAGACTGCGGGGGGATGTTAGAGTATATGTGTATGAGGCCCATGAGGCTAGGCCCATGAGGCCCATGTATCCATAATTATATGGCCACCCTGGTTTAGGGTGAGCCCATTAATGAAACCCTAATTCTAACACAAAGATACATAGCTCTCCTATGTCTTTGAGGAAAAAAAAGATGAGATGTCCATGGTTCAAATCTGAGTGTCAGAGTGAACTCTGAATTTTGTATTGATCGAGGGGCCTGCTGTCTATGTTTAAATAACTATCCACACTACAATGTTAACCAATAAATCAAGAAACTAGAACATCATATGCTATGACGTACAGTAAAAGGAACAAAAAAGGTATTAGCATAACCTGTCTGTGAATTCTATCATTCTATGAAAGACACCATTATGATGTTTTGCAGCATCACATAAATTCCAATAATTTTTATGGCATTCAAAGCTATACTTGTTACCATTCCTGTTTCCATAGTAATGTATTGATAAACCTCCGCGTTTAGTGGAAACATGGGGCTGTTTAGGACTCCATATTTTTTAGCCAAATAAGTTTAGCAAACTCTACTCTAGAAAAAAAAAGGTGGAGTTGTGAGAGCACCTAAAGGGGTGCTCCACAAACTCCAGGTTTTTTGTGGAGCTGCTCCACGATGGAGTTTGTGGAGCAGTCCCAACACTCCCTAAGTTTCTAGAGGCATGCTGAAGGGGTGATGTAAACAAGGAAGTGCTTGATAACCTCTGTAATAGAGGTATTGTTATATGCTGTACTGCAATGAATGAGGAGTGAACCCTGAATTCTGCCAATTTGCTCTGCTTTATGATCCATGCTTAAATGGTACACTACTTTATACTCCTATTTCAAAAGATGGGCTGCATGTGTAAGGTGTTTCCCAACCTATTCATTTGCAGCTGCACTGGTATGTAGGTACATGCATGAATGCATGATGCATGCATGATTCTGAACTTGACCAGTCTGTGTGTTTTGTTGACGGCAAATGCACAAAACCACAAACCAATGTTTTCAAGGCGGTAAGGCGAGGCGTGGCGAGTGACTACCGCCTTACGCTTAGGCGACTAAAGCGTGAGGCGAGGCGACGCCTTATGAATTTAATAAAAACTTAAACAGCAGCTTAGAGCAGTAGTTGATGAAGAAAAAAAGAAAAAGAAAGGAGGAGTAAGAAGTGGACTGGCCTAGCCCACCAGGCGGCCCATGTGCGCCTCCCCCTCATAGCGTGGCTTAGAAATTCCTCTATCAAATCCCCTCCAGCGCTGCTCCTCTCTAGTTCTCCACCGCTCGTCCTCCACAGCTCATCTCTCCACGGCTCCGTGGCTTCTCCCCTCTCTCTCCAGTGCCCTGCTCTGCTCCCCTCCCTCTCTCTCTCCCTATGCACTGCGGGCTGCTCTGCTCCCCTCCCTCACTGCTCCTCTTCCAGATCTACAGCCGCCGCCATCCCCTTTCAGATCGAGCAGACTACGGTGAGTAGATGGCGGAATCGAGCAGACGGCGACGAGGAGATGGCGGAATCGAGGGGGGCGTTAGCACGCGCATAAGGCGGCAAGGCGCCGCCTTACCCCTAAGGCGAGCCGGGAGTGCCCCGACGCTTAAGCGTCAATTAGGCGACGACACTGCCACAAACATCCTTTCACCTTAGCTTCACCTTTTGATAAATTCTACGTGTGTAGTTGCATAAAAGTTGGGTCCAGAACTCCAGATCATCCAGGCAGTTCAAAGGCAGACTTTTAGCCTATGGCCTTTCAACTTAGTTAAACTGCATCTTCCTGTTTTCCTCCCTGTTTTCTCCCTAAAATGTTATCTTAATGTCCTCTCAAACTTTCACCTCTAGTTAGTAGTTACTTGTCATGGAGCCATGCAACTTTACATACTGCATAACAAGCAAATAATCTACTTCATAGACACATGAGATGGGATACATCATACAATTTAAAGCTTGTACAACTGTGTGGTCTGTGTGGTGAAGTTGAAGTACTTCAGCATAGTGTCAGCTTGTCAGGCACACTTCTTGTTGTATTTTTGACTTTGCACACAAAGAACAACCAAGCGTACTTCAGGAAGGCTGGTGGTAGAGAAGGAGCAATATATTTCGTTTCTTAGGAAGGGGGGCTGTGCTTTAAGCAGCTGGCAGCATTTTTTGCTGAACAGCTACTACGCATGTGGACCTTGCAGGTATATGGCATTTCAGGGCAAGTAGCTAGTTTACAGAGCAAAACATAGAGTTAATTTCCTAGTAAGCTTGCTCATCAGTATGATAGAACAAATGACTAATTTTGGATAGTTCGCTTAATTTGCACCATAACTTGGCCGCATACTTTCATGATTTCATATGAAAACTTGTCTTTATTTTGGTCCAAATATCAAATAGATATTTCTACAAACAATAAGCTCCTGGCCATATTAGAAATCTGCAAATGTTGTTCGAGTTGTATGGCACAATAGATGAAAATTTACTTTTCTTTTTCAGCATTTCTTATATGGTGTCACATGGATTAACTTATCAATGTTTCTCTATTGAAAAGCTACTATAATATTATTGCCCATGCAAAAGCCCAAATTGATCACATCAGATAGATAAATGATGAATTAATAGATTATAACATTTTCATGTCCTGGCTTATGTGTTGTGGTTAGTATATAGTATAATTTACACCTTACTTCCAGGTCAAAACTGTTGTTTCAATTCATCTCGGATTGACTATTATTTGGAGTATGAACCCCATCCGTCATCAACAAAAAATTTGCGGCATCTTTTCCAGAGTATGTTTTGTCTCCTCTAATTCTTAATCTTGTTTACACATATGATCCTGGAATATCATTTCAAATTTTCCAGTCAAGGTCACAACACAATGTCCACATGTACTTCCAGTCCCAGGTTTTCAAGCCTTTTGAATGCACTGTGCATTACCAACTCAATATCTTGCTTTTTGTGGACAACCGTTTCTCCTCAAGCTTATTTGCCACATGGCTTATGTAGACATTCTATCCGAAATGATTTTGTTGCTCCGTCATTCAGTGATCAGGAAAGGCAGTTTCGCAAAGTATGACTATGGATGGTGGGGAAACATAAGGCACTACGGCCAGCGGCATCCTCCCTCATTCGATCTAAGCAGCATACCGGAATCACTGCCAATATGGATGGGGTATGGAGGCCTTGATGCACTGGCTGACGTAACAGATGTTGAGCGCACCATCAAAGAGTTGAGATCCACGCCAGAGCTGCTGTACATTGGTGACTATGGCCACATTGATTTCATCATGAGCGTGAAGGCGAAGGACGATGTTTATGTTGACTTAATGAGGTTTCTCAGGGCCCAGCAGGGAATGCACAGTAGTTATTAGGACGCATCGTATGCCTTTAATTAAATGTTTATACTATGATGACAGTACGACTATGTAAATACGTACATAGCATAGCTTGTACCGGCCGGCGACAAGCCCAAACAGTCAATTGCATTGCATGTGTGTGGTGTCTGGTGTGTGGATTGTTCTCCATTTGATGTACTGCTTTCTGAGTACAGTACATGTACATATATGTATGACGAAAATGTGGCACAAGCAATTTGGCCACATATATGTAATACCAAATTTTACCACGCAGGACCTTTTAGCACCGGTTGGTAATAACACCGGTGGGTATTACCGGTTTTTTTTTCATTTCTTCGGTTCTGTTTATTGTTTTTATTTAATAATAATAGGTTTTTCAATACATATTTTATAATGATACAATAATATATATATATTACACTCATATTAAGCATATATAAATGAAAATTATAGGCTTAGTTTTATAATTAAGTTTTGCCTATAATAAAATGAATATGACACATCAAAAATTAAATAGATATGTAAAAAGCTTTATATATAGTTTTATAAGTACAAAATTCGTAACACATATATACATAGAGTTTTTTATCCCAATGTCTAAAACTGATACAAATGATCATCGTTGTTTGGAATAAGAGTTTCGTTGCCATTGAAGTGAAACTCGCCGTTTGGATTGATCACTTGCTCGCGGAGAAATCCTGCTATCGTATCTTGGATAGCTTTGATTCGGTCTTTTTGCATGACCTTTTCCCTCAACCATTCCGTCTTTAATATGAAATAAATAAAAAAAGTATTACTTATCTAAGTTATTCAATATAATTCAGGAGATAATGAAAAGAGACATGTAACGTACTCTGAGCGTCTCTGTGGGTGTTTGATTGACTTGTGTCATCATGAATTTGTGTTGGTATTTCTTAGCGATGCAGCCAATTATCTGCAAGCGCACGGAAGTACCGTTGTAGCACTTCACCCGGTGGTATTCAGGGTATCGAGATTTCACACGGAACGAAGGTGTTTTGAGACTTAAACTAAGTGTACCCTAGAGTAAAGTGAGAGGGATGACTTAGGTAGTGAGGTTCTCCTAATGGTAGAAGTTTTGTGCAAGGCAACGTGCTTTTCTAATCTTACTTCGGGCACCGGAGCGTACCTGGTCTGCCAGGTAATACTGGCGTGTAGCTCTACGCCGTATCCGGACGTGGGGGAAACTAAGGACAAACAGGGCTGTCACCACCTGCTGCCGACCCCTCAACCGTGGGATACGAGGCAAACGAGGGTAACCTCTAACCTAGACACCACGTCTACGTTATTAGCTACTACTCTAGCGTTGCGCAGGTCCTCCCGCCAGCCAGCAAGAGTCCCTCTACTAGAGTATCTACCGAGAGATAGACAACGAACCCGCAAGATTATAAGAACATGATAACGATTACTCAATAACTTCTTAGAACAAAAGAAGAATACAACCTTTTCTTACCCCAATATGGTATTCCAGGTTGTAGAGGTACAGCTCGGGAAGCGGGCAGCACTTCGGCCCTTCCGCCCAGTGGAACTAGGGGAACGGACCGGGTGCTTGCTACTTCTCTTACTCTACACTCTAACTCACTCTCCTATTCTATTCCTAACTAGAGGCTAAGGATATGAGTGGAAGCTCCGCCTCTCTACTACTACTCTTGTATCTCTCTTTATTCTTGTGGACTTGAAGCTTGAATGGATTGAATGATGATGAATGAGAGGCCCTCTCCCCCTCCTTATAGGTGTGGAAGGTCGGTTTGGGAGGGGGTATACTGCAAAATGCAGCCGGGACCGCGCTAGGGCTTCGCATGCACCGCCTTTGCAAAAGGCGGTGGGGAGCTGGGCCAGGCCGGGGTCGGCCGACCCTAGGGGGCGGCCGCCCCCTGGCTGGCTCTGTTGGCCCAGGCCCAAAGCCCAGACGATGCTCCTCAGCCTTCTGAGTTTGAATCCAATTGCATTTCGATGCACTTCTGTATTTGAATTAAATGTGCCTTCAATTCTTTGATTTTGGCGGCTCAAACCCTAGTGTCCTGCATACACATGTGTTCACCAAAACTGTGGAATTTGGTCAGCATAGAAAGCCCTATTTCTAATGTTTGGTGATATTTTATAGAGTTTGTATGCATGTTGGCGGTATGAAAAGTGTATTTTAAGAAACGCCAACAAACTCCCCCACACTTAGTCCTTTGCTCGTCCTCGAGTAAAGCTTATGTTTTTGGGCTGAGATGGTTCCACTTCTCCTGATAATGAACCTGCATACAAACTATTCCAAGCCTCACCTGAACTTATGAGCATTCAGAGTGTCTACCAAAACATCTTGAGTAATTGAAAAATGGAACAGTTAGGATTCAAATCTTCTTACTCAACTTTGCTCAAAACTTGGTGTCGGCGTCTAGACTCGTGGTCTAGACACAAACGGGTGAAAATATACATGACTACCTAAGCCTGGATGGTGATGCAAGTTCGGGCCGAGAATGCCCTACGTCCAGTGAGATCGACGGTCTGTATTGCCTTGCACCCAAAGGTGCTTGTAGTAGGGGTGTACAAGCAGGTTGCAAGAGAGGGTTAAGTCCCAAGTCTCGGCTTTGTGGTCGACAGAGCGCTGATGGCTACTCTGGGAGTGAGTGTGGTGGTCGTGTGTGTGTGAATTTTGGTGAACCTGCCCTTAGTTGTGAGCCCTGGCTCCCCTTTTATAGCCTCAAGGGGAGACAGGGATTTACATGAGTAGATTTCCTTCTGCCGAGTGGAAGAGCAACAGTCCCGACCCTGTAGGAGCTTGTCCATCCCGTTCTTGAAGCATGGCTGACAGCATGGCTGCTCCTGTGGAGGGTTATCGAGCCCTGTGGGAGTCGTGGGGGTCGGATCGATGACGCTGCTGCTTGTCCTGTTAACAGTGGGAGAAGACAACAAATAGTGATGCTGATTAACCTTCCCCGTTCCTCTTTTACTGTGAGGCAGTACGCCACAGTGAAAGAGGTAAGGTTGCATAGTGAAAGAGGTAAGGCCACAGTGGCCAGGGTGGTTGGAATAGTTGCCACCATGCCCTGCTGTGATATGGGAGTCACTGCGCCTGTCATGTCGATGGTACGGGCGCCGTGCGTCGGAAGCTTTGCCTCGATCTGGTGGGGCGTCGTTTGGCGCCCGAGCCCTGGGGGGGGGGGTTGGGCAAGACGGAACTTACGCCCGAGGCCCGTGGGGCTCGGGCGAGGCGATGTCTGCGTCCGAGCCTCTGGGGGGTCGGTCGAGACAGAACTTACGCCCGAGGCCCGTGGGGGTCGGGCGAGAGGGTGTTTGCGTCCGAGCCATGGGGGGTCGGGCGTGCCAGGTTTTGGGCTCGAGATTGTAGGAGTAGATGTTCTGGGGGCCGTGCCCTGTCGATTGTGGATGACTTGCTCTGTCTTTTGCATTTTTTATCGCTCTGATCTGGGTATCCCTTTTTATGGTACCCAACAGTAGCCCCCGAGCCTTTGAAGGGGTGAGATCACCTCTTCAAAAGGTTTTAAAGGGACCATTGTTGATCGGGGACTTTTAAATTTTCCTCCGGAGGGTGCACGCGAGCGCACCCGCCGGGTGTAGCCCCTGAGCCTTTTGGAGGAATGGTGTTATTCCTTCAAAGGCTTTTTACCCCTGAGTGATACGGTCGGGAGTTTTTGAGGGATAGGTTGCGTGCTCTCTACACGTAGAGCCTGTTCCTCTGGTGCAAGGAAGCCCCCGAGCCCTTTCCCCATAAGGGTCGATCAGGTTCTTTCTCGTCTTTAGTAATTACGTCCCTCATTCATCCTTTCGTTCGGAGGAGGGGTGGGTCACGCCGCACTACCCTCGATGGGTGAGTATCGTCGTTTCCCGGGAGCTGCAAGCGGGTAGATCCAAGTGGATGTCCGAGTCCCATTAGATAGGGGTCGGCTAGTGGCCTTATGGGCACATCTCAAAAATACCCGAGGGCAGTCACGGTGGATGTCGGAACCGTTCGTTAGGTTCCGAGGGCTCGGTGCCTCCCTCGATGGGATCCCACTCACGTGACACCCGCGTGGGTCTCGGATATGACTGGTAAAGACGCGCCGGGCCCTTATGGGGCTCGGACCCTAGCTCGGGCATCCTGAGGCGACTGTTCGAACCTGTTTTGTAGGTCAGTCTCGCGACCTCTGGAACGTAGGTGGCCATGGCCTGGGGATTTTTAGCCTCGTAGACGCTTTTTTAGATTTGTCTGTAGTATCGGGGTCGGGCGAGACGGAACCTGCGCCCGACGGGAAACATCTTGCGGTTTTGGCTCGGGGTTAGTATGGGGTCGGGCGAGAGGGAGTCTGCGCCCGACCCGGGCCGCCCTGTGACCTAGGTCAGCGGGGGGTCGAGCGCCGCTTGCTTTGGAAGGAACCGTCTGATATAACTTTTCAGGGCGCTCCTTGTGAGGCACGACGCGTGGGGACTCGAAACGGCCGTGACGTCATGTCCTGACCGGATGGGACATTTCGCCTGCGAAATTAATGCGCGCGTGCGGCGGGCGTGAGAATCGGAGGGAGTTGGCGCTTCGAATTTTTCACCTGGTGGGGAGTGGGCGACGGTTGCCCTTTCCGCCCTCTTGGTCTTCTGCTGGCGACGCGGCCGTGGCGTACTTCCTCTATAAAAGCCGCCGCGGGGGACTCGGTTTCTTTCCTCCCGCTCCTACGAAAAGAAGCTCTCACCTCCTGCCCTTTCTCCTACCCTCATCTTCTCCACTTCGACCGCGCAAACGTCCCTGCTTTATCCAACGCCATTGCCGGCGTTGAGGCATGGCCGCCCTGCAACGTGACCAAGTCTGCGTTGGATGCGCGTGTGAAGGCCGGGATTCTTCGTCCTCTCAGAGACGTCGAGCTGCCAGAGTGGATCGTCCCTTCGGCGAACGACAGGGAGCCAAACCCGCCCCCGGGCTATGTGGTTTGCTTCCTGTCGCTCTTAGACCGGGGGTTCGGAACTCCGGCCGGTCGACTGATCCGGGCGATCCTTCACCATTACGAGGTGGAGCTACATAACCTCAATCCCAACTCGGTGATGCAGGCCGCCGTCTTCGCAACGGTCTGCGAGGGGTTCCTAGGGGTTCCTCCCCATTGGAACCTCTGGCTCCACCTTTTCAAGGCGGAGATGTCTGCCCGTTACGTGGGAGGGGAGAAGTTCCCCCTGCGAGTCGGTGGTTGCACGCTGCAGCTCCGCCAGCAGCGGTCTTCCCAGTATATCTGGAGCGCGATGCCCTCGTCGAACCGGGGGTGGCAGAACGGGTGGTTCTACCTCCGGAACGATTGTGGGCTGCTCCCGGCATACACTGGGAAGATGGTGATGGAGTCCCCCCAAAAGTGGGTGTGGGGTGCTCCTTTGGAGGAGCAGAAGAGGCTTGCCCCGCTTCTTGCGGGGCTCGCGAAGCTGCGCGGCGCCGAAGTCACCGCGGCCACGGTGGCAACGGCGTTCCACAAGAGGAGTCTGCTTCCGCTGGCGCAGCGGCGGGCATTCATGTTCGAGATGACCCGGGACGTCCCTTGGGCCGTGACGAAGATGTTGGCCGAGCCGATATCGGCATCGGACATCGCCGCCCGGGTCGAGAAGACAACATACCCGGATATGAAGAACTCTCGGATGGTGCCGATGCGCCCTGAAAAGGGCTACATTTCTCTGGTAAGATGTTGAATTTTTGCGCCTGTTCTCTTATTCTTCCTGCCTTTTTCTTGACCGCTTGGTCATTTGCAGAGGATGGGGGTCATCAGGGATTCCTTGCCCCCCTGTCCCAGAGGACAAGGAAATCCGGGCCAAGAATCGGGCCCGGAATGAGGAACAGAAGAAGGCCAAGGAGGACAAGAAGGCCAAGGCGGCGTGGAAAGCGCAAAGGCGGGAGATCTCCGCCAAGAACCACCGTGAAGCCGAGAAGGTGGGGGTCGCCCCGCCCCCCTCTCCCGAGACTTCAGTCTCGGAGATAGAGGAGGACGACATAATCCCCCCTGCTGGCGGGAGGATTGAGATCCCAGAGGGGTCGAAGGCCCGAGGGGGGTCCCAGGCCCCCGCGGGGTCCCAGGCGCCGGGGGGCGGACAGGCCGTCCCCCACATTATTGTGGATGACGAGGACAACGCCCCTCGGGAGGGGCCCAGGCGTCGGGGGGCGGTTTCGAGGTGCCCCTACAACCGGTAGCGCCGGAGGGCCTATCCGAGTCCCACCCAGCATCCGGGACGGAGGCCAGCGACTCGGTGGAGGCAACACAGGCCGAGACCGTCACTGAGGCCCCTCCGCCATCCGCTGGCGAGACGGAGGTCCGGCCGACGGCCCCTGGCGCTTCGGGAGGCCCTCAAGGAGCTCCAAACTCTCAGAAGAAGGCTGCCCCCCGAGCGAGGTACGTATGGGATTTCTGATCCTTCTGTTGATTTTTTTGTTTTTCTCTTTCTTCTGATTTGTGTTGCTCCTTCAGCCGGAAGCAAAAAGCGGCACCGGTGGCGCTGGCCCCCCTGAAGGCCGTGAAGAGGGGGGCGCAGTCGACTCCAGGGTCGGCTAGGCCCATATCGCCTCCACCCCTGAGCCACGCGGAGGGGGGGAGCCGCCGGGAAGGAGAGGGGCAGAAGACGGGGGCGCCGAGGCCCCAAGGGCCGGAGGTGACGGCCCTTGCCCCCGGGGCTATGCCTCCTCCGGAGGATGTCGATCTGGGAGGCGTGGTTTAGCCCGCACAGGCTGAGGAAGGGCGAGCCATTGTGGCATCCAACACGGCGACCGAGGCTCCCACGGCGGGAGGGGAGGTCGATGCTCGATGGGGCAAGAGCCCCGTATTTTGGCCCAACCTCGACGACGCAGAGGGAGGGGCCAGATTCGTCCTGGACGACCCGTCGGAGGATTACCTCTGGCAAGGTCTGGACGCGTGCGGGCGTGCCAACATCGAGGCCATCAACCGAGCTTCTCAGCTGGTGAGCCGAGACATGTATAACTTGGCCCGGGTAAGGCTTCTTCCCAAGTTGTAAAGTATTTTTGCTCTATTTTGCAATGTTGACTCCCTGTGCAACTTTTGATTCTGTAGGCGCTCAAGGCTACATCCCTAGAGAAGTCTGTTTTTCTCCACAGGAAAAGGGATGCCTGGGCAATCTGTGAGAACGAGAGGGCTGCTAGGGAGGCGGCTGAGGGAGAGCTCGCGAAGGAATGCGAGATCTCCACCAAGCTTCGTCAGAAGTGGTCGGTGCTGGCAACCGAGGCTCAGGAGGCCCGGGACAAGGTCGGCCCCCTGGAGGAGAGGGTTGGGGTCCCTACCCTGGAATCCGAGGTGCAGAAGGCGGCGGCTGAGAGGTATAAGGGCGAGGTCGCTCGGCTTGAGGCTTTGCTCACCGAAAAAGACCTTGCCCTGAACCAGACTCAGGCCGACCTTGCTGCTGCCCAGAGCCAGGTGGCCCGCTGGCACCGGAGCTCGGCGGAGCATGAGAAGCGGGCCGAGGGTAAGACTTGCACCTTTTACCTTGGCCTCCTTTGTACTTTCGGGTTAGCCTTCCTGATTTCTCATTTTTCTTGTCCTTCCTTTCAACAGAGTCAGAGAGGAAGGTGGTCGAGGCGACTTCTGCTGTCGAGGCCCTGCAGAGGTCCCTTGACGCCGAGGTTTCGGACCGTTCGGCCCTTGAAGCCGTGGTCACCTCGGCGTGCGAGGGGCTCGGGGTGACGGCGTCGGGGTCGTCGCTGCGGAGTCGGGTCGAAGCCCTCTACTCCCGGGCCGGGGAAAGGATGAGGGAGGCGCTCCATGCTGGGGTGAAGAAAGCCCTGGCGGTGGTGAGCTCTCACTACGCCAGCATTGACTTGCCGGCGGTTTGTGAGGGCTATGTCCTCCCTAACGATGAGACGGAGGCCCAGGAGGAGGTGTAGAGGCTTGAAGATGCCGCAACTGCCCCCGGGGATGCCTTGGCCGCCTTCTTCGATGAAGAGGTGGAGCTTCCCCCCCTTGGGGCGCAAGAGCCTGCGCAGACAGGGCAACAAGGCCCTTCAAATTAGATTTCTTTTTCTTTTTGTAGATGTTAAGGCCAGTAGGCCTTGTATCATATATACAATGTTAATGCTAAGTATGAAGATTTATATGATTATTCCTTTTAAGCTTTTTCCTAAGTGTTTTGTTTTCTTTTCCCTTATACCGATCCGACCTCGGCAGCGCGAGGTCGGGTGAGCAACTTAGAATCTGCGCTAGCCAGAGTCCCCGAGCCTAAGTCTTTTTCCCTTTTTCCTTAGTAATTTTTAGAAGTCCGGATCCGCCCCCCCGACCCTAAGGTGAGTAGAGGTCGTCTTTGCTCGTGAACGTGGATCTTTCCTCGGGCTCATGCCTTAAGATTTAGGAGATGGATCTTTTGGTTAACTAAATCTTTTTAGGAAATGGAGAAAGACCTTGGGTCGGGGTTCTCTTGACTTGTGCGAAAAAAGAAAAAAAGATTTGGAGTTGCCACAGGGGGTTCCCCCCTATGTAGCCCCCGAGGGAGGCTCGGACTCTGCAAGGCAGGTCTGAGGCTTACTTAAACGAAATGGTCGTATAATTTAAACTTTCATTTATTCTTCCAAGATTTTGAACAAATGGAAATTTTTACAAAGTTCTAAGGGTAAAAGCGACGTATCTGTTCTATGTTCCATGCATTTTTGAAGACATCCCCTGCTTCATTGCCGAGCTTGTAGGTGCCGGGTCGGAGGACTTCGGCGACGATGAAGGGTCCTTCCCAGGGGGGCGTGAACTTGTGACGACCCTTGTTGCTTTGCCTAAGTCTCAGCACCAGATCGCCGACTTGAAAGGCTCGGCCTCGGATTCGTCGCGCATGGTATCGGCAGAGGGCCTACTGGTACTTGGCAGAGTGTAGGAGGGCCACATCTCTGGCCTCATCCAGCTGGTCCAGCGCGTCTTCTTGGAAGGTTTTGCAGCTATTTTTGTCGTAGGCTTGTACCCTTGGGGACCCGTACTCCAGATCCTTGGGGAGGACGGCTTCCGACCCATAGACCATGAAGAATGGGGTGAAGCCTGTGGCTCGGCTTTGGGAAGTCCTTAGACTCCAGATCACGGCCGGTAGCTCTTTGAGCCATCTTTTTCCAAACTTGTCCAACCGGTTGAAAATCCTGGGTTTCAGACCCTGGAGGATCATGCCATTGGCACGCTCCACTTGGCCGTTAGTCTTGGGGTGAGCCACTGCTGCCCAGTCCACACTTATGTGGTGTCTGTCGCAGAACTCTAGAAACTTTCGCCCGGTGAACTGTGTGCCATTATCGGTGATTATGGAATTCGGCACTCCAAATCAGTGGATAATATCTATGAAGAACAACACTGCTTGTTCGGCCTTGATCCTTGTGATGGGTCGGACCTCAATCCACTTGGTGAACTTGTCGATTGCGACAAGCAAGTGGGTAAAGCCCCCGAGCGCTTTCTGCAGAGGCCCGACCAGGTCGAGGCCCCAGACAGCAAAAGGCCAAGTGATGGGGATCGTCTGCAGGGCCTGAGCAGGGAGATGAATCTGCCGAGCATAAAACTGGCAACCCTCACAGGTCTGCACGATCTCCGTGGCGTCGGCCATGGCGGTGGGCCAGTAGAAGCCTTGCCGGAAGGCATTCCCTACGAGCGTCCGAGCCGCGGCGTGGTGGCCACAAGCCCCCGAGTGAATGTCCTGCAGGAGCTTGATCCCCTCCCGACGTGGGATACAACGCATAAGGATGCCCGAGGGGCTGCGCTTATACATCTCTCCATCGAGGAGGACAAAGGTCTTAGCACGACGAGGCACGCGCCTTGCCTCGGCCTGATCTAGGGGCAGAGTGCCATCGACGAGGCGTTGCAGCAAAGGGTAACGCCAGTCTGGCGAGTCGTCAGGCGCAGGGGGCTCGGGCTCGATGTCCAGGGCCTCCTGTTCCTGAGCGGCGGAGTCCTTGGTGTCGGGGGGCGGTTCGCTTGGGGGTTCATTCGACCCTCTGTCGTCCTTGTAGTCGACAGAGGGCTTGTAGAGGTCGCTGACGAAAACATCCGGGGGGACCATGGCCCGCTCGGATGCCATCTTGGCGAGCGCGTCGGCGGCCTCATTGTATTTCCTTAACACGTGGTTAAGCTCGAGGCCATCGAACTTTTCCTCCAGGCGTCGGACCGCTTTGCAGTACGCGTCCATCTTGGGATCGTGGCAGCTAGACTCTTTCTTGACTTGGTCGATGATGAGTCTAGAATCGCCTCGGACCTCGAGTCGTTTGATCCCAAGCACGATCGCGATGTGGAGACCATTGACAAGGGCCTCGTACTCTGCAGCATTGTTCGAGGCGGGGAAGTGGAGTCGGATTGCATATCGCATCCTTACCCCGATGGGTGAGATGAAAATGAGGCCTGCACCGGCCCCGGTTTTCATCAAAGACCCGTCGAAGTACAAGGTCCAGCATTCGTGCTGGATCTGTGGTGGGGGGAGCTGAGTCCCAGTCCATTCTGCCACAAAATCCGCTAGGGCTTGGGATTTTATGGCTTTCCGGGGCTCATAGGTGATCCCGTCACCCATGAGTTCTATGGCCCATTTGGCAACCCTGCCATTAGCTTCTCGGTTCTGAATTACTTCCCCCAGAGGGAAAGATGACACTACTGAGACCGGATGAGACTCAAAGTAATGGCGGAGCTTGCGTCGGGCCAAGACTACTGCGTAGAGTAGTTTTTGGATTTGGGGGTATCGGGTCTTTGTGTCGGACAGTACTTCACTAATGAAGTACACCAGTCTTTGGACCGGCAGGGCGTGCTCTTCTTCCTTCCTTTCGACCACGATAGCTGCGCTGGCCACTTGGTCAGCGGCTGCGACATAGAGAAGAAGTGGTTCCCCCTCGGCGGGAGGCACCAAAATGGGGGGGTTGGTGAGCAAAGCCTTGAGCCTGTCAAGGGCTTCCTGGGCCTCGGGGTCCAGGAAAAATGCTCAGATTTCCTTAGTAACCTATACAGAGGTAGCCCTTTTTCCCCGAGGCGAGAGATAAAACGGCTTAGGGAGGCTAGGCATCCCATGACCCTCTGTACCCCCTTTAGGTTACAAATCGGGCCCATGTTTGCGATGGCCGAGACCTTTCCTAGGTTCGCCTCGATCCCTCGCTTAGACACAATAAACCCAAGGAGCATTCCTCGGGGGACCCTGAAAACGCATTTTTCGGGGTTGAGTCTGATCCCCTTTGCCCTAAGGCATTGGAACGTTTCTTCCAGGTCGGAAACCAGGCCGCTTGCTTTCCTGGATTTGACAACAATGTCATCCACGTAAGCCTCTACTGTTCTGCCTATGAGGTCCCCGAAGACCTGGAGCATACACAGTTGATATGTAGCCCCTACGTTCTTAAGGCCGAAAGGCATGGTTACGTAGCAGTACATTCTGAAAGGGGTGATGAAAGAAGTCGCGAGCTGGTCAGATTCTTTCATCTTGATTTGGTGGTAACCGGAATAAGCATCAAGAAAAGATAAAATTTCACATCCCGCGGTGGAGTCAACTATTTGATCGATACGAGGTAATGGAAAGGGGTTCTTAGGACATGCTTTATTTAAACTAGTATAGTCTACACACATCCTCCACTTCCCATTTTTCTTTTTGACTAGCACAGGGTTAGCTAACCATTCGGGATGGAATACCTCCTTGATGAATCCGGCCGCCAGCAGCTTGTGGATCAACTCCCTGATGGCCCGACGCTTCTCCTCGTCGAATCGGCGCAGGCGTTGCTTCACGGGTTTGGAGCCGGCTCGGATGTCCAAGGAGTGCTCGGCGACTTCCCTCGGTATACCAGGCATGTCCGAGGGACTCCATGCAAATATGTCGGCGTTTGCACGGAGAAAGTCGACGAGCACCACTTCCTATTTGGGGTCGAGGCTGGAGCTGATCCTCAATGCCCTGCCTTCAGAGGTCTCAGGGTCAAGGAAGACTAGCTTGGTCTCCTCTGCCGTCTCGAAGCTCCCGGCGTGGCGCTTGGGGTCGGGGACGTCCTGGTCACAGTCGTCGAGGCCGGTGAGGATGGCTAGAGACTCAGCCAGAGCCTCGGCCTGCTCGATGCACTCGTCATCGCACTGATAGGCGTGCTGACTGGTCGTGCTGACGGTGATGATGCCTTTTGGCCCTGGCATCTTAAGCTTGAGGTAGGTATAGTTGGGGACGGCCATGAATTTAGCGTAGCATGGTCGTCCTAGGATCGCGTGGTAGGTTCCTGAGAACCCGACCACGTCGAAAGTGAGGACCTCCCGTCTAAAGTTGTCGGGGGTCCCGAAGCAGACAGGCAGATCGTTCTGTCCGAGGGGGTGGGCACGATGTCCCGGCACCACTCCGTGGAATGGTGCTGTGTCGTTCCTCAGCCGGGACTTGCTGATCCCCATGAGGGCCAGAGTCTCGGCGTAAAGGATGTTGAGGCTGCTTCCTCCGTCCATCAGCACCTTGGTGAGACATGACTCGGCGATGATGGAGTCGACGATCAAAGGGTAACTCCCGGGATTGGGGATCCGATCCGGGTGATCCTGTCGGTCGAACGTGATTGCGCTCTCGGACCACTTGAGGTACGAGGGCGCGGCCGTGCTAACTGCGCAAACTTCCCGAAGTTTGCGCTTCCTCTGACTCGCGGTGAGGCGAGCCGCGCGTCCCCCAAAGATCAAGAGACAGTTCTTGATCTTGGGAAAACCCTCCCCTTGAGGGTCGTCATCTTTGGGGGGCTCTTCAACGCCCTCCTTGGAGATGAGGTCAGTGTAGTACTGACGCAGGACAGTGCACTCCTCTAGGGTGTGCTTGGTTGGTCCCCTGTGATAGGGGCACGGCTTCTTCGACATCTCGTCGAAGAGACCGGGGCCAGCAGGAGCCCGCTTGGGGTTCTTGCGATCTGCCGCAGCGACCAGATTGTCGTCCGGCTGGCCCTGCTTCCCCTTGCGGCCCTTCTTCTTCTTTCTGGGGTCACGTAAGCCTGAGGCCTCGGTGGTCTCGGCCTTTTGTTTCCCCTTGGCTGTGCCGTCGGAGAAAATAGCACCAACTGCCTCTTCGCCTGAGGCAAAGTTGGTGGCGATGTCGAGCAGCTGGCTAGTGCTCGTGGGTCTTGCGACCGAGCTCATGTACCAACTCCTTACAGGTGGTACCGGAAATGAAAGCTCCGATGACGTCGGAGTCCGTGATGTTGGGGAGCTCGGTGCACTGCTTGGAGAAACGCCTAATGAAGTCTCGGAGGGACTCATCGGGCTTCTTCCTGCAACTTTTGAGGTCCCAGGAGTTCCCAGGGCGCACATATGTGCCCTAGAAGTTCCCGACGAAGATCTTGACCAGGTCGGCCCAGTCGTGGATCATGCGCTCAGGGAGATGCTCGAGCCACGCTCTGGCCGTATCGGCCAGATGCAGTGGGAGGTTGCGGATGATGAGCAGGTCATCGTCCGCTCCGCCTAGCTGACACGCTAGGAGGTAATCCGCCAGCCAGAGCTCAGGGTTCGTCTCCCCAGAGTACTTGGTGAGGTTGGCGGGCTGTCGGAATCGCGCCCAGAACTTGGCCCTACGTATGGCCTCGCTGAAGACGCGCGGGCCCGAAGGCTCTGGTGATGTGCTACGGTCGTGGTCGGGGTCGTATCTTCCGCCTCGGCGCGGTCGATAGCGCCGAGACTCGGCCTCGTCCCTGTCACGCCGCCTGGCCTCGAGAGTGGCTCGAACGTCCGCGTTAGCCCCGACACGTTCATGGACTGATGGGGCCCTGTTGCCTCCTTGCGGGTTAGGGGGCAGCGGGCCCTGTACTGTTGGTGCCTTGTTAGGAGGGGGTCGGTCCTCTTGGCGCCTCGTGCCGTGGGACTGTGATGCAGAACTTTCCGCGTTCTGCACCACGACTTGCTCCAGGAGGCCACGTAGCCCCTGGCGCACTCTCCTTCCTTCAGGAGTCGATGGTTCGGGCATCGCCCTGAGGAGGAGTGCGGCAGCCATTACATTCTAGCTGGCCGTGCTGAAGACCGGGGCGTCTCCCCCTTGGTCCTCGACGATACGGCGGTTGACGTCTCGGGCGCGGCGTCTAGCCTCACCCCCGTCTCCGCGGCCGGATGGGTCTCGGACCAGGGCCTCGCGGAGTTGGCGGAGGCGTGCGCGTTCTTCTTCGAGTCTGGCCTCCAGCTCATCGAGCTGCTCGAGGTCAGGGCGATGTCCCTCTGCGGGGGCTGATGCTGCCCCGTGGGCTCCAGGATCGGTTCCCGGAGTCAGGTTAGGTGGAGGAGTGGCGTTCCCTCGCCTAGAGGGCCCTGTTCCCCCTTGAGCATTGTGGGGTGCTCCTTCGACCTCAAGGTTGAAGCACTCTCTTGACGGGTCATAGCTCCCGTCGTCGGAGTCGGAATAGCCGAGGCAGTAGTTGCTAGCCTCCAAGAAGCGCATGAAGGTCTCCGGGTCGCCATACCCGGAAAAATCAGCGCCCACCCACTCGTCATCGCCTGAGGTAGGGTCCTCTGGGTATGACGAAACGGGTGGCGAAGCCAGGAGATCCAGGGTAGACCTGAGATGGTGCCCTAGAAGTTCCGCGTACGCACTTAATGAAGTGCTCACGGAAGAGGCGTAAGTGGCGGCCGCGTTCCTGAGTCTAAAAGGGAGCTCAGGAGGCGCCGCTGTCTCTCCTCCATCCACAGGTGGAGGGGGACGGGATGTTGAGGCCCCTTTGTCCCCCTTCTGGGGAACGGGCGGGAGTCACGCCTTCCCCTTTAGTCGGGGTGGAACAGGAGGTCGTGATGGTCCCCTGTTGGTCCGTGAAGCGGAGCCAGACGCTCGGCGGGCCCTTCCTCCAGCGCGTGTCGAGCCGGAGGAATGGGCGATCTGATGAGGAATATGCGGGGGGAGGGTTGGACGGACCCTGGCCTCAGTGGTAGGGTCAGAGATCCTGGATCTC
Source organism: Sorghum bicolor (assembly GCF_000003195.3). NCBI lineage: Eukaryota > Viridiplantae > Streptophyta > Magnoliopsida > Poales > Poaceae > Sorghum > Sorghum bicolor. The sequence goes on from NC_012871.2 coordinate 22,518,726, forward strand.
TGATGCCCCCGCCGGGCACCCCCCGCATGGTGTCCCGAGCGCCTCCCACGCACTGACTGTGGTGGGATCGGCTTGGGGCAAGACTCGACATCACCACGTGGCGGGAGGAGGACCATGTCATAGCCGGAGCCGAGGGACATGAACTCCAAACTCCCGAACGTCATGATGGTGCCGCGGCGGAGTGGACGAAATCCGTCTGCCATCCAAGCCTTCCCAGTAGGGATAGGGGAATGTCACGCAAAAGGCCCCTACCTGGCACGCCAACTGCCGTCGTCTAGACTCGTGGTCTAGACACAAACGAGTGAAAATATACGTGACTACCTAAGCCTGGATGGTGATGCAAGTGGAACACAGAGAATTTATACTGGTTCGGGCCGAGAATGCCCTACGTCCAGTGAGATCGACGGTCTGTATTGCCTTGCTCCCAAAGGTGCTTGTAGTAGGGGTGTACAAGCAGGTTGCGAGAGAGGGTTAGGTCCCAAGTCTCGGCTTTGTGGTCGACAGAGCGCTGATGGCTACTCTGGGAGTGAGTGTGGTGGTCGTGTGTGTGTGAATTTTGGTGAACCTGCCCTTAGTTGTGAGCCCTGGCTCCCCTTTTATAGCCTCAAGGGGAGACAGGGATTTACATGAGTAGATTTCCTTCTGCCGAGTGGAAGAGCAACAGTCCCGACCCTGTAGGAGCTTGTCCATCCCGTCCTTGAAGCATGGCTGACAGCATGGCTGCTCCTGTGGAGGGTTACCGAGCCCTGTGGGAGTCGTGGGGGTCGGATCGATGACGCTGCTGCTTGTCCTGTTAACAGTGGGAGAAGACAGCAAATAGTGATGCTGATTAACCTTCCCCGTTCCTCTTTTACAGTGAGGCAGTACGCCACAGTGAAAGAGGTAAGGTTGCATAGTGAAAGAGGTAAGGCCACAGTGGCTAGTGTGGTTGGAATAGTTGCCACCATGCCCTGCTGTGATATGGGTGTCACTGCGCCTGTCATGTCGATGGTACGGGCGCCGTGCGTCGGAAGCTTTGCCTCGATCTGGTGGGGCGTCGTTTGGCGCCCGAGCCCTGGGGGGGGGTCGGGCGAGACGGAACTTACGCCCGAGGCCTGTGGGGGTCGGGCGAGGCGGTGTCTGCGTCCGAGGCTCTGGGGGGTCGGGCGAGACGGAACTTACGCCCGAGGCCCGTGGGGGGTCGGGCGAGACGGTGTTTGCGTCCGAGCCCTGGGGGTCGGGCGTGCCGGGTTTTGTGCTCGAGATTGGAGGAGTAGATGATCTGGGGCCCGTGCCCTGTCGATTGTGGATGACTTGCTCTGTCTTTTGCGTTTTTTATCGCTCCCCTTTTTATGGTACCCAACACTTGGGTTTTTACCTTTTTGAATAAAAATAGTCTTGCTCTTCAGATGATACTCTCAAATCACTCGAGAATGTTTCTGGTTCCAAGGTAAAAGTACCTCTTGATTTGTCCTACCTCTATAAGCTGTATTTGGAGTTTTGGGTATGGACCAAGGAGAATGCATACTTACCTTGTATGTATTGTCGAGTCAAATCTCGGATCCAAGAAGAGAAGTGTCATACCCTTAGATCAAGATGTGCAAGTGTGTGCTATATGGTATAAACAACTCCGTTGGTTGATATGATCTCATCAAGTATTTCTAGACATGGCTATCATAACTCTTTTATTTTCTTGTGAGCCTTCATGTGCTCATCTTTTTTTTGTATACTTAGGACCTTCATGTGTCCTATATTTTTTTTCAGGTGGGTATTTTTATACCCCTAATTCTACGGTGGGCACTTGCCCATTTTTTTAATATATTTTTGCATAGCCCATGTCTTTATCTAAGATGCACTAGAGAGATCATTCTTTAAAACATGGAGTGTTTGTATGGTGGACATGTAAGGCATGTTTTTGCGCACTCCTAGTGTAGAAGCGGCATATATATGTATCTGGAGTGTACGTGATCTTGATCTTGAGAGCATGATAAATCTCATAACAAGGGTCAACAAGATTTGACACAACTCAAAACAAATAAGCAGCTATTTGTAGAATTTTTATCAAGAGTAATATATTTGGCCTTGGTAGGTAATTATCTATCATTGAAGAGCAGACTTTTTGCAATTTTAATTTTATCAAATAAATCCCCAAGTTCATTGCATAAGTGAGCAAGTTTCAAATCATCCTACTATATCACAAATCTCAATTACTTAGAAGCAATGGGGTCCTTATAAAAAGTTGCTCATAAATGGTAGGCTTTTGGTGAGGAATAAAGAGTATGCATGTTTAATGTCAAAGGCAAAAAGGAAATGGAGTATTCATTTATTTTATTATTTTTTTATCTTGTTATTTTATTAGCAATATTTTTATCATATAAATCAGATTTAAATTGTCATAGGAGGAATAAAAATAATTCTGAAATTTTTTCTATGTAAGATTACCTTGATGGCGATTCCTACCCCACACTTGTTTTTGTACCTGTTCTTTGATTTTTCTCAAGTAGACAAAAATAATACAAAAACAAGTGGAGACAAAATAATTCGAACAAAGAACTTCTTTATTATTAAATATAAGCCAAGACATTGATTACAAAGTAAATGAAAGAAATCTGAATAAAAGGGAAAATAAATTACTTGGCTAAGCAAAATTAAACTAGATGCGGTTTGTGTCTAGAACATGCTCTACACCCACAGCCCCGAGCCACCTTGACAAGCCGGTTGGTTAGACCGAATTGTACAGCGGCTAAGTCGGCCTTAAGCTCTATATATTTCAGGTGGGTCTTAGCTAGTTCGCCTTTAAGCTCTTCCACTACACCACGTAGTGACCGCACAGAAGTCCTAAGCGCGGCGATAGTGCGCGCGCTTTCCCGCTTCGACTCATTATCTGAATCGCTAAGAAATCCGTGTGGCTGCCCCCTAAGGATGGGATTTTCGCGCTTGCGTTTTGGGACGCGAGGGGCAGCAGAAGGCAGATTAGAGTCACTTGGCAGCCGGTTTGATCGCCCCCTGTAGCGGGGTTTGCGTGTTTGATACGCAAGGGGGCGGACGAGGTGGTCGCGACTGTCTTAGGTGCGGGCGCAGGTGCGGGTGGCGCGAACGGCGGCTTACGCATGAGGCCCTTCCCGCATCCTCCACCGGGTTTTCTAATTCCCACCACGGTATAGGACGGGTCGGAGCGCGCAGTGGATCCCGAAGACAAGAACCTAGAGTCTAAACTGCCCGAAGGCGTTACAACATATGGATCTACAGGCGCCTTCTTCTTGTTCGCCGTCGTCGGCGGCGCATCGTCGCGCGCCGTATTCCTTGGTGCCGCCGTCTTGTGCGCCGCCACCTTCGTGCGAGCCGTGGAACGCAGGGTCGTTCCTTCGCTCGTGATTCTTGACGGGGGTATGATGGCAAGAGGGTACGTTAGCATCTCTCCTTCTTCCACACCGAACGCCTCCCTCATGTTTGCCTCGGAGAATTCTCCTTCCGCGTCGAAGGATCCTCCCGACTCCACGAACAGCGCTAGCGCGTGGCTGCCCATTCCCTAAGCGCTACTCTTGATAGAGGTGGTTTGTGAAGATGTAAACTTGAAAAGCACTAATGGCTATGGCTTAGAGAGGGGTTAGGGGGTGTTTAAATAGGAAGAAGGCCCTCCCTGGCGAGATCACAAGCGGCAAATTTGAATTTACATGCAGATAAGGATAGGGATGACGAAGAGATAGACGCTGGAAAAGATCGGGCCGCAGACGTGTCAGGCCAGGGGCGGCCGACCCCTGGGCACGTCCGTTGGCCCTGAATTTTGGCGTGCGCGCTCGTCCCACTTTTCAAATTTTGAATCTGCCTGCGTTTTGCTACGCTTCCTAGATATTTTTTTAGAGAAACAAGGGTTTTATTGAAAGGTAAAAGCTAAAAACTAAAGATCCTTTTTAGAAATCATATTTTTATTTTTGGTAATTCAAAACTAAGCAGAATTAATTGAAATATTTTATTTATATTATTATTATTATTGTTATATTTTTTTTACAATTTAAACCCAATTAATCAAATGTATTGTTTCAATTTCCTTTTCAAAATTGGGTTCCAGGAAAACTTTTAAGCGTTGACCATTTACCTTAGTGATATTACCTTCGTCATCTGCTATGGTGATTGCGCCATGCTCGGAGGTCTCGATGACGGTGTATGGTCCTTTCCACTTACTCCGAAGTTTTCCTGCACCGAAAAGTCGTACCTTGGAGTTGAACAGTAGAACGCGGTCCCCTTTTCTAAACTCCTTGGGTTTGATTCGGTGATCGTGCCATTTCTTTGTTCTTTCCTTGTATATCTTGGCACTGTGGTAAGCTTTTTCTCGCCATTCTTCAAGCTCAGCTATCTGTTTTTGTTGGTTCCTGCCAGCTAGCTTGAAGTCCATATTTCAGTTCTTGATCGCCCAGTAAGCTCGGGGTCCGTAGGTATGCGATGTGTGCAGAGTGTTGGGCTTATTCCCTTGAGGTCTTGCAGGGAATACCCAAAGGCTGTGCTATGTTTTTCTAAGACGGCAATGAGTTTGTTCGACTCCTCATCAGATAGCTTATCACTAATAATTACAGGAGTTTCTTTATTGCCGTTTAGAAAGGCATAACGAAGCCCAGCGGGCAAGGGTTTAAGCTCAACTGGAGGTTTTGGTGGCGTTTCATCCTCGGGGAGTTCTATGGTTTCTCCTAGCTCGTCCTCTTCTCGAATGAAGCTTTCGGCGTCTTTATCTAAGGACGATTCGGGTGTTTCAAAAGGTGAAACGGCCATCACCTCCTTGGGCAAAGGTAGGTCGGGTCGAGAGTCGGTCACTGAGTTTTTAGCTCGAGTTATTGGAATGGAAAAAGTGTCTCTTCCCAATTTTATGTTCATTGCCCCTGTAGCTGGCAGTTCATGGATTAAAAGCTCTATAGGGTGGCCTATAAGGATGTCAAAACTTTTAATGTCAAAGACATAAAAGTCAAGACTCGTTCTGATGTTATCAAGTCATACATGGGTTTGGTGGAGAATCCCACAACTTTTCAATTCCGTACGCGGGGCTACCCTGAGAGTTTTCTCTGTCGGGGCCAGTGGTTCAGACTCTAGATGGGTGAGCATAAAATATTTCGACATTAAATTGGCCCCGACAAGTGGATTATACAATGCTTCTTGCCAGCTACGCCAAATTTTGCACTGAATGGACGAAGATGGAGTATTAATCTGAAGTGGATCAGAAGATAACTCCGTTTCTTTAGTACATTCCTGACTCATGATAGCTGAGAGTTCATTAATTGAATGTTTTATAAAATCCTCATCTAGCTGATCATTAGCAGTGGCAACTTGTGGCTTTCTTTGACATGAGTACTTCGAGGTGTTTCCGAAATCTTTAAAAAGATCATCCTCGAAGAACGGGAGATCTGAAGGTTGAAAATCTTCCTTCGGGGGTCCCGATATGGTAGGAGATGTCTCTATAGGTGTATTGTCAGTGGAGGCTATTGAGATTTCCTCTATTTCAGGTTCGGGCTCTACGCGGAGGGGTTCTAGTGGAGGAGTGTTCTCTAGAATGAGATCTAGTAAGGCTTCTCCTTCTGCTGTGGTCTTGTGGTTAAACGACCCTGCGGCAGCTATGTCTAATTGTAGGGCAGACTCCTTGTGTAGCCCTAGCCAGAAATGTTGTAACAACACGTGGCTAGGGATTGACAAGTCTGGGCCAGAACGGGTAAGAATTAAAAATCTATCCCAGGCTGCACCTATGGTTTCCTTCTCTTGTTGTTGGAAGCTGAGAATCTCTTGTCGTAGGGCAGCGACATGAGATATAGGGAAAAACGTGAGACAAAATCTGTTCCTCAATTCTTCCCAATCTCCTTTCACCTTTCCTACGTTATGGGCGTACCATTGTTTCGCTTTCTCTTCAAGAGAAAAGGGAAACAATTTCCACCTAAGGGTTTCTTGCGACATACCCAAAATTGTCAGGCATGCACAGAGTTGCTCAAACTCCCTTAAATGATGATATGGATTTTCATAATCTAGGCCTGAGAAGGTTTGTTCCCGAACCATGGCTATAAAGCCAGGACGGAGCTCATAACTTGAAGCTGTGATTGGCTTTGATGATTGTGGTGGATCTACGAGCTCGCCTTAGGAGCAGAGAGTTGGTAAAGTGTGTTTGGCTCCATAGTATTTTTTTATAATTTTTATATATATTTTTTAGATAAAAATGGGAGATGATACACGGGCAACTAGGTTCGACTCAAAAACGACAACCGTTCCCCGGCAACGGCGCTAGAAATGCTTGTTGGTATTTCTTAGCGATGCAGCCAATTATCCGCAAGCGCACGGAAGTAGCGTTGTAGCACTTCACCCGGTGGTATTCAGGGTATCGAGATTTCACAGGGAACGGAGGTGTTTTGAGACTTAAACTAAGTGTACCCTGGAGTAAAGTGAGAGGGATGACTTAGGTAGTGAGGTTCTCCTAATGGTAGAAGTTTTGTGCAAGGCAACGTGCTTTTCTAATCTTACTTCGGGCACCGGAGCGTACCTGGTCTGCCAGGTAATACCGGCGTGTAGCTCTACACCGTATCCGGACGTGGGGGAAACTAAAGACAAACAGGGTTGTCACCACCTGCTGCCGACCCCTCAACCGTGGGATACGAGGCAAACGAGGGTAACCTCTAACCTAGACACCACGTCTACATTATTAGCTACTACTCTAGCGTTACGCAGGTCCTCCCGCCAGCCAGCAAGAGTCCCTCTACTAGAGTATCTACCGAGAGATAGACAACGAACCCGCAAGATTATAAGAACACGATAACGATTACTCAATAACTTCTTAGAACAAAAGAAGAATACAACCTTTTATTACCCCAATATGGTATTCCAGGTTGTAGAGGTACAGCTCGGGAAGCGGGTAGCACTTCGGCCCTTCCGCCCAGTGCAACTAGGGGAACGGACCGGGTGCTTGCTACTTCTCTTACTCTACACTCTAACTCACTCTCCTATTCTATTCCTAACTAGAGGCTAAGGATATGAGTGGAAGCTCCGCCTCTCTACTACTACTCTTGTATCTCTCTTTATTCTTGTGGACTTGAAGCTTGAATGGATTGAATGATGATGAATGAGAGGCCCTCTCCCCCTCCTTATAGTTGTGGAAGGTCGGTTTGGGAGGGGGTAAACTGCAAAATGCAGCCGGGAACCGCGCTAGGGCTTTGCATGCATCGCCTCTGCAAAAGGCGGTGGGGAGCTGGGCCAGGCCGGGGTCGGCCGACCCTAGGGGGCGGCCGCCCCCTGGCTGGCTCCGTTGGCCCAGGCCCAAAGCCCAGACGATGCTCCTCGGCCTTCTGAGTTTGAATCCAATTGCATTTCGATGCACTTCTGTATTTGAATTAAATGTGCCTTCAATTCTTTGATTTTGGCGGCTCAAACCCTAGTGTCCTGCATACACATGTGTTCACTAAAACTGTGGAATTTGGTCAGCATAAAAAGCCCTATTTCTAATGTTTGGTGATATTTTATAGAGTTTGTATGCATGTTGGCGGTATGAAAAGTGTATTTTAAGAAACACCAACGATTTGCACACGTAATATACACATAGGTTGTTCCCCCTTCTTGTCTTAAACACCACTGTACGATATATATATATATAATATTCACGACCACGACAATAAGAAGGCTAAAAGTTAGCGAAAGTTTGCTAGCTAGTAAAACTTACTTGTGGATGAATTATATTAAGCGGCGCTTTACAACCACTGAGATGTTGACGGTCAATAAATCTTTCACAAACCCTACACACAGCCATTGTGGATCGTGAACTAATAATTACAGAGTCATATTATGATATTCTTCTAGCTGAGATCGACATTACGTACCTTTGAATAATGTTTACCATTTGTTGATAATTTTCTTGTGGTTTTCTCATTGAGTCAAAGATTATCAACCGGTTCTTGGGAATTTCAATGACCATGAGTATCCAGTGAAAGTTGTTTACATACACATATATATAGTCAGGCCTATATATAACTATATAAAACTCGTCTCGAGTGATAATAAGTAAAATAAAATGTGCATGCACTTAATAACTATATAACTCACTCGAAGTTGAAGGGGAAGAGTATTTTTTGTTTTTCTTTTTGGTTCACAAAGAACCTCATAAGATTGGAGCAGACTTCTGTCTCATGAGATGCTGTCCACACTGTCTGTGGAGCCTTGAAAACAATATAAGGGTTAACGAACCCAATACTATTGTCATTTCTGATTCTGAGCTCTCTCATTTGGTGCCTGTATATATACATACAAATCCTAAGTGTGTAAGGATTATATACATATAATTAAAGAAGGTAGAAGTTTAATAAAAAGAAAGAAATACTTACCGACAAAAGCAGCTGACAAGATATTTGTCGAGAGCGTCGAGGTGACATAATTAGAGCAATTCTTCGAACTGGACGTATATGAGGTCATCTCCACGGAAGTAGTGATGTTGCCTAATACGAACAGAAATCCAATTATCTCCCCTTTTGGACGCCTCCATGCACTGTTGGGTATTTTAAACGCAAACAGAAAAATCCACAAGCGCACGGATACCGATGTAGCTTTCACCCGGGAGTATTCTAGAGTATCGATTTTCCACAGAGAACGTGAGTGTACTAATTAAGATTCAAGATCGCCCAAGAATAACTATATAATTATTTTTGGTGGGAAGAGAGGAAGTTTCCTGAGAGTTCTCTAGTTGATCTAAGAATCAAGAATTACTTCAAGATTATCTATTTCGGGACATCAGAGCACTAACCACAGAAAGAGATGAGAAGGGGGCTAGGAAGGTCTGACTACGGTCCTACAAACACCGATCCGAACGAGGTGGAATACGTCAACCGTTAGGGCTGTCACTACCCTAGGGCTACCACAGCAATCCGCAGGATTTGGTGCAATTCCAGATAATTGCAAGACTAAACACCACGTCTAATCTATTAATTACTACTCTAATGTTTCAAAGATTAGAGCACTTGATGCAAGCGGGAATCCAATAAATAACTTGAATGTAAATAAAAGTAATTAAAGAACTCAGGAATTATGAATTGAAGAACCTGGAGAACGATGAAGAACGAACCAGTTGCTGCAAAAGTACAATGTTGAGGAAGATCCGACAGATCCGGCTCCTCCTCCGCTCTCCTCTTCTCTCTCCCTATTTTCTAGATTACAACTAGAACTAACTAGAACTAGAACTAGAACTAGAACTAGATGAACTAGAGGTAGAACTAGAAGAACTAGAGGGATCCTCTCTACTTGGATGAAGAATTGAAACTCTAGCTTTGATTCTGTAGAAGAGGTATGATCTCCAGGGGCCAGGGGGCCTTGCTTATATAGTCTTTTCAGATGAATCTGGGACGTCGGATCAAACCGACATTGATTGAATGGTTATCCTTGATCCTTTAGGTCGGTGGAGCATGATCCCCGAGTTGTACCCTAATTGGGCAGAATAGGAGGGCGGGCGCCCTCAGGACTAGGGCGGGCGCCCTGTCCCTGTGCCCTCTTGGCTTCTGCTTTGTTCCCATGGCTTCTGGAGTCTTCTAGATGATAAAAAATTGCACGGTACGTTAATATCTCTATGTAAACCCGACGTGTGGGCCTTTCTTCCGTATTTCCTGATAACCCCCTGTAGAAATAGACAAACACCAAAACTCATGGAATTCTATCAGATAAAACCCTAAGTCTATGAGTTGGTTGCATTTGGATCCTTTTCCATGATTAATTGATGATTAAATATGAGCATTAAGGACCGTCAACAAGCACCCCCAAGCTTAACCTTTGCTCGTCCCTGAGCAAAGATGAACTCAAGAGTTTCTGCAGTGGTTTCATGCCTTAAAGATACACATGCGTTCAAACAAGATCTCATCTCTAGGTTAGAGTGGACTGTCAAGACTCAAAACTTACTAGTTTTACCTTTTACCATGGGACTTGTAACCGTCACTTCTGTCTTGAGCAGTTAAAAGATAGAACGGTCTAGTCAAGCACCATGTCTCTTATTCTTGATCAGCTATAGCTCTGGAGTTTTTGTAGATTTTCAAATAAAACTCAGAGATTCCTTGTATGACTCTCTCTAGTCTCTCTTTTGTGGTATTTCTGGGTCCTTACCAAGGCAGTAATGGTGTATGCCTTCTCTCAAAGTATGTGGTATTTTTGTTATGAGGCATAGTGGCATTGCCTTCTCTCTCACTCTACTCTAATAAGGTTTTGATATCTGGAGCTCATAGGTGGGAGACAGCTAATACATACTTACAAGACATTTGTTGCATAGTCAAACCATGGATCCAAAGAAACAAGTCAATAAGACAAATCAAGATGTGTATGTGTGGCGAATGAATGGTGATAATGGTGAAAGTATAATTCTACTTTTGCTCTTTTGAGGGGATACATACCTTTCTTGCTCTTTTGAAACTTTTTGAGGACAATGAGATACTCTATATTTTCTTTTTCTTTTCTCTCAGGTGGGTATCTTGTACCCCTAATTCTACTGTCGGACACTTGTCCATTTTTACCTCTCGTCTCACTTTTTCTTTTCTTTCGAGGTTCCGGGCACTTGCCCTTTTTTATTTCCTCATATCTTTTTCTTTTTTTTTCACAGTACTCCCCCTCCTGGAATAATGTAGCAAGTGGTATTAACCAAAATAACTTGAGCATTTATTTCACAGGGGAAAACAGAAATGTTTTTGGCTATTCTCTCCCAGATTAGGAGTAGAATATTTTCAGGTGATTCTGGAGATGGAAATGGGTGGATATATGTGGATGCGTACTTCTAGAGTAGAAGCAGCATGTGTGAGTGAACGTGTAAGTGAATCTTGATTTAACCACATGACAAGCTCCTAAGGGTCTACACAGCTTGACCACACTCAATGCTCATAAGCAGTAAAGTAAATGTGTGGCTCAAAGTCTAGCAAGCATGTATATATGGCTGTGGTAGGAATTTAAACTCTCATCATACAGGAACTCATCATGCAACATTTTAAAGATTTTCAAAGATAAAGTTCTCCAGAATTCTAGCATCTCTAGGAACAGATAAACAGCAGCTCAACCTTCCCATATCATATCTGTTAAGGACTTAGACTTCAGATCATGTACTCTCCCCACAAGTTCAGGTTTAGAGCAAATCTTAATTAATACCAGTCATGCCTAAACTTGAGAGAGATTTCAATTTGGAGAACTAGTCATGGCAGAGCAACTATTCATCATTTCCATGTGAGAGCTTATCATGAGGGTTCATAGCAAACTTTATTTATTTATTTATTTAGCAAACTAAGCAAAGATATATAAGCACAAAATCTTTATTTGGGTTTTTATGATTATGCATCTTTTTATTATTTGAGTAAAGTATAAACATGAGTAGAACACTTAGCTGGATAAATGGGGGTGCTCTCCCCCAAGCTGGATCTTGACGTAATGGCGGAGGTGTATTCGAATGTTGGCAGCACCCTGACAGCGATTAGGATGTCCTCCGTCTGCTAGTCTTCTTTGATCCTTGAATTCTGTGGAGCTCAAATAGACAACAAAGCTTTGTGGAACTGGTTAAGTGTTAGCACAAATATCTAGCCTTTATCATGTTGAGCCTCCTCAATAAATGTTACACTCTTTGGTAGGATCATAAATTTATTTTTATATTTTTATAGGACAGAAATATATTTATTTTATTTTTATGCCAACACAGTGAATGTACTTATGGGTTTTATGCCATGAGCATACTCACATGGGGCTTACTATTTTTAACATTTTTATTTTCTTTTCGAGATGATATGAACCTGATTATCTAAGAAAACTATTTTAAATAATTGAAAGGAAAAGGATAACTACCAAGTTTACCTCTTGGCAAGCCGTTGGTGTTTTTAAGTCCTTCGAACGGGACTCTCCGTTTTCTCAGTCGTCCTGGGATTCGCTGGATGGCGTAGTCGGTGGTTCCGGCGGCGCCTGGTCTTCATGTATAACTATCTTCTCTCTCCACACCTGACTCGGTGCTACGGTCTTCTCAGGACAGTTCTGTTCAAGTTGTATGTCTTCAGACCTTACCACTTCTCCTTCATAGTCCGCCCATCCGTCCTTGATAATTTGCCTCCTCTGGTTGCGGTTGCGTCGTCTTCTTCTTGTTCTGACCTACTTAGAGTCTTCAACTATATAGTTAAGGTCAGTAAAATAGCGGCGTACCTTCTCAGAGGGGATGTGTATGTGGACTTCTTCGGTTCCAATGTAGATGATTGCTTTAACAGTGCTGAGGAACGGTCTTCCAAGGATGATGGGTGGATTGTACTCGTCTTCTCCCATGACAATAACCTTTCGGAATGTCTGATCTGCCATCTGGAGCTGAATGTATGTCGGTTTTAGGGGCATGGTTCTGAACAGGAGCTGATAGGTGACTGGGTCGTCCTTTTTGGTCAGGAACGGTGACTTAAGTCGACGATCTTGACCTCCTTGAACTGCAGTGACCATCTTAGCTTACTCGGTCTACATTTGCTTGTTCTTGTTCCTCCTGTTGGTCCTCTTCCTTGGTTCCTATCGGGATTGCCCTGAGATTTGTGTAGTCTTGTTCTTGAAGGAAAACGTCTCCTTCCTCCCCTTGATGTAGAAACTGATCTTGGCAGCACTAGCGTGGATGACAGCTCCCGAGGTGTTCATGAATGGCCTCCCTAGGATGATGGGTGCCCTCTCATCAGTACCAGTCTCTATCACCACGAAGTCTGCTGGGGCGTACAAGGTACCAACTCGGACGCAGAGGTTCTTCAATATTCCTTTTGGGAAACTTAGTGTCCGATCTGCAAGCCTGGGCATAATGTTGACGCTGGAGCCAAAGTCGCAGAGTGCTTCTGGAAAGTCCACCATGCCGATGGAGATCGGGATAATGGGGCGTCCTGGATTGCCTCTCTTGACCGGCAGAAGGTCAGTAATTACTTCCACAACGGGGTTACTCCAGAAGTTACGTCCTTAAGTATCTCAGGGCAGCGATTGCCTTAGTGTCCAGTATCTCTAGTGTGTTTGTGCTCGTATATCTAGGTTCTTCACTTGGTGGAGTCTAGGAGTTGTAAAACTCCTTCATATTTTGCTCGAAGTGTACCTGCTCATAGAGACAAGGCAGAGATCAAGTGCATGGGCCCTGTTGGTGGAAAACACCAACAGAACCAAAAGTGTATTTGTTCTTCTCTAACCTTAAGCATTGTGAGCAAGACAAAGTTGATGGATAATAAGATCATGAGTGTAGCATTTAAAACATTTGTCAGATCAGATCGCTAAACCTAACGGAAAGATAATCTATCTATACTTATGTTTTTTTTATATATCTTCTAAAGATTATGTGTGCAACATCTTAGCTCATATAATTAGGAGTGTGGGATAACGAAGGTAGTAGGACTAAACATATTGAATCGACTGGGTTGGTTATCTACAGTTGTAAATCATACATGTTTGTCTCTTTTATTCATGTGAACACCAGAACCAAAGAGAAGCTTATAAAAAGTGATAGTCAAGTACTTAAGATGTTACCTTACTTGAAGAGTGATGGTACAGTATCACCTTGTGGAAGCTTTCCATTCTTAGCGGTTATGCATCGTGTTTGTGGCACCCTCCATGGATCATCTCTTGTGAGCTATGTCTTCCTTGTGTAACTTGTTAAACGTCATGTGTCTCTCTCTTTGTCTCCAATGTGAGTTTATCTCCAGACTTCCCAGGTCGATATTGAACATTTTCCTGCAGGGGTTAGTCCAACAAAATATCAAATATCTACTATAGCATACTATCGGCTCAAAGATCAACCTAGACACCATGTCTAATTTGATTTAGGAGGGCATTTTATCCTAAGCATCATGCTTAATTTAAACTCCCTTGGAAGTAAGATCTTCAGCCCTAAACTAAGCACCATGCTTAATTAAGAGATAAATGAAACTACTCCAAACCTAGACATATACTAAAGCAAATAAAGGTAGCATGAGAGCATTTATAGAGATCTACTCAAGTGGAGATGAAGTAGTGTGATTAGTATTTAACAAATTGAGCATGTCTCAAAGGTAGGGACAACGAACATAGCAACATGGCAAAGGATGTTTTTACGTAAAGTACTCCCCCAAGCTTGAATTTTGCAAAATTCAAGTTTGGATGAATTTAATTCAATGTTGTATGATGATTGGTTGGACATACCTTGTGCTTGTCATTCATCCGATCTTCTTGCTCCAACCCTAAAAAGGTTAGTGACAAGAATACTCGAAGGAATTTTTTACAATTATCCTTATATGCTCAATACACAAGGTAATGTTGCAAATAATTAAAAGCTCATGCTACGATCTGATCAACGCTTATTTTAGGACACTAAGCTTGTCCTTGGGAAACCATCAATTTATGTCGGCGAAGTGGTTTCCCCTCCAACGCTGACCTATATCAAGATGAACTCAACGAGATCTGCAATATTTCTTATAGACATATGCATCGACAACCGCCCTTTTAAAGTTTTTATAAATAGAAAGGAAGAGGGGGTTGGAGATCTCGAATGTGGTGATGTTGGAGAGACCAATGGATTGTGAAGATGTTGCATATGAGCATGGAGTAAATGAAGTGGCTATGAAATAAATTCCATGCTCATTAATGCTTAGAGTGAAATCCATGTGATATGGTGAAAATGATAAGGTGAGTGTGGCAAAAAAAGAAAAGAAAAAGGATACACGGATGACTTGGTTCGAAACTAGCACAGCTACCGTTCCCTAGCAACGGCGCCAGAAGGCTTGTTGGGTATTTTAAACGCAAACAGAAAAATCCGCAAGCGCACGGATACCGATGTAGCTTTAACCTGGGAGTATTCCAGAGTATCGATTTTCCACAGAGAACGTGAGTGTACTAATTAAGATTCAAGATTGCCCAAGGATAACTATATAATTATTTTTGGTGGGAAGAGAGGAAGTTTCTTGAGAGTTCTCTAGTTGATCTAAGAATCAAGAATTACTTCAAGATTATCTATTTCGGGACATCAGAGCACTAACCACAGAAAGAGATGAGAAGGGGGCTAGGAAGGTCTGACTACGGTCCTACAAACACCGATCCGAACGAGGTGGAATACGTCGACCGTTAGGGCTGTCACTACCCTAGGGCTACGACAGCAATCCGCAGGATTGGGTGCAATTCTAGGTAATTGCAAGACTAAACACCACGTCTAATCTATTAATTACTACTCTAATGTTTCAAAGATTAGAGCACTTGATGCAAGCGGGAATCCAATAAATAACTTGAATGTAAATAAAAGTAATTAAAGAACTCAGGAATCATGAATTGAAGAACCTGGAGAACGATGAAGAACGAACCAGTTGCTGCAAAAGTACAATGTTGAGGAAGATCCGACAGATCCGGCTCCTCCTCCGCTCTCCTCTGCTCTCTCCCTATTTTCTAGATTACAACTAGAACTAACTAGAACTAGAACTAGAGGAACTAGAACTAGAACTAGATGAACTAGAACTAGAACTAGAACTAGATGAACTAGAGGTAGAACTAGAAGAACTAGAGGGATCCTCTCTACTTGGATGAAGAATTGAAACCCTAGCTTTGATTCTGTAGAAGAGGTATGATCTCCAGGGGCCAGGGGGCCTTGCTTATATAGTCTTTTCAGATGAATCTGGGCCGTCGGATCAAACCGACATTGATTGAACGGTTATCCTTGATCCTTTAGGTCGGTGGAGCATGATCCCCGAGTTGTACCCTAATTGGGCAGAATAGGAGGGCGGACGCCCTCACGACTAGGGCGGCGCCCTGTCCCTGTGCCCTCTCTGCTTCCGCTTCGTTCCCGTGGCTTCTGGAGTCTTCTAGATGATAGAAAATTGCACAGTACGTTAATATCTCTATGTAAACCCGACGTGTGGGCCTTTCTTCCGTATTTCCTCGTAACCCCCTGCAGAAATAGACAAACACCAAAACTCGTGGAATTCTGTCAGATAAAACCCTAAGTCTAGGTGTTGGTTGCATTTGGATCCTTTTCCATGATTAATTGATGATTAAATATGAGCATTAAGGACCGTCAACATGCACCATTTGTTTATTGCAAACATTTGTGTGCCGAGCTCATGTAAACGCTGAGGGTTGAATAGACTCCTGCCCGGTTCATATCTTGCCCTCCATTGATCAACTACCTCTGTTTTTTCAAATGTTTGACATCCAATAATGGTGGCAATGTCTTCAATATTTAAACCGCTCTGTCCAAAGTAATGCTCAAGCGAATCTAGCTCAGACAATGCTAAGGATTTCTTTGGCATCAAGTCTTCATTTGAGCCGTATTGATTTGGCACAATCAAAGGGGGTACCGGTTTTGATACATCTCCGAGCTATAGGACCCCTTTCCTACTCTCTTTCTAGGCTGGGAAGACTTGACCAGAGACCGCTCATAGTCTGAAAGTGCTGGCTTTTTCTGAGCTTCCCGCTGCTTCTTTTGCTGGTCCGCCACCTTCTTCCTCAGTTCCTCTAGCTTTACATAAAAGTACGGCTTTTCTGGTTTAGCTGTTTTTTCCTTTCCTCCTTCAATTTATCAAAAAATTGTTTCACCTCGGCTTTGGATGTAGCAATTACCTCCTCTTCACTGTTTTCATAAGGTATTTTTTCTGGTGTCTTAGCTTTCTTTGCTGAGGCAGCCTTCTTTGGAGGTGGGACCGATGACTTCGGTCGTTCTTCGGCGGACCGCTTCTGACTACCTCGCTTTCGAGGCGAGGGGACCGACCGTGTACTCTTTGGGAGGGCGGTGCAGGCGGTGGAGGTGGTGGGGCCGATCTTTTTGGTGTTGGAGAACGCGGTGGAGGAGTTGGAGACCTCGGTGGAGGAGGTAGAGAGCATGGTGGAGGCGGTGGCGGGGTCGGTGTGGCCACCGCAGGTGTTAGAGGAGATCCAGCATTGTCACCGCCTGCAGCACTATGATGCGCTGGGGAAAGAACTGGACTTAGGTTGGAGGAGTCCCTACAAAGAAAACAATTACAAGTTTCGTGAGCAAACTTTTTTTAAATTCAATACATAATAAATAATATAAGAAGTAAAGTCACGCACAAACCTATGGTGAGGAATAATTATGAAGCGCTTGCACCAACAAATAAACGTCTTCTCAGCTTCACCTAAGGTCTTCTCTCCGTCTCCCCCTTCTATTTCTAGAGGCACACTGCCACAATCTTTCTCAACCCTATCAACCGAGATGCTAGCATATCCACCTAGTACTGGTCGATTATGGATTCTTGGAGTTCTCGTTCGGTTGATAGAGTTGAAAACACCGATAGCCACCTTTTTTGTTGCATTCCCATCTAGTACATTGTTGATATTTGTTAACGCCATCAGGAAATGATCCGCAAGTGCACGAATATCGGTAAGCACTTCACCCGGGAGGTTATCCAGAGTATCGTATTTATATTTTTACCACTGGGAGAAAAGCGTGCATCTGACTAACCAAATCTATTGCTACTACCCTTTAGGCTACAAACAATGTGATTTGATGTGAGTGATGTATAGAGAAGACTACAACCGCACTCTCGTTCTAACCTTGGTAAGGATGATCTACTGTTCTATTGGGGAGGCTTACGGAATCTAGACACCACAAAGGATGTTCCACCCGTACCTATAAATCCTACCGATCCTGCTAACGGGATTGTGGGCTACAAAGGTAGCTACGGAAATGTCACGTTCCTCGCTACTACCACGGTCCGGCTAGACAGGGGATATCTATGAGTACCCTAGCCCAAACACCACGTTTACGCTAGCAATGATTACTCTAAACTCTACCGGAAGAGATTAAAGTAAACTCATAAACCAAAGAACAATAAGAACAAAGAACTTACTAGAATATAGAAGTCGAAATACTGAAGAATCCTAGGAGCAAGCCTCGGGTTAGGAGATTTGATCCCGCAGGTACAACCTCAGAGTAGACACCGACAGGCCGGGCTTCCTCCGATCTACACCTCCACTCTATCTCTCTCAATCTAGAAGAACTAATTCCAATCTCACATTAGATGCTAAGCCCTATGATGTTGGAACCCTAAAGGGACCTCTCTCTCTCTGAATCCTCTCTGGAAAATATGCTAATGAATAATGGGATTGCCCTCCTCTAGGGGCCAGGGGTCTTGCTTATATAGCCCCTCCAAATGAACGTGGTCCGTCGGATCAAACCGACCTTAATCGCACGGTTTTCCTTAATCCTTTAGGTCAGTGGAGCATAATCCGCGAGGCGGGGCCTGATTGGCCGAGACACCTGGGCGGGCGCCCAAGGGGGGAGGGTGGGCGCCCTGTCCCCGAGCCCGCTCGGCCTCCCATAAGTTCTCGTGGCTTCTGGAGTCTTCTAGATGATAGAAAATTGCGCGGCACGTTAATATCTCTATGTAAACCTGACATGTGGGCCTTGAAAGGTCCAAATGGCTAGAGGGGGGGTGAATAGCCTATTTAAAAATTCTACAAACTTCAACTAGACAAGTTGATTAGTAAAACAAAAGGCGAAGCTATTCTAGCACTAGCACAACTAAGCTATGCAAGCCACCTACACAAGTCTAGCAAGAAAGCTAAACACTAGTTACAACAAGAAAGCAAAGCTAAACAAGCTACACAACTAGCAAGGTATACACAAAGGTAAAGGAGAGGGGAGTGATTGTTATACCGACATTGTAGAGTAGAAATATATCCAATCAATCACGTGCACAATCACAAGAGAGACCTCGGCAAGAGATGACACAAGATTTTTTACCGAGGTTCACTTGCTTCCCGACAAGCTACTCCTCGTTGTGGCGATACACCCACTTGATGGATCACGAGCTAATTGGCAATCCAAAGCCAAACCCTCAGCGGCTGCCGCACATCCACTCACAAGATGGGGATCCTCCAAGCCACGAGCAATCCACTAGAGTAGCCAATTGCGATCTCCCGCGGGGAAGGCTCAAGAACCCCTCACAAGTCACTTGGTGAGGCTCGAAACAATCTCCAATCACGAGCTCAACACCACCGCTGCTCCAAGCCGTCTAGGGCGTCGGGAAACATCCAAGAGTAACAAGAAATCCGCAGCAAACTCAAGAATCAAGTGCCACTAAATGCAACTTTCAAAGCAATGCACTTGAATCTCACTCAATCTCACTAGGATGAGCAATCAAGCAAGGAGATGAGTGGAGGGAGTGTTCTCTAGCTCAATGTATGTCCCAAGTAATCAAATGTGCAAGCGAGAACCTCCCAAAGCCGGCCACCCTTCTATTTATAAGCCCCTCAAAGAAACTAGCCGTTGGCCACTTTCACTGGGCTGAAAACGGGGGCACCGGACGCTACTAAGTGAGCACCGGACGCTCGACTCCCTGCGTCCGGTGCACTGGGGTTGGCCACGTGTCGATCTTGAATCTCGCGCGTCAGTTTCTAACGGCTACCTGCAACACACCGGACGCTCTGCAAGTCCACACCGGACGGTCCGGTGCTCACCGGACTCGTGCGCAGAGAGGGTGTCAAACTCGCGACCTCACCGGACGCTGGACACCGGACGGTCCGGTGCTCACCGGACTCGTGCGCAGAGAGGGTTACAAAAACCCCTCACACCGGACGCTAACCACCGGACGCTACCAGAGTGCGTCCGGTGCTCAACCCTAGCAGGGTCAAGCACACCGGACGCTGAGGCCAGCGTCCGGTGCCTCCGCACTCAGCGTCCGGTGAGTGTTTCTCAGTGAGAAAACACTCCCGCGACTTCTCCAAATTTCCCACCGGCGCAATAGAAAATATACACTTAATTTTCTCAAAAGCGCTAGGAACTCCACCTCCTTTGTAAAAGTGCTAACACCGACAAGTGTCCACCACCAAAGTGCACGTGTGTTAGCTTTTCACAAACATTTTCACCAAAGGAGTTAAGTTAGCACTTTACTAGATCCTAATGCATATGCTCAAGATATAGACCTAGTAGCACTTGATTCGAGAGATGACCGTGATTTCCCCTCTTGATAGTCGGCTATCTATCCTAAACCCGGTCAATCACTTCTCTACTCATCTTAGACCGGCAAAAGTAAAACCCTATGTTTATACCTTTGCCTTGATAACTTTGTTCCTCGTCTATCACCATGATCTCCACTTCATGCTTCATCCCTTTGTGATCGTGTGGCCACCTTTCCATGCCACCATGCTCCTTCATCACATGTGTTGCTATGCCTAACTCAAATCACTTAAACACAAGGCATTAGCAACTTGGTGTCATTAATTACCAAAACCAAACTTGGGCTTTCAGGCCTTTCCTCCATATTTCCTGATAACCCCCTGGAGAAATAGACAAACACCAAAACTCTTGAAATTCTGTCAGATAAAACCCTAAGTCTAGGTGTTGGTTGCATTTGGATCCTTTTCTTTATTTATTTGATGATTAAATTTGGTACTTAAGGACCATCAACAAACTCCCCCTTTGTATGTTAACAACCCCTTGATATCTGCACCTCTTGATACGGTGTCACCCATGTTCTTCGTTTTTCCAGCAGTTCGAGGTGCGGCATTGGTACCATCCTGCTCAGTGTGTTTGTGCTCGTAGATCCAAGTCCTTCACTTGGTGGAATCTGGGAGTTGTAAAACTCCTTCAAGTTTTGCTCGAAGTGTACCTGCTCATAGTGACAAGGCAGAGATCAAGTGTATTTGTTCTTCTCTAACCTTAAGCATAGTGAGCAAGACAAAGTTGATGGATAATAAGATCATGAGTGTAGCATTTAAAACATTTGTCAGATTAGATCGCTCGATCTAATGGAAAGATAATCTATCTATATTTATGTTTTTTATATCTTCCAAAGATTGAATGTGCAACATTTTAGCTTATATGATTAGGAGTGTGGCATCACGAAGGTAGTACTAAGAACAAAGATTAAAGGACTAAACATGTTGAATTAATTAGGTTGGTTAATTTATGTTTGTCTCTTTATTTATGTGAACGCCAGAACCAAGGAGAAGCTTATAAAAATAATAGTCAAGTACCTTAAGATGTTACCTCACTTGAAGAGTGATGGTATAGTATCACCTTGTGGAAGCTTTCCTTTCTTAGCAGTTGTGCACCGTGTTTGTGGCACTCTTTGTCTTGTTCCATGGATCATCTCTCTATGATGAATGAGCAATGTCTTCCTTGTGCAAATCGTTAAACTTCATGTGTCTCCTTTGTCTCCAATGTGAGTTTGTATCTCAGGACTTCCCAGGTTGATATTGAAAGTTTAACTGCAGGGGTTAGTCGGACAAAATATACCAATGTCTATTCAAGCAGTTTTTTTTCAGTAACCAAACTAGACTCCATGTCTAATCAGATTAAGGAAGGCTATTTAACGTAAGCACCACGCTTAATTTAAATGCCAATGGAAGTATGTCGAGTACTTCCAAACCAACACTTGCTTGTGAATAGACAAAGGTAGCATGACAGCATTAATAGAGATCTACTCAGGTGGAGATGAAAAATAAGTTTAGTGTTTAGAAAAAAATTGAGCATGCCTCAAAAGTAGGGACAACCAACATAGCAACATGGCAAAGGATGTTCTTATGTAAGGTATTTCCCCCAAGCTTGAATTTTGCAAAATTCAAGATTGGGTGAATTTAATTCAATGTTGCATGATGATTGGTTGGGCATACCTTGCGCTTGTCATTCCTCAGATCTTCTTGCTCCAATCCTAGAAAGGTTAGTGACACGAATACCCGAAGGAATATTTCTACAATTATCTTTATATGCTCAATACACAAGGCAATGTTGCAAATAATTAAAATTTCATGTTACGATCTGATAAGTGCTTGTTTTAGGACACTAAGCTTGTCCTTGGGAAACCATCAAATTATGTTGGTGAAGTGGTTTCCCCTCCAACACCAACCTAAGCATGCCTATATCAAGATCGACTCAACGATATCTGCAATATTTATTATAGACATATGCATCGATAACCACCCCTTTAAAGTTTCTATAAATAGAAAGGAAGAGAGGGTTGGAGATCTCAAATGTGGTAAGGTTGGAGAGACCAATTGATTGGGGAGATTTTTTATATGAGCAAGGACTTGGTGAGGTATTTATGAAATAACTTCCATGCTCACTGTTGTTTCTCTCATTCTCAAACTCCAAGGATGATTCTTCATAAATGCTCAAAATTCCTCTAGGATTGTCTCTCAAGTTTGTTTTATCCATCCATTCAATGGTGATAGCACATGGATTTTTAATGCCCTCTAGCCATTGATGTTGCTCTTCTCAATCCTCCTTATGGTTTTGGTGACTCTTATGCATGGGATGTCTAGAGAGATTCATAGGATCATCGGGAAGTTCAAGAGAAAGAGCATAGTAGAAATTATTAGGCTCAAGGATGGGTTTAAAGATAGATTCGAATGAGTCATCAAAAGTGGGCGTAGAAGGGGAGAAGATGAGATTGTCTTCTAAATGGCTTCGCTCTCCTTCTATTGCATCACTTAAGATGCCATCCTTGAGTCTTTCTAGATGTCCATCAAAGGGATTGGATTTGAGATGCTTTCTAAGAGATCCCTTCTTAGGAAGGTTCAGACTATATGCACTCTGTTGACGGTCCTTAATGCTCACATTTAACCGTCAAAATCATGGAAAAGGACCTATATGCAACCAACATCCAAAATTAGGATTTCATTTGATAGAATTCTACGAGTTTTGGTGTTTGTCTATTTCTGCAGGAGGTTATCAGGAAATACGGAGGAAAGGCCCAAATGTCGGGTTTACATAGAGATATTAACGTGTGCGGCAATTTTCTATCTCTAGAAGACTCCAGAAGCCACGGGAACGAACGGGAGGCCGAGCGGGCCTGAGGGCAGGGCGCCCGCCCTCCCCCCTAGGGCGCCTGCCCTGCTACAGGAGCCAATCAGGCTCCGCCTCACGGATTATGCTCCACCGAACTAAAGGTGTCGAGGGTATCAACAGGGGGTACCCTCATCAATACATATAACGAGACCATCCGTACATAAGACTAGATCCCCGATTCGACGCTCCGTCCGCACATACGCACAGCCGTCGACGGCCGTAACCTCAAAGACGGAAATAGCGTCGAGCGAATCAATCAGGCGTCGAGTTCTGGTTACCGTCGAATACGGAACAAGCTCATGCGAATCGGGAGGCGTCGACCGCAAGGACGCCGCCCGCCGCCTGACGCGCGCACGCGAGCCGGAGCATTAAATGCACCTGGTGCTTCCCCACCTAACACATGGGTCACGGGAGGCGTGATAGGGAACAGGCATCCGTCCCATCGATCTTTTTGCAGCCTTCCCGCCGAACGACCCAGGGCATGACAGGGCGCGGGAAACGAGGATGGGACGTCTAATCGGGACCCCCTCGAGACATACAAGGTCAGCGCTCCGGATATCGTTACGATACACGACGTCCGATCCTCGACCGAACAAGGTTCCCTCCTAGGACGTATGGGACGTCGACCAATAACGCCATAACCACCCTGCCGGGTCTGCCGCCATACCGTACAAGCGTGCGGCCGTTGAATCAACACAAGACAGCGCGCAGAGCAGGATGCAGGCGCACGCGTAATCATCACCGGGCTATGACGACGGGACAGCTCGAGGCCATGTTGGTACGGAAGCCTCGAGTAGGTCAGCGCTCCATGCTGCTATCGACTCCTATTCTTACACCTATACATGTACCCTGGGTCTCTCTTTGGAACTATAAAAGGAGGGACTCAGGAATAGAACAGACAAGACCACGCTCATACGTAGTAGAGCTCCACACTTCATACCACGCTTGTATTCACCCCTGTACAAGCACTTAGGTGCAAGATAATACAAACTCTCTCCCCCCGCTGGACGTAGGGCCTTCTCTTGCCCGAACCAGGATAAATCTCTGTGTCTTCTTGCATCACCATCTGGGAATGGGAGCACGCATACAAATTTACTCGTTGGTGTGACCCCCGGTGGGGAAAACACCGACAGTTGGCGCGCTAGGTAGGGGTCCTGCGTGTTTTTTCATCAACTTCCCACTCCTTTCCAGATGGCTACTCTCGCCTCGCCGATTCCGCGCTCCACGGTGATTTGGTTTGGGAGTCTCGAGTTCATGTCTACGGGCTCCGGCTACGACATGATCTTGCTCTCAGTCAGAGGACCAGGAGGAGCCCACGTTGCGCCAGCGCTATCGGGGGCCCCGAGACGCCCTCACCACCACACCTCCCCGCCTAAGAAGAGGCGCGGGCAGCACCACCGCAGCCCCTCTGCCTCATCACGACCAACAACTCGTGTGAGGCAGGAAACGGGCCACAAGTCGGCAGTACCGCGTGTCGGAGCAACGAGCGCGACGGCTCAGCACCGCACAACGACGGGAGGGGACGCGTCACGCGCGCTCTCCCCCACCGCTGCTAGGCTACTTCCATGCGAGTTGTTCACTCCAAGAAGGGCACTGCCATTCGGATTGGACAACGCCGCGGCGTCGCTCGCCAGGGCGATATGCCCAAACGCCCAGACGTACGTGGAAAGACCTATGGTCCTCCCACGTGGCTCCGAAGCGCAGCGGCCAGCGTCCGAGCTGCCGGATCTTTCCCGGGTACAAGGCCTCCGTCTTCTAGGCCCTGGACGATACACAATTACCTCCCTTAGGCAGCGATTGCTGGAAGAGGGACGTGGGTGTTTCTATGCCGCCGAACCAGACTCCGTCTCCGAGACTGATAGCTACGACCCTACAAATGAATGCTATCACATCGACGGGGTGGTAGAAACTACCGACGAGACACGGGATGCTGCCGCGGGTGGTCGAGCCCCCGCGGCACGAGAAGACCCCAGGACGCCTGGGAACGACGGACAGGTCGACCCCCCTCCACAGGAAGACAGAACCACGTAGCTCGCGCAGCTGCGGGAGCTCAAGATGAAGCTCGACGAAGATCGCGAGCGCCTCGTCCTGCTCGAGCAAATCCTTGAGCAAGACCTGCCCTACCCACCAGGCGGAAGTGTCCGCAGACGCTATCGAGAGGTACATCGACAGATCGTCGGTGACGCAGAGCCAGAGCAACCTGTCAGCCGTTTCCCTCGAGCAGGCCAGAACATAGTGGCAGCAACGATGCTGCTGCATAACATGCCAGAGCCATCGAACTCCTAGGCTCGACGCATTCGAGATGAGGTACAGACATTGCTCCAGGTGGCGGCAGTTCAACAAGCCGAAAGCTCGGCTTCTCGACGACGAGGAGCTGCCACTGAAAAACGCGACGAGCAGCCTCAAAATGAAAAGGAGGTATCAATCCATCAACAACCTCCTCCTCGAGGCAGAAAAACCACTCTCGTTCTCCCCGTCGACAATCAGCGTCGGCACGACGCGCGACATGACATCGAAGAAAATCGACGCCGTCGGCACGGAGATGCGGAAGAGCGCGGTTACAGCGCACATCGCGGCGGGCGGTACGACAGCGACGAAGACCAAATGGCTCCTGAGCCTCCAGGCCCGCGAGTGTTCAGCAGCGCGATCCGCAGCACGCCCCTGCCCAGTCCTTTCCGACCCCCGACCAGCATCGCAAAGTACAATGGGGAGACCAAGCCAGAGTTATGGCTGGCTGATTTTAGGCTGGCTTGTCAGCTAGGTGGTGCTCGAGGTGATGATCGAGCCATCATCACACAGCTACCACTCTTCCTCTCCGACACCGCCCGACGATGGCTCGAAGAACTTCCAGCAAATCAGATTCACGACTGGGTCGACTTGGTAAAAGTTTTTGAGGGTAATTTCAAAGGAACTTACATACGGCCTGGAAACTCGTGGGACCTCAGTAAGTGTAAACAAAAGTCAGGAGAGACTCTTCGAGAGTATGCTCGACGCTTCTCAAAGCAACGCACCGAGCTGCCGCACATCCCTGACCACGATGTCATCTTGGCATTTGTCTCTGGCACCTCTAGTCGAGACTTGGTGCGGGAATTAGGCCGCAATCGACCCCAGACCGTCGACGAACTGATGGACGTAGTAGCAAACTACGCGGCAGGGGAGGAGGCAGTTGGGGCCTTCTTCAACTCTGAAGGAAAGAAAGGTAAGCAGCCCATCGATGAAGATGGGACCCCCAGTCGAGGCCTCAAGAAAAATAAAAAGAAGCAGAAAGCACGGCAGTTGCACCGGGAGGATTCCGATGACAACCTCGTCGCCACTATGGATCGAAAGAGACCTCGAGGCCCTCCGGATGGGGGCATCTTCGACAAGATGTTGGAAGAGCCGTGCCCTTACCATAAGGGAGGCGCCAACCACAAGCTCAAAGGATTGTCGTATGCTGAAAAAGCATTTCGACGGTCTGGGACTCAAGAAAGATGCGCGCGACGACTCCAAGAAAGAGAAGGGTGATAACAAGGAGGACAACAAAGATGACGACGGCTTCCCCGCCGTCCACGACTGCTACCACGAGGTAGCGCAAAAGGGAGTGTCGTGAGGTCTTCGCGGCATGAATGGCGGTGCCCCAGTACCTTAGCTGGTCAAGCACTCCTATCACTTTCGACCGAGAGGACCATCCCGACAAGGTAGTCGCCCCGGGCGTCTACCCACTCGTCGTCGACCCTATCATCGTCAACACCCGTCTCTCAAAGGTGCTGATGGACGGTGGCAGCAGCCTCAACATCGTCCACCTCGAGACCCTCGACCTCCTCGGCATAGATAGAGGGAAGCTCCAGCCAAGCGCCGGCGGTTTCCATGGCGTCGTGCCAGGGAAAAAGGCACTGCCAGTAGGTCGAATCGACTTACCGGTCTGCTTTGGCACGGCGGCCAACTTCAGGAAGGAGACCCTCACCTTTGAGGTGGTGGGATTCCGAGGCACGTACCACGCCATCATCGGACGCCCGGGCTACGCCAAGTTCATGGCTATACCCAACTATACCTACTTGAAGTTGAAGATGCCAGGTCCCAAAGGCGTCATCACTGTCAGTTCTTCCTTCGAGCACGCGTACGAGTGCGACGTCGAGTGCGTCGAGTATGGGGAGGCGGTCGAGAACTCCACCGAGCTCGTCGCGAAACTCGAGGCCCTGGCCGCTGAGGCTCCAGAGCCTAAGCGCCACGCGGGCAGCTTCGAGGCGGCAGAAGGAACCAAGAAGATCCCGCTCGACCCCAACAACTCTGACGGCAAGGTGCTGACGATCAGCGCCGACCTCGACCCCAAATCGGAAGCTGTGCTCGTCGACTTTCTCCGTGCAAACGCCGACATGTTTGCATGGAGTCCCTCGGACATGCCAGGCATACCGAGGGAAGTCGCCGAGCACTCCTTGGAGATTCGTGCCGGTTCCAAGCCAGTGAAGCAGCGGTTGCGCCGATTCGACGAAGAGAAGCGCAAGGTCATTGGCGAGGAAGTCCAGAAGCTTTTGACGGCCGGATTCATCAAGGAGGTTCAGCATCCCGACTGGTTAGCAAACCCTGTATTAGTTAAGAAAAAGAATGGGAAAATGAGGATGTGTGTCAATTATACTAGTCTAAATATAGCATGTCCAAAAGTTCCTTTTCCATTGCCACGTATTGATCAGATTGTCGATTCTACCGCGGGATGTGAAACCCTTTCTTTCCTTGATGCATATTATGGTTACCACCAAATAAAAATGAAAGAGTCCGACCAGCTCGCGACCTCTTTCATCACCCCTTTTGGGATGTATTGTTACGTGACCATGCCATTTGGGCTTCGAAACGCGGGAGCCACGTACCAACGTTGCATGCTCCACGTATTTGGCGAACACATAGGGTCGACGGTCGAGGCCTACGTCGACGACATTGTTGTCAAATCAAAGCGGCGAGGGGACCTGATCCAGGACCTCGAGATCGCTTTTAGCTGCTTACGCACCAACCAGATCAAGCTCAATCCCGAGAAATGTGTTTTCGGTGTGCCTCGAGGCATGCTCCTAGGCTACATCGTTTCGCAGCGCGGCATCGAGGCCAACCCCGAGAAAGTCTCGGCCATCACAAGAATGGGGCCAATCCGAGACATCAAGGGTGTGCAGAGAGTCACGGGATGCCTGGCTGCTCTGAGCCGTTTCATCTCGAGACTAGGAGAAAAGGCGTTACCATTGTATCGACTCCTGAAGAAGGTCGAGCGCTTTTCTTGGACCCCCGAGGCCGAGGAAGCGCTCGAAAGACTGAAGAAGACGCTGACCTCGGCGCCAGTCCTGGTTCCGCCTCAACCTGCAGAGCCGCTACTCCTCTACGTCGCATCGACGACCCAGGTCGTCAGTGCGGCAGTGGTGGTTGAAAGATAGGAGGAGGGTCATGCGCTGCCGGTCCAAAGGCCAGTCTATTTCGTCAGCGAGGTGCTTTCAGAGACCAAGCCGCGTTACCCCCAAATCCAGAAGCTGATCTACGCCGTAATCCTCGCCCGCCGCAAGCTGCAGCATTACTTCCTTGGTCACCCCATCACGGTGGTTTCGTCTTTCCCCTTAGGTGAGATAATCCAGAGCAAGGAGGCCACGGGAAGAATAGCTAAGTGGTCGGTCGAGCTCATGAGTGAGACTCTCACTTACGCACCTCGGAAGGCCATCAAATCGCAAGCCCTGGTAGACTTCGTCACGGAATGGACGGACTCCCAGCTTCCCCCGACTCAGGTCCACGCGGAGCTGTGGACAATGTATTTCGACGGGTCACTCATGAAAACTGGGGCCGGGGCCGGCCTGCTGTTCATCTCACCCTTGGGCGTCCACATGAGGTATGTAATCAGGATTCATTTTGCCGCATCTAACAATGTCGCAGAATATGAGGCCCTCGTCAATGGTCTCAAGATCGCTATCGAGTTAGGAGTTCGACGCCTCGACGTCCGAGGTGACTCCCAACTCGTCATCGACCAAGTAATGAAAACCTCGAGCTGTCACGACCCGAAAATGGAAGCGTACTGCAAAGAAGTCCGTCGACTCGAGGACAAATTCCATGGTCTCGAGCTTGTCCATGTCGCCCGACGCTACAACGAGGCAGCCGATGAACTCGCCAAGATCGCATCGACTCGAGGCACGGTGCCACCTGACACGTTCTCGAGAGATCTCCACGAGCCGTCCGTCGACTTAGGCTCGGGGGCTGGCATCGACGCTGCTCCTGCCCAATCGACTAACACCGTCGACACGCTCTTGATGACGGCTGAAGTGATGGAGGTAGAACGGCAGCCTGGTCGACCGTTCGACTGGCGCACACCGTTCCTCGACTGCCTAGTCCGTGGCGAGCTGCCGGAGGATCGGTCAGAGGCCCGTCGTATCGCTCGACGGGCCAAGTCATATGTGATCTATGGCAAAGATAATGAGCTATATCGACGAAGCCCGACGGGGGTCTTACAGCGCTGCATCACCATGGAAGAAGGCCGAAAACTCCTCGAGGACCTACACTCGGGGGCTTGCGGCCACCATGCTGCTCCGCGGACCCTTGTAGGGAACGCTTTTCGACAAGGCTTCTACTGGCCGACGGTCGTGGCGGATGCCATCGAGCTCGTACGCTCGTGTCATGGGTGCCAGTTCTACGCCAAGCAGACGCATCTGCCTGCCCACGCTCTTCAGATGATCCCCATCACCTGGCCGTTTGCGGTGTGGGGGCTCGATTTAGTAGGACCTCTACAAAAGGCGAAAGGAGGGTACACCCATTTGCTGGTGGCCATTGACAAGTTCTCCAAATGGATCGAGGCTCGACCCATCACCAACATCCGCTCCGAGCAGGCTGTCCTTTTCTTCACCGACATCATCCATCGATTTGGGATCCCCAACGTCATCATCACCGACAACGGCACTCAGTTCACCGGCAAAAAGTTCTTGGACTTCTGCGATCAGCATCACATCTGTGTGAACTGGTCTGCAGTAGCCCACCCTCGAACTAACGGCCAGGTCGAGCGTGCTAACGGCATGATTTTACAAGGACTGAAACCAAGGATCTACAATCGATTGAAGAAATTCGGCAAGAAATGGGTCGAGGAGCTTTCCTCAGTCCTATGGAGCCTTAGGACAACACCAAGCAGGGCCACAAAGTACACCCCGTTCTTCATGGTCTACGGCTCTGAGGCTGTCCTCCCCACAGACCTCGAGTATGGGTCACCTCGACTCAAGGCGTACAACGAACAATCAAACAAAGAGACTCAAGAAAACGCGGCCGACCAACTCGAGGAGGCTCGAGACATGGCCCTCCTCAACTCTGCCAGATATCAGCAGAAACTTCGACGCTACCACGACAAGCATGTGCGCAAGAGAGACCTCAACGTGGGCGACCTAGTCCTACGACGCCGGCAAAGCAATCAAGGACGCCACAAGCTGACTCCGCCTTGGGAAGGCCCATACGTGGTGGCCGAGGTCCTGAAGCCGGGAACGTACAAGTTGGCGGACGAAAAGGGGGCAATCTTCACCAACGCATGGAACATCGAACAGCTACGTCGATTCTACCCCTAGAAGTTCTAAACTTACATTCCTACATCTTGTACCAAGACTTTGTAAACGAATGCATGAATAAATAAAGTCTTTCCCTCGAGCGACTTCTTTTTGTGCCAAAAGATTTACAAGTCATGATCTCGACGTTAGAAGGGGGCGCCGACCATGACCCATCATAGTCAACACCCCCTCGGGGGCTACCAGGGGATGACCCCCCCCCCCGTGCGTCGAAAAAGCCAAGGAGTTTTCTTTTCTTACTTAGTAAACCTTGCACGGTTCGAGTAGCTAAGGCGCCTCGAGCCCCTCAAAGGCCGAGGGACAACGAGCTGGAGAACTCCTACGCCCCCGGGCTACGGAAACTCCACTCACTTCCTCACCATTGAGGTGATCGAGGTGGTTTTTCACGAAAGATCGAGCAAGGGATACAAACGTAGGAACAAAGGGAAATA
This sequence comes from Sorghum bicolor, assembly GCF_000003195.3. Classification (NCBI taxonomy): domain Eukaryota; kingdom Viridiplantae; phylum Streptophyta; class Magnoliopsida; order Poales; family Poaceae; genus Sorghum; species Sorghum bicolor. The sequence goes on from NC_012871.2 coordinate 22,549,400, forward strand.
AAAGAACCTCGAGCGGGAAGACAAATAAGCATTTAACGATTACAAAAAGATACCGTATCGCTTAGCAATAGAATTAACAAAGTATCATACAAGGGGCCCCAAGCGCCCTGAGCAGGCTCGCAGGCCTCAATCCGCGGCACGATCCTCACCGCCCTCGCCTCCGCCCGAGCTAGCCTCAGGAGGGAGCACCTCAGGCTCAAAAAGCTTAGCCAACCTTTCCCCAAGAGCCTCCGCGTCGTCGATCAAGGCATGGAGCCTCTCCTCGTTCTCCGCGTCGGTCTTGGAGATGTCGGTGACGAAGCCATGAGACACCACCTCCATGTCGTAGGAGAAGCCCGAGCAGACAATCGCCATCGCCCGCTTCACCCCAATGTGGAGAGCATCCCGCACCCGATCTCGCAGCGTCGCGCCTATGTAGCACAGCTGGTCGACCAGGGCGTCGCCTCGAGCACCCTCCCTCGACTCATCCATAGGCTCGACCTCCCAAGAGGTCGAGAGATCACTTATCGCCGTCCGCACTCGACGGTTCAAAGCAACCTCAGCCTCGAGTTGGGTCTTGGCATTGCGGGCCTCGACCTGGGCGGCTAGGAGTTCGTCCTTGAGCCCTGTAAATGCCAATATAAGAAAACTTTAGGAAAAACCAAGCACACCTCGAAGAAGAAATCTAGCGACAGGAACATACCACGAATGCTCTCCTCCAGGGCCGTGTTCTCGCCGACCAATCTGGTGTTGGCACGCTCGATCTCTCTGTTGGAGCGCGCCAGCTCAGTATTGGCAACGCGGAGATCTTCGATCACCTTGCCAGCCTGAGCAATGGCTCCACTCTTCTCCAGCAATTCCCCCTTCAGACGCTCGACGTCGTCAGAGAGACTGCGGGATCGAGCCCGCTCCGCCTCGAGGTCTCCAAGGGCCTTCTTCTTCACGTCCTCGGCGGCATCCCTGGCGACCTCACTGTCCACGTATGCCACCTTCATCTTCTAGAAGGAGTCGCGGAGGTAGTCCAGGTCGGTCTTGAGAAGGCCCTTCTCCTTATCTAGGTCTGCGATGACGCTCTTGTAGGACAGGGCCTCCTCCCGGGCTTTGGACGCGGCCTCCTCGACAGTAAGGGTCCGCTCCCGCAGCATCGTCGTCTCCTCCTCCGCCCTCCTTGAGGCCTCTCGAGCCTCGACCAAGGCAGCCTCCCTCGCTTTCTTCTCCTCCTCAAGCGCTATGAGGTCTTTGTAGGCCTGAAGGAGCTTCTCCTGCGACTCGAGGAGTTGATCCTTAAGGAGGGGGAGCTGCTCCCAGCCGCCTCTCGTGGCGTGTATGAAACTGGACTTGATGCGGGAGGTCTCTTTCATATCCTGCGAACCAAGGGTCGAATGGTTAGAACACGAAAACCAAAAGGCACCATGAGGATTGAAGTTCGAAAAACACTTACGAAATAAGCCGGGCCGAGCCCATTGTTGATAACGTCCGAGAGGAGCCCCACCACATGCTTCATCCAGAGGCGGAGCTCCTCGACGTGCTCCCACTTCTCTGCCTCCTTCCGATCGTCCAGGAAGATGTTAGGCTCGGACGGGTCGTGGGAGGCCCGGATGCGGATGCGATCGGGGCACCAGTGTTCCATCTCCCGGTCGGCCCGCGCCTTTACGCCGCGTATGAGGTCCTCGACGGTCTCGAGGGAGCCCCCATGGCGCAAGAACAGGTCGACGAGGCATGGGAACCGCCCGTCGTCGTCCACCGTCTTCCAGGTACCGTTCTTGGTCCCCGACGTCCCGATCTCATCCTCCTCAGAAGGAAAGCGGTCCTCCCACGCCCGGCGTTCCCGGAGGAACCCTAGGGCGATCCCGTCCATGCCGTAAATCGTCCTCTTGATCTCGGACTCGGGGTCGGTGGGGGTGCGCATCATGCAAGCAAGCGCCACCACCCCATCCGCTCGCCCCGGCTGTGCCCGGATCGCGGCAGGTGCCCCCGGGAGGAGCCACGCCGGGGTCGGGGGGCCGTACACCGGCAGATCCTCTTCCTGCTCGCCGGGCTCTTGCGGCTCCGGCAGCACTGGCTGCGACGGACCTTGGGGCGGGGCCTCGAGCAGTCCCACCTCTTGGCCCCCCTGCTCCTGCTACCGCTGAGGCTGCTCCTGCTGCTGTGGCTGCTCTCGCTGCTGCTGCTGCTCCTGCTGCTGCTGTGGCTGCTCCTGCTGCTGTTGCTGTTCCTCCGGCTGGGGTCGCGGCAGCTGCTGCTGCACCAGTGATGGCCGCGTCGCCTCGCACTCCCGCCTTTCCTCCTCCTCCTCCTTCTTCTGCTCTTTGAGGGAGCGGAGGCCAGCGGGCCAAGGAGTCCGTCCCACGGCGTGGGAGGTCGACGTCTCCTCCACCATAGGGCGGGCACCCCTAGATGCCTCGTTGCCATCAGACGTATCGCTGATGGTGATGGGTTCCACCTCGACCCCCAATCGAGGGGGCTCGGGGGCTCCCTCTGACGCTTGCGTCTGGGGCGCCTCATCACAAGTCGGCGGCGACGGGGCAGGCACGGGATGAGGCGGACCTCTCTCGACGTCGGCCGGAGGCTGGGAGTCGGAGGAGCCTACAAAATAAGGGGTAAAGGTTCAATGCTATAACAACCGACACGAGAACGTCACAGGGTCCAGAAATAAAACTACAAACCTGGTTCCTTGGAGACGGCTCCCGTTTTGAGCCTCTTCGCCATGGACGGCTGGGCCTGCTCGAGGGTCCGCTTTAGCCTGAGAAAAGATTGGCATATGAGGAAACACAGGGGAGTAGGAAGACAAAAGCCACAGCATCGAGAAGGCTTACCCCACAGGGAGAACAGCTCGCCTCCCTCCGCCCCGACCGGTGGGCCTCGAGCCTCCCCGCGTCAGGGCTCCAGGCCCCTCGAGGGAAGGCGCTGGCCTAGGCGCGTCAGTTCCCGCCTGGCGGGCGCCAGGACTGGCACTCCTGCGGTGTGGGGGTATAAACCCCTATACCCTTACGGCTGGACTTGGGCCAGGAGGCTTGGCCCATTACGAGACGAGTCCAAAGCTTGATCCGACAACCTGGAGTTCCGCGCAAGGAAACAAGATGTGGAGATCGAGCAGGATTCTGGTCGGTTAGAATAGGAATTGATATCGAATTATCCATGGCAATTGTAACCGACTAGGATTAGTTTCCAGATCTGTAACCCTGCCCTCCAGACTATATAAGGAGGGGCAAGGGACCCCCCTAGGACACATCATATTCTCTCAACACAAATCAATACAACCAGACGCAGGACGTAGGTATTACGCCAACTCGGCGGCCGAACCTGGATAAAAAGCTTGTCCGTGTCTTGCGTCACCATCGAGTTCGTAGTTTGCGCACCGTCTACCGATAAACTACTACCATGGGTATACCCCAAGGTAGACTGCCGACTAGCTTTCGTCGACAGTGGCGCGCCAGGTAGGGGGTGTGCGTGCAACTTTTCCGGCGAACAAGATGGTCACGATCCCAGCTTCCGCGACCGTGCCCGAAGGCCTCACGTTCACCGTCGGCCAGGTCACGTGGACGACGTGCAGCAGCGGCTTCGCGACCACGGTTCCGAAAGAGATCCAGATCCAATCTGAGATCACGCCGTCTCCGACCACACGCATGGCGGCACCAAGCTCCCGACCACCGTTCCCACTCTACAAGGGAAAGGAGATCGACTGCTCGGACCTCCTCCAAGCGCTCGATCGCGCTGACTCCAAGCTTCTCGAAGTCTCCCAACTAATAGATGGAGTTCTGCACCGGCCCGACCAAGCTGCTCGAGCGGATTTTTCGAAATCCCGCCGGCCAACTCGTGTCGCCACACACGAACGGCTGGGAACGTCCCTGACGATAACCTCAACCCCCTCAGGACGATCCGTCGAGCTCAAAAAGGAAGACTATCCTTGCGGCCTGAACAACTCGGCCTCTGTTTACTCACAGCATGTCCAATCCGTTTTCAGCAAAGCGGGCTGGTCGCCGACAAGGAACAATCGTCACCATGTCAACATGGTGACAATCCGAGAGCTACGGGACGGCCAGGTTTCCAGCACCAACTCAAGCACCGGCTCCGTCCCCACCGAGGTTATAAACACCGAAGACGAGGGCTACGACCTGGATTTTCCTTCACACCCTCCGGGTTTCGACCGATTCCCGATATTCCCCCCCCCCCGGCGAGGGGATATTGTGTTCAATGTCAGCGCCGACGAACCGGCTGTTGACGGAGAAACAGATGACCAGAGGCAACTCCGCGAACAGCGTAACGCCGATCGCGCCCGACGGCGTGCGGACGAGCAACAACAGATGCCACCAAGTAACCTCAACGATGCCTTTGACATGGTCGGGGACCAGCCGGTCTACAAAACGCCAAGCGCCAACGTGGCTGTCGCCATGGCCAACCTGGATCGGCTTCCTGACACCCCCGAATGCTAGGGAGTCCGGACCAGCATCCGAGCACACCTGATCGCCGCAATGGGACAGACAGCCACTCTGCTCAAGAGAGTCCAGGACGTTTCTTATACGGAAGCCGCCTCCGACCAGACTAATCGTAGCCGGGCCTCACCCAGCAGGCGTCACCGCAGCCGCTCCCCCGACAACCGTCGAGGGGACTCACGGCGCGACGATGGTGGTCGGGACGCCGATGGCCGCCGCCAGCAGAACCGCGCACGCGGCCAAGAAGAAAATCAACACAGGGATCTCCGCCACAACATCCCTCCCAAAGATGCCCGGGACTGCATCAACAGGCGCGCCGCAGAGAGGGCAGTCCACGAAAACCTGCGCCGCATCGAGTACGATGCAACTCACGGTCCTCCGGGCCTAAGGCAGTTCTCCTCACACCTCCGCCAGGTCGTATGGCCCCGCAATTTCAAACTCGAAAAACTTAAAAAATACAACGGCAAGGAAAATCCAGAGAACTGGATCACTCTCTATGAAATCGCTGTCCGATCAGCGGCAGGAGATGAGCACGTCATGGCTAACTACTTCCCCGTAGTCCTCGACCACGCTGGTCATCAGTGGCTTCTCGGCTTGCCCGAGGACTCCTTCGACTCTTGGGAAGAGCTACGACAGGCTTTCATCGACAACTTCATCGCCACATGCGAGCAGCCGGGAAACAAGTATGACCTTGAAAGGATAAGAGACAGGAAGAATGAACCTCTGCGCGATTACATCCGACGATTCTCGGATATGCGCCTCAAAATCCCGAAGATTTCTCATGACGAGGCCATATCAGCCTTTATCAAGGGCTTGCGTTTCCATGAAGCGCTGAGGAACAAGCTATTGCGTAAGCGCCCATCAACGGTAGAAGAGCTCCTCACCACGGCTAAAAATTACGCCGATGCCGATGACGCAGAAAAACTAATCCGAGACGATGCGAGAGGCCCCGACCAGCCCTCCCGGCGAGATGACGGTCGTGGTCGCTACGACAACAGAAATCACCGCCGCTCCGACAACCGCGATCACCGAGAGGGTTGGGATCGGCGGCGCGACAGCCGCGACGACTTCAGAGGAAAGCGCCCTCGCGAATACGACCACGAAGTAAATACGGTCAAACGTCCCAATGGACGACGGGACTACCAAGACGACTACAACAAAACGTTGAAGGGACCGTGCCAGCTACACCCAAAGTCTAACCATACCATGGAAGAGTGCCGCGTCCTCAAAAGTATCTATACACGGCGGGCCGCCCAAGAGGACTCCGCCAAGAAAAATAACAAGCGCGCTGGGCACGACCACGAAGATGAGGATGAGGACCAAGACAGGGACCCCCGACACCAATACGTCAGCCCCACCGACGTGGTCCACTCCATTTTCGGGGGCAAGGTCTCCACTGAGTCCAAGCGAGAAAGAAAGCTATTAAAGAGAGCCTGCCTCAACATAGACAGCACGGACGGGCTGATCGCAGATCCAAAATTTCCCGCGTGGTCCCACAGGGAGATCTCGTTCAGCAGGAAGGACCAGTGGGCCGCTATCCCAGAGCCGGGTCGTTTCCCACTGATTCTTGATCCCTGCATCAATAGCATCAGATTCGAGCGCGTGCTCGTGGACGGGGGAAGCTCCATCGACATCCTCTTCCGCAACAGCCTGCCCGCCCTCAAGATATCACCGGCGCAACTAAAACCTTACGACGCCCAATTCTGGGGGGTTTTGCCAGGTCAAATTTCGGTGCCCCTCGGACAGATAACATTGCCTGTCCAATTCGGCACACCCGATCACTTCCGGACGGAGTTCATCAACTTCGTAGTCGCGGACTTCGACGGGACCTACCACGCCATACTGGGCCGCCCGTCGCTGACAAAGTTTATGGCAGTCCCGCACTACTCATACCTAGTCCTTAAGATGCCCACGGAGAAGGGTGTCCTAACCGTCAGAGGCAACGTCTACACTGCGTACACCTGCGAAGAAGAAAGCTTCAAGATCACCGAGGCAATTGACCTCTCAATCCGCATGGCGGAAACAGCAAACCAAGCTGCACAGCTGCCTCCCGACCAGCTCCGATTACCTGAGCAGGAGACAGCCAGAAAGAATTCGAAATCCAAGGAGTACAAAGAAGTGCAGCTGGTTGAAGGCAACCCCGAGAAGACAGCCCTCATCGGGGCTAACCTGGATCCAAAATAGGAAGACGCGCTCGTCAGGTTTCTAAGGGACAACGTGAGCGTTTTCGCATGGAAACCCACAGACATGCCCGGTGTCCCACGAAACCTGATCGAGCACTCCTTAAATGTCTCGAAGACCGCAAGACCAATCAAGCAAAAACTGCGACGGTTCGCTCGTGACAAAAAGGAGGCTATTAGGACAGAAATAACACGGCTTCTAGCAGCCGGATTCATAAAAGAAGTGTATCATCCCGATTGGCTCGCCAATCCGGTTCTTGTACGCAAAAAGAATAATGAATGGAGAATGTGCGTTGATTACACCGATCTCAACAAACACTGTCCTAAAGATCCTTTTGGTCTTCCTCGCATCGACGAGGTGGTCGACTCAACGGCCGGATGCGAACTCCTCTCCTTTCTAGATTGCTACTCTGGTTATCACCAGATCTCGTTAAAGGAAGAAGATCAGATCAAAACATCCTTCATCACACCCTTCGGCGCATACTGTTACACTACCATGTCTTTCGGACTTAAAAACGCCGGGGCCACTTATCAAAGGGCCATCCAGCAATGCCTCCACGACGAGATTCGCGATGACCTCGTCGAGGCCTATGTGGACGACGTGGTCGTAAAAACAAGGGACGCGAGCACCCTAATCGACAACTTAGACCGAACCTTCAAGGCACTCAATAGGTACAAGTGGAAGCTCAACCCCAAGAAATGCATTTTCGGCGTTCCTTCCGGTCTACTGCTCGGCAACGTCGTCAGTCGCGACGGCATACGACCAAACCCTTCAAAAGTCAAAGTCGTACTCGACATGCGACCACCGAAGAACGTCAAGGATATTCAGAAGCTAACCGGATGCATGGCCGCCCTCAGTCGTTTCATCTCAAGGCTGGGAGAAAAAGGCCTCCCTTTCTTCAAACTATTGAAAGCGTCAGAAAAATTTTCTTGGACACAGGAAGCCGACGCTGCGTTTACTCAGCTTAAGACCTTCCTCACTTCACCACCTGTCCTCACAGCGCCTCAGGCCAATGAAGACCTACTCCTTTACATTGCTGCAACCGACAGGGTTGTTTCCACGGCAATAGTGGTCGAGCGAGATGAACCAAGTCACGTCTTCAAGGTCCAGAGACCCGTTTACTTCATAAGCGAAGTCTTAAACGAGTCCAAGGCCAGGTACCCACAAATACAGAAGCTTATATACGCCATCCTGATAACGTCAAGAAAGCTGAAGCACTACTTCGACGGCCATCGAGTCCTGGTGACAACCAGTTTCCCTCTCGGGGACATCCTGCGCAATAAAGACGCCAATGGCAGAATCGTGAAATGGGCAATGGAATTATGTCCATTCTCCCTGGAGTTCCAGAGTCGCACCACTGTCAAGTCTCAAGCCCTGGTCGATTTCATTGCCGAATGGACGGATCTCAACGAGCCCTCCGTTCCCGATGTCTCAGACCACTGGTCAATGTTCTTTGACGGGTCCTTGAACATTAACGGTGCAGGCGCTGGGATATTGTTCGTATCACCCAACAAGGACAAACTCCGTTACGTCCTTCGGATCCTTTTTCCGGCGTCGAACAACGTCGCCGAATACAAAGCATGCTTGCATGGCATACGACTAGCCGTTGAACTGGGGGTCAAGCGCCTCTACGTCTATGGCGACTCCGCTTTGGTCATCAACCAGCTCAACAAGGAGTGGGACACAACCCACGAGAAGATGGATCTCTACTGCAAAGAAATTCGCGAATGGGAAACTAACTTCTATGGCATAGAGTACATCCACGTGGTCCGGGATAAGAACCAAGCAGCAGATGCGTTGTCAAAGTTAGGCTCATCTCGGGCCCAAATCCCGCGGGGTATTTTCGTCCAGGACATCCATGAGCCGAGCGTAAGCTCCCCCCTGGTCGACAAGCAACCCACCGAGGCAATGCTCATAGATGACGCCACTCCGACAACTGGCGGGCGTGACTGGCGTACCCCGTTCATCAAATACATATCAGACGGGACAGGCTTTCGGGACAAAACAGAGAACGAGCGCCTCATCCGACGATCAAAGAACTACATCCTGGTCGACGGAAAACTCATGCGGAAAAACGCAAGCTCCGAAGTACTGCTCAAGTGCATACCCCAAGATGATGGTATCAAGCTCTTGGAGGACATACACGCTGGATCCTGCGGCAATCACGCCGCATCTAGAACGCTGGTCGGAAAGGCTTTCCGAGCAGGTTTTTATTGGCCAACCGCGGTCGACGACGCAGAAAAACTGGTTCGGCATTGCGAAGGATGTCAGTTTTTCGCTAAGAGGACCCACGTACCTGCCCATGAAATTCAAACCATCCCGTCGTCTTGGCCCTTTGCTTGCTGGGGGCTTGACATGATCGGACCATTTAAACCAGCCCCGGGCAATTTCAAGTTCGTCTTCGTGTTAATCGACAAGTTCTCCAAGTGGATCGAATACATGCCCCTGGTCAAGGCAACCTCCGAGAAGGCCGTGGAGTTCCTCAATCAAATCATACACAGATTCGGCATCCCGAACAGCATAATCACCGACCTGGGAACCCAGTTTACTGGCACCACTTTTTGGGATTTCTGCGATGACAGAGGCATAGTCATAAAATATGTGTCAGTGGCACATCCACGTGCCAACGGTCAAGTCGAACGTGCTAACGGAATGATCGTTGACGCCCTAAAGAAAAGGTTGTACACCGAAAACGACAGAGCACCCGGTCGATGGATGAAAGAATTGCCGGCAGTGGTCTGGGGCCTCCGAACTCAGACCAGTCGAAACACAGGGGTGTCTCCCTACTTCATGGTATACGGTGCAGAGGCGGTCCTGCCGTCTGACATACACTTCGGATCCCCTAGAATCGAGCACTTCGACCAGGCGACGGCCGACAACGCCAGAGAACTTGAAATCAATTGCATGGAGGAAAAGCGTTTAGTTTCATGTCTCTGAACAGCAAAATATCTCGCGGCAGTCAGGCGATACTACAACAGGAACGTCAAGGACCGTTCCTTCGTGGTCGGCGATCTGGTGCTTCGATGGAAAACAAGTCAGGAGGGAATGCACAAGCTATCCACTCCCTGGGAAGGACCCTTCGTGGTGACCGAGGTCACACGACCCACGTCCTACAGATTGGCATACCCAGACGGAACACGAGTGCCTAACTCTTGGCACATCGACAAACTACGACGTTTCTATCCATAAAGTTTTAATGACTTTCTTTTGTAAGTATCTTATAATTTTTGATAATGAAATTCTCTATTTTTTGCCTATACCTTGTCACACACAGCACTCGGCAAAACTCTTGCAATGGATGCTCTTAGCGACAACCAAGACAAATACGGTGACACGTCACTCAGATATTTTTACAGCGCTCAAAACAACAGTCATGACAAAAAGTAAACTTTATTACAAACTTTACATACAAAGTTTACAATAAATACCCTGACGGGCAGACACTAGTCTATTCCTACAGACTACTTTATTGGCCTAGCTGCTCGGGCTGATCACCCGCCTGGCCCTGCTGCCCGGACGAAGGGGTCGGGGCCACCGGCGCCTGGCTGGTCGAGACCGCAGGCGTCGACCGCCCATCTCCAGCACCGGACGCGCCCGACAACTCCCTGGCCGACCTATCTGAGCTCGGCTGGTCTGGGGGAGTGGCCGTTCCGCACAGATTGATGTCGCCGATCACTGTCGACGACAAGTCCAGCAGACTACTCCGAAGCTCGTCCGCGTCCTGCGGGCCGACTTCCTTCGGGTACCCCTTCTCCAGCCTGCTCAAGTCGACCAGGGGTAGTGGGCGCGCACCATGCTGAGGACGTGCGCGCCGGCAAACTCCCCGGCGTCCTTCACAAACTGCTGGAGCCAGTCCCACGCCCGTTGCGCCTTCTCGACCGGGGTCAACTGCGGCGCGCGGGGCTGGCTCTCCGGGAGCTCGGGATTGATCAGATCTAGGACCGGGGACACTCCTTTCCAGATCCTGCAACAGTTGACCTTCCAGGAGTCCCGGTCCTTGGTCAGATCGTCCAGGTGCTTCTTGGCGTTCACCTTGAGCACTGCAAGCGAAACGAAGCGTTATTTTCGGCATAAAAAGGGGCAGGCAGTAACCAACAAGGCGGCAACCATTACCAGATAACTCCCGGTCTTTTCGACCCAACTCCTCTCCTGCTCGCCGCCCGGACTCCAGCGCACCGGCGAGCTGTTGGCTGAGCTGCTCCTTCTCTTGTTGGAGGCTCGCCACCTCCTCCTCCAAGTCTGTGTGAATCCTAAACTGGTCAGCAAAGCAAACTATATAAGTACGCGAAGCTGCTCGGAGCGTGTGACTAACCTTCTTGCAGCCGGTACTGGTCGGCCAAACGACGAGCGAGGTCGAGATGACGCTCCTTTTCGGCACTCATCTCGACCACCTTCTCCCCGACCTCCGCCCGCAACTGGTCTACCTCCGCGGCAAGGGCCTTGTTCTCGGCCATGACGCCTTCTATCTGGTCAAAGCACTGTTTCCGGTACTTCGCCGTTTTCATTGCGTCCTACAAAGCAAGCATATAACGACCATGCAAGACAAGGCAAAAGAATGTGCAGCAGTGCAAAAAGCCGCTTACCTTGACTTCGTCGACGAGGCGCTTGGCCGCGCGCTCCACCCTGGCGGCCTCTTCGGTCTCGGCGACCTCCTCATGCCCGATAAAGTGATCCCCGCGTTGGCGCCACACATACACGTGCTGGCGGCCATCACGGGGACGACCCTCGATCTCTTCCACCTCATCATCGGAGGCCGCCCGGGTTTCCTCCTCCTGTGCTGCGTCACCCCCGGTGGTGGTCCCAGGTATTACTGGCCCTTGGACCAGACCTGGGGAGCCCGCAGCAGAAGAGGTTCCTGCTCGGGGCGGCGTGGGGACTTCACTCACCCCGGCAGGAGGAGCGGTCGGAGATCTTCCCTTCTCTGGGGAGTCAGTTGGTGGAGCCTCTCCAGCCCTGGTCGGGCTGCTTGTCGTGGTCGGTGCCGCGCTCGGGAGCCCCTCGGTGCTCCCAGGCGCGACCGCAGCTGTTGACTGCTCTGTGGTCTGGGGGGCCGCACCCCCAGAACCGCGGGCAGGCTCGCCCGTTCCTTGGCTGGCAACCTGGCCGGGGTCGACATCCGACGCCGCACTACAGGAACAAAAGTCAAATTTCAAAAAAAAAAATCAAAGAGGAGTCCAAAAATACGTAAGTCGAACACTTACAGGTCTGATCGACGGTGGGTGGCGGTGAACCTCCTCCTCGCCCGGCCGGTCGGCGCCTGCGCCCCCGTCTCGACAACTTGCGGTGCAGGGGCGTCGCTGGCCACTCGATCAGTAGCGGCCGGCGCATTATCTGGGCGACCCCGGGGCCGTCGGACCAACGACGGTGCAGCCTCCTCGTCGTCGTCGTCGTCGTCAACGATCCGCACGAGCCGACGACGCTTCGGTGCCTGGCTGCTCTCCGCCGGAAGATCCGCCGGCAAAGGATATGCCGGCAATGGCCTCTTCCCCGCTACCCTCTCCTCGGAGGTCGGGATGGGGCGGGCTTGGTCCTCTTCACTGCTGGTGTAATGAGTACACCGAGCAGCGTCCTCCTCTGGCGGGTCTTCTCCCGCAGGATTTTCCATCCTCGGTGCCAGTGATACATACACTGTGCACCGGTCGACACCGCCGATCTGCAAAAGCAACAGAAATGAGTCAACTGCCGACGATATACGAATGCTAAAACAGAATCTGCTACATACCTTTGGTGCCGGTCGTCCTAACTTGAAGGCTTGCACCCGATCACTGCCACGGATGAAGCCTCCGTCCGCGAAGTTAAACAGCTCGTTCAACAGCTGTTGTACCTCCGCTTTCTCCAAGATCTCCGACCGCATCCTGGTCGGGTCTGCGCTTCCGGCATACTCGTACGCCGAGTGCACCCTCTTCTGGCAGGGCATCACCCGGCGGCAAATGAAGTTGCCGACCACGCCAAGCCCGTCCAGGCGCGACCAGTCGATCAGCTTCATGAGATCCGCCACTGGACCGTCGAACTCCGGGCGGTCGGTCCAGCTCGTCCTCTTCTCAGGAATGTATCCCACGTCGCAGAACGTGGAGCTGCCCGGTTCCTCCCTGATGTAGAACCACTTCCTGTACCATTCGGTCAAGGAAGTGTTCCATGGACAGTGCAGGTAGCGATTCTTCATTCCATCACGAAGGTTGAGGTATACTCCACCTGCAACCTTGGAGCCTCCAACTGCTCCCTTCTTCCTCAAGCAGAAAAGATACCGGAAAAGATCGAAGTGCGGCTCTATGCCAACATAGGCCTCGCACAGGTGGATGAAGGTGGAAATAAGGAGAATTGAGTTCGGGTGCAGATTGCAAATCCTGATCTCATAGTACAAAAGAAGACCTTGAAGAAAAGGATGAACAGGAACACCAAAGCCTCTCTTAACAAAATCTTCAAAAACGACGATCTCACCGGCGCGAGGGTCGGGGTAGCTCTCCCCCTCCGGTGCCCTCCAACCGCCGAGCTCTGCGCCGTGCAGAAGCCCCATATCGATGAGGTCACCAAGAGATTTTGTGGTGCTGCGAGACTTCTTCCACTCCTTGGCCATCAGTTCGGCCCTCTTCCTGGAGTCGCTCTTCGCCATTAGAGGTGCGAATGTGGGCTGGAGTTTAGGAAGATGCAGGAGATTGGAGAAGATGAGAGCGGATGGTTCGAAGGCAATGGCAGGCGAAGCGGTACAGGCGGACCTATTAGGCCCTTATAAACCCGCGACTCCACCTCTCCCACTTCCTGTATTCTCGGGAAGTGGGCAGGCCATGCGGCGGACGCGGCGTTTCGGTTTATAATGATTATAGACAATTAATGCGGCGGAGTTTTCGTACCAATTGATGGTTTCCTTTTCTCAAACCATGCAAAGAGCGGTTGTACAGTTGCCAGGTGCAACTTTTCATGCATCCGTCTGACATATCGTCAGGAGACCTCGTCACGTCAACTTTAATTGGAAAGATCTTTTCAAAAGTAAGAAGACACATACGCCAGTAAGTCAACAATCCGGGGACTGCACCGACCACCGAGCACTCGACGCTCGGGGACTGGTCGCCCAGTCTATCAGCTCGGAACTTGAAGGACTGCACCGACCACCGAGCACTCGACGCTCGGGGACCGGTCGCCCAGTCTATTAGCTCGGAACTTCAAGGACTGCACCGACCACCGAGCACTCGACGCTCGGGGACTGGTCGCCCAGTCTATTAGCTCGGGGACTGTACCGACCACCGAGCACTATACGCTCGGGGACTGGTCGACCAGCCCACCAATTTGAGAATTCGGGGACTGTACCGACCACCGAGCGTTATATGCTCGGGGACTGGTCGATTAGTCTATTCAATTGCAGACGGACTGGTAAATTCAACTTTTTAGACCTTGCTACAAGGCTCATACTTCGCCTTCCAGCAAGCTCGGGGACTACATCGGTACGATGCATCTGGCGATGCATCTCAGTTACAGAATTTCTTTGAGGATTTTTATTTTGACCCTGGCACCACGTGCCTACGTCACCTACTACCAGGCTCGGGGACTAAGTGGGCACACTTCACCTTGCGGTGAATATGCTTGCTTTTTTTATGTTTAAACCTTTCAAAAAAGTAAAGTGGGCACACTTCACCAGGAAAGAAATCTTTTTTAATTAAGAGCACCATGCATTCTTCGAACAACCTGCTTCTTCGATGTCAATGTTGATCAACTGTCTTTTGAGTTGGTCAAAATACCGTTGCAACCGTTTGGGCGACTTTCCTGTTTATTGAAGATGTCAAGCCTCGCTGATCGAAGAAGCTCAAGACGGCGTGTTACATCATAATACATGGTGCTCGGGGACTAGCTGTGGGGGTATAAACCCCTATACCCTTACGGCTGGACTTGGGCCAGGAGGCTTGGCCCATTACGAGACGAGTCCAAAGCTTGATCCGACAACCTGGAGTTCCGCGCAAGGAAACAAGATGTGGAGATCGAGCAGGATTCTGGTCGGTTAGAATAGGAATTGATATCGAATTATCCATGGCAATTGTAACCGACTAGGATTAGTTTCCAGATCTGTAACCCTGCCCTCCAGACTATATAAGGAGGGGCAAGGGACCCCCCTAGGACACATCATATTCTCTCAACACAAATCAATACAACCAGACGCAGGACGTAGGTATTACGCCAACTCGGCGGCCGAACCTGGATAAAAAGCTTGTCCGTGTCTTGCGTCACCATCGAGTTCGTAGTTTGCGCACCGTCTACCGATAAACTACTACCGTGGGTATACCCCAAGGTAGACTGCCGACTAGCTTTCGTCGACATGCGGCCGACCTCTCCTTTCTCGGAGGCCGCTGCGCGACCGCGGGTCAGTGGGCCCGTCGCTTGGGGCCTGGCATGACCGCTCTCCCTGAGCGCCGGGGGAGGGCGCGGCGCGACTTGACTAACCTTGGGCGCGGGAGGTGTATCGGCGCGAGGACGGTGGGATCCGCCTGGGCCCCCCGTCGGAGCTTCCGCCCGAGGAGCGTCGACGTCGCCTTGAGATGGACCCCCGAGGATCCGGTCAAGACGAGACGCCATCCCCTCGAAGTCCTCACTGTCCTCGTCATCGTCGTCATCTTTCTCGCTGGGGGACTCTTCCTCAGGCTCTCCCCTCTGCCTGGATTTGGACCGGCGCGCCTCTAAGGCTTGCCGGTCGAGGTTTTTCTTCTTCTCCCCCTTCTTCTTAGAGTCCTTGACGGACTTCGACTTCTCGGCGGACCGGCGCCGCGCGTCGCGGTCGACTTCGTCCTCCCTCACCGGGGGTCTCGAGGATCGAACGTCGATCCGCCCCTGCCACCGTAAAAAGTAGACTTAGAGAAAGGGGGTGGAAAAGGAACCCAGAGTCAAGGCTACCCACGAGGAAGAAAACATACCAGATCGACCGAGCCTTCATCAGGCCTCATGGGGAAGCCGTTGACGTGCTGCGACTTGAAGTCGCCGGCGATGGCCGCCCTGACCCGGGCGGCGACTTCATCGTCCGCCAGAGCCACGTTGGACATCCGGCAAGCTTCGAGATCCCGGGACGAGACGCCCGGCCCCATTTCATCCATCCTCAACGGCCAAGACATCAGGGGAAGGACCCTCCGATGATGGACGGCCGAGAGGACGAGAGCGGCGGACAGGCCCTCCAGGCGCAGTTTCTTCATGGCGTCGAGGAGGGGGTCGAGCCGCGACTGGTGCTCCTGGACGACGCCATACGTCCAGTTGTCTGGACGCTCCGAGATCAGACGGCCCGTGTAGGCGGGGAAGAGACCATCGTCGTTTCTCAGATAGAACCACTGGGAGTCCCACCCAGCATGGTTCGACGACAGCCCCACCGGGATGTACTCGCGCGGCCTTTTCGTCTTCTTCGTCTTCAACACCAGGTTGAGGCATCCGGCCCGCACGGGTTTCCTCACGCCGGTGGTTCCGGTGGGGGTGTTGAAAAGTTCGCCCCTGTAGAGGTGGAGCCATAGATCCCAATGGGGCATCATCCCCAGATAGCCCTCACACACCGCGGTGAAGACCGCCGTGACGGTGATGGCGTTCGGGGAGAAATGCTGGAGCTCCACCCCATAGTGGAAGCAGAGGGCCCGCATAAAGCGACTCGGGGGAGCGCCCAAGCCATGGCGGTGGAACTTGGCGAAGGACACCACATAGCCCTCGGGTGGCTGGGGCTCCCTGTGACTCGCCGGCGGCGCGATCCACTCCGGCGAAGACTGCGAAGTGCGGCGGCGCAAGAGCCCTTCATTCTCGAGCTCTAGCAGACGGCGGTCCGTCATCAACGACGGACGCCAGTCGTCAGCGGTAACAAGCCTCACAGGCATCTTGGTTGGAAGGATGATGGATTCGCTACCGCTCGAGGGGGTGCACGCGCGCGTGGAGGAAGCAAGAGAGCAAAGGCAGCGAGAAGACGAAGGCGAGAGGACGGAAGAGGAGAGAAAGAATGGAGCAACGCTATGGCGTATTTATAGATAGCGGCCAACCAACGGATAGATCCGATAAATGAGGTAACTCCCCCCATAAATGCGCCGTCTAAAGGTCCTTTCTTTCCTCACAGGCCGGACGCTCCGAATTCCCCGCCGATACAGTGTCGCGACGTCACTTACCTCAAAAGGTGCGCCCAACGGGCAGAAAGACGAACCGGCACGGCAGCTTCCTTACTTCGTAAGCCAAGGTATGCGCCCACGATAGTCTCGAGAGGTCGATGGCTGGCCCGTCGAAAGGGTTCGACAGCCGATCTCGAGCATCAAGAGTCAGGGATCCCCAACGAGTGGTCGAAAATCGAGGCCCGCCTCGAGGACTCGCTGGCGATGTCCAAGGTAGGGTTGAGACAGTCGAGAGGAATCCCCCCGAAGGGAGGCATCGAGCCACTGGACTCTATCGAATGAGACCGGTATCCCCGACCACGTTGACCCTGCTTTATGAGGACGCCTCCGGGCTACAGCTGACCCCCTCGAAAGGGGCACAGGTTCTCACTTGGACTACCCGCTAGGGACTCAACCTGGGGTGGAAGACGATCGCTCTATCAAGAGTACGTCGAAACCTCCACGCAAGGCAAAGCCGAACAGAACCTTCCACCACTGGTGTCGACAGCATCTTTGCAAGTTTGGCAAAATAACCCTCGAAGGAGTTAAATACTCCCTCGAGGGCTCGGGGGCTACCCCCGCGGGGTCGCTCGCGCGCCCCCGCAGAAGCTCGACCGTAAAGGCAAAAGTCTCCACTCGAGCGCCAGCGCTCTAATGGAGACTCGGGGGCTACTGTCGAGGGTATCAACAGGGGGTACCCTCATCAATACATAAAACGAGACCATCCGTACATAAGACTAGATCCCCGATTCGACGCTCCGTCCGCACATACGCACAGCCGTCGACGGCCGTAACCTCGAAGACGGAAATAGCGTCGAGCGAATCAATCAGGCGTCGAGTTCTGGTTACCGTCGAATACGGAACAAGCTCATGCGAATCGGGAGGCGTCGACCGCAAGGATGCCGCCCGCCGCCTGACGCGCGCACACGAGCCAGAGCATTAAATGCGCCTGGTGCTTCCCCACCTAACACATGGGTCACGGGAGGCGTGATAGGGAACAGGCATCCGTCCCATCGATCTTTTTGCAGCCTTCCCGCCAAACGACCCAGGGCATGACAGGGTGCGGGAAACGAGGATGGGACGTCTAATCGGGACCCCCTCGAGACATACAAGGTGAGCGCTCCGGATATCGTTACGATACACGACGTCCGATCCTCGACCGAACAAGGTTCCCTCCTAGGACGTATGGGACGTCGACCAATAACGCCATAACCACCCCGCCGGGTCTGCCGCCATACCGTACAAGCGTGCGGCCGTTGAATCAACACAAGACGGCGCGCAGAGCAGGATGCAGGCGCACGCGTAATCATCACCGGGCTATGACGACGGGACGGCTCGAGGCCATGTCGGTACGGAAGCCTCGAGTAGGTCAGCGCTCCATGCTGCTATCGACTCCTATTCTTACACCTATACATGTACCCTGGGTCTCTCTTTGGAACTATAAAAGGAGGGACTCAGGAATAGAACAGACAAGACCACGCTCATACGTAGTAGAGCTCCACACTTCATACCACGCTTGTATTCACCCCTGTACAAGCACTTAGGTGCAAGATAATACAAACTCTCTCCCCCCCCCCCCGCTGGACGTAGGGCCTTCTCTTGCCCGAACCAGGATAAATCTCTGTATCTTCTTGCATCACCATCTGGGAAAGGGAGCACGCATACAAATTTACTCGTTGGTGTGACCCCCGGCGGGGAAAACACCGACAAAAGGATTAAGGAAAACCGTGCGATTAAGGTCGGTTTGATCCGACGGCCCATGTTCATTTGGAAGGGCTATATAAGCAGGCCCCCTGGCCCCTGGAAAGGATATTTGTTCTACAGAATCAAAGCTAGGGTTTCAATTATTCATCCAAGTAGAGAGGATCCCTCTAGTTCATCTAGATCTATTTCTAGTTAGTTCTAGTTGTAATCTAGAAAATAGAGAGAGAGAAGAGAATAGCGGAGGAGGAGCCGAATCTATCGAATCTTCCTCAACATTGTACTTTTGCAGCAACTGGTTCATTCTTCATCGTTCTCCAAGTTCTTCAATTCATAATTCCTGAGTTCTTTAATTACTTTTATTTACATTCAAGTTATTTATTGGATTCTCGCTTGCATCAAGTGCTCTAGTCTTTGCAATGCTAGAGTAGTAATTGATAGATTAGATGTGGTGTTTAGTCTTGCAATTACGTGGAATTGCACCCAATCCTGCAGTTTGTTGTGGTAGCCCTAGGGTAGTGACAGCCCTAACGGTCGACGTATTCCACCTCGTTTGGATCAGTGTTTGTAGGACCGTTGTCAGAGCTTCCTAGCCCCCTTCTCATCTCTTTCTATGGTTAGTGTTCTGATGTCTCGAAATAAATAATCTTTGTAGTAATTCTTGATTCTTAGATCAACTAGAGAACTGTCAGGAAACTTCCTCTCTTCCCACCAAAAATAATTATATAGTTATCCTTGAGCAATCTTGAATCTTAATTAGTACACTCACATTCCCTGTGGAAAATCGATACTCTGGAATACTCCTGGGTGAAAGCTACATCGATATCCGTGTGCTTGCAGATTTTTCTGTTTGCGTTTAAAATACCCAACAAGCTTTCTGGCGCCGTTGCCGGGGAACGGTAGCTGTGCTAGTTTTGAACCAAGTCGTCCGTGTATCCTTTTTCTTTTCCTTTTTTACCACACTCACCTTACCATTTTCACCATACCACATGGATTTCACTCCTATCTATAAATTCTTTGCTCCAAAGGGTGAGTTATTAGAGCCACCAACATCATCACATCCAATTCTTACAGATGGCTACGACCTCGGCCCTGATCTAATAGCCATGATTCAGGAGCAACCCTTCTCTGGGCAAGTAGATGAAGATCCATACACCCACCTTAGAGAATTCGAACAGTTGTGCTCTTGCCGATCTATTTTCGGCATGACACAAGAAACCCTTAAATGGAAATTATTTCCGTTCTCCCTTTTGGGAAGAGCAAAAAAGTGGTATGCTCATTCTGTAGGATGCGTTAATTGAAATTGGGATGAACTTCGAGACAACTTTTGTCTCACTTTCTAACCACTTTTTCGAATTGCTGACCCTAGAATCGAATTTCTTACATTCAAACAAAGAGAGAAGGAAACTTTAGGAGCAGCTTGGGCTAGGTTCACAAGCCTTACCAATTCCGATCTAAACCTTTCCCTGCCTGACCATGTACTGTACTACCACTTTTATCGTGGTCTAAACAAGGAAGCTGCTCTTCACGTCGACATTGCTTCAGGAGGCTCATTCGCGCACAAACTCATTGATGAGGGGTGAGCTATCCTAGAGAGAATCCTTGAAAATACCCCTTACACAGGCATTTATGATGAGTTTCCTGAAGAAGAAAAAGAAGTCGAGCCTGATCCTAAACCAAAAGATGAGGAACTTGCAACTGAGTTAGAAATTTCACCTGACCCATCTATTAATTTGGTTGTAGAGAAACCTCCTGATATGGGAATGCAAAACCAACTAAGGGATGATGAACCACCACCTTTAGAGCATCCTTTTGAATTCGAGGAAGATCTTTTTGAAGATTATGGAAACACCTCGAATTTTCCTATCCAAACACGACCTCTAGCAGGGACCACTCAATCCATTCTAAGAGTAGAATCTGTTGACATAGAACACATCAAAAGCCTTTCGGCTATTCTGAGTTATGAATGGCTAACAGAAGCAGAGCTGTCTCCTGAGGTAGCTCGGATCATCACTCCTTTAACCATTCTTCTGTGCCAAATTAGAGGGTCTGCTAGGAAGGTCCACTACAATCCATTTGTTGGGATAAATGTTATTTCCAAGGATTTAGCTGACACTCTTTATCCCAACGAGTCCATAACCCCATCTCAAAAACATTTACAAAGTCCATCTGGATTAATTTTAGAAAGCCATGGGGTATTAAGGGCAGTTCCTGTTAGAATCAAGGACTCTGGAATATGTCTAGATTTTCACATTTTTGACATACCGGAGATTCCTCTCTTGATTGGCAGACCAATCATGAAACTTCTACAAGAACAACCACAACGAGGTCATTTAGACTTCAAGGTTGGGTATTCCACTATTGTTGTTCCTCTTGCTAGATCAATTAACACGATAGTGGAACCCAAACTTGAACCAGATCCTATTGAGGAGATCTTAATGCTAACTCAAGAGGAGATGGCCCAACCATTCTTTAATCATGAACACTTTGTTCAAGAAGAAGAAGAGTTGGTAGAACCCGTTGTTGACACTTGCTAACACCACTTGAATACTAGGTTGTCATCTCCAGCATGGCACTAGAGTGTACTATGGTATTTATATGCACACAGATAAATCCGCAAGCGCACAGATACCGTTGTAGCTTTTACCCGGTTAAAGGTTTTATCGTATCCACAGGGAAACGGGAGAGCTTATCTATGCTCTAACTTAACCTAGATAGATAGGTAGGTGTAAATAGGAAAGATGGTAGAATTGAATAAGAACAATATTAAAGGTAAGATAACAATGGGTGATAATATGGGAATAGAGAGTAGAGCAATCTAGTATATTGGCGATGGTAGGAGAATAGAGAGGATAACTAGGGTTTCTCTACTTCAAAGGGGTATGTCTATGTCTGGGATGAACCATGTGATAAGAATACACCACAAAGGATGCTTATCCATAGGCCGATAAACCCTACCAGTCCTGCTAACGGGAGGTGGACTACAGTGGACCAACATAGCTATCACCTACGCGGCCTACCACACGATCCGACTAGACAGGGGATATCCACAAGTAATCTAGGTCTAAGCACCAAGCTTACACCTATACTACAACTCTAACCTATAGGGTCCTATAGATTAAAAGTACTCAAAAGAGTTGTGAACCAAAACATACATGGATAGTAATTGCATAATGAAATAGAAGTAGATTACCAGAGTCATCCCATGAGCAAGCTTGATTAGAGCTTGATCATGGCGAACTACAACCGGAGGAAGAACCGACAGGCCGGCCTCTCCTCCAATCCTCCCTCGCTCTCCATCTCGCTACTATCTAGATCTACTCTAGTTTAGAGATGAGAGGAGAGCTCTCATCTCCAAACCCTAGCTTTTGCTCTGTCTATGAATAATGAATAAGGATGAAGAGGTGCCTCCTCTAGGGGCCAGGGGGTCTGCTTATATAGTCCTTCCAAATGAATATGGACCGTCGGATCAAACCGGCCTTAATCGCACGGTTTTCCTTAATCCTTTAGGTCGGTGGAGCATGATCCGCGAGACTCAGCCAGATTGGCTCCTATAGCAGGGCGGGCGCCCTGTCCCCGAGCCCGCTCGGCTTCCCGTTCGTTCCCGTGGCTTCTGGAGTCTTCTAGATGATAGAAAATTGTGTGGCACGTTAATATCTCTATGTAAACCCGACATGTGGGCCTTTCCTCCATATTTCCTGATAACCCCCTACAGAAATAGACAAACACCAAAACTTGTGAAATTCTGTCAGATAAAACCCTAAGTTTGGGTGTCGGTTGCATTTGGATCCTTTTCTTTATTTATTTGATGGTTAAATTTGATACTTAAGGACCGTCAACACCCGTTGAGCTAGACAAAAATGAACAACCTTCACCTCCTTCGATATAGTTAAAACCTTTTCCTTCTGGCCTTAGATATGTCTTTTTACACAACAATGCAAAAACTCCAGTAATTCTCAGTGACAAGCTTTTCGATTATGAAACACAACAACTTGTCACTATTCTTGAAAGGCATAGATCAGTATTTGGCTACTCTCTCGAAGATCTCACGGGCATTAGTCCCATTCTCTGCACTCATCATATCCCTATTGATCCCAATTTTACACCTTCTAGGGAACCACAACGGAGACTTAACAATGCTATGCGAGAGGTTGTTAAGAAAGAGGTCCTCAAACTCTATCATGCTGGGATTAATTATCCTGTGCCACATAGAGAGTGGGTTAGCCCTGTCCAAGTAGTGCCAAAGAAAGGAGGAATGACGGTCATTAAGAATGAGAAGAATGAACTCATCCCTCAACGAATTGTCACTGGGTGGCGTATGTGTATTGACTATCAAAAACTCAACAAAGCTACAAAGAAAGATCACTTTCCGTTACCCTTCATTGATGAAATGTTGGAACTGCTTGCAAACCACTCTTTCTTTTGTTTCCTTGATGTGTATTCCAGATATCACCGAATCTCGATCCACCCTGATGACCAAAGTAAGACTACTTTCACATGCCCATATGGAACTTACGCATACCGACGAATGTCTTTCGGATTGTGCAATGCTCCAGCTTCTTTCCAACATTGCATGATGTCTATTTTCTCTTACATGATTGAGAAGATCATGGAGGTTTTCATAGATGATTTTACCGTCTATGGCAAAACCTTCGATCATTGTTTGGAGAATTTAGATAGAGTCTTGCGGTGATGTGAAGAAAAGCACTTAATCCTGAACTGGGAGAAATGTCATTTTATGGTTCAGGAAGGAATAGTGCTAGGACATAAAGTGTCCGAACGTGGTATAGAGGTGGACAAAGCAAAGACTGAAGTTATTGAAAAACTTCCACCTCCCACGAATGTGAAAGGAATCCATAGCTTTTTGGGACATGCAGGGTTCTACAGACGCTTTATCAAGAACTTCTCTCAAATTGCTAGACCCCTAACTAGTCTCCTAGCTAAGGATGCACCTTTCATCTTTAGTGATGAGTGTCATGAATCTTTTCAAACTCTTAAGAAAGCACACATCTCAGCCCCGATTATCCAACCATCTGATTGGAATCTTCCTTTTGAGATCATGTGTGATGCTAGCGATTTTGCGGTTGGTGCCGTTTTAGGACAAACCAAGGATAAAAAGCATTATGCCATATCCTACGCAAGCAAAACCTTGTCTGGACCACAGCTCAATTACTGATGAGGACATCCCAACCAAGCATGCTCCCTCTAATTCCACGCCAACCTCTACACCGACTACGCCGGCAGCAGCCCATGTCATCAATGGACCGATTACACGTAGTCGTGCAAAGAAGCTACAACAAGAGGTCCACGCCCTACTTTGTGAGATTCATTTTAACATTAATGAGAATTATATACTACCTAAATGTTGTACCTTGGTTGTACTCAGGTATATAGAAGAAGAGAAGGATAAATCGGACCCTGAAGAACGGACCAGTGCAAGTTCTAGAAGAAGTCAAAAACGGACCAGTGGAAGTCAAAAACGGACTAGTGCAAAGAATCTTCATACTTTTTTTCTCACAAAAGCTATGAAGGTCCATGAGCACTTGTTGGAAAGCTTGACGAGTCTACTTTCCAATGAATCTAGTGGCGACCAGTTTGGATACTCTATATTGCCTACAAACCAGAATTAGTACAGACTGCTCAGAAGGTCAACAGTCTGTCGTGATAGAATGTTGGTACAACTTGCCAAATAAAACTGTACCAATCTACAGCGTTTCTTGGTGCATGGGATACATTGATGGAAAGCTGTTGGAGTCTAGTTTCACACCCAAGAAACGGTTCATCATTTGGACTTCCCAATAAAAAGTTATGGTCAGTTCATTGGAAACTGCTCTGGAGGCCAACAGTCACACGAAGCCACTTCGGGAATCCATTTCGAGGGGACCTTTCACATTGCCTTCCCTCTGAAACTCTATTTCGTTTTCATACCTATCTAGCAGGGCTATTGCTAGTATAAATACCCTCTAAGACTCATTGTAATCCAAGACTTATGATATTGAGAATACAAACCACTTTGTTCAGCTGTGTGCTAACAAATTCAGAGAGAGATCTCTACCCCTTTGCTCTTGTGTTTTCCTTCGCGGAGATTACAGAAGCGGCCGCGTCATCGGCACCCAATCCGTGCTCCTGATCCTCGAGTTTAGGTTGTGTAGGTTGGTTCTTTGAGAGTGTGGTTGGGCGAATCCTTGGTTCAGGCTGCCGTATAGAGATGGTGGTTGGCTCCTTGTGCGTGTCGTCAGGTTGCACTAGTTATCCTCGCTGCTTGCAGCAAGTTATCGGCTGATCTTCAGCTAGTTATCCTACGTCGTGAAGATTGGGACAACGACCTCACCATCTGGTATCAAAGCTCAAGTTTCCACTGTAGGATTTTTACCCTTAGCTACATATATATCTTGTTCGTCCTATCCACCAAAAAGCCAAAAAAAATTGCATTAGCCCTTTGTTTCAATCTGTTTTTCTTGTGAGTTTGGTTAAGTTTCAGTCCATTAGAGTTTTGTTTAGTTGCTGATCATCATATCCTTTGTGTGTCCTTTGTGCCTCTTTTATATCTACAAATCCCTAAAGAAAATCTGAAACCGGTATCATCCTTCGCGTAAACTTTGAGCCTATCAAGTTAGAACGCTGACGGTTGTGTCTTGTTTCAAAAAAAAGTGTGTCTAAGTGTTATATCTGCTCTTGTTCTTAGTTATAAAAAAAAGTATCAAAAAAAAGGAAAGTGAAAAAAAAGAGAGTTGAGGAAGAAAAGTTGTGAAGAAAGAGTAGAAAATTAACTCTGTTTATGTGCTCAAGTTCTGAATTTTATATCAAGTCACACAATCAGTCATTATCCATCTTTGGTGAAAAATTTTGCTTGGGTTTGATTGCAACACTTGCATCCTAGGCATACTCCTTGTTTGCATCAAATCTGAATTATCTTTGCGCGTGTGTTTGATCTATTTACATCACTCATATCTTGTGGTCAGCACTAGGCATTGAACTTCTAGTTTGGATTGTGGTTTAACTTTACAATATCAAGAATTCAGACTGTATTCCTTATGAAATATATCCCCACCAAGCTCCACAAATAACCCACCGTCATAGGAAAATACTGATCTTGGATTCTCCCAACCATTATTCTCGGTTACCACCTTGCATTGGCCGTTGTAATCTGCGGGGAACTCACATGAGCTTCGGTTGGTAAGAGAGGTGAGATTGTGAGATTCCACATATAATTCCCTATTCTACATATATTGTTGCTTTGCCTACACTAATTTTTTACAGCAAGATGTCTGAGCATCTGGAGATTGATGATTGTGTCACTGTTGATGCAAAACTGATCTGCAAACACAAAGGGCTAATACCCGATTCAAACGTTAAGGCGTGCCAGCCGATTTGACCTTACTATCGGCAAAGGTGATAACTCGAATACTTTAGTCCTGACAACAGCGATGCGCCCGGATGTCACGGCTAAGAGGTACTCACGCGGAACTTGAGAACACGCCGAGCTTAAGTCGACGAATTCCTAAGAACTCGTAATAAAAAGAAAAAAGTATGACGAAGTCGTTGAAAAGTAGATGCTAGAATATGAGTAAAAGCGTGTGTTTGATTGATTGATAGATGTCTCATTACAAGGCCCTAGGGTTCATATTTATACCCTGCTCAAAGAGCTACAACTAAACACGACTAGAATTCGAATTCCAAATTACACGGAATCCGTATACAAAACGACTTAAATAAATAAGGAAATAACAAAGCTATCTCCCGTGACGAACTAAAATTCTTCCATAAACCGATCAGCAGTTTCCGGACCCCTCCTCCATATCATCGGCAGACTCCTTGCCATAGTCATTGGCAGACTCCCCAATTATAGCCATCGGCACAAACACATCACTGCCTGCAGACTTAGTCACATCCGACCTCTCCTTCATCGGCAACCATCCTCATCGGCAATTCATCTTATAAACAGCATACTGCCACTTTATCCTGCCATCCTGGGCACGTGCCCAAAAAACGGTGTCAACACATGCCCCCAATTTTGGAGTATAAAACTATTAATGCTCCGAAATTCTCTGCAGTAATGATGCCTTCTTCCCGCAATTAATACTCCTAATCTGGTAACCGACAACCTCAATCTGAACAACTCTGATCCTATTCTCCCGCAGATTCCTCGAAATCCCCAACTTCCTGAACGGGCATTTCTCTCTCAACCGTACATCGGCAATAATACCGTTACAAAGATCTGCCGATATACTGACCAGGACGTTCGTACAAACGGCTACCTCCCCTTTATTCGTCCATCGGCAATATGACCGTTATAGAACGCTGCCGATGGACCGACCAGAAGATCTCGCACAGTAAAATATCTTCAGATAATGACCGCTTCCCGTCAAATCACCTGCGCAATCCCTTGATTACCGTGCGAACAGTTACCATATCTACCTGAGTACCCTCGGATTTCTCGGAGGCGGCAAAGAGATAAGTCAGATTTGCCCTTGCCCATTTTGTCCTATAAATAGTTCCTTCTCGGGTACTCCTTCCCCATCACATCATTCCACCACCCAACTTTACTTTTCCAGCGGCGGCGCCATCCGAAATTCCCAAGACCTCCGACAAGCACTCCTCCTCATCAACCTCGGTGCCTTCAAACACTCTCTTCGCAGCAAGATGGCCATTGGCTTCGTCGTTCCTGAGGTCAGATCTCCATCTCGTCTCCTGTATATTTTTTTCTCGTATCCCTGTTCATCCGTAATTCATTTTACTGAATATCTTCCTTTTCCTCTTTCTTTTGTGTTTCCTTTGCACCCAAAATCACTAGGAACTGTCCAACAAAATTGTCATCCCCACCGATCAACCACACCTTCAATGCCTCGGCCCTCTAGGGGACCCAGATCCAACCGACCTTATCAACGCAGAAACCAACAGGATCCCCTTTAGAGCTGAAAATTTTTCTTTAGATCTGTGGAAAGACACCTTCCGCTCTTGGCCCAGCCATACCGTAGGGTGGAAAGACTGGTTCTTGAGGGTCAGCAATTCTTATGAAGTCCAGTGGGGTGAAAGGAAGCTAGCCCAATGCATCAGG
Organism: Sorghum bicolor; assembly: GCF_000003195.3. Lineage (NCBI taxonomy): Eukaryota > Viridiplantae > Streptophyta > Magnoliopsida > Poales > Poaceae > Sorghum > Sorghum bicolor. Next base: position 22,576,840 of record NC_012871.2, read on the forward strand.
CTATCTATTGCCGATATGCACAGGAACGAATCGTTGTTGATAGCTGCGTCTCATTTTTGGTCAGATACCCTTAATGCCTTTGTCTTTGGCCACGGCCCTGTCTCTCCCACTCTTGCCGATGTAGCTATGCTCACTGGTCTGGACGTGTCTTCTGCCGATAGCACCCACTTCTTTGATACCGCTCCTAGTGCCAAAGTGGAGACTCGCACTATCGGCGGTTGGTCAGGGTACATTCAGAAGTACCGTGGGAAGGGGCCTGTCACCATAAAGGAACAAACCACCTTTCTGAACATGTGGCTGGACAAGTTTGTATTCTGTGGTCGATCGGCAGGACCGACTTCTGTCTATCTATCGGCAGCAGAGAGACTGGCTAACGGTGGCCCATTTCCTCTCGGCTGATACTTGCTTGGCGCTGCTTACCATCTTCTCCATCAGGTAGCCCAGAAACTCCTGCTTGGTCAGTCTATCGGCAACTTGGGAGGCCCCTGGTGGTTTATTAACATGTGGCTTAATCTACATTTGCATAAGCGCCTTGACTTCAACTTGTTCACACAGCATTTCCCAAGAGATATAGCCGAAAATCATGTGTTGGGCGAAGAGGAATCGGCAACACGTGCCCCCCTGAACTTTGGCGAAGCTGCCATAGTTCTACCTGGTTCAGGGAGTAATCCGGATCAGATCGGCCGATTCTTCCAGACTCTGTATGAGGGATTGGCCAGAGATGAACAACCATGGTTGGCTTATGATGACCCAGACAGTATGCTCCCTCTAACCTTCAATCCATTTGATGAAGCTCTTGACAGGGATAATGAGGTGATGATGGCAATTGTGACTCCCAGAGTCATACCAGTGAATTTCTTTGGTAGCACAAAAACCTCTCCCCAAACCTATGAATTTTACAATCCATCAGCATTAGCTCGTCAGCTAGCTTTCGGCCAGTTGCCGATTGCACTTCCTTATGCCGATGTGATAAAACCCAGAGAACCCATCACCAACTTTCTTGAGTGGATTCGAGTAGCCCAACTACCACCAAATGCCGATACAGATGTAGATCTGTCAGAATGGGTTCCAGCTGCCTTTATTACTCAGGCATACAAGCTATGGTGGGCAGAATGGAAAGAGCATCTATTCTGCAGATCGGCCCTCTCATACCGCGGCATGATCGACCCCGAATACGAAGTCCCCGATGACACCGTAAGTATTTCAAACCGATGTTTCATTTTTTCAATACTATTTCCATCAGTAGCTTACCCTTGTATTCCTTTTGCAGGTTGACAACATCCCCCCATCGGTTAGCAAGAGTGGCAAGCCGATCGACTTGTTTCCATCAGGCCCGATCTCCTCAATCGGCCACAATGCTCCCACTCTGGCTTCCGTCGTGCATCGGGGTGTGCGCCTCAGGAAAGTCACCACCAAGAGAACTCAGACATCACCTACGGTAGCTGCTTCCGCTCTGGCGCAGGCTTTCAAGGCAATTTGTCAAATCTTTTTCTTTCACACTGACCATTTTTATATCGGCTATATCTGTGCTTATAAATCCCTTTTCGTTGTTGCAGCAAACCGGTGCATCGGCAAAAGCCAAGTGTCAAAGTGCCGATGCCCCCCAGTCTAGCCAGCCAAAGAGAAAGGGCACCAAAGGTGCTAAGGCTGGAACAAAGCGCCAGAAAGTGGCAACTCCCCCTCCTCCTCCGGTGTCTCCAATTCCGGTGGAGTCTTCTCCTTCTTCTCCAGAAGTCTAGACACAGCAAGCACCGTCTCCCCAACCAATGCAGGAAGCACCACAGATGGAAGAACTCCAGCAAGAAGAACCTCAGTTAGAAGCACCCCAATCAGAAGATGTGCCGGCCGACGTAGGCGATCAAACTACCGATCCAGCAGGCTCAATCATACTATCAGTAGTTTCCTCACTTCAGACAAGTATTATCCCTCCTCAAGGTAACATACTCTCCTCAAAATTACTGTCGATGAGCTTCTTCTTTTCGATCTTATAACCTTTTCTGTTAACTTTCAGCTGACATTGTTCCATCGGCAACACTTGCCGATCAACCTGTAGCTCCATCGGTATCCTTGGCCGATCAACCTGCAGTTTCATCAGCACCTCCCAGTCAAAGGCAAGAAATCGCCTTGAAGCAAGTAAGTCATCCAATTTTCCACCAATATCGTCTGCCGAAGCTTTGACCATAAAAATGACTTATTTCATCCTCACTTTCAGGAACAAGATTCTCCTGACAGCTTATTCTCCTTCGCCATTGATATCTCCGAAGAAGAAGGTGAGGAAGCAAGCTCCTCTCGGGCAGTTGGGACTGTATCGGCAGAAACCAGGGCTAAGCTGGAAGAGCTATCGGCCATACTTCATCAAGACACAGCTCAACTGGTCAACGATTCTGACCCAGCCAAGGCCCTGTTCAAGACCCTTAGAGGCCAAATTCCTGCCGATGCTGAAGAAACCCTCTTCCAGGCTGCACACCTAGAAAGCCGCCAGCTGCAGTACCAGAGAGCCACTCGACGCCTTGCCGATAGAGCTGCTCAAGTCCAGCTTTCTAAGGAGATGATGAAAGAGAAACTCTTAGCCGATGAGAAGCATAAGAACATCGGCACCTTAAAGTCCTCAGGTGATGCACTGAAGCAGAAAGTCTCTGATCTATCGGCAAAAAGAGAAGCCCTGCTGGCCGAACTCAAGCAAGTAGAGGATGCTCTGTCTCAGGCCCAGCAAGAAGAGAGCCAACTGCCGGAGACCATCAAGCTCCTCGAGCAAGAACGAAATGCCCACGGTCGCAAAGCGCTGCAGTTGAAGAAGAAGCTGAAGCCGATAGAAGGTTCTGCCGATGATGATACCAAAGAGATAGAAACAGCCAATCAGATCCGGCTGTGCGCCATATCGGCAATCCAAGCGCTGCTGAACATCTGAAGCTCTCATCGGCAACACACCTTTGCTCTTCTGCATTTCATCTTTCTTAATGTCTTAGTCTAGCCGATAGGACTGTTATCGGCATCTTTTGAAACATTAAGTCCATCCCCAGATACACTTTAATCCAGCCGATAGGAGTGTTATCGGCATTTAAACTTTTATGCATCGAGCCATATGCTGGGGTAGTACTTCTTTAAATATTTGCCATTTAATGCTCTGGGAAATTCAACTCCTTCGAGAGTTTCTAGAATATAGGCATTACCAGGAGCCGATCGACTTATCCGATAAGGACCTTCCCAATTAGGAGACCACTTTCCAAACTTCGCACTTTTAGTCCCGACTGGCAAAATTAATTTCCATACCAAATCCCCATCGGCAAACTCCTTAGCCTTCACTTTCTTATCATACCATCTAGCAACTCTCTTCTTATTTTCTTCTATACTCATTAAAGCTTTTAACCGATGCCCTGCTAGATCATCCAACTCATCGGTCATCAAAGTGGCATAATCATCGGCGGTTAACTGATCTTGAGAAGATAATCGCCTGGATCCGGCCTTAATCTCCCAAGGCAACACTGCATCATGTCCATACACCAATTGATAGGGTGACACCTTGGTTGATCCATGACAAGCCATCCGATAAGACCACAGTGCTTCATTTAACAATGTATACCACCGCTTAGGATTTTCTTCAATCTTTCGTTTAATAAGCTTGATAATTCCTTTGTTAGATGCCTCGGCCTGCCCATTGGCTTGAGCATAATAAGGAGAAGAATTCAACACTTTAATCCCCATACCGATTGCGAATTCATCAAACTCCCCCGATGTGAACATAGTGCCCTGATCGGTAGTAATTGTCTGAGGAATCCCAAATCGGTAAATAATGTGTTCCTTCACAAAATCAATCATATTGGCCGAGGTGACCTTCTTCAAAGGAATAGCTTCAACCCATTTAGTGAAATAATCAGTGGCAACCAAAATAAACTTATGCCCCTTACTAGATGGTGGATAAATCTGGCCGATCAGATCGATAGCCCATCCCCGGAACGGCCAAGGCTTTATGATAGGATTCATAGCCGATGCAGGTGCTCTTTGAATGTTACCAAACTTTTGACAACCTTGACACCCCTTGAAATATTTAAAGCAATCTTCAAGTATGGTCGGCCAAAAATATCTGTTCCTTCGAATCATCCACTTCATCTTAAAAGCTGACTGATATGCTCCACACACTCCTTCATGGATTTCTCCCATCAAACTTCTAGCTTCATCATCACCTAAGCATTGGAGAAGAATTCCATCAATAGTTCGATAATACAATCCATCTTCGAGGAGCACATATTTGGTTGCTTGAAACCGAACTCGTCTTTCAACTTTCTTAGATGGATCTTTTAGATAATCAATAATTTCCTTTCTCCAATCATCAGCACCGATTGCCGATATTGCATTAATCATAGGCTGATATCCTGAGGCATGCTGAGCTAACCGATTGGCGTCTTCATTATGCAATCGGGGAACATGCTCTAATCGGAAATCCTTGAATTCCTTTAACAGTTGCATGCTTTTCTCGAAATAAGTTATGAGAACTTCACTTCGGCATTCATAGCTCCCGGCCAATTGATTTATGACCAACATAGAATCCCCGAAGATTTCAACAGCATCAGCACGAACTTCTCTTAGCAACTCCAATCCCTTGATCAGAGCCTGATACTCAGCCTGATTATTCGTTGATGTAGCAACAATCGGCAAGGAAAACTCATACTTCCTCCCCTTAGGGGAAACTAATACAATGCCGATTCCTGCCCCCCGATCACAGGTAGATCCATCAAAGAAAAGCGTCCAGGGTACAATTTCCAAGGCTTCCACTACACCGCAATGCTGAGTCACAAAATCGGCCATAATCTGCCCTTTGACTGCCTTGGCCGATTCGTAACGCAGATCGAACTCCGACAGCGCTAAAATCCATTTACCGATCCTGCCACTCATAATCGGCATGGATAGCATGTACCAGACCACGTCGTCCTTGCAAACAACAGTGCATTCGGCCGATAGCAGGTAATGCCTCAGTTTGATACACGAAAAATACAAGCATAGGCATAGTTTCTCGATGGCCGAATACCTGATTTCAGCATCAATCAACCTCCTACTCAAGTAGTAAATTACCCTCTCTTTCCCTTCAAATTCTTGGACCAAAGCTGAACCGATAACCGTCCCATCGGTAGACAAATACAATCTGAAGGGCTTTCCTTGTTGAGGTGGAACTAGAACTGGAGGATTCACTAGATATTTCTTAATTTCATCCAAAGCCAACTGCTGCTCTTTTCCCCAAATAAATTCTTGATCGGCCTTCAATTTAAGAAGAGGACTGAAAGCACGAATTTTACCAGACAGATTGGATATAAATCTCCTGATAAAATTTACCTTGCCGATCAAGGACTGGAGCTCAGTCTTGTTGGTAGGGGCCACTATCTTATTGATGGCATCAATAGATCTTCGACTAATTTCAATCCCCCTTTGATGAACCATGAAACCAAGAAACTACCCTGCCGATACACCAAATGCACACTTATTGGGATTCATCTTCAACCCATGCTTCCTTGTGCACTCTAACACCTTTTGTAAGTCGGCAAGATGCTTTGAGAAATCCCCAGACTTAACCACCACATCATCAATATAGATCTCCACCAGCTTGCCGATGAACTCATGAAATATAAAATTCATGGCCCTTTGATAAGTAGCACCAGCATTCTTCAACCCAAAGGTCATGACTATCCATTCAAATAACCCAACATGACCAGGACACCTAAATGCGGTTTTTGGAATGTCTTCCTCTGCCATGAATATTTGATTGTATCCTGCATTGCCGTCCATAAAGCTGATGACCCGATGACCAGCCGCAGCGTCAACCAACAGATCGGCAACAGGCATTGGGTATCCATCCATCGGCGTAGCTTTATTGAGATTCCTGAAATCAATGCACACCCGAAGCTTCCCATTTTTCTTGTAAACCGGAACAACATTGGAAATCCATTCGGCATACCGACACTGCCGAATAAACTTAGCTTCAATGAGTTTGGTGATTTCGGCCTTAATATCAGGTAGAATGTTAGGATTACATCGGCAAGCTGGTTGCTGATGTGGCCGAAATCCAGACTTGATGGGTAACCGATGTTCAACAATTGATCGGTCTAAACCAGGCATCTCAGTATAATCCCAAGCAAAGCAATCTTTATATTCCTTTAATAAATTAGTTAATTGTTGCTTACACCCAGGATCTAATTTAGCACTAATAAAAGTAGGTCTAGGCTTATCACCACTACCTATATCTACCTCTACCAAATCATCGGCCGATGTGAATCCCTGGTCTAATTTTCCATCATCGGTGAATCTATCCATTAAAAACCGTCGTCAGAACCGACTGCTTGGATCGGTGGAATCTCGTAATCGGCAACTTTGAGAAAATCCTTCTCCCAAACTTCCCCTAAAATGCACCTAGTCCTCTCATAGGTATCCGCCTCTGCCGATGCAATAACATAAGAAGAATCTCCTGGGACAATCTCAATCTTGTCGCCTACCCACTGAACCAAGCATTGGTGCATTGTAGACGGGATGCAACAATTGGCATGAATCCAATCTCTTCCCAACAATAAGTTGTAAGCACCCTTTCCACTGATCACGAAGAAAGTTGTCGGCAAGGTTTTGCTGCCGATGGTCAACTCCACACATATTGCCCCCTTGACTGGAGACACGTTTCCTTCAAAATCCTTGTGCATCATATCGGTCTTGGTCAAGTCCTGATCCCCTTTCCCAAGCTTCCGATATACTGCATACGGCATAATATTAATAGCAGCTCCACCATCAACTAGGATCTTGGTCATTGGCTGCCCATCAACCCTTCCTTTGACGAACAGAGCTTTTAGATGCTGCCTTTCATCATCAGCAGGTTTCTCAAAGATAGCTGTCATAGGATCCAGAGCCAGCTGAGCTATCTGATCGGAAAACTCTAACTCATTATCATTGGATGGTGCAAGAAACTCCATCGGCAACATAAAGACCATGTTGACTCCTGCCGATGGACCTTCCCTCTTAGTGTCTGATGGCTGCTGACTTCCAGAGTTCTCGCCTTTGCTTAGCCCCTCTTGCCTTTCACGTTGCAATCTCCTTTTCTGTGTCTTGGTTAACCCTTCAGGACACCATGGAGGGAGTGGCTTTTGCCTTGCTGCCGGGCGTCGGTTCTCCCTTGACTCCATACGATACGTGTTAGCATCCCTGCAAAATATAAACTCATCGGGAACTCGCGCATTAGCCATCTCCTCGAGCTCTTCCTGGTTCCTGGGAAAATATTGGACACGATCACCAAGCCTATCGTGCACACTAAGCCTGCCCCCCAGCCGATCATGAACTGACGCCCTTCCTCTGATTGGCCCATTAAATCGCCGATCATTATCATGATAACGCCGATCGGTCCTGTCGTACCGATCATAACCGTTGCACTCAGGGCAGTCTCTGACAGTGGGAAGCTTGATATTTTCCTCCCAACAATGGATGAAGAATGGACAATTCCAATAATCTCTATGCCGATTCCACTCCTGTCGGCGTCTTTCTTCCTCCCGTCGATAATCTTCTTGCTGACGTCGATATCGATCTTCCCATTGCTGCCAATTCTCTCGAGGCCTCCTATGAGTTATAACAATGCGAGACCGAGGAGGCCTACCCGAACTAGTCCCTTCCTGGACCAAGCCTTTACCCTTTGCATCGGCAGTAGTAATCTGATGTTGAGGATCTACCGATGCACTTTTCTCAGCTGTTTCCAACGTTAAGACCTTGGCCTTCCCCTTTGCATCCAACATGTTTGTCGGGAAAGGATGTTGGTCTATCTTCATCGGCTTCTGAGTCTTGGAACTGTCAAATTTAATTCTCCTAGACTCTATTGCCGATTGCAGCTGCTGTCTGAAAACTTTGCAGTCATTGGTGTCATGAGAAGTTGCATTATGCCACTTGCAATATTTCATCCTCTTCAACTCCTCTGCCGATGGGATCACGTGATTAGGAGACAGTTTGATCTGACCTTCCTGGAGTAGAAAATCAAATATCTTATCGGGCTTAGCGGTGTCAAAAGCGAACTTCTCTGGTTCTTTCTGCCCAAAAGGACAAGACATCGGCTTCTTGTTCTTTACCCACTCTGTCAGGCCGATGACTGGTTCTTCATCAGAATCTGAGCTCGTTGCCTCATCAACAAATGATACTTTCTTGTTCCATGCTCTTTTGGGCTCAAAAGGCTTAACGTCTTGATCAGAAATCCTTTGCACCAAATGACTTAAACTTTCAAACTCCTGAGAGGCATACTTATCCCTGATGTGTGGCAATAAACCCTGGAAAGCCAAATCGGCTAGCTGCCGATCATCGAGAACCAGACTATAGCATTTATTTTTGACCTCCCGTATCCTCTGCACAAAACCCTCAACCGATTCATCATTGCGTTGTCTCAATTTGACCAAATCGGTGATCTTCTTCTCATGAACCCCCGAAAAGAAGTATTTGTGGAATTGTTTCCCAAGATCGGCCCAAGTAATCACTGAGTTAGGAGGTAATGATATAAACCAGGTAAAGGCCGATCCAGATAATGATGATGAAAATAGACGAACCCTCAATTCGTCCCGGTTACCAGCTTCTCCGCATTGAATGATAAACCTGTTGACATGCTCCATGGTTGACGTGTCATCCTGCCCGGAAAATTTGGTAAAGTCTGGTACCTTGTACCGATGTGGAAGCGGGATCAAATCATATGCGGGAGGATACGGTGTCTGATAAGAGTAAGTATTGACTTTGGGTTTTATCCCAAATTGTTCCCTCATTACTTCAGCAATCTTATCGGCCCAATATGCATCGGCATCCTGCCGATGAGGCGGCTGCGGGTCCGGCACCTGATGGCGAACCTCCACGTGTCTGTTCGGGGCATGATCTGCACGGAACTGCGGACCACCAAACTGCTGTCCACCGATTTGCTGCCCCCCGAGTTGCTGTCCGAGATTCATTGGCTGGTTGGGGATCCCCTGATTCTGGAACCCGGGATAGATCTGTCCTTGCTGGAACCCTGTAGCCTGGTAACTCTGTTGGGGCGTTTGCGGAAAGACTTGCTGTCCAAGCCATCCATTATTAGCGTTCATCGGCATAGGCACTGTCGATGATTGGTAGTTGGGTACCATCATTGAGTTGACATACCCCGACTGGGCCATAGACCTCTGTTGCATCAGCATTGAATCTGCCGATGCATTAGGCATCTGGAACACTGGATCTTGAGGATTCCCAGTATGAGGCCTCGCAGTAGTAGTTGTAGTATACCGAGGACTCTGGTTCAACGGCGCATTGGGAGGCGCCGATGTCATAGGAGTCTTGCCCCTCATGTCGGTTATCTGCGATGTACCTGGCGTCAATTCTGGAGGCATACCATAACCCCACCAGTTAGGAGGGAGAGTCAACCGTGACATTGCTGATGCCAACATATCTGTAGTCAGCTTATTCTGCCCACCTGAAGTCTGCGGGTTAGTTGTCATCGGCACGGACTATGCGTTAGTAGCTCCCGATGTACTTGGAGGGACAGCAGACTGCGCACTCGCAGCGGCCATAGCAGCCGACGGAGCCGTGACCTCTGGTGCCGTTGGCTGATGATGAGAGGGGCCCACATAATCTGGTGGGATTTGTCCTTCCTTGAAAGTTCTTGCCACGGCATTGAAAACCGTATTAGACAGTACACCAGCTTGGTTGATCAAAGCTCGGTTGATAGCACTGTCAACCATATCTTGAAGCTTGCCAGGATTGGCTTCGAAGGTAACCTGCCGTGGTGCCGGCAGTGCATCTTTCTGGATCACCTCGCCGCTCCTGTTTATGCTGAAAGACCTCAGGCATTGCAGCTTGAACTCTTCCATGGCTTGGGCAATAGCTTGCTTCTGCTCATCCTTGAGATTGGCCTCCGTCACGGGGATGACGTTCTCCTGATCAAAGTCAGAGATCGACATGTTGATCTTGATCTTGAATCTGGTCCCACCGGGCGTGCCAAAAGATGTGTTGATGCAAAACTGATCTGCAAACACAAAGGGCTAATACCCGATTCAAACGTTAAGGCGTGCCAGCCGATTTGACCTTACTATCGGCAAAGGTGATAACTCGAATACTTTAGTCCTGACAACAGCGATGCGCCCGGATGTCACGGCTAAGAAGTACTCACGCGGAACTTGAGAACACGCCGAGCTTAAGTCGACGAATTCCTAAGAACTCGTAATAAAAAGAAAAAAGTATGACGAAGTCGTTGAAAAGTAGATGCTAGAATATGAGTAAAAGCGTGTGTTTGATTGATTGATAGATGTCTCATTACAAGGCCCTAGGGTTCATATTTATACCCTGCTCAAAGAGCTACAACTAAACACGACTAGAATTCGAATTCCAAATTACACGGAATCCGTATACAAAACGACTTAAATAAATAAGGAAATAACAAAGCTATCTCCCGTGACGAACTAAAATTCTTCCATAAACCGATCAGCAGTTTCCGGACCCCTCCTCCGTATCATCGGCAGACTCCTTGCCATAGTCATCGGCAGACTCCCCAATTATAGCCATCGGCACAAACACATCACTGCCTGCAGACTTAGTCACATCCGACCTCTCCTTCATCGGCAACCATCCTCATCGGCAATTCATCTTATAAACAGCATACTGCCACTTTATCCTACCATCCTGGGCACGTGCCCAAACAAACGGTGTCAACAGTCACCATGGTACAATTCAATGAGATGAAACAAAGCATGGAGACGCTAACAAACAATGTTCAAGCACTCATGAACCGGTTGCAAATTCATCCTCATGATAATGCAAATGGCAGTCACCATGAAGATGAAGTTGAAGAAAGCGAAGGAGAAGCTGCTCGTCGTGCAAGGGAATGGCGTAGAGAGCGAGCTGCTGCCAATGCAAGAAGACCTCCTTTTCCACGACGTGATCATGGTGGTAGAGGTGCTGGTCATGGACATGGGAGAGGTATTGGATTGGAAGAAAGTGAAACTGGGGAAGAGGATGAAGAAGAAGAGGATGAAGAAGAAGAGGATGAACAGCCCCATTATGATGATCGTCGTCATCGAAGAAATCGTAGGCGTAATCAGCACAATGAAGAGAGGTTTGGCAAGTTAAAATTCACCATGCCCCAGTTTGAAGGAGGATCTGATCCTGAAGCATATCTTACATGGGAGTTGAAGGTGGATAAAATTTTTCGTGTGCATAATTATTCTGAGAGAAAGAAGGTTGCCATGGCTGCTCTTGAGTTCGATGGATATGCTCAAATCTGGTGGGAGCAAATGTTGAATGAAAGAGAAGAAGCTGGTCAAGGTGATGTTCGTTCATGGGCTGAAATGAAGAGAGAATTGAGAGCAAGATTTGTCCCCAAACATTATCGCCGTGATTTATTTGACAAGCTACAGAATCTGAAGCAAGGAAGCCTCAGTGTTGATGAGTATTATAAAGAGATGGAGAAGGCGATGATTAGAGCCAATGTAATTGAAGATGAAGAGCAAACAATTGCAAGATTTATGTCAGGGCTGCATCCGAATATTCAGCGCATTGTTGAATTTCAGCAATATCGTAATCTTGTTGAGTTGGTGCATCAAGCTAGCAAAGCTGAGCGGCAATTGCAGCAGGATATGAAGTCCACTAGAGGAGTATCTTTCAGCACAAAAAGTGTAGCAAGTGGAAGTAAATTTGCACCCAAAGGAAGTGGAAGTAAAGGTACATTTTCCAGCTCAAACGGTGGTGCACGATCTAGCAACCTTGGTTCTTCTAGTAGCAAAGAGTTGGCTGCTCAAAATGAGAAATTCAAATCAGCAAACTCAGTGGGTTCTTCCAGCAAGAGTAGTGGAATTCAGTGCTTCAAGTGTGGTGGTCGTGGTCATGTTGCAAGAGAGTGCCCAAACGCTAGAACCATCATTGTGAATGATCAAGGGGAGTATGAATCTGCTAGTGAGGAAGAACAAGAAGATAGTGGAAGTGAGAGTAATCTTGAGAAGGACATATGTGAATTTGAATCTGGAGCTGCTCTTGTTGTAACTCAGATTTTGAGTGTACAAATGAGCGATGCTGAAAATGGACAGCGGCACAATCTTTTTCAGACTAGAGCTAAAGTGCAAGATAAGGTTGTCAAAGTGATCATTGATGGTGGCAGTTGCCACAATCTTGCAAGCAAAGAAATGGTTGAAAAGCTTGGGTTGAAGCTGCTGAAACATCCCCATCCATATCATGTGCAATGGCTTAATAATTCAGGTTCTATTAAGATTGCACAAAGAGTGAAAGTTCCATTCAAGATTGGTGAATATATTGACATTGTAGAGTGTAATGTGGCGCCTATGACAGTGTGCCATATGCTGTTGGGAAGACCATGGCAATATGATCTATCGTCTCTACATTGTGGTAGAACCAATCAATACACCATCAAGTGGAAGAACAAGGAGTTGATTCTTAAACCCATGACACCGCACCAAATCCTAGCTGAGCACTTGCAAAAGAGCTCCGAAGTTAAGAATGAGAGTGCAAAAGAAGGAGAGAAAAATAATTTGAGTGCCCTCCACAAATCAGTGAGTGAGAGCCACAAGCCAAACATGAGAGATAACAGAAAAAAGATAGGGAGAGAACTTCGTGATGATAGCCACCAAATCTGAAATGAGAGTTGTGAGGAAAAACCCAGATCAAGTACTATTTGTACTTGTGTGCAAGGACACATTGCTTTCAGCTAATGACTTAACATCTGTCCCTAGTGTTGTTGCACGTGTTTTGCAGGACTATGACGATGTTTTTCCAAAGGAAACACCTACTGGACTTCCTCCTTTGCGCGGTATTGAACATCAAATTGATCTCATCCCTGGAGCTGCACTTCCAAACCGTCTGGCGTACCGCACCAATCCGGAAGAAACCAAGGAGATTCAAAGGCAAGTACAAGAACTTTTAGATAAAGGATATGTGCGAGAAAGTTTAAGTCCTTGTGCTGTTCCTGTGATTTTGGTGCCAAAGAAAGATGGTTCTTGGAGGATGTGTGTAGATTGTAGAGCCATAAACAACGTCACCGTTCGTTATCGTCATCCTATTCCTAGGCTAGATGATATGCTTGATGAATTGAGTGGTTCTATGATGTTTTCTAAAATTGATTTGAGAAGTGGTTACCATCAAATTAGAATGAAGATTGGAGATGAATGGAAAACTGCTTTTAAAACAAAGTTTGGGCTGTATGAATGGTTAGTTATGCCTTTTGGTTTGACCAATGCCCCTAGTACGTTCATGAGATTGATGAACCATGTCTTGCGAGCATTCATTGGAAAGTTTGTTGTTGTTTACTTTGATGATATTCTAATTTACAGCAAGACATTGGAGGAACATGTTGATCATATTAAGCAAGTTTTGGATGTGCTAAGAAAAGAAAAATTATTTGCTAACCTTGAGAAGTGCACATTTTGTACAGATCAGGTTGTGTTTCTTGGTTTTGTTATTTCAGGTTCAGGAATTCAAGTTGATGAATCAAAGGTGAAAGCAATCAAGGATTGGCCAACTCCTGAAAATGTGAGTCAGGTGAGAAGTTTTCATGGACTTGCTGGTTTTTACAGGAGATTTGTGAGAGATTTCAGCACCATAGCTGCTCCGTTGAATGAGTTAACAAAGAAAGGTGTTGCCTTCCAATGGGGTGAACCACAAGAGAGAGCATTCCAAGAATTGAAGAAGAGGCTATCCGAAGCCCCCTTGCTGGTGTTACCAGATTTCACTAAAACATTTGAGGTTGAATGTGATGCAAGTGGGATCGGAATCGGTGGTGTCCTAATGCAAAATGGACAGCCGGTTGCATACTTCAGTGAGAAGTTAGGAGGTGCGCAACTGAACTACTCGGTGTATGACAAAGAATTGTATGCTTTGGTAAGAGCTCTTGAGACTTGGCAACATTATTTATGGCCAAAAGAATTTGTTATTCATTCAGATCATGAGGCTTTGAAATATTTAAAGGGGCAAGCAAAACTGAATCGTAGACATGCCAAATGGGTTGAATTCATTGAAACTTTTCCATATGTTGTGAAACATAAGAAAGGTAAAGAAAACATTGTTGCTGATGCTTTGTCATGTAAAAATGTTTTGTTGAATCAACTAGATGTCAAGGTGCCAGGACTTGAAAGCATAAAAGAATTGTACCCTACTGATCATGAATTTTCAGAACCATTTGCAAACTGTACAACTGGAAAAGGGTGGGAAAAATATCATATACATGATGGATTTTTGTTTCGAGCTAACAAATTGTGTGTACCCCACTGCTTTGTTAGGCTATTGTTGCTACAGGAAACACATGCAGGTGGATTGATGGGTCACTTTGGATGGAGAAAGACATATGAGATGCTAGCTGATCACTTCTACTGGCCAAAGATGAGAAGAGATGTCCAACGACTTGTGCAGAGATGCATCACATGTCACAAAGCTAAGTCAAAACTGAACCCTCATGGATTATATACTCCCTTGCCTGTTCCTAGTACCCCTTGGGAAGATATTAGCATGGATTTTGTTTTGGGTTTACCTAGGACAAAGAGGGGAATGGATTCAATTTTTGTTGTTGTTGATCGGTTCTCTAAAATGGCACATTTTATACCTTGTCATAAAAGTGATGATGCTTCCCACGTAGCCTCTCTATTGGAAGATTACACGGCGTGCCCAAAACAATTTTTTCAGACCGTGACACCAAGTTCTTGAGCTACTTTTGGAAGACATTGTGGGCAAAGCTTGGAACAAGGCTGCTGTTTTCCACCACTTGTCATCCTCAAACGGATGGACAAAGTGAAGTTGTGAATAGAACACTTTCTATGCTGCTACGAGCCTTGATAAAGAAGAACCTGAAGGAGTGGGAAGAGTGCTTGCCACATGTGGAATTCGCTTACAACAGGGCAGTACATTCTACAACTAATATGTGTCCTTTTGAAGTTGTGTATGGATTCAAACCCCTTGCTCCGATCGATTTGTTGCCTCTACCATTGCAGGAAAGGATTAACATGGAAGCATCCAAGCGTGCATCATATGTCAAGAAGATTCATGAGAAGACCAAAGAAGCAATCGAAAGAAGGTCCAAGTACTATGCTGATTGGGCAAACAAGCATCGCAAGAAGGTGATATTTGAGCCCGGAGATTTAGTGTGGGTACATCTTCGCAAAGACCGCTTTCCTGAGAAGCGTAAATCCAAGTTGATGCCACGGGGAGATGGCCCATTCAGAGTGCAGTCCAGGATCAATGATAATGCCTACAAGATTGAGCTTCCTGAAGATTATGATGTTAGCACAACCTTCAATGTTGCTGACTTGACACCATTCTTCGGATTAGAAGAATCAGAGTCAAGGTCGACTCCTTTTCAAGAGGGGGAGGATGATGAGGACATCCCAACCAAGCATGCTCCCTCTAATTCCACGCCAACCTCTACACCGACTAAGCCGGCACCAGCCCATGTCATCAATGGACCGATTACACGTGCTACTTTGTGAGATTCATTTTAACATTAATGAGAATTATATACTACCTAAGTGTTGTACCTTGGTTGTACTCAGGTATATAGAAGAAGAGAAGGATAAATCGGACCCTGAAGAACGGACCAGTGCAAGTTCCACAAGAAATCAAAAACGGACCAGTGGAAGTCAAAAACGGACCAGTGCAAAGAATCTTCATACCTTTTTTCTCACAAAAGCTATGAAGGTCCATGAGCACTTGTTGGAAAGCTTGACGAGTCTACTTTCCAATGAATCTAGTGGTGACCAGTTTGGATACTCCATATTGCCTGCAAACCAGAATTAGTACAGACTGCTCAGAAGGTCAACAGTCTGTCGTGACAGAATGTTGGTACAACTTGCCAAATAAAACTGTACCAATCTACAGCGTTTCGTGGTGCATGGGATACATTGATGGAAAGCTCTTGGAGTCTAGTTTCACACCCAAGAAACGGTTCATCATTTGGACTTCCCAATAAAAAGTTATGGTCAGTTCATTGGAAACTGCTCTGGAGGCCAACAGTCACGCGAAGCCACTTCGGGAATCCATTTCGAGGGGACCTTTCACATTGCCTTCCCTCCGAAACTCTATTTTGTTTTCATACCTATCTAGCAGGGCTGTTGCTAGTATAAATATCCCCTAAGACTCATTGTAATCCAAGACTTATGATATTGAGAATACAAACCACTTTGTTCAGCTGTGTGCTAACAAATTCAGAGAGAGATCTCTACCCCTTTGCTCTTGTGTTTTCCTTCGCGGAGATTACAGAAGCGGCCGCGTCATCGGCACCCAATCCGTGCTCCTGATCCTCGAGTTCAGGTTGTGTAGGTTGGTTCTTTGAGAGTGTGGTTGGGCGAATCCTTGGTTCAGGCTGCCGTATAGAGACGGTGGTTGGCTCCTTGTGCGTGTCGTCAGGTTGCACTAGTTATCCTCGCTGCTTGCAGCAAGTTATCGGCTAATCTTCAGCTAGTTATCCTACTCGTGAAGATCGGGACAACGACCTCACCAATTACACTACAGCTGAAAAAGAGCTTTTGGCTATTGTCTTTGCTAAAGACAAGTTTAGATCTTACTTAGTGGGGGCAAAGATAATCATCTATTCAGACCATGCTGCTCTCAAGTACCTCCTCACTAAGAAATATGCTACGCCTAGTCTAATTCGATGGATTCTTCTACTCCAAGACTTTGACATAGAAATCCGAGATAGGAAGGGAGTAGAGAATTCCGTAGCCGACCACTTGTCTAGGCTTCAATATAAGGAAACACATGATGAGCTTCCCATAAATGACTACCTAAGGGATGACACCCTGCTTAAGATAACACATGCAGATCCATGGTATGCAGACATCGTAAACTTTATAGTAAAAGGCTATGTCCCACCTAGTACAAACAAAAGGAAGTTGCTTCATGATAGTCGTTTCCACCTTTGGGATGAGCCATATCTTTTCCGAGTCTGCGCT
Source organism: Sorghum bicolor (assembly GCF_000003195.3). NCBI lineage: Eukaryota > Viridiplantae > Streptophyta > Magnoliopsida > Poales > Poaceae > Sorghum > Sorghum bicolor. Next base: position 22,593,741 of record NC_012871.2, read on the forward strand.
GATGGACTCTTGAGAAGGTGTGTTCCTATGGCTGAGGCTACTCAAATTATGGAAAGATGTCATGCCTCGCCATATGGAGGACACTATGGAGCATTCCGGACACATGCTAAAATTTGGCAAAGTGGCTTTTTCTGGCCAACGATGTATGAAGATACAAAGGACTTTGTCAGGAGATGCCACCGATGTCAAAAACATGGAAATATCAACTCACGAAATGAAATGCCTCTCACAAATAATCTTCAAGTAGAACTTTTCGATGTATGGGGCATTGATTTCATGGGGCCATTCCCTATGTTCGAGAATTGTGAGTATATCTTAGTAGTTGTGGACTACGTGTCCAATTGGGTAGAAGCCCTACCTTGTCGATCAGCTGATTCAAAACATGCCAAGAGAATGTTCCATGAAGTAATCTTTCCTCGCTTTGGTATACCCCGGATAGTTATAAGCGATGGAGGTTTCCACTTCATCGACAAAATCTTCTAGAAGTACCTAGCAGATCATGGAGTTCGACACAACGTCGCAACACCATACCATCCTCAGACTAGCGGTCAAGCCAAAACATCTAACAAACAAATCAAAAATATTTTACAAAAGACGTAGATGAGATGGGTAAGGGGTGGAAGCACAAACTTCCTGATGCACTTTGGGCATATAGAACTGCATTCAAAACACCCATAAGCATGTCACCTTATCAACTTGTATATGGAAAAACTTGTCATTTGCCTGTGGAAGTAGAGTTTAAGGCTCATTGGGCACTCAAGAAATGGAACATGGATCTCCACCTCGCTAGCGATAATCGTCTGATGCAACTATCTGAGCTAGAAGAATGGAGAGATAAAGCCTACCACAATTCAAGGATCTATAAAGAGAGAACAAAATGATGGCATGATAAGAGAATCAAGCACAAGGAGTTTAAGCCTGGAGATAAGGTTCTACTATTCAATTCAAGAGTTAAGCTTTTTGGGCATGGTAAGCTACGAAGTAAGTGGGATGGACCATACAAGGTTATTGACACTTCAACTCATGGAGCCATTACCATCCAAGACGACATAGGTAACACTTTTAAGGTAAATGGTCAACGCTTGAAAATATATCTCGAGCCACAAAACAACCTGGTAGAGGAACTTGATGTGATTGAGTTCATAGAATTCTCACATTAAGCTCTCATAAGCTCTAGACAATTACCTAACCCTTAACATGCTCCACGAGTTTTGTTGTCTATTTGGGTTGTGCAGGATTTTGAGGCTTAAGAAGAGTGAGACCGAACATGCAGGCCACAAGAGTGAACGACTATGTCAACATCTAGCTTGGGGGAGGCACCCCCACGTGTATCTAGATAAGTATTACTTTTCTTTCTTGGTTTTATTTACTAGTATTCATAAATAAATAAATAAAAATGCATAACCATGAAACCAAACAAAGTTTTTCTTTTGAGTAATATACTATAGTTTTGTGTAATCCTAAGTTTTAAATAAAATAAAAAGAAAGTTTTATCCAAGTCTAGGTAATTGACAAACATGATATGAGAAGGTATGAGCTACTATTTAACTTGTTCCAAGTTTCGCTAGAGTTCTAGAGATTTTATCTTTTGAAAATCTAAAAATTCAAAAAAAAATGAGATCCTGTTTGACATAATACCTAGAGTCTTATAAGATATAAATATTAAAACTATGGGCACTTGCTTTGTTCAAGCCATTGTTAATTCTTGTAGTTTTGGTTGAGAGAATTATCATGCTCCAAAGATCAAGATCTTTTTGTTTTAAAAATATAAAAGATTCACTCTTCCGAAGTATTATTGCGTTAGAGGCATGGAACTATGCAAAAATTTGATTCAAAAAAAAAAGAGTGAGACAAGAGGTAAAAATGGACAAGTGTCCGAAGTAGAATTAGGGGTACAAAGATACCCACCTGAGTGGAAAAAATGGACACGTGTCCGATAGTAGAATTAGGGGTACTTGGTGCCCACTTGATAAAAAAAGAGAGAAGAAAAAAAGAAAAAGAGAGAGAGAGACAGAGACTGAAAAAAAGAAAGAAAAAAATGATAGCCCATGGTCCCTCTAATAAGCAATATGCCAGTAAGAGATGACAAACTTTTCAAAAAGGTCAAAGGTCTTGATCTAGGAGTATGACATTCCTCTCCCTGTGCTTCGAGCATTGACATAGCAAAATGCAAAGTAAGTATGCTAAAACTTTTAAAGCTCTACTTATATATCTTTCGAGAAGAAGGCAAATGCCTCAACTTTATTTTGGAAACTTACAAAAAACTCCAGAACAAAGGTAAGACAGAAGAACTTGAGACATAGTGCTTGACTTGATCGTTCTGTTTTTCAATCACTTAAGATCTTAGTGATAACTTAAAAACCTTGTAGTAAGAGGCATAAAAGTAACCCCTGTTTTCTTGCTGATTTTAGCTTTGCTCAGGGACGAGCAAAGGTTAAGCTTGGGGGAGCTTGTTGACGGTCCTTAATGCTCACATTTAACCGTCAACTAATCATGGAAAAGGACCTATATGCAACCAACATCCAAAATTAGGGTTTCATCTGACAGAATTCCACGAGTTTTGGTGTTTGTCTATTTCTGTAGGGGGTTATCAGGAAATACGGAGGAAAGGCCCACACGTCGGGTTTACATAGAGATATTAATGTGTGCGGCAATTTTCTATCATCTAGAAAACTCTAGAAGCCACGGGAACGAACGGGAGGCCGAGCGGGCCCGGGGGCAGGGCGCCCACCCTCCCCCCTAGGGCGCCCGCCCTGCTACAGGAGCCAATCAGGCTCCGCCTCGCAGATTATGCTCCACCAACCTAAAGGATTAAGGAAAACTGTGCGATTAAGGTCGGTTTGATCCGACGGCCCACATTCATTTGGAAGGGCTATATAAGTAGGCCCCCTGGCCCCTGGAGAGGATATCTCTTCTATAGAATCAAAGCTAGGGTTTCAATTATTCATCCAAGTAGAGAGGATCCCTCTAGTTTATCTAGTTCTAGTTCTAGTTAGTTCTAGTTGTAATCTAGAAAATAGGGAGAGAGAGAAGAGGAGAGCGAAGGAGGAGCTGGATCTATCGGATCTTCCTCAACATTGTACTTTTGCAGCAACTGGTTCGTTCTTCATCGTTCTCCAAGTTCTTCAATTCATAATTCCTGAGTTCTTTAATTACTTTTACTTACATTCAAGTTATTTATTAGATTCTCGCTTGCATCAAGTGCTCTAGTCTTTGCAATGCTAGAGTAGTAATTAATAGATTAGACGTGGTGTTTAGTCTTGCAATTACGTGGAATTGCACCCAATCCTGCGGATTGTTGTGGTAGCCCTAGGGTAGTGACAGCCCTAATGGTCGACGTATTCCACCTCGTTTGGATCGGTGTTTGTAGGACCATTGTCAGAGCTTCCTAGCCCCCTTCTCATCTCTTTCTGTGGTTAGTGTTCTGATGTCCCGAAATAAATAATCTTTGAAGTAATTCTTGATTCTTAGATCAACTAGAGAACCCTCAGGAAACTTCCTCTCTTCCCACCAAAAATAATTATATAGTTATCCTTGAGCGATCTTGAATCTTAATTAGTACTCTTATGTTCCCTGTGTAAAATTGATACTCTGGAATACTCCTGGGTGAAAGCTACATCGGTATCCGTGCGCTTGCGGATTTTTCTATTTGCGTTTAAAATACCCAACACACTCAAAGGTCTCTTATGAAGCAGGAAGTTTAAGCTCATCCTAAAATGAATTTCTAAAGGTAGAATTTCTTCTTCCCTTAGATGACTTTGGAGCAATACTAGTTTGGGTTGGATAGCCGAATCATGGGATTGAAATGTTTGGAAATCAGCTATTGAAACTTCCTTTCCTTGTCTCGGAGATGATTCCTTCTCTATCTCTAGGATTTTTTATGAATACTAGTGCAAGAAGGATGTCCACGAATGAAGACATACCTTGCTTTACTAACAGATAAAGAAAGAAAAACTCTACCAAAGGTTATATGATTAAGGCCAATGTGAAAATATCGACGAAAAACATGGTCTTGTAGGGCTAGGTCTAAACCAAAATTTATAGAAAGATTAAAAGATTCCCTAGGTGTAGCTAAAAGTTCATTATCTTCTTGATTAAAAGATAGGACCTCGGCTATAGAAAAGGGTTGGTTTTGACCTATTGCAATCAACTCTGGACACAGATCATAATTAGGGGTAAAGAAAGAACTTGTTGACTCCCATGGTCTATGGCTGGTCTCCGAAGGTGCAAAAAATTCAATAATAGGTGTGGAATTTGAGTTATCCATAAAGATGGAAAAAATAAAAAGATAAAAGAATATAAGTATAAAAGTATAATACAAGATAATAGCTAGACTCAAAGTTATCTCAGCAAACCATCTTTCTCCCTGGCAACGGCACCAGAAATGCTTGTTGATATTTGTTAACGCCATCAGGAAATGATCCGCAAGTGCACGGATATCGGTGAGCACTTCACCCGGGAGGTTATCCAGAGTATCGTATTTATATTTTTACCACAGGGAGAAAGCTTGCATCTGACTAACCAAATCTATTGCTACTACCCTTTAGGCTACAAACAATGTGATTTGATGTGAGCGTTGTATAGAGAAGACTACAACCGCACTCTCATTCTAACCTTGGTAAGGATGATCTAGTGTTCTATTGGGGAGGCTTACGGAATCTAGACACCACAAAAGATGTTCGACCCGCACCTATAAACCCTACAGATCCTGCTAATGGGATTGTGGGCTACAAAGGTAGCTACGGAAATGTCACGTTCCTCGCTACTACCACAGTCCAGCTAGACAGGGGATATCTACGAGTACCCTAGCCCAAACACCACGTATACGCTAGCAATGATTACTCTAAACTCTACCAGAAGGGATTAAAGTAAACTCATAAACCAAAGAACAATAAGAACAAAGAACTTACTAAAATTTAGAAGTCAAAATACTGAAGAATCCTAGGAGCAAGCCTCGGGTTAGGAGACTTGATCCCGCAGGTACAACCTCAGAGTAGACACCGGCAGGCCGGGCTTCCTCCGATCTACACCTCCACTCTATCTCTCTCAATCTAGAAGAACTAATTCTAATCCCACATTGGATGCTAAACCCTATGAGGTTGGAACCCTAGAGGGACCTCTCTCTCTGAATCCTCTCTGGAAAATATGCTAATGAATAATGGGATTGCCCTCCTCTAGGGGCCAGGGGGCCTGCTTATATAGCCCCTCCAAATGAACGTGGGCCGTCGGATCAAACTGACCTTAATCGCACAGTTTCCTTAATCCTTTAGGTCGGTGGAGCATAATCCGCGAGGCGGGGCCTGATTGGCCGAGAAACCTGGGTGGGCGCCCAAGGGGGAGGGCGGGCGCCCTGTCCCCGGGCCTGCGCGGCCTCCCGTTCGTTTCCGTGGCTTCTGGAGTCTTCTAGATGATAGAAAATTGCGCGGCATGTTAATATCTCTATGTAAACCCGATATGTGGGCCTTCCCTCCATATTTCCTGATAACCCCCTGCAGAAATAGACAAACACCAAAACTCGTGGAATTCTATCAGATAAAATCCTAAGTCTGGGTGTTGGTTGCATTTGGATCCTTTTCTTTATTTATTTGATGATTAAATTTGGTACTTAAGGACCGTCAACATACATGCAGCTCACAGGTAGTAAAAGCCTCTATGACATTATCCACGGGGAAGTGTAGCTTTGTGTCATCCTGAATGGTTGGTACTTCTGTGGATGCGCAGTTGCTTTTCAACTAGCCTATGGGGCTAACGTTGACCTCAGGCTGTAATGTACCTTGCCCTTTCGTCATTTGACTAAGTGCTACTTGCACTTGCCTTTTAATCTCTACCTCCATCCATTCTTCATGAGATTTCTCACGCTCTTGTGACTGCAGAACAAAAGCTTCCAGCTAGTGAATCCGCTCTGCCTCCTCATCCTTCTTTCTCTGGCGGCTTCTGTAGGTTTCTTGATCAGCTTGGAATGATTGCAACCATGGAACTGCCCCATAGCCTCTCGTACGCCCACCGTGCTCAGGATTTTCAAGCGCATAGGTGAGTTCATCCTTCTCCCTGTTAGGCCTGAACTCACCAAACTGAACCGCCTCTCATGCACGGACTAGTCTCTCTGCTGCTCTAGAGATTTCTTGGCGCCAAACTAGCGCCCCGATGTCTGGGTCCACGCTTCCCCCATGACCGTAGAACCAATGCTTGGAGTGCTCGCTCCAATTCTTTGCTATTGTCTGAGGTGTGACCCTCTCTTGTTCCATTCGGTCCCACTTGGGAACAGCACTCTTATAACCACCTGATCTCATATGATGGTGGTATTGTTGGGCATTCTTAACGTCACTACCAAAAGTAGACTTAGTTTTCTAATTTTGATAACGGCGCCAAAAATGCCAAATCTATCCCTCATGCCACTTAAGCCAAGTTGTCATCCCTAGCATGACATAAGAGATGCGGTATTGAAATATGCAATTGCTCATCTAAATAAATAACAAATGGGATCTGCAAGCACACAGATTAATACCGATGTAGCATTTTAACCTAGAAGTATTCCAGGTATCGTTATTTATATTTTTACCACTAGGAAGGGATTAGTAACCATCAATGTTGATTATAGAATGGAATATAAGATTGAGTATCTATAATTGCATGTATAATTGAGAACATTTATCTAACTCTTTCATACAGGGATAAGTGTCACATAAAGGATATATAAAGTAATGAATAGTGACAAAGATAATTAATCTGATCAGCATAACTTAGCCACATATAAATATGATAAGCACCTCAATTAGATATTCTAGCTAGTCATTAGCATGGAATTAGAATAAACTATAAGAATATTTCTTAAGTTATTCTTAACATAGAGTCTAGCATATCATAGTTAGTGCAATTATACTTAGCAATCATTGTGAGACAAGATTACGCCCATGCATAGTGATATTATCAAGGTAAATGAGAAACACAGCAATCACTCCCCTGTAATAATGTTGCTCTGCCAGCCCTATACACGAGAGGGGGACTATATAAGAATCAATGAAGTTGTCACTATCACGAACTACCCCGCGATCTGGCATATAGGGTACAATCGCAGATAAATACGGTATAAGCACCACGCCTACACAATATCTATCATTTACCCATGGATCCGATGGATAAACGCTATACGATCCTAAACATGTATATAATTCCAATCTAACTAAGCCAAGTATATAACTATGATAAACTAAGAACAATATAATTACGAATATAAACAAGTAGAGCAAAGTCATAACCAATATATTGAAGTAGAACAAAGTCATATTCATAATATCGAAGAACAAAGATGAACAATTGAAGAACAATAGAGAATTACCAAGAATCCTCTTGACAGATCCGGAAACCAATCGAAGGATTGACTCCTTCTAGTTCTAATCCTATGTAGCTATGCTAATCTAGATGTCTAATTGATGTGGTGGCTCTAGGCTTGATAAGAGGCTTCTTCTCCCTTGATGAATAATGAATTAGGGTTGAGAGCTCTCCTCCTCCAGGGGCCAGGGGGTCTGGTTTTATAGTCCTTCCAAGTGAATATGGGCCGTCGGATCAAACCGACATTGATTGAACGGTTATCCTTGATCCTGTAGGTCGGTGGAGCATAATCCCGAAAGAGAGTTCTGATTGGACACCAATAGGGGGCTGGCGCCCTGGTCCCTAGGGCGGGCGCCCTGGGCCAGGCTCCGTTCTGCCTCCGCTTCGTTCTCATGGCTTCTGGAGTCTTCTAGATGTAAGATAATTGCGCAGCTCGTTAATATCTCTATGTAATCCCGACATGTGGGTCTTTCTTCCGTATTTCCTGATAACCCCCTGCAGAAATAGACAAACACCAAAACTCGTGGAATTTTATCAGATAAAACCCTAAATCTAGATGTTGATTTCATTTGGATCCTTTTCTTTGTTTATTTGATAATTAAATTTGATACTTAAGGACCGTCAACAAACTCCCCCAAGCATACCTCTTGCTCATCCCTGAGCAAGGATAGACTTAGCGATAGATCAGAAATTGTTGTAATGCCTTTAAAAGTTGACGGTACACATGCTTTTAAATAAGATCTTATCTCTGAGTTAGAGTAAACTGTCAAGACTTTAAAACTTACTTACTATATCTTTCACCATGGGACTTGTAACCGTCACTTCTATCTTAAATAGTTAAAAGATAGAACGGTCTAGCCAAGTGCCATGTCTCTTATTCTTGATCAGCTATAGCTCTGGAGTTTTTGCAGATTTTCAAATAAAACTCAGAGATTCCTTGTATGACTCCCTCAGATCTCTCTTTTGTGGTATTTCTGGATCCTTACCAAGGCAGTGATGGTATATGCCTTCTCTCAAAATATATAGTATTTGTGGTATAAGGCATAGTGACATTGCCTTCTCTCTCACCCTACTCTAATAAGGCTTTTGATATCTGGAGCTCATAGGTGGGAGATAAAGTATACATACTTATAAGACATTTATTGCATAGTCAAACCATGGATCCAAAGAAACAAGTCAATAAGTCAAATCAAGATGTGCATGTGTGGCGAATGAATGGTGTATGGTGATGATGGTGATAACAATGGTGAAAGTCTAATTCTACTTTTGCTCTTTTGAGGGGATATATACCTTCCTTGCTCTTTTGAAACTTTTTGAGGAGAATGAGATGCTCCATATTTTCTTTTTCTCTCAAGTGGGTATTTTGTACACCTAATTCTACTAACGGACACTTGTCCATTTTTACCTCTCGTCTCACTTTTTCTTTCTTTCGAGGTTCCGGGCACTTGCCCCTTTTTATTTCCTCGTATTTCTTTTTTTTAGAGCACTCATCTCATGAGATAATATAGCAAGTGGTAGTAACCAAGATAACTTGAGCATTTATTTCACAGGGGAAAAACAGAAATGTTTTTTGCTATTCTCTCCCGGATAAGGAGTAGAATATTTTTGGGTAGTTTTGGAGATAGAAATGGGTAGATATATGTGGATGCGTACTTCCGGAGTAGAAGCAACATGCGTGAGTGAACGTGCAAGTGAATCTTGATTTAACCACATGACAAGCTCCTAAGGGTCTACACAGCTTGACCACACTCAATGCTCATAAGCAGTAAAAAGTAAATGTGTGGCTCAAAGTCTAGCAAGCATGTATATATGGCTGTGGTAGGAATTTAAACTCTCATCATACAGGAACTCATCATGTGATATTTTAAAGATTTTTTAAAGATAAAATTCTCCAGAATTCTAGCATCTCTAGGAACAGATAAACAGCAGCTCAACCTTCCCATATCATATCTGTTAACAACTTAGACTTCAGATCAAGTTTTCTTCCCACAAGTTTAGGTTTAGAGCAAGCTTTAAATTATAACAGTTATGTCTAAACTTGATAGAGAACTCAAATTTTAAAAATTAGGCAGAGCAACTATTCATCATATCCATGTTAGAGTTTTATTATTAAGATCTAGTTTAGCATAGCCACTTTATTTATTTATTAAGCACACTAAGCAAAAGACACACACATATATATATAAGCATAAAATCTTTATTTGGTTTTTCATAGTTATGTATATTTATATTTTAATATAGTATAAGTATAAAGATAGGTAGAAATACTTAGCGAGATAAATGGGGGTGCTCTCCCCAAGCTGGATTTTGACATAATTTCTTCTGATGTAGCTAGCAGGTGGCAGAGGTGTATTTGAAAGTCGGCAGTACCCGGACAGCGATTAGAATGTCCTCCGTCTGCTAGTCTTCTTGATTCTTAAATTCTGTGGAGCTCAAATAGACAATAAAGCTTTGTGGAACTGATTAAGTGTTAGTATAAATATCTAGCCTTTATCATGTTGAGCCTCCTCAATAAATGTTACTCTCTATTTTTATATTTTCATTTTATAAAGCAGAAAAGAAATATTTATTTTATTTTTATGCCACCACAGTGAATGTACTTATGGGTTTTATGCCACACGTATACTCACATGGGGCTTACTATTTTTTAACATTTTTATTTTCTTTTTAGGATAGTATAAACTATTTTAAATAATTGAAAGGGAAAGAGTAACTACCAAGTTTACCTCTTGGCAAGGCGTTCGGTGTTTTTAAGTCCTCCGAACGAGACTCTTCGTATTCTTAGTTGTCCTAGGATTCATTGGGTGGTGCAGTCGGTGCTTCCGGCAGCGCCTCTTCTTCATGTATAGTTATCTTCTCTCTCCATACCTGACTCGGTGCTACGGTCTCCTCAGGATAATCTTGTTCAAGCTGTATGTCCCCAGATCTTATTACTTCTCCTTCGTAGTCTGCCCATCCATCCTTGATGATTTGCCTCTTCTGGTTGCGGTTACGTCGTCATTTTCTTGTCCCGACCTGCTTAGAACCTTCAACTATATAGTTAGGGTCAGTAAAATAGCGGCGTACCTTCTCTGAGGGTAAGTGCATGTGGACTTCTCCAGTTCCAATGTAGATGATTGCTTTAACGGTGCTGAGGAACGGTCTTCCAAAGATGACGGGTGGATCGTATTCGTCTTCTCCCATGTCAATAACCTGAAAGTCTTTGTAGACAAAATGATCGTCTATTTTGACAGGGACATCAGTTACTGTACCTTTAACCTCTCGAAATGTCTGATCTGCCATCTGGAGCTGAATGTATGTTGGTTTTAGGGGCATGGTTCCGAACAAGAGCCGATAGGTGACTGCAGCCATTATGTTGACGCTCGATCTGGTGTCGCAAAACGTCCTGTAGAAGTTGTATCCATTTATGGAGCAATAGATGCTTGGCATTTCTGGGTCGTCCTTCTTGGTCAGAAACGGTGACTTAAGTCGATGATCTTGATCTCCTTGAACTGCAGTGACCATCTTAGCTAACTCGGTCCATACTTGCTTGTTCCTGTTCCTCCTGTTGGTCCTCTTCCTTGGTTCGTGTCGAGATTGCTCTGGGATTTGTGTAGTCTTGTTCTTGAAGGAAAACGTCTCCTTCCTCCCTTTGATGTAGAAACTGATCTTGGCAGCGCTAGCGTAGATGATAGCTCCCGAGGTGTTTAAGAATGGCCTCCCTAAGATGATGGGTGCCCTCTCATCATTACCGGTCTATATCACCATGAAGTCTGCTGGGGCGTACAAGGTACCAACTTGGACAAAGAGATTCTTCAATATTCCCTTTGGGAAACTTAACGCCTGATCTGCAAACTGCAAACACATGGCTGTTTCTAATAAAGGATATCTGGATATGTAAAGAATTTTTCATAGAGTACCCTAGGCATAATGTTGACGCTGGAGCCAAAGTCGTAGAGTGCTTCTGGGAAGTCCACCATGCCGATGGAGATCGAGATGACGGGACATCCTGGATCGCCTCTCTTGACCGGCAGAAGGTCAATATTAACTTCAGTGACGGGGTTACTCCAGTAGTTACCTGCATCAAACACATCTACAAGATTTGCAGATTCTAATCCTTCCGATTGTGATGGTATACCAGGGTTAGTAGCAGGAACAGCAGCAGCTATTTGATTTAACTGAGATGCAATCATTTTATTAAAGCTAATTTGATTATTGATGGCAGTAGAGAAATTATTCATTCTATTATTTATATTTTCTAGCATTTTATCATTAGATGCCAATTTCTTAGATAGGTTATCCATTAGCTTTCCTTGATTAGACACTAACTCTCTTAGAGGTGGAAAATTATTATTATTATTATTGTAAGAATTGTTACCTTAATAATTACCTGAGTAGTTAGGCCTTTGTTGATTCCAACCTTGATTTTGTTGAGGACAGTTGTAGTAGTAGTTGTTGTTGTTGTTGATGTAGTTTACATCCTCAAGCATCTCAGGGCAGTGATTGCCTGAGTGTCCAGTATCTCCACACTCCTCACAAGTCATGTGAGAGTCGTAGATGTGCATAACTTCTTTCTTATCTCCAGCTCTATCATCGAGCTTCTTCATGAGCAGGTCTAGCTTTGCAGACAGCATGTCTACCTCCTTAAGCTGATGCATACCTCCACCTTTCTTGCGTGTCTGGGTCCTCTCTTCATTCCAGCCTTGGTTGGACGCCATCTTCTCCACAAGAGCTGTGGCTTGTGGTATGGTGAGTGATAAGAATGCTCCTCCAGCTGCAGCATCCATAGTTTCCCGGGCACTATTGCTGAGTCCATGATAAAACATCTGCATTAGTAGCTAGCTCTCCATTCCAGGATGGGATATTCTAGGATGTAGTCTTGGAAGCGCTCCCATGCTTCTGGAACGGATTCATCATGTTGTTGCTGACAACTTGTAATTTTCCCACGGAGAGCATTGGTCTTGCCCATGGGAAAGAACTTAGCCAGAAAATTCGTGGAGCATAGTGCCCACGTAGTATTCTTCTCCTTTGTAGCATAGAACCACTGCTTCGCTCTCCCTAACAGTGAGAATGGGAAGAGGCGAAGTAGTATAGCATCTCTGGGGACTCCTGATATGGTAAATGTGCTGCAAATCTCCAGAAAGTGTTGGAGATGAGCACTAGCATCTTCGTGTGCCTTCCCACAGAACTGGTTGGATTGCACCATGTTGATAAGTCCAGGCTTGAGCTCAAAGTTGCCATCGATCTCTGCAGCAGGTCCAGTACGGATGTTGTCCGTAGTGGGAGCTGAGAACTCACGGATCGATTTGTTCACCATGGCTTCGAACTCTGAAGACAAGTTCCGGTGATCTTCTTGATTGGATGAAGCTTCTTGCTAAAGTGTTGATGATCTCTTCTTGAGCTTGGCTCTTGTTTTTCTGAATAATGCTTCGGAATTGTCAACAAAATTTCCTAGAAGATGTCTTCTATTCATACATTACCCTGCATAAGATAAAATAGAAAAATATCGGAGTAAAACTGTATGAGAGAATTGATAAGCTCAATCATATTAGTGATGCGAATGATGACTCAAAATTCTATATTCATTCCTGATTAGTAATCAACCTTCCCCGGCAACGGCGTCAAAAATGCTTGTTGGGCATTCTTAACGTCACTACCAAAAGTAGACTTAGTTTTCTAATTCTGATAACGGCGCCAAAAATGCCAAACCTATCCCTCATGCCACTTAAGCCAAGTTGTCATCCCCAGCATGACATAAGAGATGCGGTATTGAAATATGCAATTGCTCATCTAAATAAATAACAAATGGGATCTGCAAGCACACAGATTAATACCGATGTTGCATTTTAACCGGGAAGTATTCCAGGTATCGTTATTTATATTTTTACCACTGGGAAGGGATTAGTAACCATCAATGTTGATTATAGAATGGAATATAAGATTGAGTATCTATCATTGCATGTATAATTGAGAACATTTATCTAACTCTTTCATACAGGGATAAGTGTCACATAAAGGATATATAAAGTAATGAATAGTGACAAAGATAATTAATCTGATCAGCATAACTTAGCCACATATAAATATGATAAGCACCTCAATTAGATATTCTAGCTAGTCATTAGCATAGAATTAGAACGAACTACAAGAATATTTATACAGTCTAGCATATCATAGTTAGTGCAATTATACTTAGCAATCATTGTGAGACAAGATTACACCCATGCATAGTGATATTATCAAGGTAAATGAGAAACATAGCAATCACTCCCCTGTAATAATGTTGCTCTGCCAGCCCTATACACGAGAGGGGGACTATATAAGAATCAATGAAGTTGTCACTATCACAAACTACCCCGCGATCTGGCATATAGGGTACAATCGCAGATAAATACGGTATAGGCACCACGCCTACACAATATCTATCATTTACCCATGGATCCGATGGATAAACGCTATACGATCCTAAACATGTATATAATTCCAATCTAACTAAGCCAAGTATATAACTATGATAAACTAAGAACAATATAATGGCGAATATAAACAAGTAGAGCAAAGTCATAACCAATATATTGAAGTAGAACAAAGTCATATTCATAATATCGAAGAACAAAGATGAACAATTGAAGAACAATAGAGAATTACCAAGAATCCTCTTGACAGATCCAGAAACCAATCGAAGATTAACTCCTTCTAGTTCTAATCCTATGTAGCTATGCTAATCTAAATGTCTAATTGATGTGGTGGCTCTAGGCTTGATCAGAGGCTTCTTCTCCCTTGATGAATAATGAATTAGGGTTGAGAGCTCTCCTCCTCCAGGGGCCAGGGGGTCTGGTTTTATAGTCCTTCCAAGTGAATATGGGCCGTCGGATCAAACCGACATTGATTGAACGGTTATCCTTGATCCTTTAGGTCGGTGGAGCGTAATACCAAAAGAGAGTTCTGATTGGACTCCAACAGGGGGCGGGCGCCCTGGTCCCTAGGGCGGCCGCCCTGGGCCAGGCTCCGTTCTGCCTCCGCTTCGTTCTCGTGGCTTCTGGAGTCTTCTAGATGTAAGATAATTGCGCGGCTCGTTAATATCTCTATGTAATCCCGACATGTGGGCCTTTCTTTCGTATTTCTTGATAACCCCCTGCAGAAATAGACAAACACCAAAACTCGTGGAATTCGGTCAGATAAAACCCTAAATCTGGATGTTGATTTCATTTGGATCCTTTTCTTTGTTTATTTGATAATTAAGTTTGATACTTAAGGACCGTCAACAGGTATGTCTTTTTACATGCATTCTCTTTGTTTCTAATGGCTCATTCCTCGCCCTCTTCTGATGTTTTGTACTGCACGAAGTCATCCCAGAAGGCCCTCAGCTTTACATATTGCTTGAGGTTGAAATTTGGAGTCTTGTTTTTCTTGACAAATTTATTGTACGAAGACTTCTTCCAATTCTGGAACAGTACCGCCATCTTCTTCATAGTCCAGTCATAAATTCACACCTTCAACTCTTCATCGTTGGTGTCGAAGGTGAAAACGTCCGTGACGGCTTTCCAAACTAACTCCTTGTCACAATCAGAGACAAAACTGATTTCACAAGCACCTCGCTTCTCTCTCCATTCACGAGCACTAATCGGTATTTGATCTCTCACAAGGTATCCACAGTGACTAACATATTTATTTGTATGTTCACCAAGTGGTCTGCATGTAGCTATCTCAAACTCAGAGATTACATAGCGGCCCTCCAACGGCTTCTTTGGCCCTCGTGGAGGTACGCTTCTCCCCGTAGAGGTCGATCCAGAAGGCTACACGTAGATATAGAAACAAAAATAATAAATTAATAACCAAGTAAGTCTAAAACCTAATGTAAGAGATGCATTATATATATTTACATTTACATACCTCGCCGGTATTTCCTTCTTGTTGCACGACAAGTTGTTGCTCAGGCGCATTGCCCTCTTGTTGCTCAGGGGCATTGCCCTCTTGTTGCTCAGTCGGATTGTCTTGCATGATCTCGTTGTAATCAATAAAGTACTGACTACCGTCGTCGATCATATTTTGAATGACATCTTCCATATAATCAGGATCATCATGAGGACGGTCGGCCATTTCTATGTCTGCAACCATATATATATATATAAGATAAGAAAACCATACTATAATGAAAGTGTTGGAGTGCTCCAAAAAATAATACTAGAATCTTTTAATCTAAGTAATACACTGGAATAATATAATAAAAAACAATACTAGAATAATAGTACAAACAATAATATATAGAAAACACTAGAAAATAAAATATATATTAGAGACTTATATACTAGTACTACTACAAATGAAAGTGCTGGAGTGCTCTAAAAATAATACTAGAATCTTTTAAGCCAAGTAATACACTAGAATAATATACTCAAACAATAATATATACAAAAAACTAGAAAATAAAATATATATTAGAGACTTATATACTACTACTAGTACTACTACAAATGAAAGTGCTGGAGTGCTCTAAAAATAATACTAGAATCTTTTAAGCCAAGTAATACACTGGAATAATATACTAAAAAATAATATTAGAATAATAGTACAAACAATAATATATACAAAACACCAGAAAATAAAATATATATTAGAGACTTATATACTACTACTAGTACTACTACAAATGAAAGTGCTAGAGTGCTCCAAAAAATAATACTAGAATCTATTAAGCCAATTAATAGACTAGAATAATATACTAAAAATAATACTACAAAATAATACAAGAATAATATTAATATACTACAAATATACTATAATTTATAACAATTCAAAACACTACATGTATACTAGAATAATATACTAAAAACTATTACTAGAATAATATACTAGCATCATGCATTATTTTTTATGTATATATATACTTAATATACTAGCATTCATTATTATTTTTTACTGTGTATATATATATACTTTATATATATACAAATCACTAAAATTGCAAAGTGCTTGGCATATAATTCATAACATTCGTTTATTAAATATATATAAAAATTGTAGTGCCATGCATATTTCGATCGATGTCGGTTTGGAGAGTGTTACGTGTGTAGAGGCCGGACGGTGTGGACGCGGGCTGAAGACGATGCTAAAGGGCCTTAGGCGGGCTCGGACGGGGTCCTGAAATTTTCAGGACCCTTTAGCACTGGTTCTCACTATGGACCCGTGCTAAAGGCCCTGTTTTTAATTTAGAATTTTTAAAGTGTTTATATATACACTTTACATTATAAATTATATAGTAAATTAAATATTTTGCATAATATTTTTTAAAGAGTGACATGTATTGTAATTTTTTTTAATGTACACATGAAAATTTTTAACCTTAAATATCTTACTGTATTTTTTAATTTGCAATAATTTTGTAAGGAATGTTTAGTATTTTGTTAATGCAAAAAAATATTATTCCAATAAATTTACAAAAACTATATCCAATCAACTGAAAATCTATTTTCACATCATATAAAAAAAATCTACTTATTACTCAGAATGCTAGTAGGGTACAGTTTTCATCAAATAAAAAAACTATTTATCATATAAAAATATATATCTTAATGAATACACCCTTTGACCGAATCCTAGATGGTCGCAAATGGAAAAGTCATGAATACAAAGTTTTTTACACTCATCAAGTTCTACATTTGGTCTAATGGTCAACTTTTCATTTGGAAATGTTTGAACCAGTCAATTTTGAATTTTGAAAGAATTTATAGCCACGCATCAGTTTCGGAAAACTAGATGGTCTCGAATGGAAAAGTCAAGAATACCAATATTGTTCTACTCATCAAAATCTACATTTAATATATAGACTATTTTTGCATTTGACAAAGTTTTGGGAAGGTGTAGTTGAAAATCCACAATTGACACATATAGTTTCATATAGTTTGTGTGAGATTCAAGATTTGGTGGGTATTGTTAACTTAAACTTTCTCAAATGGAAAAATTGTGTATATAAAAAGTTTAGATCTTGATGATATCTAACAACTTCGTATTCAAAATTTTTTCATTTTAAGTAATTTAGTTTGTCATTTGACCAAGTTTGACCAAAATCCGTCTTGGATTTTAAAGAAATGTGCTTAGGATTGGCTCAAATTTATCCAAATAGAAAAGTGGACAATATATCAAATGTAGATCTTAATGATCTCTAACAACTTTGTATTCAAATTTTTTCATTTGAAGTCATCAAATGGGTCATTTGACCAAGTTTGACCAAAGTCAAAGCATTGGTTTTTACAAAAACACCCTTTGACCGAACCCTAGATGGTCCCAAATGGAAAAGTCATGAATACTAAGTTTGTTACACTCATCAAGTTCTACATTTGGTCTAATGGTCAACTTTTCATTTGGAAAAGTTTGAACCACTCAATTTTGAATTTTGAAAGAATTCATAGCTACGCATCGGTTTTGGAACCCTAGATGGTCTTGAATGGAAAATTCATGAATACCAATATTGTTCCACTCATCAAAATCTACATTTAATATGTAGACCATTTTTGCATTTGATAAATTTTTGGGAAGGTGTAGTTGAAAATCCACAATTGACACATATAGTTTCATATAGTTTGTGTGAGATTCAAGATTTGGTGGGTATTGTTAACTTAAACTTTCTCAAATGGAAAAATTGTGTATATAAAAAGTTTAGATCTTGATGATATCTAACAACTTGGTATTCAAATTTTTTTCATTTTAAGTAATTTAGTTTGTCATTTGACCAAGTTTGACCAAAACTCGTCTTGGATTTTAAAGAAATGTGCTTAGGATTGGCTCAAATTTATCCAAATGGAAAAATGGACAATATATCAAATGTAGATCTTGATGATCTCTAACAACTTTGTATTCAAATTTTTTTAATCTGAAGTCATCAAATGGGTCATTTGACCATGTTTGACCAAAGTCAAAGCATTGGTTTTTACAAAAACACCCTTTGACCGAACCTTAGATGGTCCAAAATGGAAAAGTCATGAATACAAAGTTTGTTACACTCATCAAAATTCACAATTCTCAAATATAGTTTCATACAATTCTTAGAATTCGTACATTTTACAACACATACTATTAGCATTCTGTTAAACATGACTTTATGTTAAGCCGACACAAGAGTGAACTTCTTCTTGACGTATGACCCTTGGTTACGATCCTGCCGTAACCATGGAGTATCCTCATTGTTTAACAGAATGCTTGGGTCTTTGTTGACTATGAAGGGTGGAATTCGATCATCCCTTTCGTAATCGCCTGACATGTCTGACTTGTCCTCAATTCCGACAATGTTTCTTTTCCCAGAAAGGACAATGTGGCGCTTTGGCTCATTGACGATTGAGTGGTCATTATTTTTTCCTCTCTTTGGTTTCGTAGACATATCTTTCACATAGAACACTTGACTCACGTCTGCAGCAAGGACGAATGGTTCGTCTTTGAACCCACTATTGTTAAGGTCCACGGTTGTCATCCCATACTCCTTGTCGACTGTTACCCCATCTTCGGTCATCTTCACCCATTGACACCGGAACAAAGGAACTTTAAAATTAGCTGCATAGACTAGTTCCCATATGTCTTCCATGCGTCCATAATATGTTTATCTGTTCCCATTTGGATCCGTGGCATCCATGCGTACACCACTATTTTGGTTGGTGCTCCTTTTATCTTGGCCAACTGTGTAAAATGTGTTACAATTTATCTCATACCCTTTGTACGTGAGGACATGCCACGATGGTTGCTTGGCCAACAAATAAAGTTGCTCATTAATGTTTTCATCACCCTGACATTTTTTGCGCAACCAATCACCAAAAGTTTCCATGTGTTGATGCATTATCCAAGCTTCATTCTTCTCGGGCCACTAGGACCGTAGGAAATCTTTGTGTACCTCAACATATGGTTCCACCAATGAGGAGTTCTGGAGAACTATGTAGTGTGCTTTATTGAAGTAATCGTCTCCCGTACCAATATATGTTTTCTTCCCAAATGTTCCCTTTCCGCTGAGTCTGCCCTCGTGTCGAGATTCAGGAATGCCAATTGGGTCAAGGTCTGGAATAAAGTCAACACAGAACTCTATGACCTCCTCTGTTCCGTAGCCCTTAGCAATGCTTCCTTCTGGCCGGGAACGACTATAGACATATTTCTTTAGAACACCCATGAATCTCTCGAAGGGGAACATGTTGTGTAGGAACACAGGACCGAGAATACGAATCTCTTTGAT
The DNA here is from genome assembly GCF_000003195.3 of Sorghum bicolor. Lineage (NCBI taxonomy): Eukaryota > Viridiplantae > Streptophyta > Magnoliopsida > Poales > Poaceae > Sorghum > Sorghum bicolor. Next base: position 22,613,260 of record NC_012871.2, read on the forward strand.
CAGATGAACTAGGAGGTGTGTCATGATATCGAAGAAGGATGGAGGGAACACCAACTCAAAGCTAATGAGACATTGAACAACATCATTCTGTAGAGTAGATAGTTGCTCTGGATTGATTGCCTTCTAAGAAATTGCATTGAGGAATGCACATAGCTTTACGGTGGCTAGACGTACGTGTGGAGATAAAATTCCTCTTAAAACCACCGACAACAATTGCGTCATTAGAACATGACAGTTATGGGACTTCAAGTTCAGGAATTTCTTCTCTGGCACATTAATTATTCCCTTGATATTGGAGGAGAATCCATATGAGACCTTGATGCTGCTAAGACATTCAAACATGCTTTCCTTCTCTTCTTTGCTCAAAGTGTAGCTAGTAGGGCTTAAGTAATGACGTCCATCATCTGTCTTTTTTGGATGCAGGTTATCTCGTTCTTTAATGCGCTACAAGTCTTGTCGTGCTTCAAGTGAATCCTTAGACTTCCCATAGACACCCATGAATCCGAGCAAGTTCACACAAAGATTCTTTGTCAGATGCATCATGTCGATCGCGTTGCGGACCTCTAGGACATTCCAGTAAGGTAGCTCCCAAAATATGGATTTCTTCTTCCACATGGGTACGTGTCCCTTAGCATCCTTGGGAATAGGTTCGCTGCCTCGTCCCTTTCCAAATACCACTTTTATATCCTTGACCATTTCGAGTACATCATCTCCGGTTCGATTGAGAGGCTTGGTCTGGTGGTCTGCCTTGCCTTTGAAATGCTTGCCTTTCTTTCGTACTGGGTGGTTCATAGGAAGAAATCGATGGTGGCCAAGGTACATGACCTTTCGACATTTTTTCAAAAATACACATTCAAGGTCTTCATAACAATGTGTGCATGCATTATATCCCTTGTTTGACTGGCCTAAAAGATTACTCAGAGCTAGCCAATCATTGATTGTTACAAATAGCAATGATCGCAGGTCAAAGTGCTCTTGTTTGTACTCATCCCACACGCGAACTCCTGGTTTGCTCCATAATAGTTGAAGTTCCTCAACTAATGGCCTCAGGCAGACATCTATGTCGTTGCCAGGTTGCTTCGGTCCTTGGATAAGCACCGGCATCATAATAAACTTCCGCTTCATGCATAGCCATGGAGGAAGGTTGTAGATACATAGAGTAACTGGCCAAGTGTTGTGACTACTGCTCTGCTCACCGAAAGGATTCATACCATCTGTACTTAAGGCGAACCGCAAGTTTCTAGCATCATCTGCAAAATCTGGGAATTCTTTGTCTATCGCTCTCCACTGGGATCCATCAGCAGGGTGTCTCAGCATGTTGTCTATCTTACGGTCTTCTTTATGCCACCGCAACAACTTTGTATTGTCCTTGTTTCTGAATAGACGTTTTAATCGTGGTATTATAGGAGCATACCACATAACCTTGGCAGGAATTTTCTTCCTATGACGTTCTTCACCCTCAACATCGCCAGGATCATCTCGCCAGATCTTATACCGTGATGCATTACATACTGGACATTCATCCAAATTCTCGTATTCCTCCCCACGGTAGAGGATGCAGTCATTAGGACATGCGTGTATCTTCTGGATTTCTAATCCCAAAGGGCAGACAACCTGTTTTGCTTCATATGTAGTGGTGGGCAATTCGTTGCCTTTCGGAAGCATCTTTTTTATGATCTTCAATAACTGCCCAAATGCCTTGTCAGATGTACCATTCTTTGTCTTCCATTGCAGCAATTCCAGTGTGGTACCCAGATTTTTTTGCCCCTCTTCAGCGGTGGGATATAGCGATTTCCTGTAGTCCTCTAGCATGCGCTCAAACTTGGCTTTCTCTTTATCACTTTCACTTTCTCTTTGTGCATCACGGATGGCATCACCAAAAGCATCATCGCCCCGATCATCTTCTATCGCTACCTCTTCTTCATTATCTCCCCCCATTGCAACATCATTGAAGCCACCGTACTGAGCAATAATGTTGGCGTGGTCCAATTCTTCTTCTTCTTCTTCTTATTCTTCACCTTCATCCATTATAATCCCGCTTTCTCCATGCTTGGTCCAACAAATATAGTTTGGTACAAAACCAGACTTTAATAAGTGCGAATGAAGAGTTCTTGAGTTAGAATATTCCGTCAAATTCTTGCACACGACACATGGACAACACATGAAACCGTCCCTCTTATTTGTCTCGGCCACACTTAAGAAATAGTGCACACCATTAATGAACTCTTCGGAGCGCCGATCGGCATTATACATCTAATTACGTGTTACCATCTGCATTAAATATAACATATATATTATGAAAACCATGCACACATATAGTTTCTCATCTTATTGCACAACATGTCTAACACACATAGTTGATTAATTCAAGCAAGCTTGGCTACAACAAATACAATCGCAACTAACACTAAAAAACCAAAACTAAAATGCACTTAAGCAACATAATTAGTTCGCGTCTGATCCCAACTATAATAGATAGATCATTCGCTTGATCAATATCATTGAACTCCTTTCGCTGGCTCACTGCCTCATCACCTTCAGCCTCAACCACCTGTGCAAAAGATTTTTTAATGTGTTGAATGTATTCTTCCTCCCAGTACCAACCTGTACATCCGCCGGTACTGTCCCACTAAAATTAAAAAAGAGAATCAAAAGTTTAATTAATATTATTAAAAAAATAAGCACATATATAAGCAAATGTCTGGAAATAACTCACATTACGATCCAAACACTTGTAGAATATACGACTCTTGTTTACTCCCTCTTTCGACACTTTGTACTCCATCACAATCTTCTGCCCACACTTGCCACAAGTAATGAGAGGGAGTTCCTGCCGGTATCGCTTTGAACCCGTTGAGAGACCGAAGACCCGGTCACGGTTGCCATCTACTATCCATACTCAATTTTTAAACAATAATAAATTTCACATTTACTAGTAAACATGTATGATTAAAGAAGAACCTAATAATATCCTTTATTTGTCTAGTTACTTCAACAAATATTTTAAATTATACAATGGACATTATGTAGTAATAAAAACTTATCAAGTGATATTAACAAACCAATTAATTTGAACTATCCTACTTTCTAAGATCATAAAAAGATACTATAATTCATTCTTGCAAACTACATTAATACTAGGTCAACCATGAAATAATATATATATATATATATATATATATATATATATATATATATATATATATATATATATATGGATACTAATTCAAGTAAATGATTCAAAATAACAAAGTGGATTTGAGCTAAAAATAATAGGAAAATCACAAGCCAAAAACAACATGACAAAGACAAGAAAGAATGCAGTTAGTCACCTCCAAGCACGAAGAGACGATAACGGAGTCGAAGAAGATCAACGATGGGTGTCGGAGATGAATAACAAAGGAAGACCAAGCAAGAACAACAAAATGGAAGCTCGAAGAACAACAATGGTGCTCTCAGTTTCGAATGGACAGAGGGGAGGAGGTAGCCGCCCTATAAACCGGACCTTTAGCACCGGTTCATAACATAAACCGATGCTAAAGGGTCACCCTTTAGCACCGGTTTGTGGGCTTTACCTCGGCCCATGGCACTGGCCGGTGCTAAAGGAGATCCTTTAGCACCGGTTGGTAACACGAACTGGTGCTAAAGGGTCCCTGCCCCGATAGCACTAGCCGTTGGGCAGGACCCTTTAGCACCGGTTCGTGTTAGAAACCGGTGTTAAAGGGGCCTTTAACCCCGGGCCACAAAAAAACCGAGATTTTTGGCGATTTTGGGCATCGACCAATGCCTCATTCTGTAAGCAGTGTTAATTGTGGGTTACCATTACCAAGAAACAGCGTTTAATGAGTGACTCTATTTTTTTACTACCACTAGTAGAAAAAAAGGTCCATTTGACCTTCCTCAACTATTGCATAAGTTCGATTTGTCTCCCTCAATTAGAAGACTGTTTTTATAGACTCCGTCAGATATTGAAACGTGAGCAGTTTTGGCTGACATAGTGCCATGTCAGCCATCCTACATGGCAGTCAGCCATGAGGGGTATAAATCAACTTTCGCGATAATTTAGGGAGGTCAATTAGACTTTATAAAAATAATTAGAACTAATTTCAAAAAAATATCCAAAGTTTTTAAAATAAATATGTATTTAAAAAGGACTAAAATTTGATTTATTATTATAATTTTTTAACCCAGAAAATATGTACCAGTTTTTTTTCTAAATCCATGCTCTACCTTTTTGTTCCTTTCTTATAATTATTGGAATGTTATATGGTCTCGTCCTAAAGTTTGAAACTTGACCAAATATGAAACAGAGAATACATACCAAGATAAATTATTGCAGGCCACAGTGTCAATCACCGTACAAACCGCCATGCAAACTACAAAAAATTCCTCGACGGCAATGTCTTGCTTAACCATCATGCATGGAAAAATCCAAATAAAACATATAATTCAAACTTTGATTGCATATTGACAATAAGTATCATGTGGTTTAAACTTTGTAACAGCATTGCCTTCTTAAGGGGACATTGTGACAATAGCATGTGTAGACTCATAGTAGCCATTGCGACTTCTTAGGGCCTGTTTGATTGCTCCTATTTTTTAAACATCTATCGCATCGAATATTTGGACACATGTATTAAGTACTAAATGTAGACTATTTATAAAACTAAAAACACAGTTAGAGAGTAATTTATAAGACGAAACTTTTAAGCCTAATTAGTCTATGATTGGACACTAATTGTCAAATAAAACAAAAGAGCTACGATACTCGTTAAACTTTAACACTTCCGACCAAATACCTCCTTAGCCTCCAAACTGTCTTCTGGGACTTGGTTGATAACACCTGAATGGACGCGACCAGTATTTTTTGTTGTCACCGTTGTAGATTTGCATATACACTCATAGCACATGATTCATCAGGTAGACAATTTGGACAAGCTCAGAATGTTGGACCCCATGTGTTTTCAAAAATCATGATCTAGATTATGGTGCCTAGCTCAGAAAAATAAAGAGTACATGATTTAGTTTTTTAAATGCATATTTATCCTATAAAATATTTGTATATCTTTTTGAAAATTTATTTCTATATTTTTTATAAAGTCTAACTTATTGAACTATCAAAGTCCTATTTATCCTCCTTGTGGCTAACTTGGCACCATGTAGGATGGCTGGTGTGGCACCACAACAGCCTAAACCACTATTAAAACCGCTTAGAGCACCATGATAGCCTAAACCACTATCAAACCGCTTAAAGAAGTAAATTGGATGGTTTTACTGGTCAGAGATGTCTAAAAACAGTTTTTTATTAGTATAAAACAGTTTTAAAAATTATAAGGTAAGTAAATTATACTTATGTAATAGTTTTTTTTAGCAGAATAAAATCCTTTATTGAGTTTCATAAGAAGAAGTACAAACTTGAGGAGGTCAAATAGACTTTTTTTCCCCAACGGGTACGAATCCAGAAACGCTGGTTTGCTTGGCTAGGCCCAAACCCGGCCCATCTACGCGGATGGACATGAATTTCCCTTGTCCGGCTCATTTTCGTGATCCAACGGCTAGGAAAAGCGAGAGAAGGCTGGAAAGGCCGAGCGAGGGTCGATGGCGATCAGGACGGCAGCGCTCCTCTTCCGCCGCCGGGCCGTCGCCGCCGCCGCCGCCGCCGCAGCTCCAAAGCCGCTACAACAGTACTTCGCTGGTCTGTCCAGCGCAGTGGGGCACGTTACTCTAGACGATGGCGGTCGCATTGGCGGTGGGGAGGAGAACAAGAAGCGGTGGGTGGAGCTCCCTCCCTTCGCACCACTCGACGCCAACGCCGCCGCTCGAGCCATCTATCGGGGAGATAATGGGGAAGGTTCACGCTCCAATTCCACGGCTATCAGGTGGGTCCGGCGCTGCTGCCCACACCTGCCGGCGTCGCTCGTGCAGAAGCTGTTCCGCCTCCGCAAGGTGCGCGCACCACATTCTCGACCAAATGCTCCACTGCCTATCCTCCTCTCTCAGTTACTCCGCGTAGCTTAGAAATTGAAACATGATAAAACTTTATGTTTGTCTTGTGATTATCCATGGTTAGCTCCGTGCTTGGTCCTCAGGGCGGCCATGGTTTCTAGTTGTTTTACTTAGCATGTGCAAAAGAATTCTCATTTTTTTGTACGGATGGGTATGGACACACCACACACTTACACTTGGTAGTATGCTCACACAACCTTTTAAAAGAGGAGCATGAAAAAAACTTAGAAATTGCAAATATGTCACATTTTCAATTAAATACATGCAAATCTTCCAAAATGTTACACATTCTTATTCTGCTTTCATCAATATTCACTTCAATAAAAGGAAACTGCATACATCTTAATTTATTCCAAGCTGAGTGTTCGTGCGAGAACACAAATCTGTGCTAGGGATTTTTTGTAAGCATGTGGTACTTCAAGCTGTTTGCTTTATTTTCTTTGGTAAACAACATTCTAGAATGATGTTTTGTAGGGAATAGAATCCCAAAAGTATTGATGCTAAATACAGTAGTTTAGCATTCTAGTATTTTGTGTTTTACTTTCCATGCTAAAAGTTTTATGTTAAAAATAGAATTGTATGTTTTTAAAAAAGTTGTTTTTGGAAAACCTATCCCCTCCCCCTCCCCCTCCCCCTTAACTTTTGAGCAACTGTTATAGTATTTTTTATTTTATCCTTTGAGTTCTGCTGAACAAAGTTAGAGTTTTTCTCCACTAAGAAGATATTTCTTTCCCTGTGTATTCACTGTTGCAGGTTGTTAGCAGTAGGCGCCCTAATGGGCTGTAATGGGCCGGTGCGGTTAAGCATCTTAGGGATTAAGATAGATTGATAATGCAAGGATCACCATTGATTGGGTGTTTCTATAAACCCTTAGCGATCCTTGCCTATATAATGTACCCCTGTACCCCTTAATCAATTATCTAATTCCGAGGCTAATTGCTCTCATGGTATCACGCCTAGGTTAGGTCAGCTTCCGCTACATCCTGCGCGCCGGCCCCTCGCCGCGCAGTGCCTTTGCGCGCTCGCCCTGCTGTGCTGCGCCCGCTACTCCCAACCATGGGCAGGACAACACCGGCTCCTCTGGTTCCGTTCAAGACGACGAGGTCGCCCAACGGACCGCCAAGGAGCAACGCTGCTGCTGCCGCCGCCCAGCAATTGGAGCATGACCGCGCTGCTACTCGCGATGCTGCACTGGCCCGCGCACTCGAGGCCGAGCAGGAGGCCGAGGCCGCGGCCCAGGAGCGTGACAACGCGGCCAAGCACGCCTCGGACGCCCTCGCGCGCGCACCGCTGCTGCCGCCGTGGCTCTAGGCGCTCCACCCGGTGGTACCTCTGCACCGACCGACGGCCCTCTACCTGATCTCCGCGCCGCCATGCTTCATCACGAAGTCGTGGCTCTGCTTCAACTTCACTCCCAGGCTGTTGCCGTCAGCAACATCCGGAACCACGTCAACCGTCCTTGACGTCGACTCCGGTAACTTCAATCGCCGGTGTGATCAGTTCCTCCTTATCCTCGGCAAATTTACCCTCCAGGATCACGTCCGCGAAGACCCTCCAGTCCCGATTTCTCCGGATTGGGCCCGGATGGACTGCGTCGTCAAATCCTGGATCATCGCCACACTCACGGACGGACGATCTGGGCGAGATCATCCGTGCTCAGGGCTCCACAGCCCGACACGCCTGGCTCGTGGTCGAGTCGCAGTTTCTCGGCAATCGGGAGGCTCGCTCCATTCAGCTGGAGACGAAGTTCTGCAACTTCGTGCAAGGGGACCTCTCCATCACCGACTACAGCTGCAAACTGAAGAAGATGGTTGATGATCTCACAGCCCTCAGCGAGGTCATCACCGACCGCACTCTCGTTCTCAACCTCATCTGTGGCCTCAATGAGCGCTTCACCCACGTCGGCACTCTCCTTCGTCACGCCAAGCCCTTCCCCACGTTCATGGAAGCTCGTGAAGACCTCATTCTTGAGGAACTCACCATGACAGACCGCAAGGAGACTCCAGCAGCTGCCCTCGCCGCCTCCACTACTCCCGCCGCGGCGCCTCCACCTTTTGCAGGTTCCGGCGGGGGTCCTAAGGCCTCCAACAACCGCCGCAGCAAGCGCGGTGGCGGCAACAAGGGACAAGGCAATAGCAGCGCTACAGGATAGGGCTCCCGGCCTCCTGCCGGCGGCGCACAGCAGCAGCAAGCTGCTGTCCAGCAGCAGCAGCTAGCTGGAGGAGGGCGCCCTTGGCCTAGCTTCTTCAACCCCTGGTCCGGCTCCATCCAAATGTGGCCGGGAGGTCCTCGTCCGCCCCTGGCACCCATCCTGGTGCCTCCTCACCTCCAGGCGCAGCAGCAGGCATAGCACCAGGCACAGCAGCATGCCCTGCTCGCTCAGGAACAGCAGCAGGCGTTCGTTGCTCCCCAGCAGCACGCTGGGCCGTGGGTCGCCCCAGGGTATTACAACCCCATGACCGGCCTGCCCTCCTGGTACCTGACAGATGTCGCTGCCTCCTTCAGCACGACCTCGCTGACGCCTCCTTCGACCAATGAGTGGTACTTCGACTCAGGTGCTACTTCACATATGACATCTCAACCCTCCTCTCTTTCACATGTTCTTCTCCCACGGTACCCTACTCCTTCATCTATTGTTATCGGTAATGGCTCTCTTATTCCTGTCACTGCCACTGGTTCCACAGAGTTAGCTTCAAATTTACGTCTTAATAATGTTCTTGTGTCGCCACAAATTATTAAGAATCTAATCTCTGTTCGCCAATTTACTCTCGACAATAATTGCTCTGTTGAGTTTGACTCCGCTGGTTGTTCTGTTAAGGTTCTTCCGTCTCAGAGAGAGATCGTCAGGTGTAATAACTCCGGGCCCTTGTACCCACTTCGCCTTCCACCAGCACTCTCCTTTGCCGCTCAGGGCTCCTCTCCACTGTGGCATCGGCGTCCTGGTCATGAGACCTTGTCAAAGCTCGCGTCTACGTCTAGTGTTTCTTTTTTTTATTCAGGATTGTTCAGATTTATGTCATGCTTGTCAGCTAGGGCGTCATGTTCGCCTTCCCTTTCATGTGTCCACATCTCGTGCGTCTAGCAAGTTTGATTTTATTCATTGTGATTTATGGATCTCTCCAGTTGTTAGCATTTCTGGTTATAAATACTACCTAGTCATTCTTGATGATTGCACTCATTATTTGTGGACTTTTCCTTTATGACTTAAATCTGACACTTTCAGCACGCTAGCTCAATTCATCACCCATGCCTCCACTCAGTTTGGCGCCCGCGTCAAACCTGTACAGTGCGACAACGGGAAGGAGTTCGACAACTCTAGCACTCGGCATTTTCTTCTCTCCTAGGGCATTCACCTCCGCATGTCCTGCCCTTACACATCGTCCCAGAACGGTAAAGCCGAACGCATTATTCGCTCTATCAATAATGTTGTTCGCTCCCTGCTCTTTCAGGCATCCATGCCTTCCCGGTATTGGGTAGAGGCCCTCTCCACAGCGACTGTTCTCCTCAACATATTGCCCACCAAAACTCTTCCACGCCTCATCTTGCCTTGTTTGGTAAGCCAGCCACATATGATCATCTGCTAGTCTTTGGTTGCAAATGTTATCCCAACATGTTTGCCACCGCCATTCATAAGCTTGCTCCTAGGTCTATCCTGTGTGTCTTCCTCGGCTATTCAACTCATCATAAAGGGTACCGTTGCCTTGACCTCTCCTCCAACAGAGTCATCATCTCTCGGCACGTCATCTTCGATGAAACGGCCTTCCCCTTTGCTGAGCGCTATGGTCCTAGTATTCCAGTAGACCTCGAGTTTCTTACAGATATTACCGGTGTTGTGCCCGCTCCTATTGGACCATCGCACAAGTGTTTGCCTGTAGGAACTTCTCCCAGTACCTTTTATGCTGCTTGCGCCCTTGCCGGTCACCGTGAGGCCGTGCCTGGGGCGCCCTTCGAGGATGCTGAGGACCCCCCGGCGCCCGCGCTCTACATTCCTCCTGCGTTGCGGGCGGTAGAGCCACCTTCCGCGCCACGTGCGGCCCTAGAGCTGCCTGACGCTCTGCGTCATGGCTCGGCTCCCCCTTCGTCGCCCACAGGCTCTTCAGCGGTGCCCCGTGGGCCACCACCCGGATTCCCTCCTCCTCAGCCGGCTCGCTACTTCACGCACGTCTACGAGCGTCGACCACACCATTTGCCCCCGCCCCTGCTGCTACTCCAGCAGCCTCGCTGCCCAAGGGTGCGGTTGCTGTCCCTCCAGTGACCAACCAGCACTCCATGGGCACTTGATCGAAGAGTGTGGCTACAGGATGCCCTCTATCTACCACGCCGTGCCTCTCTCTTCGGTGCCGAAGACCTTCCGTAGCGCTCTTGCTGATCCCAATTGGCGAGCAGCTATGGAGGAAGAACACAGTGCTCTTCTTCAGAATCACACCTGGGATCTTGTGCCTCGCCCTCCTCGGGCCAATGTTGTCACTGGGAAGTGGATCTTCAAGCACAAGCTTCAGTCTGATGGCTCCCTCGAGCGGTACAAGGCGCGTTGGGTTCTCCGTGGATTTACCCAGCAGCCTGGTGTGGACTTTGATGAGACTTTCAGTCCTGTGGTGAAGCCTGCTACTATGCGCACGGTGCTCTCCTTAGCGCTCACACGCCACTGGCCCATTCACCAGCTAGATGTGAAGAATGCCTTTCTTCATGGCAACCTGACTGAGACAGTTTACTGCCAGCAGCCGTCCGGGTTCGAAGATTCAGCTCATCTGGATTTTGTCAACCTTCTGAAGAAGTCGCTCCATGGCCTGAAGCAGGCCCCTCGTGCTTGGTACAGCCGGATGGCTTCTTACTTGCTGTCTATTGGGTTTGTTGAAGCCAAGTCAGACACCTCACTCTTCATCTACCAGCGCGGATCCGACACAGCTTATTTGTTGCTCTATGTCGATGATATTGTCCTTACAGCCTCGTCCACAGATTTTCTTCGGCGGATTATCTCAGCACTTCAACGGGAGTTCGCTATGAAAGATCTTGGTGAACTTCATCACTTCCTTGGTATGCATGTTCAACGACGTGGTGATGGACTCCTCCTTTCACAGCGACAGTACATGCTGGATATCTTAGATCGTGCCGGAATGACTGAGTGCAAGCCGTGCTCTACACTAGTTGACACCAACTCCAAGATTGCTGCAGCTGAGGGGGCCTCTGTGTCTGATGCGACGGACTTCTGCAGTCTTGCTGGAGCTCTTCAGTACTTGACATTCACTCGCCCAGACATTGCATATGCTGTTCAACAGATCAGCCTACACATGCATGACCCTCGAGAGCCTCATCTTGCTGCTCTGAAGTGGATTCTTCGCTATGTTCAGGGCACACTTCACCTTGGTCTCCTGCTGCGACCGTCTTCTTTGATTGATCTTGTTGTTTATACCGATGCTGATTGGGCTGGTTGTCCTGACACTCGCCGATCCACCTCAGGTTATGCAGTGTTCCTTAGTGGCAATCTCGTTTCCTGGTCCTCCAAGCGTCAGAATACAATTTCAAGATCAAGTGCTGAAGTCGAGTATCACGCAGTGGCGAATGGAGTTGCAGAGGCAACCTGGCTGCGTCAGCTTCTCTTGGAGCTACATGCCCCTCTTCGGCGCGCCACACTGGTGTACTGCGACAACAACAGTGCTGTCTACATGACCTCCAATCCGGTGCAACATCAGCGCACCAAGCACATCGAGATTGATCTTCACTTCGTCCGAGAGAGAGTCGCCATTGGTGATCTGCGAGTCTAGCATGTTCCTACCGCCCTGCAGTATGTTGATATCTTCACCAAGGGACTGCCTACCTCAGTGTTTACGGAGTTTAGGTCCAGTCTAAACGTGCAAAGTGGCTGACGTTTGGACTGTGGGGGAGTGTTAGCAGTAGGCGCCCTAATGGGCTGTAATGGGCCGGTGCGGTTAAGCACCTTAGGGATGAGATGGATTGATAAGGCAAGGATCACCATTTTTTTTCTCGAACACGCAGGAGAGCTGCGTATCATTATATTAAAAGAAGAAGAAACAGTCTTACAAAGGCTCCGAAAACCTACTCAAACCCACACACTAGTCCAAAAGGAATAAATCACCGGGTGTTTCTATAGACCCTTAGGGATCCTTGCCTATATAATGTACCCCTGTACCCCTTAATCAATTATCTAATCCCAAGGCTAATTGCTCTCACAGGTGAAGAAGAATCTTGTGACTGCTGATACCTCTTCAACAGACAGTATTGCCCAGCAACTCCGGCTGAGAAGGGTATTTCACTTATATGCTTTTACATAACATTTTTTGTATCATATGTACTAGTTTGGAAATTTGGATACATCATACATTGCTGGAATATGCACGGTTTTAAGAAAATATTTGAAGTATGATATTCTTTGAAATAAAGTAAATATGTTATCTACTTATCTGAGTGAAGTATAACTTTAAGGGGTGTTCTTCTGCAGTGATTTCTTAAAATGGTTTATGATCTTAAATCAAAGTGATTAACATTAAGGTGCAGCAGTATGTGTTCCCTACACATGAATTTCTGCTCTTCACGTTAAAAATGGTACTTAGATAAAAGATTTGTCTTCATCTAGTAGAAACCTATATGTGTGTGTAGCCATCAACTTGATTTAGGGCCATTTGTGGTGGTTGAGCTGTGCTGCACTATGCTCAGGATCTTTAATAATGCTAGTAAGATTTTAATGTTACGGATCCTAAAAAGATGCTCATAACCAACTGTCACAGGCAGATCTAGAAAGGAATAAGTACTTTGGAAAAGGCCACCGCAATGGTAAACGGATCCTTGTTCTTTTGGGTTGGTACACAGAGTTGCTCCAAGCCAAACATTGAATTTTGTGGACTTTGCACTCTATCTTTGCACTTGATAATTTGACACTTGATGTATCATGAGCATTTGGTTCATGGGGCCACATGTTAGCGAAACAATTGATTAGTGTTTTTTTTTTTCGAAAAACGCAGGAGAGTTGGGCATCAATATATTAAGAAGTCAAAAAAGGGAAAGAACCCATACAACACACCCCAGGCAAGCCAAAAGGCAAGCCCACACACTCACACCAACTCACACAAAACTCCCCCAAACTCTCTGATCCTTAGCATACAAGCGTGCCTGTGTCTGTACCAAAGGGCGACCAACAGCAGCATTAGGATCTTAACTTTCTGAATGGGGGGCAGTCAGGAGAGAAATTCCTTGAGCCCCAGCCAATGACCATAGTTTCGCTCCCCTCCAGCAACGATCAGAGTTTTTGCAATATCAGGGGCTGCTCCATCAAAAACACACCTGCTGCAATGAGTCCATACAGTCCATGCTCCAAGAATTATGAGAGAATTGATTCCTTGCTTTAGTAAGTCACTAGTAGCACTAACTCTATCCTTGTTCCCTTAAAGTGTGACCTATCTTCCCATGGTACTATTACTTAAAAGAGGAACTTGATAACTTGTCATCGTGGTTTATGATTTTGAAAGGCACAGTATCAATCACATGGATTGGTGATATTAGCAGCAAACTTTCAACGTAATGCTTCAGCTTTTCAGAAACTTTCATTTAAATTTTAGCAATTGTCAGTATTTTCTTTGTTATTTGGAGAAATTTATGGAACCACAAATCTTTCACATTGTTTTCTTCTTTTTTCGTTCATGTGACTTTGTGCCTCTAGTATTTTTTTTCATGGAACTATATTTTATCATCCCATATCACTAAGCCTTGTTCTTTTATACTGCATCCTGCATACATGTATCATGTTTTGATGTAGTTATTGGTCTATTGCCAAAGAAAAGATTTGCATGGATGAAGAACGGCCAATTGTATTATAAAGTGAGACAGTTTTCAGTTGTAGTCTAATGAGGTTATAGAGCACAATATTTTACTAGTAACTAAGTCCTCTCGCAGTATGTGACCTTGTTTTAACTGCTTCAAAGGTTTCAGCAAAAGATGAACTTGTGCCTGGTGATATTCTCTTTCTACCTGATAACATTCAAGAATCTTCTGTTACTGAGAAGAAGAAATTTGGTAACAAGAATGAGATTGATTTTCTACGCAGCCTTGAGATCTACAAGGTGGAAATCTGTATTTGTTTTTCAAAGATATGTTGATTAGCTTGGATGGTAAATGATCTCATTGGCATCTGTATTTTTTTCAGGATAGGGCCATCATCGTGCTCAACAAACCACCTGGAATGCCAGTGCAAGTAGATAACTTTATCTCCTTAATAATCTGCAGTTCACAAAAATTTCAGAGCCTATTTGAAACATTTTTGCTTCTTAATTCTGAAGGGTGGTGTTGGCATAAAAAATAGTATTGATATACTGGCCCCAATGTTTGAGGACGGTTCTTCTGAAGCACCTCGGCTGGTGAGTTCTGAGTGCTGCAGTTGCTACTCACTTGCAGTGCTCATACATGTATCTTATTGTACAAACCTGATATATCACCTTAGCTTAAAAAACCTTATGAGAGTAGAAGGGTTAACCAAAATATCATTAAAGAGTTCTGAAAGCGTAGTAGATTGGGTATAATGTGTGGGATGAATTGCATTGAGACTTGGGGGGACAAGTTGCCTCCCCGGATACATATGGCAATACCGAATTAGAATCCTAACTACCAAATATTACTCTAACATCCCCTGGCGGTCGTAGCGGGGGCATCACAGACAGTCAAACTGGAGAAGAAGTTAAAGACTAACGAGTTCTACGGCCCTTTTTAGAGCTTTATAAAAGCAATTTGCAGAATTTGAACATCCAAACAAAATTAGATATTTCATTAATACCAAGTGAAAAAATAGCCTGTGAAGATGTTCTGCTAGCGTTCTATTAATCCTCATGTTACAGTCATAACCAAGAATGCAATGACATCATTATTAGGTGATAATACATGTGGTTTTAGGTGATAATTTACATGTAATGCTTTTGGAAATGGACATAACAACTGCCAAGAACATCATTATTGTAAGAGTGTTTTAGGTCCCTCCACTTTTTCTATGGCTGAATATCAATGCTAGGAACCTGCTCTCCATGTCAAGGTCGCGAACTCCCATAAACACTTGAAAGCACGGTGATTAGTTCTTAACTAATAAACTTATAACATTGATTCAAGGATCTAGAAGAAATATAGCAGCTATTAGTCTATTATCTCTGTCAGCATGTATACCACTAGCAGCTTGCTTTTGTACTGAGGTGCCGTTTACAAATACGCGCACCTTGTGAGGCATTAAATTTGATGTACTAGAGGAGTTATTCTGCTTTAGTGATAAGTCCTGTAATCTAGGAGTGCTGTAAGAATCACAGACATGGGATGACACGTGGACCCAAAGACAGGCTTATTTGGGTGGCATTGTTATATAAGCCACAAGCTGTAGATGGATGAACTGGACTGAAATAATATGTCATTTTCCTTTCTCGTCCAATTCTTCTACATCCATGTGTTTCTTCTTCGTGATCCTTCTGGCTCTCTCATATCTTATGTTCCTGCCCTAAACCTCGTTTTGTTCCTGTACTTTAGCACATCTCTTGTGATATTAAACTATTTGAAAGGAATGGTCTCTTGTGGCTCGTGAAGGTTTTGACAGTTCAACAAGCCATTACTGCAATGAAAGAAACAATAGATAAGGCATTATGGCAGGGATCATAAGAAGCCACCGGCTAGGCCAGTATTACAGAATACAGATTCTAAACTATGGTTGACTAAAAAAATTTGACCCCTGGGGTAAGACCTCCCCTGATGTATTGACGGAAAGGTAGAAGATTCTCTTCCGTAGGGTCAAGAAAAGGCCATGAACCCTGGCAGGACGTGCCACTAACGTGTAGCGCCCCGTGGCCCTCGCCCGTCGCCGGCAAGAACGTGAGATGCGCAACGGTAGACAAAAGAAGGATTTTCGCGACGAGGACGCCGCCGGGCAAACCCCCGAGCTTGGCGTGGACGTGTTGTCTGAATCGATCTGTTCTCCCGAGATCGGGTTTCGCTTATTACAGAACGGCCTCTGGCCCAGAGTGCGCCTTCCGGCTTACAGAGACGTAAACGTAAACAACAACCAAAATACGCCTTCGCTGATACGGTGGCCTCCTGTAACTCTTCAAGCTATTGCCGCCGTGACACCTCCCCCTCCTTGAGAACCAGCGTGTCCCCATGCTGTCGCATCTGGGAAACTGCTCTTCACGACAGTGTAATCTTGCCAGGTAGTGACGTCGCTGGGCAATCCTGTCCAGTTGAGTCTCACTTGGAGCACGGCAGCGTTGCCTTTCTTCACCAGGCGGCGCTCCACAATCTCATTGGGAACTGCAGCAGCTGCCTGCAAGTCAGTAGTGACTGGAAGCTTATCAAATACTGGAGCATAGTTTGCAGTGAATGGTTTCAGCTGGGAGATGTGGAAAACATTGTGAATGTGAGATCCAGGAGGTAGTTGCAATTTGTATGCTACTGATCCCACTTTCTCCAGAATCTGATATGGTCCAAAATACTTGAAAGACAATTTGGGGTATGGACGATTTGCAACTGAGGACTGTGTATATGGTTGCAGCTTCAACAGCACCATGTCACCAACCTCAAAAGTATAGTCTGTTCTCTTCCTGTCAGCATACTGCTTCATTCTGTTTTGAGCTCGAGCCATATGATGCTTGAGAGCTGCTAGATGGAGTTCTCTGTTGGTGATCACCAATCGGACATCTTCAGGTGTGTCATCGGTTAGAACAGGAACAGCACCCAAATTTGCCTCACAGCCATACAGAGCTTTATATGGAGAACAACCAATGGATGAATGGTGTGAAGAGTTGTACCAGAGTTCAGCCAAAGGAAGCCAGTCCTTCCAGGTAGTTGGAGCATCTTGTAAAGAACACCGCAGGTACATTTCCAAGCACTGGTTAACTCTTTCAGTCTGCCCATCTGACTGTGGATGATATGATGTTGTCAGGTTGAGGTCAATTTTGTATGCATTGAACAGTGTCTTCCAGAATTTGCTGACAAAAATGGTATCTCTATCAGAGACCACAGAATTAGGCAGTCCATGAAGCTTGATGATGTTATCCAGGAACAGCTGTGCTATAGTGGTTGCAGTGTATGGGTGTCTCACTGGTATGAAGTGAGCATATTTGGTTAATCTGTCTACCACAACTAATATAGCACTGAAGCCTTTGGATTTGGGAAGTCCTTCAATGAAGTCCATGGATAGATCTTTCTAGATGTCCTTTGGTATTGGTAGTGGATTGAGCAGTCCCATTGGGTGAGTGTTGCTATGCTTTGCTTGTTGGCAGATGTTGCATTGCTTGATGTAATTCTCCACATCCACTTTCATACCTTTCCATGCAAAGAATTGCTTCAGCTTTTGATATGTCACAGCAATTCCAGAGTGACCTCCAATAGCACTGGAGTGACTGAATGATATCAATCTTGTTTGTAGTGCAGAGTTTTGGCCAATCCAGATTTTCCCTTTGAACCATATGAGCCCTTTTTCCAAGGAAAAGCCTTGATCATTTGGGCTGGACAGAGCTAACTGTTGCAGTAGTTGCTGAGCTTGTGTGTCAGTTGCATAGGAATTCAACACTTCTTGGACCCAAGCAGGTTGTACTACTGAGACTGCTTGGAGAGTAAACAGATGGGCCACTTGGGACAGAGCATCAGCAGCTATATTTTCCTTGCCTTTGCGGTATACAATTTTGAAGTTGAGACCCATAAGCCTTGCCATTGCTTTTTTTTGCATTTCAGAGTGGAGATTTTGCTCATTTAAGTATGCCAGAGACTTGTGGTCAGTGAGAATGGTGAACTCGTTCCTTTGAAGATATTGTCTCCATTTCTCTACTGCCATAATGAGTGCTAGGAACTCTTTCTCATAGATGGAAATGTGCTTGTTCCTGCCAGCAAGTGCTTTGCTCAGGTAGGCTACTGGTCGACCATGTTGCATTAGGAAGCCCACACCATCTTGACAAGCATCTGTCTCGATGACTGTAAGACATAATCTGCTGCCCCCTTTCTCTCTTCTTCCTGTCCAGGACAGAGACATGGTAGTGGATCAGATCATCTCATGGCTGGTCAAGTCTCTAGTCCTGTAGAGTATAAGGCAATAGGCCATACTTGTACTAGTAGAAGTACACCAGCAGTATGGCTGGTACTAGTGTAGTTGTTGGCTGATTTCAGCCTTGTACCCTGGGTGTATGTAGTTGGTAGAGCTGTACCTTAGAAGGTACATGTATTGGTGTATATAAACCAGCCCAATGCAATGGAACCAGCAGCAAGTTCATTGCCACTCATTCAGTTCCAGTTTCAGTTCAAGTCTGAAACTGTGTGTGTGCTGTGTGCGTGTGCAGTAGTAGCTCAGGGCTTTTCTTCTACCTTGGAGCAGGGGAGAGGGAGAGGGGAGGAGAGCAGGTGCTGCTCACCTCGGTGCAGGGTTGCTGTGCCAACAAGTGGTATCAAAGCCGTACAAGCCGTAGCTAGGTCCCCTGACCAGCAATGGCAGAGAGTGCGGGCCGGAATGGTGGCGGGGAAGGTAGTGAGCGACAGCTCCAGCCGGCGCCACCGCAGGTTGAGGTGCGCGTGGTGAAGGAGTTCGGTGGCAGCGGCTCCTGGCCCATGCTCACCCGCACCAACTACGGTGAGTGGGCGACGCAGATGAAGTGGAAGCTGCGCGCGCGGAAGTGGTGGCGGGCAATAGAGGAGGATGATCGCACCGAGGACGCCCAGGTGGGAGTCATGGAGGCGCTCATGGCCTTGACGCCGACGGAGTACCACGAGGCGCTGGGAGCCAAGGACACCGCGAAGCAGGCCTGGGAGATGCTGGAGTCGCTGCGTGTTGGCTCGGATCGAGCCAAGCGGGCCAGGATCCAGCAGCTCCGCAGGGAGCTCAACGACATCAAGTTCAAGCCCGGAGAGTCGGTGGAGGAGTATACCCTTCGTCTTCAATCTCTGGCCACGCAACTGGCCACCTACGGGAAGAAGGTGGACGACGAGGACCTCGTCACCAAGCTGCTGTGCACCGTCCCGGCCAAGTATTCGCAGCTTGCCATGTCCATTGAGACGATGTTGGACATCTCCACATTGTCTCTGGAGGACGTGGCTGGGCGGCTGCGAGTTGCAGAGAGCCGCATCACGCCGGCGCCGGAGAAGGAGAAGGCCAAGCTACTCCTGACGGAAGAGGAGTGGACCGCGCGCATGAAGGACAAGCGCCGGACCGGGGAAGGCTCCACCAGCCGCGGCGGTGATGGCGCCAAGGGGCGCGGGAAGCCGCCGGCGGACAAGAAGAAGGGGAAGAAGAAGTTCTCTGACCCGAACGCCTGCCGCAAGTGCGGCAAGGTTGGGCACTGGGCGCGGGAGTGCCCAGAGCGCAAGG
The DNA here is from genome assembly GCF_000003195.3 of Sorghum bicolor. Lineage (NCBI taxonomy): Eukaryota > Viridiplantae > Streptophyta > Magnoliopsida > Poales > Poaceae > Sorghum > Sorghum bicolor. The sequence continues at coordinate 22,632,593 of NC_012871.2, forward strand.
AGAAGAAGGATGAGGCGCACCTGGCTCAGGACGACAGCGACGGCGATCACGCACTCCTGATGGGGGTGTACTGCGCGAAGCAGAGTGGCAGAGAAGAAGTGTTGGAGGCGGAGCAGAGCCCTGCGCCGCTGGCCATCCATCACTTTGATGAGCCGCGAGCGCAGGTCCATCTTGGAGTCGCCGGAGATGAGTCCGAGCAACGGTGGTACCTGGATTCCGGCGCGAGCAATCACATGACCGGCTGCCGCGCCGCTTTCTCCGAGCTGGACGAGAAGCATGCTGGGAGCGTCCGGTTCGGGGACGGCTCTCGGGTGGAGATCCGCGGACGAGGGACGGTGCTGTTCAGGTGCAAGAACGGGGAACACCGAGCGCTCTCGGAGGTCTACTACATCCCCGAACTCCGGTCGAGCATCGTCAGCTTGGGGCAGCTGGACGAGCATGGCGCGGAGGTGCTTATCCGCGGCGGCGTGCTCCGGATCAGGGACCAGGACGGTCGACTCCTGGCGATGGTAAAGCGATCACGCAACCGACTTTACCTCCTTGATTTGAAGATCGAACAACCGGTGTGCCTAGCAGCAGCGTGCACGGAGAAGCCATGGTTGTGGCACGGCCGGTTCGGCCATCTCAACTTCGATGCGCTGGGCCGGCTCGGGAAGATGGTGGACGGCCTACCGGAGATCAGGCACGCGGGCGAGCTCTGCGACAGCTGTCTGGCGGGGAAGCAGAGGCGGCTGCCGTTCCCCAAGGCAGCCAAGCGTCGCGCAGAGGAGCTGCTCAAGCTGGTCCATGGGGACCTCTGCGGTCCAATCACGCCGGCGACCCACGGCGGGCGGAGGTACTTCCTCCTGTTCGTAGACGATTGCAGCCGCTACATGTGGCTGCAGCTTCTAACGAGCAAGGCCGAGGCAGCGGACGCCATCAAGCGCTTTAAAGCGCGGGTGGAGGTGGAGTCCGGGAAGAAGCTGAAGGTGCTGAGGACAGACCGCGGCGGCGAGTTCACGGCGATAGAGTTCGCCACCTACTGCGCCGAGGAGGGGATGGGGCGCCATCTCACTGCGCCCTACTCTCCTCAGCAGAACGGCGTGGTGGAACGCCGGAACCAGACCATCGTTGGGATGGCGCGTTCGATGATGAAGGCGAAGAAGATGCCGGGAGCATTCTAGGGCGAGGCGGTGAGCACGGCCGTCTTCATCCTCAATCGGGCTCCCACCAAGGCGCTGAAAGGACAGACACCATTCGAGGCATGGCATGGGCGCAAGCCTAATGTCTCGTTCATGCGCACATTCGGCTGCATTGGCCATGTGCGCACCACCAAGCCAGGGCTTCACAAGCTGGAAGATAGGAGCACCAAGGCAGTGTTCCTTGGCTACGAGGATGGGTCCAAGGCCTACAGGCTCTACGATCCGGCTGGCGGGAAGGTGATGGTGTCCCGAGATGTCATCTTCGATGAAGCGGCTGCCTGGAGGTGGGAGGAGGAGACCGAGTTGGGGGAAGCATCAGAAGGCGGTAGCATCAACGACTCCTTCGACGTCGAACACCTGGTGATTCAAGGCCATGGCGCAGCGGCTGAGCAGTCACCAGAGCCTACAGCCGGGAGAGGTGTCGAGTCACCGGTTGCAGCAGAAGAGCCACCCAGTCCAAGCAGGACTGGGCACCTGGATATGCCCGGGCCGGCCTGGGAGGAGTTCCCTGGCTCACCCGAGCAGAGGACACCAGCTGCGGCCACTGTGGAGTACGCCTCGCCACCCTCCAACGTCTCAGATTTCGTGGATGCCTTCCATGAAGGGGAGGAGGTGCGGTTCCGGCGGGTGGACAACGTGGTCGGAGAGGCAGCCGTGCCAGGACTGGCCGATCGGTTGCTCGACGACGGTGCCCACACTCTGCTCTTGATGAGCGCAGAGGAGCCGGGCACGTTTGCAGCTGCGGAGCGCGATGGAGCATGGCGGCGTGCGATGCTCGAGGAGATGAAGTCCATTGAGGACAACCGCACCTGGGAGCTTGTCGATCCGCCGGCGGGATGTCGACCGATCGGGCTCAAATGGGTGTACAAGGTCAAGCGCGACGAGCGGGGCGCCATCGTGAAGCACAAGGCACGGCTCGTCGCCCGCGGATTCGTGCAGAGAGAAGGAGTTGACTTCGAGGAGGTCTTCGCACCAGTGGCGCGCATGGAGTCGGTGCGGCTCCTGCTAGCGCTCGCGGCGGCCAAGGACTGGTAGGTCCACCACCTCGACGTCAAGTCTGCCTTCCTCAATGGCGACTTGGCGGAGGTGGTCTTCGTCAAGCAACCGCCAGGATTCGTGCAGGCGGGGCAGGAGCAGAAAGTGTTGCGGCTTCGGAAGGCGCTGTATGGACTGCGTCAAGCTCCGCGCGCCTGGAATGCCAAGCTCGACGCCACCATGACGGAGCTTGGATTCACACGATGCGCCAGCGAGCATGCTCTGTACACCCGACGACGGGGGAAGGAGCACCTCATCGTCGGGGTGTACGTCGATGATTTGATCATCACCGGCGCGCGGGCGAGCGACATCGCTCGGTTCAAGGAGGAGATGGCCAGCCAGTTCAAGATGAGTGATCTTGGATCGCTATCTTACTACCTCGGGATTGAGGTGAGGCAGGGGGCGGACTCCATCAAGCTTGGCCAGCGGGCGTACGCGCTCAAGCTACTGGAAAGGGCAGGCATGGTAGGCTGCAAGCCAGTGGCTACACCGATGGAGGAGCGCGTGAAGCTCTCCAAACAGAGCACGGCGGAGAAGGTGGATGCCACCTTGTACCGGAGCATCGTCGGTGGTTTGAGGTGGCTCACGCATACCCGGCCGGACATTGCGTTCGCCGTCGGCTATGTGAGCCGCTTCATGGAGGATCCGCGTGAAGATCACTGGGCGGCAGTGAAGCGCTTGCTGCGGTACGTCCAGGGGTCAGCGGAGATGGGGCTCATCTTCCCCAAGCGCGGTGGGCTTCGGCTGTCTGTCTTCAGCGAGGCGCCACCCAGGACAGGGGAAGCAGAGCTGGTGGCTTACAGTGATGCGGACATGGCCGGGGACGTGGATGGACGGAGGAGCACCTCTGGGGTGCTTGTGTTCCTCGGGACTGCGCCGGTTGCCTGGCAATCACTGAAGCAGAAAATGGTGGCTCTGTCCACTTGTGAAGCGGAGTATGTCGCGGCAGCGACGGCAGCATGCCAGGTGGTGTGGCTCCGGCGGTTGCTGAGTGAGCTCACAGGAAGTAAAGCTCAGGCACCGGCACTGAAGATGGACAATCAGCCGGCCATAGCATTGGCAAAGAACCCAGTTCTCCACGACCGAAGCAAACACATTGATGTGAAGTTTCACTTTCTTCGTGATTGCGTCGATGGAGGGCAGCTGATCATCGAGTTCGTCGAAACTGGTCGACAACTCGCTGACATCCTCACCAAGTCACTCGGGAAGCTTCGGTTTCAGGAACTGAGGAAGATGATTGGCATGGTGGAAGTCAAATGAGGGCAGCAAAGATTAGGGGAAGATTGTAAGACATAATCTGCTGCCCCCTTTCTCTCTTCTTCCTGTCCAGGACAGAGACATGGTAGTGGATCAGATCATCTCATGGCTGGTCAAGTCTCTAGTCCTGTAGAGTATAAGGCAATAGGCCATACTTGTACTAGTAGAAGTACACCAGCAGTATGGCTGGTACTAGTGTAGTTGTTGGCTGATTTCAGCCTTGTACCCTGGGTGTATGTAGTTGGTAGAGCTGTACCTTAGAAGGTACATGTATTGGTGTATATAAACCAGCCCAATGCAATGGAACCAGCAGCAAGTTCATTGCCACTCATTCAGTTCCAGTTTCAGTTTTCAAGTCTGAAACTGTGTGTGTGCTGTGTGCGTGTGCAGTAGTAGCTCAGGGCTTTTCTTCTACCTTGGAGCAGGGGAGAGGGAGAGGGGAGGAGAGCAGGTGCTGCTCACCTCGGTGCAGGGTTGCTGTGCCAACAATGACAAAAGGCTCTTGGAAGTTGGGCAAGGCTAACACAGGTATTTGTGTCATTGTTTTCTTTACTTTGTCAAATGCTAGTTGTGCTTCAGGGGACCACTAGAAGGCCTTTTTGCTGAGCAAAGTGTTGAGAGGTTGAGTGAGTAAGCCATACCCTTTTATGAATCTCCTGTAGTATCCAGTTAGTCCTAAGAAACCTCTTAATTCTGTGACAGATGTTGGAACTGGCCAGTTTTGCATATCTTGAATCTTTCTAGGATCAGTAGAGACCCATATGATATGGCCCAAGTAAGAGATGCTTTGTTGAGCAAATGAACATTTAGATTCTTTCAGGTATAATTGGTTCTGCCTGAGAAGCTCAAAAACCTCCTGTAAATGTACCAGGTGGTCATCCAGGGTAGGGCTGTAGATCAGGATGCCATCTAAAAATACCAGGACACATTTCCTCAGGTAAGGTTGCAGGATGTGGTTCATGAGGCACTGAAATGTAGCTGGAGCATTTGTTAACCCAAATGGCATGACCTTGTACTGGTAATGGCCCTGATGGGTTTTGAAAGTTGTTTTATACTCATCTGCAGGGTCCATTCGCACCTGATGATAGCCAGATTTCATATCCAACTTGGTGAAGTATTTGGTACCAGCCAGCTCATCAAGAATTTCTTCAATGATTGGCATTGGAAATCTGTTCTTGATAGTTAGAGCATTGAGCTTTCTGTAATCCAGACAAAGTCTCCAGGTACCATCCTTCTTTTTCACTAGCAATACTGGGGATGCAAAGGGGCTTTTGCTGTGTGTAATGAATCCAGATTGCAGTAATTCCTGCACTTGCTGCTCAATTTCAGTTTTATGATGAGGAGAGTAGTGATATGGTTTGCTATTGACAGGGACAGAACCAGGGTATAATGGGATAGCATGGTCATGGGTTCTGTGAGGTGGCAGCATAGTAGGTGTTTGAAAAATGTCCTTGTATTGCAAGAGGAGGTGTTGAATCTGCTCAGGTACTGTTGCTGTTTTGTCCATGTGATGATGTTGTTCAACCAGGACAAAGGCCCACACCTCATTGCCTTTAGCCATTTTGTGAGCTTTAGTAGCTGAGATTGTGTTCACCTCCCTGATTGGAGTATGTAGTCCTTTCAGAGTGATTGATTTTCCATCTTCTATGAAAGTCATTGTTTTCTGATCCCAGTCAAAAGTCATATGTGGATGTGCTTCAAGCCAGTCATACCCCAAAATTGCATCATAAGGTTGCATATCCAACACTATCATGTTACTTGTCATAGTATGCCCTTGACAGTACCATTTCATGTTTGCTGCCATACTGTTTGTAGTGATAGTGTTGCCATTGGCTAACTTAACTCTTTTAGGTTGAGTTGGGCTTACTGGTAAGTCTGTCATATCTGCAAACTGCTTGCTGACAAAGCTATGGGAGCTTCCACTATCCAGTAGGACCAACATCACCTTGTCTTTTACTTTCGCTTTGAATTTTAGGCAGGCAAGGTTGTCCTTTGTGGTGATGGCATTGAGGGAAAGCTGACAGAATTGTTCATTAAGCTCATCTTCTGTGGCCAGTGCATTGAGGATTTCATCAGGTAGCTCTTTGTCCATATCAAGATCATTGACAGCCAGGACATTTGCTTGGGCCTTGTTTCTGACCTTGCAGACAGCCATGTGTCCAGGAACAAACTTTTCCCCACAACTGAAACAGAGACTATTAGCTTTTCTGTAGTCTCTGAGTTGTCAGTCCTTCCATGAAATGGTTGGTTGTAGGCCTGTCTTTGGGTCATGTTTTTGCTGGTGGAACTGTTTGTAGTTTCCTGCAGGTTTGTGTTTGCTCTTTGCTCTTTCTGCTTGTTGTTGCTGAATTTTAGCTAATGCAGCAGCTTTGATGACAGAAGGTGGCATTTGAGATTCTACCATCACTCTAATGTCATCTTTCAGTCCTCTTATGTATTGCTTTGTGAAAAACATCTCATCAAAGCCAACATGATGTATGCTGACTCCATACTGAAAGCTCTGGAACTGAGTGGTGTATTCTTCTACTGTTGCAGTCTGTCTGAGGTCAAGCAATTGGTCCATGTAAGCATTGTAGTCCTCTGAGCCAAACTGTTTCTCCACCTCATAACAAAAATGAGTCCAGCTTTTGAAGGAATTGTTCTGTTTGAATGCCTGATACCATTTTCCTGCATTTCCTTTCAAGTGTACCTTGGCTGCTGTGACCCACATCCCTTCTGGGATATTGTACATGTCAAAGAAGTCCTTGCAGTTATCTAGCCAAACCTTTGGATCATCTCCATAGAAATCATGAAAATCCATCTTGGGCATAATGCTCTTAGGCAGTCTCTGCTCAGTATGTGTTCCCTGATTGTTGTATTCTTGTTTACTGGACCCAGAAGCCTGATGATCAGTTTTGAGTATCTTGGCAGGTTTATGCTGTGTTGGCTTGTGTTGCTCTGGAAAGGGGTTTTCAAAACTCTGTTCTTTTCCAAAGAGTATAGAATCCACATCATCCTCATCAAATACAGGTTCAGTATCAAATGTTGGGTGACCTGCATCAATAGGTTGTTTCTCTGGTTTCCCCAGGTTGCTCTCGCAATGGCAATTGCATTGGCTTCCACAGTATGGGCAATTTTATGCTGTTCTTCCGTGTAGGAGTCCATAGCCTGATCTCTGAGGTCCATCTGCGCCTTCATTTGGCTCTGTGTGTTACTGAGGCCATCAATGCGAGTGAATAAAGCATCCAAGCTTCTCTCCAGTTTCTCCCAGCGATTGTTTTCTTCTTCCCGGCTACGAGTCATGATGCCGAGGAGGAGGCTGGTTTGTGGAGAGGGCTCACACTGCTTGCCGCGCTTCGGAGCCAGTTGTGTTGCAGAAAGGTTCAGCCTTGGCCTCCCCTGTTGGTTCTGCACACAATATCACCGCCGTCTAGGAACGATGCAGCCGTCTCGGGATTTTACGCCAGGACGGCTCTGCGCAAGCGCAAGAACAGCCTGACAACCTGAACGCTGGACGTTCCGCCGCCGTACGCCACCGCACACTTGATCAATCGGCGAATACTCGGAATTTTACACGCGAACAAGTGCCGCGCAACCCTAATCTGCGATTAATCGGTGCTAGATGAAGGAAAATGGAGTGAATTTGGTGTACTCACTCGGGTTCTCGCCGCCGAACCCGGTTGTCGATGCCGAACCCCAGTCGAACACTTCGTGGGCGCCGCCGCCTCGGTCGCCTGGTGCTCGGTGTAGCGCGTCGCAGCGAGGTTGCTGGGCGCGGTCGTGAGGATCCGCGTCGAGCTTGAGTGTGGTGGTGGTGGTGGTGGCTGCAGGTTTTATCCCTGCCGCCTCCGGTAGCTCGCGTCAGCTCCGAGCGATGGAGCTCGTCGCCGCTGCCGAGGATAGATCGGGCTCTGATGCCACTGTAGCGCCCCGTGGCCCTCGCCCGTCGCCGGCGAGAACGTGAGATGCGCAACGGTAGACAAAAGAAGGATTTTCGCGACGAGGACGCCGCCGGGCAAACCCCCGAGCTTGGCATGGACGTGTTGTCTGAATCGATCTGTTCTCCCGAGATCGGGTTTCGCTTATTACAGAACGGCCTCTGGCCTAGAGTGCGCCTTCCGGCTTATAGAGACGTAAACGTAAACAACAACCAAAATACGCCTTCGCTGATACGGTGGCCTCCTGTAACTCTTCAAGCTATTGCCGCCGTGACATAACGGCGATGACGCGCTTGCAGCCGCTTATCACTGCGACCATTAATAGCACAAGGAGTGGCTTTTTTTTGTGAGAATGGGGAGTTGAACTCCCAAACTGTAGGTTGCACTTCTGCTTCCCTGCCACTGCGCTAGGTGCACATTCTCAACTATGGTTGACTCAGAGAAACACATGATGGCCATATGTGAATTTGTCAAGGTAGAGTGGTAGATAAATCTCAAATTAGTGAATGCTATGTTCTGGTTCAAACTGGCAATGTCATAATACCTCATTTTAGCGTTAAAGTATCATCCTTTCTGATTATACAAGCGCTCTCTGTATTCTTAGTTCCTCAGCAAAGTGGCTTACATTGGCGCCACTCCAACAACTTGTTTGAAAGTTTATGCATGACTTGCTTTTTTCTTAATATTCTTTTTTTTTACTTCACAAGGTCCACAGGCTTGATAGGGATTGCAGTGGCGTCCTAGTTCTGGGAAGAACTCAACTTAGCACTTCCATTATGCATGCTATATTTCGTGAGAAAACTGCTGATGCTTTAGGTGATGTAAGTTATTAAAATAATATTACTCTGGTTTGCACCATTTTTTGTATTCTTATTCAACTGTAAGGTTATTATCTTCTATTTATCTTGACAATATTGTCCATTATGTCAAGGGTACTCAACAAGTACTGCAAAGAAAATATGTTGCACTTGTTATTGGAAGACCTAGGCATCCCAAGGGTTTATTGTCAGCTCCACTTGCAAAGGTTTGTATGGATATTGTTACCTTGTCCTTGCTAGTTTTATCTTTTCTTAAGTATAGGACAGAAAAATGTGCACAGTTCAGTGACAATGGAATAACCTGAAATTATCTTGAACAACAATCTCAAACTAGTAGTATTTCTATATCTGAAAGTTATTTGATACTCTACAGGTACTCAATGGCAAGTTCTCCATTTTTTCTTGTTTGTAGTGGTGACGAGAGACTATATTGTTAGAGTATGGGTAATGCAGGCCCATGTGGCTAGGCCCATGAGGCCCATGTATTCCTAACTATATGGCCACCCTGGTTAGGGTTGGCCTAAGTAATGAATGACAGTTCTCTAATATGGTATCAGACTAGGGTTTCTCTTCCCTGCTCTCTCCTCTCCAGGCGCCGTTGCCACTGGCCGTCGCGCCGCCGCCGGCAGCTATGGCCGGCCTGCCACCTCCTCCTCTCTCTTACTTCCATCACTTCCCCTCCCTCCCTACCTCGACTTGGGCGCAGATTATGGCCGCTCCCAGACCAGGACCCGCCAGCGCCGCCGCTTCCCTGCCCGCGGGCGCCGCCGTCGCCCTGGCCGCGGGCGGGCCCGCCGCGGACGCACCGGTGGGTGCTGCGCTAGGAGCCGGCACTGCCGACGCTGGGGGCCGAGGACGGCGTTCTCTAGGGCGCGCTCGTCGGGGATCCGGCCGCCGCCGCCTCCTACGCCCGCGCCGCCGCCGCGGCTGGCCTCGGGATGCCCTTGGCGGCGCCCACTCTCCCTCCTCCTGCGCCTTCTCTGCCCGCAGGGGCGCCTCCTGCACTGGAGCTGGGCAGGAGGCACTTGGCTACGCCCGATATGCCTGGAGGGGCGCCTCCTGCACCTGCACTGGCAGTGGGCGTGCGCGGCTCGCTCCTGGCCGCGGCTGCTCTGCCCAGGGAGGGCGCGGGCACAAGCGATATGTTCCAGGCAGCGGCCGCTTGGCCCGGTGCTGCCTTCCCTGCTCCGCCCCCGCCCACGTCCCGCTCCGCCGTCGCTGCCGCCCTCGTCGTAGCCCGGGCTGCTGCTGCGGAGGGCATGGCCCGCGTGCGTGAGGACGCCATCGCCTAGGAGCGCGAACGTGATGCGGTTGATGCCTTTGCTCGCCAGATCGCCGACGCGGAGCAGCTCCTCGGCCTACCTGCCTCGCCCGACGTTGGGGCCACGTCCTCGGGATCGGCCGGTCCCCGCGTGTCTCACACCGTGGTCCTCTGGCACGACCCGGCCGACCCGCTCGTGACCCAGCTTCACTACCCGGCTGGAGGGGTCCAGAACATCCGGCTCCTGGTCCCGGTCGTCCTCGAGCCGGAGTCGCCTTCCTACGCCCGGTGGCGGGACCTGGTCCTCCTCACCCTCCGCCGCTACGCCCTCGACGACCACGTCCTCCTCGACACCGTGGGCGTGGCGCAGACCGCCTCGTGGCTGCGCCTCGACAGCATCGTTCTCTCCTGGATCCTGGAGACGATCTCCCTGGACCTCCACGACCTCGTCCGCAACACTCCGACCGCTTGCGGGGCCTAGCTGGCGCTCGAGGGCTAGTTTCTGGGCAATGCTGAGGCCCGGGCTCTGCGTCTCGATGCGAGCTTCCGGACGTTCGTCCAGGGCGACCTCTCCGTTAGCGAGTTCTGCCGCAAGATGAAGGGCATGGCAGACTCCCTCGACGATCTGGGTTGGCTCGTGGAGGACCGTATCCTGGTCCTCAACTTCCTCAGCGGCCTCAGCGCTCGCTACGCTCACCTCCGGACGTGGATCACTCGTCAGTGGCCTTTCCCCACCTTCCTGCAGATCCGTGACGACCTTGTCATGGAGGAGCTCCAGCAGGGAGTTCATGCCCCCTCGACCTCCACGCCAGGGTCCTCGTCCTCCTCGATCGCCCTCGCCGCTACTCCACCCCGTTCGACCGCTCCGCCATAGTCGTCGCTCCTTGGTCCTCTCCCTACCGGGCTGAGCGGGGGTGGGGGGGCCGTGGCGGCCACCGTCGCCGCGGCGGAGGCCGTGGTGCTGGTCGTGGGGGCACCACAGCGCCGACACCTCCACAGGGTGCACCCTGGCCATCCTACAACAACCCATGGTCAGGGCACATCTCCATGTGGCCGTTCCAGGCTTTCGGTGGCGAGCCTCGCCCGCCGGCGGCCATGCTCGCAGGTGCTCCCCCGAGGTTCCCCTCCGCGACCCCGTGGGCGGCCCCGTTCCCCGCGTCCCCGTGGGCTACTCCACCCGTGGCCTTGGCCGGGCCTGCCGACTGGGACCAGGCGGCCTTGGCCCACTCCTTCAGCACTATGGCTCTAACACCACCAGTTGGGCCGGAGTGGGTTGCCGACTCTGGGGCTACTTACCACACCACTCCTAACCCCGGTATACTTTCTTCTGTCCACCCTCCATCTTTCTCTCTTCCTTCGTCCATCATGGTCGCAAATGGGTCTTCTCTTCCTGTCATATCTGTGGGTGCCGTCGGCTCCCATGGTTCCTTTCTTCTTCCTAACGTTCTTGTTGCTCCTTCTATGGTTCACAACCTTCTTACAATTCGTCGTTTTACAGCTGACAATTCTTGTTCTGTGGAGTTTGACTCTTCTGGTCTTACTGTGAAGGATTTGGCTTCCCGGCGTCCTCTGCTGCGCTGTGACGGCACGGGGCCCCTTTACACTCTTTGCTTTCCGACGTCTGCCTCGCCTCCTTCGCCAGTTTTGTCAGCTGCTTTCGCCATCACTACTTCTACTACTTGGCGCCGGCGTCTCGGCCATCCTGGACGTGATGCCCTGATGCAGCTTAGTTGTAGTTCCGATATTCGTTGTACTCGGGCTCACGATGAGCATTTGTGTCATGCGTGCCAACTGGGCCGTCATATTCGTCTTCCTTTTCATAGTTCTTCTCATGCGGCCCACATTTTTGACCTTGTACATTGTGACTTATGGACATCTCCTATCATTAGTATTTCTGGATACAAGTACTATCTTGTGGTGGTGGATGATTATTCACATTATTCCTGGACTTTTCCTTTACGTGCGAAGTCTGATGCTTTCCCCGCGCTCGTCTACTTTTTCGCTTGGGTGTCCACACAGTTCGGCCTCACCGTCAAGGCCGTCCAGTGTGACAATGGTCGGGAGTTTGATAACTCCACCTCCCGCGCCTTCTTTCTCTGTCACGGTGTCCAGTTGCGCATATCTTGTCCATATACCTCCTCTCAAAACGACAAGGCTGATCGCATGATTCGCACCACCAACGACACCGTGCGCACTCTCGTGCTTGAGGCCTCGCTTTCTGCTCGCTTCTGGGCCGAGAGCTTGCACACCTCCACTTACCTCCTTAACCGCCTTCCTTTCGCTGCCTGCCTGGCTCCCACGCCACACCACGCTCTATTCGGTACCCCTCCTCGCTACGATCACCTTCGAGTCTTTGGGTGTGCGTGTTACCCGAACACCACCGCCACCGCTCCTCACAAGCTAGCTCCCCGTTCGACTCTCTGTGTCTTCCTTGGATACTCCCTGAATCACAAGGGGTACCGATGCTACGACCTTACCTCTTGTCAAGTCCTCATCTCTCCATGTGGTGTTCGATGAGTCTGTCTTCCCCTTTTCCACCACCACCACCACTCCCGCTTCCACCTCAGAGCTTGACCTCTCCTCTGTGTTTCCTACTGACCCGGTGGTCGAGCCACCTTTGCCGGTGTTTCCTGCAGGTACTGTTCCGCCGCCGGTCGTCCGTGACACCCCGGGGCCTCTACCCTGCTCGGGTCCCGAGGTGTCACCTTCCGGCCCGGCCTCTGCGCACGACACGGGTCCCGGGTCGGCGCCTCTGACTCCTGCCCCACCGGCACACTTCGCCCAGCCGGTGCGCGTCAACCAACGACGTGCCCGGCTGGCGCCGCCGCCTCCGTCGGCACCGGTGGCCCCCTCTTCGCCGGGGTCACCTACGGCACCGGCGACGTCTTCCCCGCCGGTGACACGACCCCGCCGCCGAGGCCCCCAGCTACCTGGGTCGCGACGCCGGTGTATCACCCTCCGCTTCTTCACCGACACCTGCGTCATGTTCACCCGATAGTGACGCAACACGCGGTTGGTACCCTGCAGCCTCGGGCTCTTGCGGCGATGCCTGGGGACTCACAGGTCTCCCTGGTACCCTTTTCCGTCCGCGAGGCCCTGCTGGACCCTCACTGGCGCCGCGCGATGGAAGAGGAGTACGCGGCCCTCCTCACCAACCAGACCTGGGATCTGGTCCCTCGTCCGCCAGGCTCCAACATCGTCACCGGCAAGTGGATCTGGACCCACAAGCGTCGGGCTGACAGCACTCTTGAGCGGTACAAGGCTCGCTGGGTTCTCCGGGGCTTTACTCAGCGCCCCGGTGTCGACTACGACGAGACCTTCAACCCAGTGGTGAAGCCGGCCACCGTCCATACGGTGCTCTCACTGGCTCTAACGCGCGGGTGGCCCGTGCATTAGCTTGACGTCAAGAATGCCTTCATGGCGTTCTCACTGAGTGAGACAGTCTACTGCAGCCAGCCGGCGGAGTTTGTTGACTCTTCTTGTCCTGACATGGTGTGTCGGCTCAACAAGTCTCTCTACGGCCTCAAGCAGGCCCCCCGGGCGTGGAACCATCGGTTTGCTGCCTTTCTACTGACTCTGGGGTTTGTGGAGGCCAAGTCAGACACTTCTTTGTTCATCTATCACCATGGCGCTGAGACTGCATACCTGCTGCTCTATGTTGATGACATTGTCCTCAGCCTCTAGTGAGTCACTCCTTCGGCGGATCATCGCCTCTCTTCAGCAGGAGTTTGCTATGAAGGATCTGGGTTGGCTCCACCACTTCCTCGGGGTCACTGTTGAGCCTCATTCTGCCGGATTACTCCTTCACCAGCAGCAGTACACTCTTGATATCCTGGAGCGAGCTGGGATGACTGACTCCAAGCCCTGCTCCACTCCAGTTGACACACAGGACAAGCTATCAGAGGACGAGGGTACACCAATGACAGATCCCACTGCCTATCGGAGTCTTGCCGGTGCACTTCAGTACCTCACCTTCACCTGGTCGGACATCACCTATGCAGTTCAGCAGATATGTCTCCATGTGCATGATCCCCGTGAGCCACACCTCACCGTTCTCAAGCGGATCCTTCGCTACCTCCGTGGCATCGTCGACTTCGGTCTCCTCCTTCACCGCCAGTCATCCTCCACCGAGCTTGTCGTCTACACTGACGCCGACTGGGCCGGGTGCCCGGACACTCGCAGCTCTACCTCCAGCTACGCCGTCTTCCTAGGCGGCCACCTGGTGTCCTGGTCGTCCAAGCGCTAGCCGGTCGTCTCCCGCTCCAGTGCCGAGGCGGAGTACTGCGCCGTTGCTAACAGCGTGGCTGAGGCTTCCTGGCTCCGGCAGCTCCTTACCGAGCTCCATAGCCCTCTCTCACGGAGCGCGCTGGTCTACTACGGCAACGTCAGTGCGGTGTACCTCTCTGCTAACCCGGTGCAGCACTAGAGGACCAAGCATGTGGAGATCGATCTACACTTCGTTCGTGATCGGGTCGCCATCGGCGATTTTCGGGTCCTCCACATCCCGACGACTACCTCCCAGTTTGCCGACATCTTCACCAAGGGTCTCCCGTCTTCGACCTTCATTGAGTTCCGCTCTAGCCTCAACATCACCAGTGGCTAGTTGTCTGTGGGGGGGCTCGTGTGTGTTGTACTTCTTTTCGTGTTCAGTCTGCAAACTCCGCTGCGCCGACAGTTCAGACTGCGGGGGGGTGTTAGAGTATGTGTAATGCAGGCCCATGTGGCTAGGCCCATGAGGCCCATGTATTCCTAACTATATGGCCACCGTGGTTAGGGTTGGCCTAAGTAATGAATGACAGTTCTCTAACATATATGAACAACTCTTACTTGCTAGGTCATCAGCTGTTATGCATATTTGTCATTTTTAACTTATTTTTGCAATTTTTCCACTGAAAGAAAAATTAACTTTATATGCATTATGCAACTCAGAATCAGGGATACATGTTTGACTTGCCATTGAGATGTGATAAAGCAGTATAAAAGTGCTATAGACGACATATGATAGCTGGCCCAATGAGCCGCTCGTCTGATATCCTTATGGGCCATGCGCCCACATGTAATTAGGATGGTTATTGAGTAAATAGGAATAGTACCATATTGCTCACCGCCTATGAGACTCAATGCAATCCATCAATTTCCGTGTCATACTCTTGCTTACAAAAGTATGCTTCTAACAATATCCCTTGAGGTAAGAAAAAGTAAGAAAATAAAATAAAATAAAATAAAATAAGGTTTCCTCTCATTTATATTTGCAATACAGTCCTCCACAAAGTCATTCATTGCCAAAGGACATTTTAGTGGTGAAATTGTAGTTATTTGTTTTCCTGATAGCAGGACTTAAGTTCCAGTTTCTGTGTGCCAAGTTTTCCCTTCTTGTTTGTTTTGTTCTGTGTGCCAGGTTTTTCCCTTCTTTCTTGTTTGTTTTGATCACTCGTTTAATACTGACAATTTGATGAACTTTGATTCTCATGTACTCCAATCCATTACTACCTAAATTTCTCATAAAATGATTGCAATTGTATGAATCTTATCAAAATATTGGTAAGTTCTAATTTCAAGCTAGGCTCCGTATCCGTACTGCATAGGCGCCGATCATCCTCGTACTGCGCGTCGCTGTAGCGGACGGCCTCACAGAACCCTCGCGCCTGGAGCTTGACCTTCATCAGCAGGCTCCACTCGTGGTAGTTGGAGCAGGTGAGCTATGGCCATGCGCCGCCGTCGTCGCGGTAGACCTGCACCATCGGGGAGCGCCCACGGCGTCCGCGACGGCACTCTGGGGATGGCGACACGTGACGACGGCGCTCCGGGCTGGGTGAGTGTCCACCAATCCACCCGCCTCCTTCAGCTCCGCGCGTAGAGCGGCGGCCGCGGCCACCGCAGCCTGAGCAGCGGCTGCTGCCTTTGCCGCGGCGAGACGAGCCTCAGGGCTGCCGGGATCGACAGCCTTGCCGTCCCTCCTTGGCGAGCCATCGCTCTTGCCCCCGGCGGCCGCGGCGGCCAGACGCGCTCTCTTGGCAGAGTTGGAAGACATGGAGAAGGCGGTGGCTGGGTAGGGGCTTTGCTAACCTTAGGCTCTAGATACCAATTGTTGCCCAAACATCGCAAGTAAAGGGATAGAAGAATCCCACAGGTCAGCTTGACCAATGGTCGCTTGGATTGAATCTGAAAGTTGCAAAGCATGTGTTTACAATAGGATGGCTGCTGCTTATATAGAGCAGGGCCTCTACCAACTACTTAGCATATTCTTGCATAAAGCAAGATGCTCTAGGCTACATGGTTGCCAAGGTTTCTCATGATCAACTTGAGGGCCAAGGAACCCGTAATGCAAAAAGTAGAAATGCAGAAAAGTAAGATACATGTGCTAGCTTAACACTGTCACTATCCATGCATTTACAATGTTCCGTTGTTTGCACCTTTGTTCTTTCTTACACTCATGGCAGTTAGTGACTGACTGTTGGAGTGTTAGTACAAGATATAGAAGTATTATCATATTTTATTATTGTGTTTGTGAGTAAGCTTGAAGTTCATGTTTATAAATTGATATCAACTTGGCTTCCTAAAGCCTGTGAAGTAGCACTATAGACACTCAGTTGGCATTTTGGTATAACTGTAGACATCAGTTAGCATTTTTCTATCATTGTATGCATATTGTTGCTTGAGAGTAAGATAGTTTCCCTGGCGAATCAGACCAAAAAATCATAAAGCAACTTTTAGCCAGTGATGTTTTTTATTTGCTTTTCAGAATTTGATCTGGAGCCTGTTGCTTCATTCTTTGTAATATCACCACTTACTTCATTACTTATCTTGGCCATCCCAATTCAAAAGATTTTCCATTTTGGATGAAGTAAGTATGATGAAAGATATGTAGGCCTCGTCCATTTACTTTATTTTCTTTCATGCTCAGTGGAGATACCAGTGCATGAAAACTTGCAGGAGTTTTATCTGGGAAAGAGAAGTCCATTTGAATTTTGACATTCTCAACTCAAATTGTGCCTATTTAGCCCAAGGCTACAAAACCGTATACTTATGCCCCCTGAGGTGGATTTTGTCACTTCTGACTGATGAAATGTGATTACTCAGCAAATTGAATCTCTTATGTGCTCTCCCACCTCAAGAGATGCACTCACTGGGCCCCTCAAAAACTTGATGTTTTCTGTGTGGAAAAAGGCAAGGGAATAGCTATATATACAACTGAGTCGCCTGATGCATACTACCATGGCAGCATGATCCACTAATCTGGTGGCTCATCCAAATTCTTGTGGATTGAACAAGCCTGTGAGTGCAGTGAGAACGGAGTTGTACATTATAGTCTAATATATAGCAAGGCTGCAAGGTTCATAAAGGGCCTGCTTGGTTCGCAGCCATAGTGTGCCTTGCCAAGTCTACAGCGGCAAAAACCTCCACCACAGACTAGTACAAAAATTGTGGCACACCATACTTTACTGATCAACCAAACAGCAGACTTGATAGGTGTGACAGCTTTACCTGTGGCAGTGGCTCGTGGTGGTGGGCAACCAAGCAGGCCCATAGCATCAAACAATTAAACTGCTCTACTAAGCCCCAGTTAGGTATGCTCACTCATGGGATTAAATATGTTACGTTCATTCTTATATAGGCAACCTTCTGAAGATATGTATCTTATGTGACCTTGCATCTCACTTAGAATCAGTTTATATACCTGCCAGTGAAAATTGCACCTTTCCTGCTCTACTTTATACAACAGGCCATTTTCCACCGGTACTTAAAACTGTGGTAGCCAGCTTGACTCACTTGTATTTTGAACTTCATGTGTTCAATTCCTTTAAAAAGGATAGGAGTGTTCTCACTTCTGATGCATCTTTTTGAAAGGTTCATACAGTTATTTTTCAAGACATTTTATTGCCCCAAAATAAAAGGACATTACTGTCATGCTGAGACAACATATATTTCATTGAAACATTCCATAGTTCCATGATGTAAGTTGGTGGCAAAATTTGTATAATATATAGAAAATGTTTCTGTTCTATGTACAGGTCAATCAACTATGCGAATTTTAATCATGCATGTGGGTAATTGCATTATTGATTTGTGTTAGGTGGAATATTTTGGTTTCTCTGAAGTTTATCAGTGAGTTCTGGTTTACCTTTTGGAATAGAACTCCAGTATGTCTGTTTGTCTCCTTTCTTTTCCTACACCTTTTGGAACTCTGATCCATCTTAGAGTTCTTCTTCGTTTTCCATATGGTTTGTTCACCCACTATACTGATTGATGTTTCCATCAGTAGTATTTTATGGTTGTGCCTTGCACTTTTATAGGTTGTATTACAAGATGGCAGGTCGGAGCGTCTGACTGTTTGCGCTGGTCCAAATACCGCTTCTGTTCAAGATGCTTTGACAGAGTACCGTGTGATTGAGTCTTGTCCTCAAGGTAGGCAAGAAACAAAAATGCATGTTGAGGAGCAAATGCATTTTATTGTTGTACGGATAAGTAAATTATTACTGCTAGCAGTGTCATTTCAAAATGGGCCACTAAAGCTTCTGATAAAAATAATGTCAAATAGATATCAAATCGGATGTGAATAGAAACAAGTTCATTCAAGGAAAATTCAGAGGCATTAAACTGTAATATAGTTTTGGTATTATTGATGAACATAGATGATGTAGGTTTATGTTTCCCTGTGCTATAAGGTTAGGTGTCCTGGATGATGATAGCCACTGTAAGCTTAGCAAACTAAGTAGATTGCTGAACTATGATGCATCATTTTATTGAATATTGTCGTCCTTTTTAGTGATGGGTTTGGGATATTGTTAGTAAGCAGCAAAATGTGATGCAGTGAAATTGCTTTTAGTTAAGGAAAGTCCATCCTACTTCACATATAACTGTTATTGTGATTCAATAATATTGAAGTTTGCTAATGATTTTAGGGTACACTTGGTTAGAATTATTCCCTCGGACTGGGAGGAAGCATCAGGTAATTATAAATTCATAATACTCCTATATCAGTTATCTCTGAACAAACTGGTTTCGTTGTACTTACTTGCAAGGTACCACGGTCACACTAACCACTCTGAAAAACTTTCTCCTTTATATTCTTGAACTGAGCCAGCTCCGAGTCCATTGTGCGGAGGTTCTGGGAACACCAATTGTTGGGGATTACAAGTACGGACGGCAAGCGCACCAGAACTGGACGCCTCTTCCCATGCCGCAAACAATCAATGAGGAAATGCTCAAGAAAAGGAAGCTTCCCTTTGGGCTTGCTTTGGGCGGTGGAAGCGTAGCTGAGCAGCAGCCACAGCTGCATCTACACTGCAAGCAGATGATCCTTCCTGACATCTCAGCAGCTATGCAGCAGCTGCAGTCTTCAGATGCTGACCACAATTTCTCTGATCTGGAGAAGCTGAGCTTTGTCGCCCCATTGCCATTGCACATGCAGTTGAGCTGGAGGATTCTGATGTCCATAGGCAAGTAATGTTGTCATTTCTTCTTTAGGCATGCCTGCTTGCTGTGCTGTATTACTGTGGGGTTTGCTTTAAACCCTGCATGCCTGCTTACTGGGGCTTGCTGTCGCAGAAAGCTTATAGAACAGCCTGAAACCCTGAATTTGGGCTGTAGTAGTAGTGGATCTCTACAATGGTGAAAGATGAGATCATATGCAGAAACCATGTTGATAAATAGATTATTCTTTGTTTTCTTTTTATTTTTCTGGTTTTCCTCCAGAGATTTTTTTTCATATAATGCCGCATAATCAATGAGCAATGATACAAGTTCATGGATTCGATTAATGCCGCATCATTGCAGGCGTCTGGGGGGTTTTCTGGTGCACCGCAGCCGCAGGGGCGAAATGACCCTCTGCTGTGGTGATGGCTTTCCTTGGTCGTTTTTCTAACGTGTGCGCGTCGTATAAACTTTGACAGAGCGAAACAGCTAATATTGAATTAGTAACTCCGGTCCGCATTTGAGTGTGTTCTTCAATGTTTTGGTGCTTCTTGATATTTGTATTTGCAACGTTTTTTTTCCTCTGGTTAATATTATATTTATATTATACGCGGGAGCAGATTTGGGCCAAAGCCAGTACAGTGCAGCAATAACATGTGCCAAAATATTTCACAAACAATGACAGTAAGAAAATAATAGTGTCATCGTTAGAGCATCCCACTCTTATTCCTGACTCAGTTTGGCATTACCCTGCTCGATTCAATGACTTAAGATACAGCAATACCACTGGATAAAAGAACACATTGCAATGCAGACAGAAACATCCCTGATGCATATAATAACTACATCAAGTAATACAACAATTTAATTACATCAAGCTGAAAAAAGTCCAGCACAAAAAAGGTTGGATGCACGTCCAGTTGAAAATTTCTGGTTTACACTACTTCAGTGGTTTCAATCCGAGTGAGGCCCGGAGCTTGTTCATTTCTATGATCTCGGGGTCATTCGGATCCGGAGCATTTCCTTCACCCTTCTTCTCTTTCTTTTCCTTCTTCCTCTTCGGTTCCTCTCTTGGGCCACCGTCCTCACCACGTCCTCGAGGACTTGCACTTCCACGACCACGCCTCCTGCGGTACTCTCCATCTTCCCGGTCTCTGTCCCGTCGATCTCTGCTCCTTGAGCGGCTCCTGTGCCTGCCACGGTCTCTGTCTCGGCGCTCCCTTTCCCTACCATCCCTCTCCCTGTCTCGATCCCTGTCACGATTGTAGTCATCATCTCGCAGGCGGTGACGGTCTCGATCCCTATCCCGGTTTCTGTCTCTTTCACGATCTCTATCTCGGTCTCTTTCCCGCCCTCTTCCATAATCCCTATCATAATCCCGATCTCTATCATAATCTCTGTCCCTGTAAAATAGACATAAAAGTGCATGCAGTAATTATCTACAGGTGTTTAAATCAACAAACAGCATGAACCAAAAATCCCAAAATAAACTTATTCAAGATATCAAAATTCCCATGCCAAAAGAATAAATAGACCTCATCATCCAACAGTGGAGGTACAGTCAAATAACTAAATCTGCTTTACATGAAAACCAAATGGAACAAGTTTGATTAGCAAGATAAATGGTACCATACTGTCTAAAGTGGTTAGGTTCAAGATTATATTCTAGTTTTAACGATGCCTTGGACTTCTGATCCATTGACTTATCAGCACCTGACCTTTACTGTTAGTTATTAAGTATTAAGTAATTTTTTAACTAACTATGTGCCCAGAAACTACAAAAGAAGATGATTCATATTCTACTTGATAAAAAGCCAGCCTCCCCAAAGTTACTCTACCAAAAACATTGTCACACATGATAATACAAAGTCATTAACATTTTTTATCTAAAAGCAAACAAAATCATCAATATAATCATCCGTTTAGCTGGCCAGTAAAAACATGACATAGTCAATAAACCCTATACAGTATACGTACATTTTATACATGTACAGAAATAGTTTAGCGTTTCACAGAAACAAAAAAAAAATCAAAACTTTCATGATAGCAAATAAGCTTATTACTCTCAAAGCCTGAAATGTGTCAGTGACAGAAGCTGGAAAACATGCAAAACAAAGGAAAAGAAAAGAAATGCAATGGACTCAAAATGTGAACTAAAACAAGATCAATGAAATTGAATAAGCAAGATATTCAATTCAAGATTATTTATGACTATGTATCTGTTTGACCCATCATACTTCTCACTGCACACTATCAGTGCAGAGAAACCTGGCAGAGCCACAATTTTCACTGTCGGAAGTGGTATACCTACCAATGGCTCTTGATATTAACATGCCATGGCAGTAACACTGATATAAATCACTGCAATGATGCAGCAACAGCTTCCGGTATATGATATCAACAATAAGAATCAAAAGCATCTAGACTAGACGTCGCAAATTAACAATGATATTTTGATATATCAGAACATTGTCAAAATTTCAGCTTCTTTAAAACCAAAACAAGCAGGTACCCTTTGGTTCACATATTCAATGCAAGATGCAATATTGATGCTAGACACATTAAGCAGTTGAGGAAACAGTCAGAAAAATTCAACAGTAAACTCAGTATATGAGTGCAGTACAGTTCATGAGGAGCATACCTGTGATGCCTTTCGGGTTTCCTGTCACGGTCACGGTCACGGTCCCTATCCCGTTCCCTTGCAGGGCTCCTTCCACGATGATTATCCTGAAGAGATGATAAAAGCGGATTCAGCATGCCATTAATAAACTTGGTAGATTCACTGCAGATTCACTTCTAAAGTGCTCACATTTTCATGACCGTTAGGTTCATCAATTTCCATAGGCTGTTCCTCCTTGTCTTCCTCTTCTTCCTCAAAATCATCCTCAAGTGCACTTCTTCTCGGTTCCAGAGTTCCAGACGCTTCAAGAACCCATCTATTTAAACAATCCAGAAAATGCCATACATGAGACAAAACTGAGTGTTTCAAGACTTTTTAAATGAGTATGCCAATGAAAATGCCACAAGCAAAATAATTTCCAAGAGCACAGCAGACACTCATTGAACTAAAAACAAACCTTTTCTGGATGCGAGGCAGGGCTGTATCACAGGAGTAATCCTTGGTCAGCAACTCATCAATGAACTCATCAACATGGGTAAGTGTGAACTCTGAAACGAAAATAAAATACCCATGTAAATACAGGGCCAAATACATACCCCTAGTTTCAATTATTATATTATAATTGTCAGTGTGAAAAACATCAGAGTTTTGAGGAGGAAAAAGTAAAACTGTAAATTAAGGGGACACTGGAGCATACGTCCATCGCTGAGCTTGTGCCTGATCTTGCGGTAGTCGTTGTAGAGCGGCTCAAGGTACTGGTAGACGTCAGCAATGGTGCCAGTGAGGCGCAGGTAGAAGGCACCGAGAACACGAACATACCTACAAGAAAACGCAGAAGCAGCATCGATGTTGTGTCAGTTAAAAAGCAATGGAATTCTTAAGTTATTCGAATGGAAGAAAAACAAAGTACACGAGAAGAAAGGTACAATGTTAGCGGAGATAAGGAAGCAAGCGTACTTGTAATCCTCGTTCTTGATGAACTCGACTACGATGTCCTTGTCTGGTTGGATCTGCAGCATCTTGAGCGCGAGGCAGAGGAAAGGGGTGGGCTTGCGGTTGCCGCCGTAGGTTCCGCCGGTGTGGTCGAGCTCCATAGCCTTGTCGACCAGCGTCTCCGCGGTGAGGCCGAAGCACTGCTCCTTCCAGTAGGTGCTCTGGTAGATCTTGGAGCGCACGATCTTCTCCACCAGGTTTTGTGGGTTCGTCCCGTGGATGCTCTTCGCGAGGGGATCCGTGCGGTTCGCCATCGCTTAAGCGCCGCGCCCGCGGCGCGCTTCGGTAGCGGTGACCAAAGGTGGTGGCGGTGGCGGTGACGGCGGCGGCGGACGTGGTTGGGGATTGGATTGGGGTTTGAAAACAAAACCCTAGGAGCTAGCCGGCAGTGCCTGGGGGCTGGGGCAGGCGAAGCTAATGAAAAGGAGAAGAGAGTCCGAAGTCGGTTGGGTCCGGCAGTTCGCCGATACAGTGCCATTTGAAAACTTGTGTACAGTATTCTGTATCACCAGAACTTTATTTTATATAAAAAATACATATTCTTCGGTTTTAAAAAATATAGGAAATACTTTGACCAGTGATCCCTTTAACGGCCTCATTTCAAACAAGATGAAGAGTACTCCTCTGTCCCACAAATAAACACGTTCCTTTGACTTCTATGATTTATGTTGACCGTTCATCTTATTCAAAAAAATTAATAAATATTATTTATTTTTTATGACTTATTTATTGTTAGATATATTTTTATAATAATTTATTTATTTTATTATTTAAAAATAAATAAATAAGACAAATGGTCAAACATGAATCATACCAGTCAAAGAAATGTATTTATTTGTGGGACGGAGATAGTATATTATTTATGCATTTTTATTTGGCAACATGAAATTCATCATGTCAATCTAGGCCTTGTTTATTTTTCAAAAAATTTGCAAAATTTTTCATGATTTCGCGTCACATCAAACCTTGTGGCACATGCATGAAGCATTAAATATAGATAAAAAATAATTATTTACACAATTTGTTTGTAATTTGCGAGACGAATTTTTTAAGTCTAATTAGTACATGAGTGGATAATATTTGTCAAATATAAAAAAAATTGTCCATTTTGCAAAAAAAAAAGCAACTAAACAAGGCCCTACAAAAAGTTGTGTTCGGGTCCAAGAAATAATTGATGTTTAGTTTTCTAGATTCCACAACAATCATTTGTTCACTCATAAATAGATCTGAATAGAGTAGACTATGTACAATATTGGTTTTTCATCTATGCTCAAAGGATATTCGCAGCTTCTTCTTTCCCAAGCCTCGGGGTTTACCATTGCAACCAATGCTTGGATAGTCAAAAATTTAGGTATCAAGGCTTCTACACGCGCTGATAAAAAGAGACTTAAATATTTATGGAAATAGAAAAAGAAGATGTGGTCGAACAGATGGATGCTTTCAATTTTTTGTGGGACCCACTTAAAGATAAAGAAGATGATGCTTAAACTACCTACAGCGTGGACGATATCGGCACCGAGAAAGGAGAAAGAGGCTTGAAGCATTGAGTAGAGACTACATAGAGCTATGGTTGAACTTAAAATCTCAGGCCTTGTTTAGTTCATCCAAAAACTAAAAAAATTTCAAGATTCTATATCACATCAAATCTTGCGGCACATACATGAAACATTAAATATAGTCAAAAACAAAAACTAATTACACAGTTTGTCTGTAAATCGCGAGATGAATCTTTTGAGCCTAGTTAGTCCATAATTAGACAATAATTACTAAATAATGACAAAAATGATACAATAGTCAAAACCAAAAAAAATTTAGAAACTAAAGAAGGCCTCAGCCTCAGAGTCAAGTACAATCCTCGGTGCTTGGTATATTTAAAATGATTCACAACATGTGCACAAAAGGGTGAATGTTCACGGAGCATCAATGACTAATGTTGTGTGTAAAAAGCCTACAGACATCGGTGTCGACATAGCACATGAATTCATATTCTCAACACCTACAGTAGTCTTAGAGCATCTCCAACAGTTTGCTAAAGCACTTGTCATCTAAAAAATTTGGCAAAAGAGGTAAAATAAACTTACTCTAGCAGTTTGGTATTCCCACTTACCAAATCGTTTTGCTTGCCGAATATCGGAGCCGCGTGTGTAACTTTCCGCCGTGCGGAAGCGTTTGGCATCGCGTGATTCTGCGTCTTCGCTGCCCTTCCTGCGCGACAGGTGAAGTTGTGGCCCGTGTTCCCCCCGTCGCCGCTGTGTGCCGTGGTGCTCCATCCACGCGTCGTGGTGGTTTTCCATCCGATCGACCTGCTGGAAATCATGCGTTGGGGCCGGTTGCGAGCGGCGGCGCCCTCCAAGGTTCAGATGTTGTGAAGGATCGGTGATTGGAACCTCCTCCATGGTTCGGATGTTGTGAAGGATCGCTGATTGGAACCTCCGCCACCGTTCGGATGTTGAGCTGAACTCATTTCTATTCTGGCAAGCGTGGAACCTCCGCATTTTTCCAGAGGTTCCGGGGTCTGTAATGACCCGACCATTGACAGGGAAGAACCAGGGTCGCGATGAAGTGAAGGCGTCGGGGTTACCGGTTAACAACCGAATCTGGTGAGCCATCCTCTTTTTTTTATTTGGCAAGTGAAATATAGCAAATTGTTGGAGATGGCGTCTTTTGAACTTGGTAAATAACTATAACAACTTGCTAAAACACAGGATTTTGCAAGTGAAATATAGCAAACTGTTGGAGATGCTCGTGGCTTTTCCAGAAACCTGAAATCGATACTGGTTGATGTTTCAAGCCTTGATACTCCTTCATGCAGTTATGGGTAGTCCAAGATTTAAAATACATACTTCCTCTCCCTGAGTTTATTTGCATGTTTGGAGTTCAAAAAATTTTCCCAAATTATTTGATCAATTAGGCCTGAACGTGCAGTGGTGGTAGCATCATCAGAGCAATGCAGCGCTAGTACAGTGGTGGTAGCATCATCAGAGCAATGCAGCGCTAGTACGTCACATCCTACAGCAACAGCGCTAGCATGTCCAACCGAAAGTGTTTTTAAAAAAACTAAAAACAAAAGAAAAAGAAAAAGAAAAATCAATGGAGGCTAGGCTTTGGGTGACCCGAGACGGAGTGGATGGAGGACGCGAAGTCTGTAGAACATGCACGGGCAAGCGAAGAGGAGGATATAGAGCTACTAGGACATGTTTGCTACGAGGCCTGGGGGTGGCCGTGCTCCCGGCATGCAGCGGCCCGTGTTTGATGTCCATGGGGCGCTTCCTAGCCTGGGCAGCACGGTGCTCAAAGCACCCTTGGGCCTGTCCCTAGGGAAACGACCTCTCCCACCATTTTGCTAGAGCTTGGCTCGCTCGTGCTCCTCCATGCCGATTTTGGGGTGAATCTTGGCATTGCGATGCACTCGCGTAGGAATCCTGAAACCTGTGCGCGTACTTCTCCTCCTGCTGATTTCCACCGCCTATATAGCTCCCCTGCCCTCCCCTCCCCAAGCTCCAGTCCTTCGTCTCCCTTGCTACTCCACCCAATCCCGTGAGAGATCAGCAGCAAAGTGCGGTGTCTGGCAAGGCGGCAGTCTTCCCTAGCGGTGTTCCTCTTGGATCTACTCTAGTGCGACGCAGTAATCGCTTCCTTGCTGGGACTCTAGGAGGCGGTAGGGTTCTTTCTCGTCTTCCTCAGGTCCAGCGGTGCTGTGTACCAGATCTGCTTCCTCTTCATCGCTTGGTCGCCCTCTCCTCCGTTCTCGATCACGTTTGGACTACAAGGTGAAATCTATCTACAAGGCACCTCCTTTTTTTTCTTTTGATGATGTTAGTGTTTTGATTGTGTTGTTCATGTTGCACTATGAGTTGGACGAATGCTATGTTTAGTGATTTGCTTGCTAGGGTTTTCCTTGACATGTTCTTACTGTTTTTACTTATTTGTACACTAGATTTGTTTGTTTTGGATTACTACTAGCTATTGTTTTGTTACAAGCTCTGGGAGGCATATATGTTCAAGCATGCAGCCGTGCCTTGTTATGTTCATCAACTCATGATGTTGTGAGGTGCCAGGGTTAATAGAGTTATTTTGTCTTGCTTTGTTGGTATTGTCTTTCTGCAGTTTTCATTGTTGGTGTTGGTTTGTTAGTTAATCTGGTCGATGATGATGTCCACATGCACTGGGAGGCATGTTCATGTACCTCTGCCTTTATGTACTTGTTGAATGATTACACATCCAATTTGATGCCTGCCTGGGTCAACTGAGCTTTGTTTGTCTTGATATTCATGCATGTAGATGGACCCTACCCAAAAACGCGAGATGATGGCCAAGCAAGGTGTTGTCCTATGTTGCAAGTAGAATTAGGAGGTCTAGACCAGAACCAGACCTTCTGTTGTACCATTTGAGGAGTGATGTTGAGAAGCACATGCAACACACCCTCCAAGCCATTTTCAAGTCCACTGATGTTGAGTGCTTGTCCATGATAAGAATGACCAAAGCTCCTTTTTTTGCTTTGTGTAATCTATTTAGAAATAGGGGACTTGTACCTAAGAAGGCAAGGTGCACTATGGAGGAACAAGTAGCTATGTTTCTCCATATAGTGGGCCACAACCAAAGGTTTAGGGTGGTTCACCAATCTTTTAGGTCAATTGAGACTGTTCATAGGCAATTCCACCAAGTCTTGTATGTTGTTGGTGAGCTTAGGAGTGAGCTCATTAAGCCTCCTTCAACTGCCACTCATCCAAAGATACTTGGTAGCCATAGATGGTACCCTTACTTGTAGGTAACACTATTTTGGTGTTCAATAACACTTCACTGTAGTCTCAAACATAACACTTTTGACGTTTGCATATTTTTCTAGGACTGCATTGGTCCCATTGATGGCACCCATGTGTTGGCAAGGGTGCCTAGGCACATGCAACAACCCTTCAGGGGTAGGAGGAAGGAGCCAACCCAAAATGTGATAGCTGCTGTGGATTTTGACCTCAAGTTCACATATGTGTTGGATGGCTAGGAGGGTTCTGCCCATGATGCCCCACATCTTAGCTGATGCCATAGAGAGAGATGATGGGTTCATTGTGCCTGAAGGTAACTATAGACATGTGCCCAAATAAATTTTCACTTGATCCACTACCTTGGACACTCACAAAGACCATCACTACTGCCTTGTAGGTAAATTTTACCTTGTAGATGCTAGCTATGCTTGTAAGCCTAGGTTTATGCCTCTCTTTAGGGGGGTTAGGTACCACCTTTCTAAGTACAACAACAGGAACTACCCAACCAATGTGAAAGAATTGTTCAATCTCAGGCACTCCTCACTTAGAGTCATAGTTGAGAGGGCTTTTAGGGCTTTGAATAACAAGCTTAAAATTCTTGATAACAAGCCCTTCCGCCCCTATAAGCCACAGGTCAAGCTGGTGCTAGCCTGTTGCATTCTTCACAACTGGATCTTAGGTTTTAACATAGACCTGGTGGTGCCTGATGAGAATTGGGTGCCACCTCAACAGCCTGAACCTCAGTCTAACAGTGACCTACCATCACAAGACTCTATTGTCATGGCAACTAAGAGGGATAGCTTAAGTAATGCCATGTGGTAGGGCAGGGGCACCTCTAGGACCTCATTCATGTATGTCTATTCTTGTATTACTAAGTTTGTTGACTTTGGCATGGAACATTTTGTTTATGTTGTATTTTTTTAATAATTTGTGGACAAGCTGCCTGCTTATTCTTGTGGCTGTTGTTGGTACCTTACTGTTGGTTACATAAATAGGATGGCTTCATCTCCTATTGAGGGTGGGTTAGTCATTGTTGCTGATGTGCTGGATGAGGCTGTAGGGGTTGCTGATGGTGATGTTGTAGCACCCGTTGCCCCCATGAGGTGGAACAATATCACCTCTAGGTTTGTGCTTAGGAGGATGGCTCAGTTTCTTAGTGATGGCACTAGGCCTAACAAGGTATTCAAGGACAAAGATGTGAACTTTGTAGCCCAGTGTCTTAAGGCCTACAGTGGGGATGCAATTAGCCTAACTTAGGTATACAACCACCTAAGGAAGTGGAAGGAAAAATGGTCTAGGATCAGTAAGCTCAAGGACCTTAGTGGAGCACTATGGGACTCTGATGTGAATGCAATCATGGTAGATGGGGAGCACTACCTAGTCCACTGCAAGGTAGAACATTTGAGTTCATATCATGGTTTCTTTGTCTTACCTATCTTACCTATCTATTTTACCTCTAATGGTATTGTATCCCCACCTGCAGGACCACCCTAAGGATGTTGAATTCCTTAACTACCCCATAAGGTTTTATACACTACAAGGTTTTGACCCTTTAGCCACGAAACCTTTGGGCAACACCACTCATTTGGTTGCAATTGGGGGGTCCTATGACACCCAAACACTAAATTGGTAGTAATATGGGTACATATTGCGACACGTTTTTGTGTTGCGCTATTTTTTTGGTTGCAACTAGTTCATCCACTAATCTAGACTTTTGTGGTATACTCACATCCTCAAATTAATTGTCTCAAATTTTTCAATGCAAAGCATTGTCACATGAATCTTAATTAAGATAGAGAGGAGGCGTATGTTACCTCCTTGGCCCTCAGGATGGGAAAGTCTCCGGTCTCTTCATCACTCTCCTCAGTAAATGTGCAATGAATTGCAATTTTATCATTGACAACGAACACATTGTCATGATCAGGACAAGTAACCTTCATCTACAAAAATAGATTATATCGACCAAATCCAATCTAGATTAGAATGATAGCACATGCAAATTTTCATATATCAGCAAGACAAGATCAAAACCATCTCCTATATATTTCTATGCCTGTCATCATAGATCTGAATAATGCCATGTTGCTAAATCTCTGTCAAACCAAAAAAATGAAACGCATGGCTGGAGCATCATAAAAGAGAAACAATCCAGGATGAAACCTCTAAGCTGCTCGACTTCCTCCATGGATCCTACAGATGCCATGCAATTTACATGTTAGGTTAATATGTGAGAAAATCACATATTAACCAAATCCAATCTAGATTAGAATGATGGCTATTAATTTCTTACTGGCAGTGGATGTAGAACATGTACAGAATCAAACTTCACTAATATAAGGTCTCTGAGAGTATTCTTAAAAAAAAGCATCACACAAAAAAGCGGCTAGATTAGTGCTCCATAGAAGCAGTAGACAAACCCTCCACAGTCGACTGGATGGATCAAATAGAAGGAAATATTCAAGTTTGATTGCTCACAGAGAAAGATTCAATGAGATCCAAATACTGAAATTAAAGAACCAAATCGTCGCTTGCATATATGATGAACAGTGTAGAAGTACAACAAGAAAACCCTACCGCGGGTTCCTCGAGGGAGGGATGCTGTGCCACCACCGGGCCCGGAATCACCTCGCCGTCGTGCGTCGCCGCCTCTGCAGGAGGGAGTTCGGGACGCAGCGGCGCCGCCACCGCCGCCGCCGCCGCATTGACATTGCATCGCCGCACGAACCTACTCCTTCTATCGCGCGCCTCATAGTTGGAATGGTGGAGTCCCGATGGCGGCGAGGCTAGTGCAGCAGTGGAGCGGGCAGGTGAAGCAGGGGAGCGGGTAGCCTGGTGATTGTATGCCTATGTACCTCATTGCATAGTGACTAGGACATATGGGAGAGATGGGGGCCTCTGCGAGCACGTGCATGACCACTTCCTCAGAATTGACTGAAACTTTTTCCTCAACACCACACTTGTACATTGTGTGACCATGCAAGTTTTTAGATTTTTCTAGGCACCCCAGGCATTTTTTTCATTTTTTTCTTTAAAAAACAATAAATAATTACAGAAATAGGTAAAATTTGTCCAAAAAATGCCTTGGTGCACACAGCATCATCCCTCACCTACGTAAACATCCTAAAAAAGTTTCAAGTGGTTTGGTGAAAGTTGTGCTACACATCTCTTGTATGCCTATGTACATCATTGCATAGTGACTAGGACATGTGTGAGAGATGGGGGCCTCTGCGAGCACGTGCATGACCACTTCCTCAGAATTGACTGAAACTTTTTCCTCAACACCACACTTGTACATTGTGTGACCATGCAAGTTTTTAGATTTTTCTAGGCACCCTAGGCATTTTTTCATTTTTTTCTTTAAAAATCAACAAATAATTACAGAAATAGGTAAAATTTGTCAAAAAATGCCTAGGTGCACACAACATCATCCCTCACCTACATAAACATCCTAAAAAAGTTTCAAGTGGTTTGGTGAAAGTTGTGCTACACATCCCTTATATGCCTATGTACCTCATTGCATAGTGACTAGGACATATTGGAGAGATGGGGGCCTCTGCGAGCACGTGCATGACCACTTCCTCAGAATTGACTGAAACTTTTTCCTCAACACCACACTTGTACATTGTGTGACCATGCAAGTTTTTAGATTTTTCTAGGCACCCCAGGCATTTTTTTCATTTTTTTCTTTAAAAAACAACAAATAATTACAGAAATAGGTAAAATTTGTCCAAAAAATGCCTAGGTGCACACAGCATCATCCCTCACCTATATAAACATCCTAAAAAAGTTTCAAGTGGTTTGGTGAAAGTTGTGCTACATATCCCTTGTATGACTATGTACCTCATTGCATAGTGACTAGGACATATGGGAGAGATGGGGGCCTCTGCGAGCACGTGCATGACCACTTCCTCAGAATTGACTGAAACTTTTTTCTCAACACCACACTTGTACATTGTGTGACCATGCAAGTTTTTAGATTTTTCTAGGCACCCCAGGAATTTTTTTCATTTTTTTCTTTAAAAAACAATAAATAATTACAGAAATAGGTAAAATTTGTCAAAAAATGCCTAGGTGCACACAGCATCATCCCTCACCTACGTAAACATCCTAAAAAAGTTTCAAGTGGTTTGGTGAAAGTTGTGCTACACATCCCTTGTATGCCTATGTACCTCATTGCATAGTGACTAGGACATGTGTGAGAGATGGGGCCTCTGCGAGCACGTGCATGACCACTTTCTCAGAATTGACTGAAACTTTTTCCTCAACACCACACTTGTACATTGTGTGACCATGCAAGTTTTTAGATTTTTCTAGGCACCCCAGGCATTTTTTCATTTTTTTCTTCAAAAATCAACAAATAATTACAGAAATAGGTAAAATTTGTCCAAAAAATGCCTAAGTGCACACAGCATCGTCCCTCACCTACATAAACATCCTAAAAAAGTTTCAAGTGGTTTGGTGAAAGTTGTGCTACACATCCCTTGTATGCTTATGTACCTCATTGCATAGTGACTAGGACATATGGGAGAGATGGGGGCCTCTGCGAGCACGTGCATGACCACTTCCTCAGAATTGACTGAAACTTTTTCCTCAACACCACACTTGTACATTGTGTGACCATGCAAGTTTTTAGATTTTTCTAGGCACCCCAGGCATTTTTTTCATTTTTTTCTTTAAAAAACAATAAATAATTACAGAAATAGGTAAAATTTGTCCAAAAAATGCCTTGGTGCACACAGCATCATCCCTCACCTACGTAAACATCCTAAAAAAGTTTCAAGTGGTTTGGTGAAAGTTGTGCTACACATCCCTTGTATGCCTATGTACCTCATTGCATAGTGACTAGGACATGTGTGAGAGATGGGGGCCTCTGCGAGCACGTGCATGACCACTTTCTCAGAATTGACTGAAACTTTTTCCTCAACACCACACTTGTACATTGTGTGACCATGCAAGTTTTTAGATATTTCTAGGCAACCCAGGCATTTTTTTTATTTTTTTCTTTAAAAAACAACAAATAATTACAGAAATAGGTAAAATTTGTCCAAAAAAATGCCTAGGTGCACACAACATCATCCCTCACCTACATAAACATCCTAATAAAGTTTCAAGTGGTTTGGTGAAAGTTGTGCTACACATCTAAATTGTGTGACCATGCAAGTTTTTATATTTTTCTAGGCGCCGCAGGCATTTAAAAAACAACAAATAATTACGGAAATAGGTAAAATTGGCGCCTCGTGCACACTTCTCCCACGAATTTTTTTGTACCGAAATTTTTGTACGAAGGGCGCCAAACTATAGCGCCACTTCTCCAAAAATTGGTGCCTCGTGCCGAAATTTTTGTACGAAGGGCGCCAAACTAAAGCGCCACTTCTCCCACGACTGCGCTCCTTCCGAAATAAACGACTGAGATATATATCTACTAATCATAATCTCGCTATCAGTTAGGGTTACACTCAGACGCCGCCGCCGCCAACGCCGCGACTTCCTTCTCGTCTTCCACCAAGAAGCCGAGGATGGCGACGTCCAACGACGCGGCAAGGGGGACCCCTTCGTCGTCGACAATGCTGCGCACACCTGCGTCGGCGTTGCTGCCTACAACCATGATCACGCCATCGTCAGGGAGGGCTGCTGCACCAACGTCGGTGGCCACCAGATCTCGGGTGACTGCTTCGCTCTTCGGGAGACCTTCGGCCACCGATGGCGGAAGCAACGACAGCCAAGACATAGAAAATTTCATAACTTCGTCTCAGGACGAGACCGAGAATAGGTACGTACAATTTGTATGGTATATTGTGTTGTTTGAGGGCAGGGAAAATATATGGAGTTCAATTTCTAGAGATGAGGCCGGGGAGGGGAAATGTATGGTGTTTACATATGAGGTTTGATCATACAACAGATTAGTTGTTCATTGCTTCTTGTATTTCAATTTGCACCACAACTGTTCAAAATTCTTAGGCCATGGAAATCATCTTTATGTTATATATTCTGTCTATTCCGTGATGTTTAGTTATCTTACTACTATTGTTATATGTATTTGATATGGAGTTACTCTTTGGTATATACACCATGATTTATCATGTAGCCATAGCCTATACCCAAATAAAATCAAAGTAAAACATAGTAGCAGATTAGCAGCATGACTTCAGTTTTCAAATAGTTCCAAAGTTCATGTTTATGGAACTCCTATAGATCATGTTGTAGCGATTTAATCAGTGTCATCGCTTAATATGCAGGACGGATGATAAATGGACTGTACGTGTCGTTTGCAAGTGGAGTGAGGAGGGAGAAGAGTTGTTCAACAAATATACTATTGACAAGAGTAAAATCTCGCTAGGTAGCTTAACAACATTGAAATCAAAACTGGGGTATGGTTCCAGGGACTACATGTACTACAAGAAGAGAGTTGTTGATGATCCCGCTACAGCAACACTACATGAAATTGAATATGATGTTGATGTATCAGACATGATAGATAGTAACGAGGATGAGAGTGAGGTTAGATTAGTTTTGTCGAAGAATCCAGCAGCAGACCCATGTGTTGCCATAACACCCATTAAAAAGAAGGGAGGTTCCTCTGATGATGATGAAGACGAGGGAGTGCAAGATTCTGAATTAGATGCGTACAAAGATTGGCTATATTATCTGCATTCAAAGAATGAAGCCTTGGGTGAGTAACGATACAGCCCTAGTCTATGTATATGGATTTTGCAATGTGCACTCATGACTCATTATTGTTCTTTTTCAGAGTTAAATGATATATACAGGGAGGACACAATCAATACATTCACAGAATGGTTGAAGGTTGAAGGAAAATTTGATGACATCAGTAATATCCCTTTCCTAATTGTCAAACAAATTACAATTTTGTTGCAAACTTGAAATTATGGTAGCTGACCATGTGAATATTGTATGCAGATGCTTTTAACGATCATACCAATCATATACCTTCCAGTCAAGACAGCAACCAATCACCAGCAGTGCAGCCACCATCTCATGCTCGGCGTTGGAAACCAGTTCAAGGAGAAGGTAACTTTGTTTATTATAAATTAATGTTGTGTTTCGGTTTTGTTTAATATTTTGTTTCCATGCATGGAATAGGCTCAGAGAATGGGAAAAAAAGAGGACATTGTACCCTCAAATGATTGAAGGCATTACGTGGTTTAGTATCAATTGTAACATTTTGTTTCCGTGGAATTGGCTCAGAAAATGGGAAGAAAAGAGGACGTGGTACCCTCAAGTGCATGAAGGCGCTCTCCAAGAGGCACAAGTCTGGGAATCAAAAGCTCCACGTTGAGTTCTCCAGACTTGGAGGAGCGGTAGGTGAGAACTCCCGCACTTTCATTGATGAAATAGTTCTGTTTACAAGGAAGAGGGCGCCACTCATTGGAGTGAGAACATGGAAAGATATCCATGATGATGTGAAACAGTCAATAGCATCTGATATATTGGTAAGAATCTTTCTTTGTGTATAGCTGATCAATTATAAAATAACATAACAACTGACCTAGTATTTCCATGTTCTTGTAATTGTATAATAGGCTAGGTGGGACCTTGAGGATAATTCTGATTCAAAGATGAAGATATGGGCCATTGCTAAAGAGCGTTACAAAGGATGGCGTTCAACTTTAAGTGCTACAACCAAGGCATACAACACCTACCAGGAGAGAATGAGCCATAAGCCTGAAGAATTGGACCTTGTTGAATGGCACTATCTGTTGAACTATTTTAGGAGCGCTAAATTCCAAGTTTGTTCCACATTGTTACTATTGTTAACAACAGAAATTTCTGAAAAATGGCTTTGTCTCAAACATTAAGATCATTGTTCAATTTACATTCTGCAAGAAAAGAGCAGAAAGAACTCTACGAATCGATCACTTAAAAAGACCACACATTTGTCAGGCTCTAAGCCATTTTCTCAGTGTAGCTTTGAGAAGGTAATAACTTAGAAGCACATATACAAGCTTTCTTGCTGCATGAATTACTAATAATTTGTTCTGTTCTTGGCATATCAGAGAGACCCAGTAACTGG